>NC_092315.1:5875000-6500000 GCF_036785885.1 Coffea arabica
GCCTTCTATCTATAAAAGTATGCATAATAGAAATCAGAAGATCACAAACTAATCTATGATAATTGCATAATTATTGGAGCCATGTAACGCTATGCTTTTTTTTTTTCTTTGTACAATTGTTAGTGTGTTTGGATTATAAATTATTTGAGATATTTTTACTGCAGCACTTTTTGTAATATGATGTATGTGAGATAAAAAGGTGATTTGAAAATTGTAATGGTGATGTAAACAAATATATTTAGGCAAATAATCTTCTATCCAAACCCATACATTGTTAGTTTTTAACCATAGTCACAGCAGGACTCAAGGGCTAACTTGGGGCAACTCTTGGCTTTATGCTCTTGGGACGGCTCTTCCATCAGGCTTGTTAAGATGCGTTTTCTAATTAAGTGAGACTGCAAAATGTTTTAACAAGGGATTAAATCAATCCAAGAGATTATTCACATCTTATCCTCAGTGAATCGTGCAACCTTGTGGGTAAAATGTCCTGAGACATAACATTCATCTATTAAAAACATTATCCGACGGTTGGTCCTTTAAATTCTGCATCTCCAGGTTAGATAATGTAATAAGCACTACCAAAAAAATTCATCATTTTATTTGACCAAATCGGATGAAGAAAAGAACCTTTGATTTCAATCCAGAATGTAATGCATAATATATTTTCATTCCGCATTATAGAAGCTGCTTTTATCCAAATGCACTGGGTAATGAACACATCAGCCACCGTTTTGAACTTATCGTTCATATAATTCGTTTCAAGGCGTTATTTCAAGCATTAGGTCAAACCCAACCCCCTTTTTCCCAAAAAAAAAAAAAAAAAGAACAAAGAACAAAGAAAGTAATTGGAAACAGCTCAGGTAAATATAGGAAAGGTAGCTTGCGATACACTTATAAGAAAAAAATGAAAGAAACTGGATCGCGATGGAATTGTGTTTAAAAATACACTTGGTTACTCAAAAAACGAGCCCCATTTATAATGCCTAATTAATTCAACATGAAAATACGTTTCAAATAAAAAGGCTTCCAACTTTAGTACAGCATACGACAAAAGCAAACAGAAATCGAGTTAAAAGCTTAAGAAACGAGTTAAAGGAACCTGAAGAGTAGGATAGGACATTGCACAGAAACCGCCAGTGTTATATATAGGACAATTGTGATTGCTAGAGGAAATATAGGGTTGAAAATATCGTCGGTGCAAGAGCTAAATGTAATGTAGAAATAGAAACCAAGCATTGGGCTATTTATTTATATTTCCATGTGGCATTAAGGGATCGGCTAGTATTATTTTTTGGTTGGTAGAGTGGTCACACGGGATTGAATCCCTTATTACTATTAGTGTTAGCAATAGAAGTCAGCCACTAAGGGGACTATGATTACAGTATATGCGTCCGTCCTTTTTAACTCCTTCCAAGTTAATAAAATTTCGAGAGATGCTCGGCATGACTACAAGGAAAATCAGCGCTGATGGGAAATGTTAAAAGTCATCACTAACTTATGACAATCCAATGGGCCACATTCATTTATGAATTTATATTTATTAGTGAGTTTGTTCCTTTCCTCAGCATAGTAGTAGTTTGTTAGGAGAATTGGCAGAGGTAAACTTTTGCAAGGGAAGATAATAAATAAATGAACTCAGGAGTTGGTAATTGTGTGAGTGTTTGCGCAAACATCTCAAGAGTAATGCTCTGATAGAAGAGAGTGAAGTTCAATTTAATAGTGTCTAGTGTAAGCTGATTTTGTGACTATTATTATTACATACACTTTTAAGTGTAATAAAATTGTTCACTTGCCCTGCTTCTACATTAGTGGATTTAATCTAATAATTTAGTATTAAAAACTACCACAATCCAACCGTTGCAACGGGCCAACATGTGTTGACATTCTCTTGTGTTGGTAACGGGTGAATATACATACATATACATATACATACATATATCTATATATATGTATATGTACACATATATATACACCTGTAATCATCATGTGCTTTCTCAGTGAAACTTGACTCGAACAATTTGTTTGGATAGTGTATTATTTGAAATATTATTTGGAATAATTATTGTAGCACTTTTTGTGATGTGATGTATGTGAAATAAAAAAGTGATTGGGAATATAAAAAGATAGATTGAAAAATGTGTTTATGATGCAAGCGAAATATTATTTAAAATAATTTAGATATCCAAACACTCTCACCAATTGGCTGGATGGTGTTGGTTTGTGGATCCCCCTTAGACTGGTGGTTGAACCCGATTTGGCGATGACTTTTGAGCGTTTCTAATCTAATTGTGTGTATGTGTTTCTTCTCTCTATGGAAAAAAACACTCTCAATATTTTGAAGGAACCAGTGAAACTGTTGAATCGGTGTCAGACCATTCGGAACTGTTAAATCGCAGTTTTCAATGTCTTCCCAAATGGCTCAAGTTTGGACCTTTTCCTAATGGGCCTCTCATGTGGTTTCTACTTAATCAATAATATTGAGCAGTCCCAAGTCCAAAACAAGGTCGTGTTGACTTTTAGTCCAATTCATATACTACCTACCACTAATATGTAATTCGTAACATTAAACAAACATAAAAGATTTCAAAGAAAAAATTGGAGTCACGGTGGAATACAAAGGATATGAATAAATTAAATCTAATCAAGATTTCGTACATAGTTACAATTAAGGAAGTCAAGATATTTTTTGAGGAAATATGTTTTAATTCATGGTGTAGTTTAAGTTGTATTAGAAACTAAAATAATCTCTTCATATGCGTGAATTTTTCAAGATATAAATTTTTCTTTTGTTTCAATACAACTAAAATAAATAGTTTACGTTAAAAAATTTGCACCTTATAAAAATTTAACCTTATTTTATTTTTTATTTTTTATAAATTTCACAAGTACGATAATATAAGGGTAGTATTGGAACAAAAATTTTATCTTTCTTGTATTTCCTCCAAAAGGGTTAAAATATTACAAGAAATATCAATTCAAGAAAGGTAAGTGAGATTTTAAAAATCTCAGGGGAACTGAATGATATTATAAGAAACCTCAGGGGAGGTTTTTGAAATTATCCCATGAATTTTTCAACTCATTATATTAATTTGCTGCGAATTTCCACGTCTCTGATTTCTTGTGAACATCCATACTAAATGCATGCTATCTGATTTCTTCCAAATGGTTTTCTATTTTTTTTTCCCCATCTCGGTTTGATTTGCATTCCATCGAAGATGCATCCCATCTGCTTGTAAACAACCATTATTCATTAATTTGACCTTAATGAATCAAATACCTTCTATTTATAAAGTACACGCATAATAGAAATCAGAAGATCATAAACTAATCTAATGATAATTGCATAATTCTTGGTGGCACAAACATAGTGTAATACACTACTATTATTGAGTTCAGTCAGTTGCCTTGCTAGTTTTTAACCACAGTCACGGCAGGACTCGTGAATCGTGATCTAACTTGGGGCAACTCTTTCCTATACGTTCTTGGGACGACTCTTCCATCAGGGTCCACGGGTCCTAGATAGCCCTTTTTTCTTTTTCTTTTGGTAATGAAAGTAAATTGGGTCCTAGATAGCTTTATTATTTGTTAACTTACATCAGGCTTCTTAAGATGCATTTTCTAATTAATTGAGACTGAAAAATGTTCTAACAAGTGGACTAATAAATCATTTTGTGACGACATGGAATTAGAAGATCATCTTGTGCTTTTTCCGGTGGACCGACAAAATGCTAGCTTCAAATTAGGACTAGGTTTTTCTTGAAAAGGACTAGGTTTGGGATTGGGGCCAAAGATATTACTTAACCAAGTAAACATTCCCCTACCTAGAAATAGAATATATGTCGCTTTAAAAGACCAAGACAAACCTGCAAGACGTTCTTTCATAATATGCTAGCCGGACGAAGTTCGTCAAAGTTCCTGTGTCTTTAATATACGAATTATCCCACACGAGGGTAGGCAATTAAATGGTGGATAGATATTACAAGCTAAATTATCCCTTAAACATGTAAACTACCAATCAGTCACAAATGTTACCCAAAAAAAAATGGGAAAAACAAAAGATGTGCATGGAAAAGCAAAAAAGCAAAGACATACAATTGTTTATTATCCTATCAATCTTTTTTAACATTCCATATTGCTTTATAAACTTTTAATGATCAAAGACCATAAGGGTGGATGTATGAGATAAGCCAAGACCAAATGCAAATGATTGCACTGAGTACTCGACTTTAGTCACCATGAGAGTTTTTACAAAAACCCAAGTCTTTACTTTGAGAGTCTTGAAGTATTCCAACTTTAGCAAAGCATAAGACAAAATCAAACACAAAAGATTCCTCTATTTAACTTTTTTTAACTTTAAGATTCTTGAAGTATTGTACTTGAGTCAGAAGCTTAAGATAAGGATAAAAAAAACTTGAAGAATACAACATCGAAATTGCGAGCGAGTATATATATATATAGGGCAGTTGTGATTGCTAGAGGAAATATAGGAGCTCAAACCCACGCATTGGTAACAGGTTAGAGTTAAACTTAATTGCTTGTTAAACTTAATTATTAATCTAAAAGAACAGTACTGATGATTTTTTCCTTAATTTCAGCAAGAGATCGACTGTATTACTCAACACAAACAAAGATCATGTCCACCGACGCCAGAACTGCCCGAATTTCTAATTGTATCCGAGAAAAGCTTTCTGGGCTATCAGATACTGGCATTAGGGCGGCATCAAATGAGCGATGCATATTCAAGGTCCGTGAGAGAATACAAAGTCAAATCGAAGGGCCATATGAACCACAAATGGTTTCAATCGGACCTTATCACCGCGGTAAGCCGGGGTTGCAATTAATGGAAAAGTATAAGCTGATTTACTTGAAACAGCTTCTTCAGCGAACAGGTGAGGGAAATCTAGAGATTTGCGTTGCGGCCATGGCAAATCTTGAAGGAGTAGCTCAGAGTTGGTACTCCGATGAAAAGATCAGTCATGATGGTGACGACGGCTTTGTGGAGATGATGCTTCTTGATGGCTGCTTCATACTCGAGCTGGTATGGAAAATTAATCTCCCCACACAATCTACAGATGGCATTTTATCGGACGCACTATTCATAGACCTATTAGGAATCGAAAATCAAGTCCCTTTCTTCATCCTTGTTGAATTGTTTCACAAGACCAACTCTGACTCTGGCGCCAGAAGCAAATTTAATGATTCGGCTCAGCGTCTAATTGATTTCATAATTCTTGCTTGTGACAGCACAGAGAATGAATATGTTGTTGATGATGATCAGGTCATTCATCTACTTGACCTTGTCTACAAAGCCCGGACCTCTTCGTTTGCTGCAAAATTTATTGCTCTTGGTCCAAGGATTGGTATTCCGGAGGATGATCCTTTCTCACTGTATCATATAACTTCTGCCAGTGAATTACAAGAAATTAATGCGGTTGAGTTCGTAGATAGTGGGAAAGGACCATGGCTTGAGATTACTTGGGAAAATGGTGTGGTAAAAATCCCTCGTTTTATGGTTCATGTTGATACAGAACGTCTGCTCAGAAACTTAATTCGCTACGAACAGCATTACACCCGTCATCATAAGGGCACGAGGGAGCATATAAATGATTATGCAATATTCATGGGAAGTCTCATAAAGTCTGCTAGGGACGTTGAGGTACTGCGTCACAGTAAAATTATTATCAACAAGTTGAATGATGATCAGGCTGTCTCTACCATGTTTCGTCAGGTCAGCGGAGGTATTTACCCCGGCAAAGGCTTTTGTTACGCGGGTGTATTCAGTGAAGTGGAAAAGTATGCCAAAAGATGGTGGACGAAGCTCAGGAGGACCTACTTCAACACCCCCTGGTCCCCCATTTCATTTGTTGCTGCAGTTGTTGGGCTTATCCTGACTTTTCTCCAGACCTTTTATGCCATCCGGCCAGTGGGAAGAAATTAGTAGTAACAAAACTACTAAACTAGTCATATCGGCCACATGCTAAGGGCGTTTGTTTGGTCTGAATATTGTTTGTCTTTCTTTTTCAACACAACCTAAAAGACTTTCATCACCATCTATAAGTTGTGCTATCAGTCAAGTTTCTTGTATTTTCAGTATCTCATGGAAAAGAAATAAAAATCGTGTGTGTTTGTTTTGGTTTTGATGATATGTAATGTTTTTATTAATATTAATCCTCGGATACAATATATCTCTGCTTTCACTGTTTCAATGTCATCATTTCGCCTGGTTTGGTATCATCAGTTACCCAATATGACTTTTTCAAAGCTATTTCTGGTTCACAGATTGTGCAACTATCTCTATTTTACTGCATGCATGGAAATCATTACGATCAGAGGCAGGAGAAAAATTGAAGAACCCTCAAAACTTTATGCACCAGCTCCTTAATTTTCTAATGTCTCTAGTTGCTTTTCGTAAAGATTTACACCAGCTCACTTCTCCAATAAACAAATCTTGATACAACAATGCTACACCAAAATCCGAAAGCTGATATATACTTTTCTTTTCTTTTTTTGGAGCAAAAGCTGATATCCACTTACAACTCTAAAAAAAAGAAGAATAATGAAACTACTACCTATTTTTTAGATTTTGTGTTTTGTTTTCCGTATAAACACATGCAACCCTATATCAGAAAAAGTAATCAGTTAGATGTTTGACAAATACATGCTTAGTGGGCTAGGTTTTCAAATAAAGTACTGAATCAAACAAGAAGGGCAACCGACAATTGAGCATCCAGGGGCAACACTGAAAGCGCGATATTTGCTATTTACAATTTGATCTTCTAGCCTCATTTAAGGAAAGGAAAAAAAAATAAAGGAATACTATAAATTAGGACAAAATAGAGGAAGGTGCAAACTCCAATTTTCTTTAGACGTATTTGGAAGTACCCCTACAAAATATATACTAGTCGGGAGGGAAATCCGACCCTAATTTATTTTACCATAAAACACAGTCAACAAGAAAATACAGCCCGTTTTCAATTTCCAGAGTGAGATCTTAATTCTAGCATTTGGCACTGAAACACTTAAAAAGTGAAACACTTAATTCTAGCATTTGTGTAGGTCAAGGGATCGAATTCCTTGGCTTACATTCTTATTCAGGATTTTCTGAAAATTTCATCGGCAGATACAAATGCATCTGTCTGATCCAGTGATAGTTCAGTTCTTTTTAGGGTCCTCATTGACGCCTTGGGTCCACCCATTTTCCTTAGTGTAAAGCAAAAGTAGGTATAGAATAAAATTTATTGTGTAAAAAAAAAGCCCACCCCATTTGTCTCCTTATTGTCTCTCTGCTAGCCATGCAACAAAGTCCAATATAAAACGAAAATTGGATGTCAATGACCAATAACATTTTTTTTTTGTCAATACAGTGTGTATCCCAACTTTGCCGGGCTAATCACCCTGTACCTGAAGTATCCCGCCCCCCAAGAGTACCCAAGTATTAAGAGAGGTTCGAATCCTAGACCTTGGGACCTGAATGGCTACCCCAAAACCAGATGATCTAACCCTGAGGGGCGTCAATGACCAATAACATATTAGCAACAAATTGAGTTCAACTGCATTCTCATCGTTAAATTTCCCACTTAACAAAGAATTACTCCTACCAAGATTTCTGAAGAAAATGAAGGCCTTTATGTAGACCACAATTTTTTTTTAAAAAAAATCTGACTAAGAATGTTGCAATTATATTCCTTAGAGATGGCCTTGGTCTAGAAATCTAGAGTACAACGATCAAAAAACATAAATTCACCCGCCCGTACAAGTTTTTTTTTTTTTGGGCCTCCACGAAATTAGATCAACAAAAAGGGTTATCCCCTCCTTCCTTAATCTATGAACAGGAGAATAAGATGGAAGCCATACTAACAATGTTTTTAATTCCTTCCCCCAAAAAAGAAAAATTTTTGGCAGTTTTTTCTCTTAAAAATTCTTTAAACTAAAGTCATGTTGCATCATATTTTTCATACCTCAAATCGATTGTGGATTCATTCCAATTTAAACCCATCAATTTGTTTTGTAATTTCCACTTTTCAGCAGGAGTATTTGTTTTAGATATTTAGGGTCAGAAAAGGATGCCAACTTGAGCTAGTATTTACCTGCATTAGTCTAATGAAAATGAACATATAGAAATCCATGCAAAATAACTATATACACTGCATAAAACACGAATGCTTTTATATTCAGACGAGAAACTTAAACTTTCTCAAAATGCAATGGAGATAATTGATAATCAAAACTCGATTTAAGCACGAAGAAACCTAGTGAACCGGAGTTATGAGCAAACACTTCCAAACAACTTTGATCCTTGTTGATTGGTTAGGTTTGCTAAATATTCTAGAAGTTAAACGAACACAAAAAGCTATGGCATGCCACTATTAAGAATGCCACGCATATTAAGAATTAACTGCAGTGCCTTTTCAAAATTCATCTATATGGGCAGAAAATCTTTCCATGTACTCATACTCAACCATGAACTCCACGAGATCACAAGGCCGAATATTGGTATCAAGATAGACGTCACCTACTGAATGAAGGCTTCTTGATGCGATAAGTTACCATGTGAAATTAATTATTTGTTCACCAGAACTCTGTAAAGTAATTAAAGTTAATATTCCAACGCAAAACACGAAAGTGTTACATATGTTCCTAGCGTTGTCTTCCACTGGGCTATTGGTACATTCTTTGCTGTGAAATCATGAAAAAGTGTTTGTAGAGTACAGCACAAACCAAAATCAAACACACACACACCCACACACAATTCCACTAATAATTACTCCCTCCGTCCATTAACAGGTGCCATACTTTAATCACTTGATTTCAAAAAAACAATTAAAAACTTGGTAGGCCCACTAAAGAAGTTTCTCTAAAAAACAGAGTAATATTGGTGTGTATAAAATTTTGACTCAATTTATAGAAAAACATTGAGGCCTGCTCCTTACTGTCCCTTAGAAGAGTTTGAGTTTAATGGCTTTCTCTTTTAAAATGGCCCCACAAAATAAACAGACTTGACATGGCCTTACAAACTTGCTACTAGGTATCCGATTAAATAAAGATAAAACTGGAACTCAAACTCGTAAATTTCAACAACATTACTATGCATAAAGAATTAGAGTCTCGAAAAGTGCGGAGGGAGAATTTAACTTTATTTACCATGAGTGTCTTTACAATCTATTATATACTAAAGTCAAATGCTCAAGAAAAGAATAAAATAACACAATTGGAAACCTTGAAGAGTAGGACGTTGCCAAGAAACTTGACTTAAACAATATTCTCAAGGAACTGCGAGTATATATACAAGGCATGCATGGGCAGTTTTGATTGCTAGAGTGCATAGAAAAGTTGAAAACCTTGGTGCAAGGGCTAACATGTGGTGACATTCTTCAGTGTTACTAACAGGTTAGTGTGTGTGTGTGTGTGTTTATGTGTGTGTATTCTTCCTGTAAGCAGGTGCTTTTTCTTCGTTTAAACCTAAATCTTAGTTGCATGCTGACAGATATATCTGTTTAAATAGATTTTGTTAGCTTAACGGTTTATCTACTATGTTTACGCCAAAAAGTAAAGCTTTCTGTATAGCCAATCGAGCCAAGAACTGGCAGAGATTCTAAGCCAATGGAAATTTTCAATTTTCTATATAGAATTTTTTTAAAACCACCAAGCTTCAGTTCTATGGCCACCAAAAAGGAATTAAATCTATAAATTCAAGGTTCCGAGCCCACTTGCGCTGAAAAAATTCAAAGGAGGTACTGAAACACTCTTTTAATTTAGTCAGATCTATATATCTATTAACCCCTTATACAGTTTTTTTATGCCCGCCCTTCTTATAAAATAGAATAGTCTTATACACTTGTTAGTCTCTTATACAACATTTTTAAACCCTCTCTCCTTATAAAATAAGATAGATTAGATTATAGGAATGTTATCGCAGCTAGCAAAAAGAATTTTTTTTATAGAAATTTTAATTTTATACCATCAATTTTGGTCGGGATATATAATTTTTTTGAATTAATCATGTACAAAAAGGTTTGAGACTTTGCTTTGTTAAAGTCAACTCATGAAGTAGGTATGTTCTTACATCTTTTTCTCCAACTTCGGTGAGCTGCATCTTCATGACTCCTAGCAACAAAACTAGCAGTGTATGTTTGGGCTTCCCACATGGGAGTCCTTTCTGAAAACAAAAAGTTGCTCATCATTCATGTTTCCTCCATCTTTTGATAACGAAGTCTGGAAACACATAACGGTAATTAGTTAACCACTGACAATTTCTGAGTTTCATAAACTTTTCTTCTCGGTCTTTAGTTTGCATACAAGATAGAAAATCCAACATTAGGAACAGTTTTCCAGCTAATCTATACATTCTGGGTAACTGGAATTTGACAAAAAAATTTCCACATTTTTAAGGTACGGGCTATACAGCCTCAAATTAAGTTTCTAAGCATGAATCGATTCCATGTATATGTACCATCTTGTCGAAGTGTTGATCATCTGGCTTCTATGCTTCATAGCTTTCATCTATATCTTGCAAATTAACTTTGGTGTATGAATAAGATTTTCCTTTTCTTTATCTAGGAGTGCTTCTACATTCATGTAGCGCTTGGAACTTAAGATTCATTCTAATAGGAATGAACCTAAATGCTTAAATTTGCTGATCCTTCTTGATGTTTTCTCCTGCAGCAATTTTTCCTCTTGTTTATGCATACTCAACAAAGATGTTCGGAGAAATATCTGACAAAATCTCCGTTCGCATTGATGAAAAGCGTTCTCGTCTATCGGGTACATCGAGGAAGCAATCGATTTTCAAAGTCCATAGTAAACTACGAAGTGAAAATGAAGAAGCATATGAACCACAAGTCGTCTCCATCGGACCTTATCATCGTGATAAGCCTAAACTGAAAAAGATGGAGCAATATAAGCTAATGTACTTGAACGTGCTTCTTCATAGAAGAGGAGAGTCAAGTGCTAAGAAATACGTCGAAGCTATGGCTGAACTTCAACAGCAAGCTAAAAGTTCTTACGCAGAGGAAATCAATCTTGAAGCTGGTGATTTTGTTGAAATGCTATGCCTTGATGGTTGCTTTGTCATCGAGTTCTTGAGGAAACTTTGTCAGCCGGAATTATACAACGAGAATGATCCCATTTTTCAGATGTCTTGGCTAATATCAGCCACTAAGAAAGACCTAATATTATTTGAGAATCAGTTGCCCTTTATCGTCCTGCAGAAACTGTTCGAAATGACCAAGTCGCAGGACGAAGGAAAGAAACTTAATGACCTAGCTATTCTCGGTCTGTCTTCGCTCATGCCTGTTTCTTATCCAGGTCAAAGTTCTCGTTCTACAATCCCTGCAGGTCATGAGGTCGTTCATCTTCTTGACCTCATGCACAAAAATTTGACTGCCTCATTTTCCAACACACTTGCGTATCCCAAACATGAAGAGACTAAAACCACATGGCAGAACTTTTATCGTTTCAAAAAAAAAAAACCCTCATTGCAGAAACCAGTTATTGAGCTACTACATAGTGGAACCCAGTTCAAGAGGGCAAAGAATAGTGAATCCGTGCTCTGTATCACATTCGAAAATGGTGTAGTTAAAATCCCTCCTTTATTTGTGGATGATCATACAGAATCCATCTTCAGAAACTTCATTGCATACGAACAGTATATGTCTAAGCCATTTGAGACATGGAGGTATGTAACTGATTACATAAGCTTCATGGATCTTCTCATAGATTCCCCATCCGACGTTGAAAAGCTTCGCAACCGTGGTATCATCAGGCATGGGTTAGGCAATGATAAAGCAGTCTCTGCAATGTTTAACAAGTTAAGCAGTGATGTTTCTATTGAAAGTCCTTTCTGTTACGACAAAATTTTGGAGAAAATGAGGGAGTACTGCAGCAAACGCCCCCGTACTTGGTGGGCAAACCTCATGCGGAATTATTTTCATACCCCGTGGTCAATCATTTCATGTCTGGCTGCATGCATTTTGCTTCTTCTCGCATTGGTGCAGGCCATATTTTCCATCCTACACTAGACTTTGACTTAATGAAATCAAAGTGAGTTAGTTGTGTCTGTTTTGTAATTTGTTAGTCATTGTACTTAAATACCAACAACATCATTTTATTTGTGTTCCGATTGATAAAAAATTCTTGATGTAAAAGAACTTTCCTGTCTTGGATATTACATGAACTCCTAAATGCATGTTCTGCTAATAATGAACATGATCTCTTCTGTATTATGTTCTACAACTGAACATTAAAATAGCAATGCCCCGTCTGGCTCATTGATTCATTTTAGTCAACCTGACAATTTTTATGAACATGGATCTGTCTACACATGTATCTATATGTCTTTGTGTCAAGTATAACCACAGTACGAGGCTAACTTTGAGTGTTACATGGCACCGGTCCGATCTTAGTGAGAGTACTACTAAATGCATGCAAAGGCTGACGATGAGAACTCAATGAAGCACGAAAATTAAGTACACAAGATTTTAAGCAAACTGCAAAGAAAGAATTTAAAAAATGAAGCTTAAGCATTCATCTGGCAAAAAATCCTTGGCATACTATCATATATAATAGCAGTTAGATACCAGTTGATTGAAATGCTAACTAAATAAGTGTACTGAAAACATATAGTTTTACAGGATCTAATTGTTACTCCTGTGATTTAAAGAAGACAATAGAGAAAAGGCTCGGTTGATTTTCAAACAAAGAAAACCCGGAAGAACACTTTTTTGGGCAAATAGTTATAAACATGAATTGCTTGTTACTTATGGTTCCCGAAATCTTATCTAATTAGCCACTGCATCCACATTGGCTAGAATGCTAAGGCATAAAGGCTGAAAGAAAAAAGAACAAAAAAAAGAAGCAGTACAATAAGTAAATCTGTCATGCTTGCTGGTACCAAAATTAAGTACATATGTAAATTTTAAGTAGTTCTTAGTTGTAAATGTGAAGGCTTTATCTAAGAAATGTATGTTGTCTCCAAGGTTCCCGACCTTTCTCATGTTTGTCATTTCGCGAAGCAAAGCATATGCTAAGGAATGAAGGGCTGAGACATATCTACTTTTTTTTTTAAAGAAATAGAGGGCATAAACATTGGCTGTTCTCTTCTCTTCTCTTTACTTTATTGTGCTCAGTCGCTCACTATTTTCCCTCTACAAAGGAAAAATTGCTAGCCATCTAAAGTTTAGTGGAAAAGAACAGCTATGAACTCATATCTCAAAATTCTAGAAAATTAAAATGTTTAAGAATTTATAGATCCTAACTAGATCAATTGAGTAAGATTGGAAGACAAATGCCTAAACAAGACAATAGAATAGCCAAGATTATGTATCCCTCCCAGCAATACGGGCTGGTGACATTGATTTGTTTTCAGCCCTTACCTAACTTTCCATGATGACTAGCTTCAAACGACAAGAACTTTTAAAAGTCAGAATCAGCACCCGGAAATCAGTATAAACCTGGTTCAAGCAGTTGCTAATGAACTTAATTAGACTGATTTTGTTAATCTTTCCGTGCAGCAGTTTATTCTCCAAAGAGGATGCCCGGAGAAATGCTAAAATTTATTTCTACTGGTCTCGATCGAAATGCTAAAACATCAAAGGAGAAATGTATATTCAGAGTCCATGATGGGCTACGAAGGCACAACCCTCAGGCATACGAACCAGAAATTGTTGCTATTGGACCTTATCATCATGCTAAAAGTAAATTACCAAAAATGGAAAAGCATAAGCTGTGGTATTTGCAACAGCTTCTTCTTCAAAGAGGCGAGTCAAGTGTGGAAAGATACATTGTAGCCTCGTCACAGCTTGAAGAGCGCACTCGAAGGTGTTATGCAGAAGAAACTATTAAATCTATTCTTTAAATGTATAATTGCTCCTTTTCCTATCTCATTTTATTGTGATGATTTGAAGTGGAAAAGATTCTGATATTGGTGTATTTACTATGTTTTTTGTTACGGGAGTTAAGTGTCTGTGAATTCCTCAATAGATTTAATAGTTTTTCTTTTAAAGATGTCAATGTTGAAATTTGGATTTTTTTTTTTTGTTTTTGCATCTATATATACATTTATATATACATGGGATGATTGCATTTAGTAAACCTAACAAGTTGGTACAGCTAAAAAGTGACTAGATATACGTTGAGGGAGGATCATACGTTGGATGAGGAATTGGAAGGGATCTTTTCTGACAACATGGCTGGTATAATGTGGTCTTACAAAAATAAAAATAAAAATAAAAATAAAAATAATAACAATAATAGTATAAATTGGACTACCTATGAGCTTCCCATCCCAAAGGACTAATAGCTTGATACAACTTCCACCTGCTTTCTCCAGCTTTTTGTCTCTATTTCTGATCAAGATTGCTACACGTGAGACTCTCCTCTTGCCCAGGTAAATTTTTCAAGTATTTCCCTTGATAAGTGATTAATCTACGTAATAATTGTATGATATTTTATATTATTTTTAGTCATTTCAGTTACATTATTGGAAGAAAATGATTCATTTTGGCTATAATTGGTATAAAATGCTTTTGTTCAATTAAATGAGGTTTTTATCACTTTTTACTTGGATTTTGTGCATTTTGACAGTTTTGACAAATTTTCATATTTCGGTTATAACTTGAACTCCAATGATCGGAGTGCTAGTGTTTTTTAACTCTCAAGTCAAGATTAATTGTAATTTTCCTCTTCAAAAGTCTATGGCTGCTAATTAAGTCGTGTTATAAATGTATCCTGATATTAATTCTCCATTTTTCATTACGCAGATTGAACATTTAATTTGCCATTTTACCAGCCATGACTTTATGATATTCTTACAATCTTAAACTTAATGCGTATAGTACTGGATTTTCAAATCGGGAAAAGTTGGAACTTTTGTGTTATGACACGTTAGAACTAACTTTGTTACAGCATTTATTCATGCTAATTTTGATAAATAAGGAATTCAAATTATTTTACGATATTTGATGAAAGTTCATACTATGTTAATTCAAGAAATAGACCAAGACATCCTCCTTTAGCTCCCTAAAAATCATTTAGAGTGTTATGTATGATTTGACAGGATCCATTTAATTTTATTTTCTCCAAAAATATTTTTTTTGACAAATGTACTTCAAGTTATACCTTTCTCTTGGCTAATATCCTTAAACATGGGTCTTTTAGCTACATTTTTTTACACTTTTTTTAACCCTTTTTCTTTCTCAATTTTACTGTATTGTTTAAAAGAAATTATGATTAAAAAAATTCAAGGACAGCTGAAAAGAATAAGCACCCCAGCACAACGCGCGGTTACCCCTAGATTTAAACACATGAACAACCTAGGATTGACATTAAAACCATTAAAAGATAGTTTTTTCTTTTAACTGAAATAGCATTATTGTTCATTTGCACCACCATTAATAGCAAAAAAGAAAAACTGATGAAACTCACTGAAACGGAAAATTAAGTCATAAAAGCACATAACGGAGAACAATTAATTAATGATAACACCGAAAAATTAACTAATTCAAGTGAAATGAAAGAGAACGTTCGAAATCCATCAAATAGACAGACACTTTTTACCCACTTTATACACTTCATCCATATAAATGACAAACAATCTAATGTTAACTTCTCTACAACCTATAATTTCTACTCTCTTGGACACGAAAAAGAAGAAGGACAGTAAAAAAAAGTGATTGCAGGTACCAATCTTATGCATACTTTTCTTTTCTTTTCTTTTCTTTTTTTTTTTTTTGGGTCTGGAGGGTAAGGGGTATCTTGGAATCACCGATTCTAATCCCCCAGGCTGAACAGAGCTCACCCCATAAATGACTAACAACAATAGCACATGGGAGTCGACCCTGAGATCTTGTTGTAACTATAAACCACTAGTTACAACTGAGCTATCTAAGAGGAGTTTATGCGTACTTTTCTAAAATTGATATTTTGGTGAAGCATTCTATATATCCTCTGATATTCATCTATTTTAGATATTATATTTATACTCTGGGCCTTTACTTTGAATCTTTTTTAATTTTTTTTACTAATCAAACAGTTGCAGTTTTTTCCCATTTCATCTATTTTCGGCTCCTATGGAAACATCACAGAATCAGTTGATAAGCTCATTAAAGCCTGATGAGAAAATGTGGATGCGTAGAGTCTTGCTATTACTGAAATTTGGCATCGAGGCGTATATCGGTAAACAAAAATCTGGAAATCTTCAGAAGTTAATTTTCCTTGACAGGCAGGTAAAAAATCATAAACTTTCACATTTACTTTTGAATCTATATTTTGCACATTATTTTCAAGAAAAATTCAAAAGGCATATAAAAATTCAAGCTATTATGTTTGATGACATCAAGGAAAACTGTTCCTATTCCTTATAGGAATCAACATAAAATGAGGACTTTTCCTCCATCTCTCTATCTCAACCATTTGGTCGTCACCTTCCTTTCCTCCTCTTCTAGCTATCCTTAATTTCCCCTCAAATCCCAAATTAATTATCTTCTCTAGGTTATTATGTCCTTCATAACCAGAGCTACACTCTTGAATGGTTAACTTGTATCTCCCCATTTTTATTTTTTACTTTTTTCTGTCTTCTGAAAATAATATTCAATTATCTAGACATGTACTGCATATAGAAGTTTAAGCAACTACGGTGATGATTAAAGGGATAATTGATTATGCTTTGCTGGTGGTGGATGGCTTGAGATTTAGATTTTTATAAAGCTAAATCATGAACATGAGTAAAATGGTTGCTAAAGCTCACTGGTCATCTATCAGTATAGTTTATCATCAATGGAGTTCGGTTGGCTTTCTTGTAAGTTGATTCAATTGCTTATTGGATGAATATTTTTCATGTAATAAAAAGTGCATGACTTTGAATTTATTAGTCTACTCAGCAGAAGATAATCTGTAATTCAAGATGTTCATTCGGATAGGATACAAATTCTTAAACATTTTATTTTTCCAGAATTTTGAGATATGAGTTCATAGCTGTTCTTTTCCACTAAACTTTAGATGGCTAGCAATTTTTCCTTCATAGAGGGAAAATAGTGAGCGACTGAGCCCAATAAAGAGAAGAGAAGAGAAAACAACCAATGTTTAAACCCTCTAATTCTTTAAAAAAGTAGACATGTCTCAGGCCTTCATTCCTTAGCATATGAAATGACAAAGTTGAGAAAGGTCGGAACGTTGGAGACAACATTTCTTAGATAAAGCCTTCACATTGACAACGAAGAACTATTTAAATTTACATATGTACTTAATTTTGGTACCAGCAAGCATGACAGATTTACTTATTGTACTGCTTCTTCTTTTTTTCCTTCGAGTCTTTATGCTGTACTTAGCATCCTACCCAATGTGGATGCAGTGGCTAATTAGATAAGATTTCCGGATCCATAAGCAACAAACAATTCATGTTTATAACTATTTGCCAGATAATGTGTTCTTCTGGGTTTGCTTTGTTTGAAAATCAACCGAGCCTTTTCTCTATTTTCTTCTTCAAGTCACAGGAGTAACAATTAGATCCTGCAGAACTATATGTTTTCAGTACACTAATTTTGTTAGCATTTCAATCTAATGGTATCTAACTTCTATTATATACAATAGTATGCCAAGGATTTTTGGCCAAATGAATGCTAAAGCTTCATTCTTTTAACTGTTTCTTTGCAGTTTGCTTAAAATGTTGTGTACTTAATTTTTCGTGCTTTATCGAGTTCTCATCATTAGCCTTTGTATGCATTTAGTAGCACTCTCACTAAGATCGGACTAGTGCTAGGTAACACTCAAAGTTAGCCCTATACTGTGGTTATACTTGGCACAAAGATATATAGATATACATGTGTAGATAGATACATGTTGACTTATATAGATATACTTTTACATCAAGAATTTGTTATCAATCAAACTCGTTGAATTGTTTAGTTACATAAATAGTGATTGGGTAGGTGATACTGTAAAAAGGAAGAGTATTTCAGAGTATGCATTTTTATTGGTTATGGAGTGTTTTCTTAGAATTCTAAAAAGCAGCAGGTGATTGCATTGTGTACTACAGAAGCAAAGTATAGTGCAGCAGCTAATAGTGCAACTCAAGTTTTGTGGTTGCATCGTATGCTTGGTGTACTACAACACAAGCAAGTTGATCCTACGAACATATATTGTGACAGTAAGTCGGCTATTGAATTGTCCAAGAGTCTGATTCTCCATGGGTGCAGTAAACACATAGACATTAAATATCACTTCATACGTGAGTTAGTTCAAGAGAAGGAGATTGAGATGGATTATTGCAGGACCAAAGAGTAAGTGGTGAATATTTTCACAAAAGCATTAAATACGGAGACTTTTGTCAAATTGAAGATGTTAGGCATGTCAAGTTGCTTATTTGCCGGCATATGGTACCAACTAATTAGAGTGCAGAGAACTATACATATGTTTGCATCAAAATTCTTTTTCAAAATCATTTCTTTATCAAGAAAAAGAGGAGGAATATGTCGGTGAATGAATAATATACAAAATTGGGGAGATAGTGATATCTGGCAAGTGGCAACTCAAAGGAACGTACCTCCGAAGTTTCAAATGCTCATCAACCCTCCCAACCCCTCCCTGGCAACTCAAAGGAACGTCTCCTTCAAGATTTAAATAAATGGTGAGATAGTGATATCTGGTCTGTCCTGAAGATTTAAATACTCATCATCTCTCCCAACCTCGCCCTTGGCACCTCAAAGGAGCGTACCCTGAAGTTTCAAATGCTCATCAACTCTCGCAACCACTCCCTGGCAACTCAAAGGAACGTCCCCCCTGAAGATTTAAATGCTTATCAACTCTCCCAACCTCCCACCCGAAGATTTAAATGCTTAAGAAAAAGAAGAGGAATATGTTGGCGAATGAATGACGAAGATTTAAGAGTAAACGTTGATATATAGACTTCCATGGGACTTTAAAAATCGTTCAGGGACTAACAACTGAGAAAGTTGAAGTACTTTTGTGAGACTTTAACTTAGTTTCAAGGATCAAACACATAAACTGCTTAAAAAATAACAGAGCTAATTAAGGTCAACTTTGTTCGAGAGAAGGCATTGCAAAGTGAAGTTAACTTGAACGCGTAAGTCCTTCCATGAAGCGTTGCGCGTGTTGAACGTGTCAACACAGATGAGCAAGTTGCAAATACATTCATGAAATGCTCGATATGACTACAAGAAAAGTTAGTGCTGAGGGAAATGTTCAATTATGGCAATCCAATGGGCCACGTTCAATTATAAATTTACATTTATTATGAGTTTGTTTCTTTGTTTAGCATAACAGTAGCTTGCCAGAAGATTTGGCAAAGGTTAATTTTTGCAACTCGGACAGGGGAAATGTTTTACTACTAAGTCACGCCTGACTCTAAAGCCAACTTAGGGCCTATTTGATAACTCTACTTAATGTCAAAAATTAATTTATTCAAAACTTTTTAAAAAATCAAAGGTTGTTCGGGTTTGTGAATTCT
Organism: Coffea arabica; assembly: GCF_036785885.1. Classification (NCBI taxonomy): domain Eukaryota; kingdom Viridiplantae; phylum Streptophyta; class Magnoliopsida; order Gentianales; family Rubiaceae; genus Coffea; species Coffea arabica. Next base: position 5,894,460 of record NC_092315.1, read on the forward strand.
TTAGCTTTTTAGGATTCAAAAACTAAAAAAGAAAAGGTAATGTAAATCTTTAAAAAAATTCTGAACGAATTGATTTTCAATATTAAAAAAAAGATTATCAAACATTGCGCAAGTAATGATAACTTCCTCTCCATTGGAGAGCCTGACAGTACAGCGTACGCATAGAATATATATAGCGGCCAATGTCTCTAAAATCACATACAAGCGGGCACTCGTGTAAACACCATCTAAAGCTCCGTTAGATAATGTAACAAGCACTACCTAAAAACTTCATCATTTTATTTGCGACTGAATTGGATGAAGATAAGAACCTTTGATTTCAATCCGGAAATGGTAAACCTTCCCCACCCCTATAGGCTATAGCTAAATGGTAAACCTTTCCCACCCCTGTGATACGAAACAAACAAAATGAATGGGCAGTCAAAGGTCATTTTCAGAGCTTTTGAAAAGTTTTTGTTCCTTCATGTGCACCATAGTTCACGTAAAATCAATCAATGAAAGTCCTTACATAGATATAAAAATCTAATCCAGTTGTCAAACTCGGCCCTTGAACACGCTTTCCCAGCTCAAAACACAGCAATTCCTCGCAAGACTAAAAAACAAGAAAAGAGCAGTTTTACCTCTGAGAACTTTCTTTGTTGGTATAAAAATCAACTCAAGATCCTGCAACTTCATTGCTGAATTCAGAAAAGAAGAAGGAATCGCTCCTCCAGTTTATAATCAAAGATCCCCTTCTTATTTGCAACCATCCGAGTGAGTTTTCTTATTAATCATCCCTTTTCCCTAAATTACATAAGCATTTATTTATGTTATTTGAGTGGTATTTTAGCGTCTTCAGGTGGAGAATTTATAAAAGGAATCCACTAGTTTGTACTAATTGCCAACTACTAAAGACAAAGCACGAAACTCCATTGTAGATATAAGTTGTATCTGGACCCTTATGCCTAAAAAAGTTGTCAAATTGAATGCATTCATGCAGCACATAGATTGTTCAGATAGTGCTTCTGGAGCTTATATTTTGCTATTTGGAATACCAGATTGCCATTCACATGATTGGTACACCAATTTAGCTTGCTTAGCTTGATTCTTATTTAGAAATTATGATACCGGAGTTATTCATGGTATCATATTACATTTGTTCTACATCCGTAGGTAATTTGGGATTCTTATTGTATTATCGCCCAAGTGGTATTAATATTGTGTTAGTCAGAACGGTAAGTTACTCACTGATGATTTATAAATTTCATAAACTTTTCTTATTGGCCTTTAGTTTGAATAAAATACAGAAAATTCAACATTTATGTCCTCATTTTGATTCTCAGTAGCAGGAACAGTTTTCCGGGTAATCCTATACATTCTCGGTAACTGCAATTTGACAAAATTTTCCAGATTATAAAGGTACGGACTGTACAGGCTCAAATCATGTTTCTAAGCATTAACAGATTTCACGTATATATGCTCGCAATTACCTTCTTGTCAAGTGTTGATTGTCTGACATCGACTATGTTTCCAGTTGGGATCCTCTACGCCGCTATTTGATGTCAAATTCAGTGTCAATCCCACTTATCATGTGATGGTAGAAGAAATTTAAATAAATAGCACATAACAAATTAAATAAACTGGACACTTGGCATAAATATAGAAGTATCACTGAATTATCACTGAAAAAGTGGCACTGAGGATCCCGTATAGTATGTTTCATAGCTTTCATCTATATCTTGCAAATTTAACTTAGGTGTATGAACAAGATTTTCATTTTCTTCATCTATGACTGCTTCTAGATTAAACTTGGTTAAGAGCCAATTTTGAGCCAAAGGAAATTTTCAATTTTCTATGTAAAATTTTTTGAGAAATTTTAATTTCATCCCATTAATTTGCATGAGGATTATATATAATTTTCCGAGTTAATGATGTACAAAAAGGTTTAAGCCTCTGCTTTGTTAAAGTCAACTCATGAAGTTGGCATTACGCGGGAATCATCTTCGGTATAGATACATTACTTATGCAAGTACGTATATTCTTACATCTTTTTCTCCAACTTCGGTGAGCTCTATCTTCATTCTTCAGGATTCCTAACAACAAAACTAGCAGTGTATGCTTGGGCATACACTTGGGCTTCCCGCATGGGAGTCCTTTCTGAAAACAAAAAATTGTTCATCATTCATGTTTCATCCATCTTTTAAACAGGAAGTATAGAAACACAGAACGGTTAGTTACTGATAATTTCTGAATTTCATAAACTTTTCTTCTTGGTCTTTAGTTTGCACAAGACCTACCCAAAAAAGTTTGCATAAGAGATAGAAAATCCAACATTTGTGTCCTCATTATGATTCTTAGCAACAGGAACATTCTTGGTAACTACAATTTGACCAAATTTTCCACATTGTTAAAGTACGGACTACACAGGCTCAAACTAAATTTCTAAGCATTAATAGATTCCATATATATGCTCGCAATTACCTTCTTGTCTAGCTAAGTGTTGATCATCTGACGTCGACTGCGCTTCAGAGCTTTCATCTATATCTTGTAAATTAACTTTGGTGTATGAATAAGATTTTGCTTTTCTTCATCTTTGACTGCTTCTACATTCAATATGGTTTGGAGCCAAATTTTAGGCTTTACTTTATCATTCAGAGAATTTTAATCTACTGTCTGATCAAAAGGCATGTTCTGGTGCAAGTTAACTGTACCCAAGAAACAACAAAATGTCATTAGTCACTCACAAGGTATTTTTTTTTTTTAAAAAAAAAAAGATTTTTGGGACAGTTATCTTGCTCGGACCTTAAGATTCACTCCAATAGGAATCAACCTTGACAGTTAAATTAGCTGATCCTTCCTTTTAAAAAAAAAAAAAAAAAACTTCTTTTATGGTGTAAATGGAAGGATTCGAACCTAAGACCTCTTACTCACACTTCCTCTCCCAACCCATACCTTCCCCAGTTGGCTGATCCTCTTGATGTTTTCTCCTGCAGCAATTCTTCATTTTGTTATACGTACTCAACAAAGATGTCTAGAGACAGATCTCACCAAATTGCCATTCGCATTGATCAAAAGCTTTCTGACCTATTGGATACGTCGGAGAAGCCATCGATCTTCAAAATCCATGGTCAACTACGAAGTGAAAATGAAGAGGCATACGAACCAGAAGTGGTTTCCATCGGACCTTATCACCACGGTAAGCCTAAACTGAAAGAGATGGAGAAGCATAAGCTAAGGTACTTCAAAGAGATTCTTCGTCGTAGAGGTGAGAGTGCTGAGAAATACATCATAGCTTTGGCTGATCTTCAAGATCAAGCTCGAAGGTGTTACGCAGAAGAAATCAATCTTAGTAATGATGATTTTGTTGAAATGCTATGCCTTGATGGCTGCTTTGTCATCGAGTTCTTGAGGAAATGTAGACATCCAGGATCACACTGGCAGAATGACCCCCTTTTTCAGATGCTTTGGCTACGCACAGCCACTGTGAATGACCTAATATTATTTGAGAATCAGTTGCCCTTTTTTGTCCTGCAGAAACTGTTCGATATGACCAAGTCACCAAGAGGAGAAGGGAACCTTATTGACCTAGCTATTCATCTCTGTCTGGTTGGGAACTTGCCCAATCCAGGTCTAAATTCTCATTCTGAAATCTTCGAACTTTATAATGCGGTTCATCTTCTTGGCCTCGTGCACAAAATTCTGTCTGCCTTATTTTCTGAAACACTTTCCTCAACCATGAATTCCAATCCTACAGACTCATCTGTGTTCGTAAAATCAGCTGGTGAGCTCCGACAAAGTGGAATCAAGTTCGAGAAGGCAGAGGATGGTAAATCCTTGTTCCATATCACTTTCGAAAATGGTGTATTTAAAATCCCTCCTTTAGTTGTGGAAGATCATACAGAATCCGTCTTCAGAAACTTGATTGCATATGAAGAGTATATGTCTAATCCATCTGAGACATGGAAGTGCGTAACTGATTACATAATCTTCATAGATTGTCTCATAGATTCCCCATCCGATGTTGAAGCGCTTCGCAGACATGATACCATCGTGAATCAGTTAGGTAGTGATGAAGCACTCTCTATAATGTTTAACAAGCTAAGCAACCATGTTCATGTTGGCGGGAGATTCTGTTACACCAAAATTTTTGATGATGTGGACAAGTACACTCGCAGGCGCTGGCATATTTGGAGGGCGCACCTACTGAGCAAATATTTTAATAACCCGTGGGCTTTCATTTCGTTTCTGGCTGCATGTGCCTTGCTTCTCCTAACAAGTGTGCAGGCCATATTTTCCATCCTACAGTATACGTCGGCTTAAAGAATTTAAAGTAAGCTAGTTGTGCTTGTTGTGTAATTTGTTAGTCATTGTACTTAAATACGAATAAAGTCATTGCATGTACTTGTAACAAATTCTTGATCTGTATGATGTAAAGAACTCTGCTGTCTTGTATATTGATAAGAATATATTTTACGTATTTTTTAGTGTGTTTTATTAGTTAATTTTGGTTTGATTATTTAGTTTTATAACTAAAATAACTAAGGTTTTGGTAAAAAAACTACATTTTATGTTAAAGTGGCTAAACATTGCATTTTATGGATTTTTATGGTAAAAACTTCATATTTTGTAGGTTTAATGATTCAATCATCAAATGAAGTGCATTGAGAAGATATTTGGATGATTGAAGATGGATTAAAGTGGTGAAAATAAAATATGAAGTGTAAAAGGAAAAATGCAATTTGAATCAAGAAAAGTCAGGTTTGACAACTCTGACACATTTTGGTATTTTGACTATATCTAGAGCTACATAGATCGGATCAAGGTGATCTTGATACCATTTCGAAGCTAAGAGATATATCTACATTTAGTATGAAGACATCAAAGTCCAATTCAGCGGATTAATCAGTCAAAAAGTTGAAATACCGAAATTCAACTCAGCTGTCCAAAGTGGAAAACAGAGTTCTGACCAGTCTTTAGTATTTTGGTCATATCTCAGGATACAAAGCTCCGATTTGGATGATTCTTGAAGCATTGGAAAGCTAACGCAAAGGGGTACAACTTTTGTGTTTTACACAAAAGCCAGTTCGGCCTTTATGATAGAGAAAATCGCAGATAAAGTAAGGCCAAAGTGAATACGCGAGTACACAAAACGTGACTTGTAGCCGCGTTTTGTATAGGCGCGTTTTCTGGCCGAAATTCTGCAATTTGCTCAGTCAATTCTCTTGTGTTCAGACTACTTTCCAGCTATAAGTTGCAAGAGAATTCGGTGCACATGCTTGAGAAGACAAAAGGGCAATAAAGGTGGCTTATTTTCAAGTCAAAAACAATGGTTTTTGACTATCTTAACAAAAGGAGATTTGAAGAATCATAGCAGCAAATTTGGACTGGTGGAAAGGAGCCTGATATCAGTTTTATATAGAGAACAACCAGAGAGAAACATGGTCATACGGGAGAGAGCTGGAAGTGCAGAAATGTAGTTCTTCCATTTCCTTTGTGTAGGATAGTTTAGCTAGTGTAGTTCATCCATTCTTGTATATTGCTAGACTAGGATTAAGATGGAGATGAAGAAGGCAAGGTGATGAGCTCAAGTGACATGGGTTACATTCCTTCCCAACTCTTTATCTTTTGTACTTGATTCCAAATTTAGTTAATATGCAAGTTCTGGAATTTATGTTTATTATTTGTTTCTAAAGTTTATGCCTTGGGTTTGGTTGAACTTCCTATGATTGTTAGTGTTTATTATTTGGCTATTTGATTGCTAGTATTTGAGCAAGTTATTTAGCACTTTATCTCTTTAAATCATGATTAATCTGGTACCATTAATTGTGATTATCTAAGGTGTTATTTCTGCAATGAAAATTGAGATTTAACATTAGTTCAAGAAGTGCTAAACATAGGGAGTACACTCACGAAAGTAGAGGTGCACTTATGTGGTTTTTAGTGATTTATTTCATGTAATTTCACTGAAGAAATAAACTTGAAGCTAATTTCATAACCATGAGAATAGGTATGGATTAGTTATAAGTATAATTGATTCACTACGAAAGTAGGATTCAAATGCATAAGGAAATTACACCATAATTAGCCTAGATGTAGTACTCAATGATCCAAATATAACACTTGCATGAGTAGTTAGGGATACCACAACCTAAGGAGCTTTCATTTGTTATTCTTGTATAATTTCAGTAGGTTAAATTTGCTATAATTCGTTGATAGTCTAAATAATAGAGAAGCTTTAGTAATACCGGTAATTGTTCACTCTTCCCTGTGGGATCGACCCGATATATACCCTAAACTACTAGTTGATCTGTATACTTGCAGTGAACGGGTGTAATTCGGTATTTTTTAGCTTGCACGTATGTAAAATACCCGTCATATATTACATGAACTCCTAAATGCATGTTCCGCTAATTAATAATGAAAATGATCTTTTCTGTAATATAATCTACAACCAAACATTAGAATGGTGATAGGGATATAATTATGCATTTTATTGGTGGTTATTTGGTCTTAATTTTGGCAGTTTAGTATGCAAAGTATTGGATTTCTGCTCATAATTAGTATTTGTGTTAATTACAGGTAATTAGTGTTGAAAGTGACAAAAGGGAGGCAAAATCCAGAAGACTCTTGCTTCTAAGGCGTGCCCACGCCAGACAACACAGAGCTGCGTGAAAAAGCCGGATCGCGGGCCCAATCCCTGGAACAACCATTCTGATTGGAAGATACCTTTTTACCATGCGTGAGATCATGCGTGAGATCAGGAAACCTTAAAAACAAGAAGTCTTTTGGCAACAAACAAATAAGAAAGTAAGAAAAAGGAATCCTTTTGGGAAACACAGGAGAATTGGAAACCAATTGGAATTGGAAAGCAAGTGCTGCAAAGACCTTTCAGTAGCAGAGGAAATAGAATTCGAAGAGGACTTTTGGCAACAATCCAATGAGGGAAATAAGGAAACAATCCTTGTGGGAAACAAATTCCAATTCAACAAGCAAAGGGAAGCGGCAGCAACACTATAAATAAAAAGGCAGCAATAGACTAGGGGATCTTCTGTCTTGGACTTGTCTCTTTGTTCTTTTTCTTCTTTTTTCTTTGGAACGCAAGTAGAAAATAGCAGCCGACATCTTTTACTACTTTCTCAATCAACAAAAACTCCATGAAAACTCTGAATTGCTTGAAGATTATGCGGCAAGGCTAGTTCTTTTATCTAGTTGAGGAATAAATCAAGGACCGGGGCACCATAACTGTGAGATCGTTTTAATTGTTTATTTCTAATTTATATGTTCATGGGTATTTAATTATTCTCTATTTTTTCCCTGAGTTATTATTGTTTAGATTTATTGGATAATTAGGCCTGTTATTTGACGGGTTTTTACTTTAAGTGCAAGTTTAATTCCGAATTTACACCCGTTGGACTGCAAGTATACAGGTCGCAATTGTAGTACGAGATGTGTATCGGGTCGATCCCACGATGAGCAATTTAAAACAATTATTAGATACTAATTTACTCTATTATTTAGACTTACAATTAATTTGAGCAGAAACTTCAGAATTTAATTCAACTACAAAAATTCTTAAATAGATAAATGCAATATCTCAAGGGGAGTAGAATTCACTAAATATTAAGATCTAGGGATGTAGATTCCACTTATGATACAAAAGATCTAAAATGAATTAATTCAACACTTGTTACTGCTCTTGTTTAACCAAGGATTCATTTCCAGAAATACCAAAATCACATTCTCATGATAATAATGGGTTAAAACATATTAGTTTGTCCTAATCTCTTGGTAAATACTAAATCTGTTCTTATTCACACATGAAATGCAGATTTTATCCACTTGAACGTATTTCTATTCTCATGAATATACAACTCAAGTTCTACTTGTGTCATTCCATTATTTTTACCATTTCTCAATGAATAAAAATAACTATAGACCTGCTATTGGTGATCAAGCAACAACAAGTAATCCAACATACACAAGTAGATAAGTTAATACAAGACATAACAAGAATGAATAACAATCACTTCATATCATTTGGCCATAAGCTTCATCTACTCCCTAGATAAAGAAAATTAGCTACTCATGAATGATGAAACACTCATAACTTCATTAATGTAAATCATCATGAATTACAAATACAAACAGAGTAAAGAAAGTCTTAGCCAAGATATGGTGAAGCCTTCCAAAAATCTCCTTTGTCTTGAACTTAGATGATTACAAGATGAAATCCCAATTGCCCCTTGCAAGTCCTAGGTAGAGAGAATATGTTTTTCTGTAAGAAACTAAGCTACGAATGGATCTCAGATCTCTCCCCATATCTCTGCATAAAAAACTCTCAAATGCTCCATTTTTCCAAGTCAAATTCTATCCTTTGATTCCCAAATCTCCACTTTGTTAGCATAGTCAAAAACCAATATTTTTGACTTGAAAATAAGCCACTTTTCTTGCCCTTTTGTCTTCTGAAGCATGTGCACCGAATTCCCTTGCATCTTATAGCTGGAAAGTGGTATGAACACAAGAGAATTGGCTGAGTCAAATTGCAGAATTTCGGCTATAAAACGCGCCTACACAAAACGCGGTTACAAGTCACGTTTTGTGTACTCGCGTATTCACTTTGGCCTTACTTTATCTGCGATTTTCTCTATTATAAAGGCCGAACTAGCTTTTGTACAAAACACAAAAGTTGTAGCCCTTTAAGTTAGCTTTCCAATGCTTCAAGAATCATCCAAATCAGAGTTTTGTAGCCTGAGATATGATCGAAATACTGTCACCTGTTCAAACCTCTGTTTTAACTTCCGACCACAGAATGCAGCTTCTGTATTCCAACGTTTTGCCCATGAAGATGGCAGAAATGGATTTCGATGTCTTCATACGAATTGTAGGTCTCTTTCTTAGCTTTAAAATGGTATAAAGATCACCTCAATCCGATAAGTGTAGCTCCAGATATGATCAAAATACTGAAGAGTGTCAAAACTGACTTGTATTGCATTTCCTCACTTGAACGTTTTTCACTTCATTCTTCTTGTTGCCACTTGAATTCATCACCAAATCTCTATTTTTACCTCATTTGACATCCTTTGGTGATTGAATCATCATTCCTGCATAAAAATGAAGTTTTTACCATTAAAATCAATAGAAATGCAATATTATCCACTTTTACCAAAAATATATAATTTTACCAAAAACCTCTTTATTTTATTTATAAAACTAAATAATCAACTCAAAATTAACTAATAAAATGCACTTAAAAATACGTAAAATAAACTCTTATCATTATTCGATTGTCTAAATAATTGATAGCCAATTAGGATGTTGGCGCGTCGCCTTTAAGCATCTTGATTAGTGGCAAACGAGACAATTTCACCGCCTCGCAAGCGGTCTAATTTGGATCGTGGGAATAATTAATCTAGCCTAAATAAACCCGCATGTGTGTTTGTCATCTAGAATTGGGTCTTTCTAATTCCTAATGCTGTGACTACATTAAATCCTGTGAGCGTTTCTGGGGTTGTCTAGTCACAAGAGGGTAGTTTATGAGCGTCTCTTGACTACCATAAAATTAAGGAAAGATTGGTGGTTAGGCGCGTCGCTTGACCACTATAACCAGTTTATTCGTGAGTATATGAATTGTTCCTTGTATCTGTGATCAGTTGTGTGCTTCGGTGCCAAGATTAATTCCTTGACTAGGTTGTTTTAATTAATTGTTATTTGTGTAGTTTGGATCCTGCTATCTTACTCAACTTTAAATTTCAGTTTTTATCTCTTTTTAATTAGTTGGTACTACTGCTAAAAATCCCCCCCATTTTCCTGTGTGATTTGCCTACATGTTCCCTGAGGAGACGACCCTATTCACCATTATACTCATTCAGTTTTGGTAGTAGGTCTAATATAAATTTTATTTTTGGTGGTTTGACACCCACCAAATTTTGGCGCCGTTGCCGGGGAACTGGTGTTTTAAGTGACTTATTGCACAGGTTTTATTTTTTATTTTTATTTATTTTTTCTTTTTTTTATTTTATGCCTCGATCTTCTCGTACAGGAGAATTAGAATTTGATCCAGAGATCGAGAAGACTGCAAGAAGGTTGACTAAGGAGGCAAAGTTGCGTAAGCAACAAGATTCAACGTCACCTTCAGAATCTGAGCAAGAGTTTGTTTCCAGTGATTCATCAAGTGAATCTGAAAAAGGGGAATTTGATAGGGATATAATTATGCATTTTATTGGTGGTTATTTGGTCTTAATTTTGGCAGTTTAGTATGCAAAATATTGGATTTCTGCTCATAATTAGTATTTGTGTTAATTACAGGCAATTAGTGTTGAAAGTGACAAAAGGGAGGCAAAATCCAGAAGACTCTTGCTTCTAAGGCGTGCCCACGCCAGACAACACAGAGCTGCGTGAAAAAACCGGATCGCGGGCCCAATCCCTGGAACAACCATTCTGATTGGAAGATACCTTTTTACCATGCGTGAGATCATGCGTGAGATCAGGAAACCTTAAAAACAAGAAGTCTTTTGGCAACAAACAAATAAGAAAGTAAGAAAAAGGAATCCTTTTGGGAAACACAGGAGAATTGAAAACCAATTGGAATTGGAAAGCAAGTGCTGCGAAGACCTTTAAGTAGCAGAGGAAATAGAATTCGAAGAGGACTTTTGGCAACAATCCAATGAGGGAAATAAGGAAACAATCCTTGTGGGAAACAAATTCCAATTCAACAAGCAAAGGGAAGCGGCAGCAACACTATAAATAAAAAGGCAGCAATAGACTAGGGGATCTTCTGTCTTGGACTTGTCTCTTTGTTCTTTTTCTTCTTTTTTCTTTGGAACGCAAGTAGAAAATAGCAGCCGACATCTTTTACTACTTCCTCAATCAACAAAAACTCCATGAAAACTCTGAATTGCTTGAAGATTATGCGGCAAGGCTAGTTCTTTTATCTAGTTGAGGAATAAATCAAGGACCGGGGCACCATAACTGTGAGATCGTTTTAATTGTTTATTTCTAATTTATATGTTCATGGGTATTTAATTATTCTCTATTTTTTTCCTGAGTTATTATTGTTTAGATTTATTGGATAATTAGGCCTGTTATTCGATTGTCTAAATAATTGATAGCCAATTAGGATGTTGGCGCGTCGCCTTTAAGCATCTTGATTAGTGGCAAACGAGACAATTTCACCGCCTCGCAAGCGGTCTAATTGGATCGTGGGAATAATTAATCTAACCTAAATAAACCCGCATGTGTGTTTGTCATCTAGAATTGGGTCTTTCTAATTGCTAATGCTGTGACTACATTAAATCCTGTGAGCGTTTCTGGGGTTGTCTAGTCACAAGAGGGTAGTTTATGAGCGTCTCTTGACTACCATAAAATTAAGGAAAGATTGGTGGTTAGGCGCGTCGCTTGACCACTATAACCAGTTTATTCGTGAGTATATGAATTGTTCCTTGTATCTGTGATCAGTTGTGTGCTTGGGTGCCAAGATTAATTCCTTGACTAGGTTGTTTTAATTAATTGTTATTTGTGTAGTTTGGATCCTGCTATCTTACTCAACTTTAAACTTCAGTTTTTATCCCTTTTTAATTAGTTGGTACTACTGCTAAAAATTCCCCCCCATTTTCCTGTGTGATTTGCCTACCTGTTCCCTGAGGAGACGACCCTATTCACCACTATACTCATTCAGTTTTGGTAGTAGGTCTAATATAAATTTTATTTTTGGTGGTCTGACACCCACCAAATGGCAACGCCACAGCTGCCTCATGGACCATAGTGAGTATCTATAGTGAGTGTTACTAGTAAATGCAAATGATGAAGATGAGAACCCAATAAAGCACGAAAGGTTAAGCGCACAAGATTTTAAGCAAACTGCAAAGAAAGAGTTAAAGAATGAACCTTTAGCATTCATCTGGCAAAAAAAATCCTTGGCATACTGATAAGAGTTTATTTTACGTATTTTTAAGTGCATTTTATTAGTTAATTTTGAGTTGATTATTTAGTTTTATAATTAAAATAAAGAGATTTTTGGTAAAATTATATATTTTTGGTAAAAGTGGAAAATAGTGCATTTCTATTGATTTTAATAGTAAAAACTTCATTTTTATGCAGGAATGATGAATCAATCACCAAAGGAGGCCAATTGAAGTGAAAAATAGAGATTTGGTGATGAATTTAAGTGGTGAAAAGAAGAATGAAGTGAAAAACGTTCAAGTGAGAAAATGCAATACAAGTCAGTTTTGACACTCTTCAGTATTTTGACCATATCTGGAGTTACACTTATCGGATTGAGGTGATCTTTATACCATTTTAAAGCTAAGAAAGAGACCTACAATTCGTATGAAGACATCGAAATCCAGTTCTGCCATCTTCATGGACAAAAAGCTGGAATACAGAAGCTGCACCCTGTGGTCGGAATCTGAAACAGAGGTTTGAACAGGTGACAGTATTTCGATCATATCTCAGGCTACAAAGCTCCGATTTGGATGATTCTTGAAGCATTGGAAAGCTAACTCAAAGGTCTACAACTTTTTTGTTTTGCACAAAAACCAGTTCGGCCTGCATCATGGAGAAAATCGCAGTTGAAGTAAGGCCAAAGTAAAAACGCGAGTGCACAAAACGTGGGTTTTAGCCGCGTTTTGTGTAAGCGCGTTTTGTAGCCGAAAATCTGCAATTTGCTCAGCCATTTTCTCTTGTGTTCATACCACTTTCCAGCTATAAGATGCAAGGGAATTCGGTGCACATGCTTCAGAAGACAAAAGGGCAAGAAAAGGGGCTTATTTTCAAGTCAAAAATATTGGTTTTTGACTATGCTAACAAAGTGCAGATTTGGGAATCAAAGGTTAGACTTTGACTTGGAAAAATGAAGCCTTTGAGTAGTTTTTATGCTGAGACATTGAGGGAGGTCAAAAACCAGATTGAGAACCATTCGTAGTTTAGCTTCTTACAGAAAAAACATATTCTCTCTACCTAGGAATAGCAAGAAAAATTGGGATTTCATCTTGTAATCATCTAAGTTCAAGACAAAGGAGATTTTTGGAAGGCTTCACCATATCTTGGCTAAGACTTTCTTTACTCTTTTTGTATTTGTAATTCATGATGATTTACATTAATGAAGTTATGAGTGTTTTATCATTCATGAGTAGCTAATTTCCTTTATCTAGGGGGTAGATGAAGCTTATGGCCAAATGATATGAAGTGATTGTGATTTATGCTTGTTATATCTTGTATTAACTTATCTACTTGTGTATGCTTGATTACTTGTTATTGTTTGATCACCAATAACAGGTTTATAGTTGTTTTTATTCATTAAGAAATGGTAAAAATAATGGAATGACACAAGTAGAACTTGAGTTGTATATTCATGAGAATAGAAATACATTCAAGTGGATGAAATCTGCATTTCATGTGAGAATAAGAACAGATTTAGTATTTACCAAGAGATTAGGAAAAACTAATCTGTTTTAACCCATTATTATCATGAGAATGTGATTTTGGTATTTCTGGAAATGAATCCTTGGTTAAACAAGAGCAGTAACAAGTGTTGAATTAATTCATTTTAGATCTTTTGAGTCATAAGTGGAATCTACATCCCTAGATCTTAATATTTAGTGAATTCTAGTCCTTTTGTGAAATTGCATTTATCTAGTTAAGAATTTTTGTAGTTGAATTACATTCTGAATTTTCTGCTCAAATTTATTGTGAGTCTAAATAATAGAGTAAATTAGTATCTAATAATTGTTTTAATTGCTCCTCGTGGGATCGACCCGATACACATCTTGTACTACAATTGCGACCTGTATACTTGCAGTCCAACGGGTGTAAAATCGGAATTAAACTTGCACTTAAAGTAAAAACCCGTCACATACTATTGTAAATAATAGAAGTTAGACACCGTTAGATCGAAATTCTACCAATATTAGTGTACTGAAAACATATAATACTGCAGGATCTAATTGTTACTCCTGTGGCTTAAAGAAGAAAACAGAGAAAAGACTCGGTTGATTTTCAAACAAAACAAACCCATTAAAGTGCACTTCATTAATTGCTTGTTAATTGTGGTTCCTGAAATCTTATTTAATTGAGAAATTTCTAATTTTGTGATGAATTTTAAAAAAATTCTACAAAAGAGGTGATTTTGGTAATGAATTCCGTCCGGGGGTCTTCGCATTCGTAGAGCTCGCATTTCACGAATGCGAGATTAGAATAGAGCTCGCATTCGCGAAATGCGAGCTCTACTTATTGAGCTCATATTCCGCAAATGCGAGCTCTAATTTAATTTTTTTTACTAGCTCCCCCAGAGCTCTCTAGCAGCCTCTATATTCGTAAAAAAAGAAAGGAGCTCCTGGGTCAGAGAATGAATTCCACTTCCCTGATTAGCACCAATCGTCATGAACTGGAAAGGCTAGCTCAGAAGATGGCTAGGCCCCTGTTAGCACCAAAAGCGTTAGGGGCCCGCACTGGAGGCATCAGAGACTTCAATGTTTGTTTTCTTGAACTGCAAATCTTCCAAAAAGAAAAAAAAATTACACTTGACTCTATTTCTTTCAGAAATAGCGGGCAGGCAAAGCAAAGAAACGAAGTTGACTCTCATGAATGGATGTCCGAGCTAGAGAATTTTTTCCAGAAAATAGTAAGAGCTAAATGCGAGCTCCTAAATGTTTTTTGTTTAAATTTTGCAAATATTTAAAATTTTGCAAATAGCTCGCATTTGATAAATTTGTCCTCCAAAAATTGTATTTAACTTTTTTGTTAGATTTCGCATTTATAAGTATGACTTTCAGAAAATTAAATTCAAACTTGTTAGGAAAAAAATTTAAAATGAAATTTACGAAATTTAAAATGAAATTCAAACTTAATATAATTTACTATACATGCATAATTCTTTTATAATAAAAAAAATTGGTAATTGTACGGTTGAAAATACGTTATTTTATTATAATACATTTAAATATGAGAAAAAGTACACATGCATAGTTCTATTTGTTACTTTTCATTATTATTATTATTATTTTTTTGCTTGCAGGTGCTTATTGTAGCAGGAACTAGTACCACATCAAGGGCGTTGAGCTGGGTTATCTCCCTGCTACTGAACCATAGGCACGTTTTGCAAAAAGCCCAGGAAGAGATTGACTCTTTTGTTGGTAAAGAGAGATGGGAAGAAGAATCTGATATCAAGAATTTAGTCTACCTACAGGCCATTGTCAAAGAGACAATGCGACTACATCCACCAGCACCTGTACCTATGCCACGCCAAGCCTGAGCTCGCATTTCCGGAATGCGAAGACCCCTATTTGCAGAACACACTTCAAGAACCGCCCTCGTTGTAGAATTCTTTTTTTTTTCCATCATAAACTAAGAATTCACCCTATTTAATTAGCCACTGCTTCCACATTGGATAGAATGCTACGTAAAGCATAAAGACTAAGGGTCCGTTTGTTTCGGGTGAAAATGTTTTCCAGGAAAATATTTTCCTAATTTCCCGTGATTGGTTGCACAAAAGTTACTGAAAACATTTTCCTATGTAAAATATTTTCACTCATCTTATGGAAAACAACTTGTAAGGTCCCGGTGCAACCCAATGAGTACAAACAAATTCACAATGATGCACAAAGATATATCAAATTTAAGCACAATAAAGAAAACTTAATTAAAGAGAAAAGATAAGAAATGCAAACCAAATATCAAACCAATAGCTTCTTCAATTGATGGCGATGCTAACCAAGATGTACAAGTGAAGGCTCACTCCTTCCTCACCCCAAACACTCTTTGGTTGAGCCAAGGAGTTTTACAACTATTCTAGTTAACCCTCAACAACCTACACTTGAAAGATCACTCACCCAATTAAGAACTATTTTATACAAATGAGGCAACCTTCACCAAGGTTTTACCACTCCGAGTGATAGGTTCACCTTCACCAAGGTTTTACTCCTCCTAGAGAGTAACCTTCACTTGAGCAACCTCACAACCCAACTTTCCCAACCCCTTATACAACCAACAAAGAATCTTTCTACTCAAAAATCTCACTTGTAAGCTTGTATTTTGTGTTGGCAAAAGTCTCATGTCTTCTTGTGCTTTGGGGTGTTTATAGAAGGTGAGAAATGGCTCCAAAAGGCTCTCCAACGGTCAAATATTAAATGCTGTCAAAACTAGCCGTTGGCCTGTCGGACGTCCGAACCACCTGTCAGACGTCCGAACCCTGCGTCCAAACCACCTGTCGGACGTCCGAACCCTGCGTCCGAACGTCGTCCAGAGAGTTATCAAATCTTCGTGGAATTTCTCGGACGTCCGATGCGATTGATGTGCGTCCGAGGCGTGCGTCCGATCCTTCCGGACGTCCGATGCTTCCTCACGAGCGTCCGACAGAGTTTCCTTCTTGATGTTTTTCGTCCTTTCGGACGTCCGATCCTGACTTCTTGAACGTCCGACAGCTTCAGTAAACTTTGCCTTTCAATTGCACTTATTCATGGAATCAAACAACTTCAAAACTGAAAGTATATCTTGAAGAAATATTAGTATCATCCATTTGTTTTGTAAACATCAAAAGATAGGGATCAAGATCAACATTCTCCCCCTTTTTGATGATGACAAAACAATGGATGGAAGGAAGGAAAAAGATTGAGCATATGAGCATAGACTCCCCCTCACTCATTGCAACCAAACTTATAATTTCAGAATAACTCCCCCTAACACATAGCATCCATTTCTCCCCCTTTTTGTCATCATACAAATTCAGTAGTATTCAAAATATCAGCGAAAACTCATATCAAAGTATCAGAAATATAAAAAAAAAAACAAAACAAATGGATGGAAGGAAGGAAAAAGATTGAGCATATGAGCATAGACTCCCCCTCACTCATTGCAACCAAACTTATAATTTCAAAATAACTCCCCCTAACACATAGCATCCATTTCTCCCCCTTTTTGTCATCATACAAATTCAGTAGTATTCAAAATATCAGCGAAAACTCATATCAAAGTATCAGAAATATCAAAAAAAAATTGTGAACAAGAATCACTGCAATGATTAATAAAATCTCCTATTTGTTAAAGTTAGCATCATGTTTAACTATCCACATGCATTTCATGCCTCTTCTCATATTTTTTCTCACATAACAATCACTTTTCATGTGACCTTTTTGACAACAAAAATTACACATAACCAAAGAGTTATCTACATGAACAGGTTTAATAAATCTTACTTGTCTTCTCCTATGGATAGCAAATTCGTTGGAATTAGAATTCAACCTATTCTTTTGAAAACAGACTTGTTTCTTGTGTTTAAGCAATTCATTTAGACCATCCATTCTTCTTTTCAAATCACCTTGTTCCTTTTTGAACAAATCACAAAGTTTTGTTTTTCTATCAAGTTCAAAATGTAAAGCAGTCTCACTCTTTTTGAAGTAATCATTTTCAGCTTTCAACTTTTTATTTTGTTGAAAAAGATTTGCATTATCTCGAAGCAAAAAACCAATTTTCTGTTTTAACCCCTTGTTTCTAGCATAGGACTGTTTCAAACTATCATGCAATTTTATAATGAAAGATTCAATATCATCATCAGTTTTTTCATCACTTTCAACTTGAGAGTTATAAGATGTTACCTCATCATCTCCAATGGCCATTAGTGTCATTTGGGCCAACTCTTCTTTTTCTCTTTTTGAATTGCATTCATCCCATGTAATTTTGCAATCTCCTCTTGAACTTCTCTTGTTGAAGATCTTCTTGAAATATTTGATGTGAGGAGTTATATCATTGTCCACTTCCATGTTTTCATTACCCATGAAGGATGGGTTATCCCCCACTTGAGATGCTTTAAAAGCTATGCCTCTCTTATACATTCTTGCATTTTCTTCCTCTTGCGCTTTGAATTTCAGCTTTAATTCATAAGAGATTAGGGAATTCACAAGAGATTCAATGGACATAAAATTTAAATCCTTTGCCTCTTCTATAGCATTTATTTTGTTTTCCCATTCTTTTGGCAAGGCATTCAAAATCTTTCTATTTTTCTCACCCAAAGAATATTCTTTTCCAAGCAATTTAAGATCTTGAATAATGTCACAAAATCTAGTACACATCTTATCAACATTTTCAAGAGGATGCATTTTGAAAAATTCATATTGAGAAAAAAGCAAAGATTTCTTTTGTTCTTTAATATCTTGGTTACCTTCATGAAATTCACACAATTTATCCCAAATATCTTTAGCTGATTTACAACCTTTAATCCTACTAGATTCATTTACATCTAATGCATTGTACAATATATACATGGCCTTGGCATTCAAAGAAAGGTATCTCTTGTCTTTTTCATTCAATTCTTGTCTAGTCTTTAATCTACTCAAATTAGTGGTAGAGTCGACTATTCTAACTTCATAAGGACCATCTTCTACCACATACCATAATTCAATATAAACGGATTGTAAGAAAATCATCATTCTTTGTTTCCACATGCTAAAATGAGAACCATTAAACATATGTGGTCTATCAATAGATTGCCCTTCTAAAAAAGAAACATTTATGGTTGCCATGATCTTTACTCTAAACGGTTAAGCTTAATCTCTAGGAGACCAAGCTCCGATACCAATTGTAAGGTCCCGATGCAACCCAATGAGTACAAACAAATTCACAATGATGCACAAAGATATATCAAATTTAAGCACAATAAAGAAAACTTAATTAAAGAGAAAAAATAAGAAATGCAAACCAAATATCAAACCAATAGCCTCTTCAATTGATGGCGATGCTAACCAAGATGTACAAGTGAAGACTCACTCCTTCCTCACCCCAAACACTCTTTGGTTGAGCCAAGGAGTTTTACAACTATTCTAGTTAACCCTCAACAACCTACACTTGAAAGATCACTCACCCAATTAAGAACTATTTTATACAAATGAGGCAACCTTCACCAAGGTTTTACCACTCCGAGTGATAGGTTCACCTTCACCAAGGTTTTACTCCTCCTAGAGAGTAACCTTCACTTGAGCAACCTCACAACCCAACTTTTCCAACCCCTTATACAACCAACAAAGAATCTTTCTATTCAAAAATCTCACTTGTAAGCTTGTATTTTGTGTTGGCAAAAGTCTCATGTCTTCTTGTGCTTTGGGGTGTTTATAGAAGGTGAGAAATGGCTCCAAAAGGCTCTCCAACGGTCAAATATTAAATGCTGTCAAAACTAGCCGTTGGCCTGTCGGACGTCCGAACCACCTGTCGGACGTCCGAACCCTGCGTCCGAACGTCGTCCAGAGAGTTATCAAATCTTCGTGGAATTTCTCGGACGTCCGATGCGATTGATGTGCGTCCGAGGCGTGCGTCCGATGCTTGCTCACGAGCGTCCGACAGAGTTTCCTTCTTGATGTTCTTCGTCCTTTCGGACGTCCGATCCTGACTTCTTGAACGTCCGACAGCTTCAGCAAACTTTGCCTTTCAATTGCACTTGTTCATGGAATCAAACAACTTCAAAACTGAAAGTATATCTTGAAGAAATATTAGTATCATCCATTTGTTTTGTAAACATCAAAAGATAGGGATCAAGATCAACACAACTTCCCTTCCAAACTTACTGAAGTAGTTTTCCGAAATGCATGCATCCCGCCTGTAATATGTTCCAAACTTACTGAAAACATCTTATAGTATGTTCTTTTTTTTTAGTGTAAACAGGAGGACTCGAATCCAAAACCTCTTCCTTACACTCCCTCCCCCGTACCACCTAACCCAACCCAACCCTCCCCCTAGTATATTCAAAAAAAAAAAAAATCTCATCCTGCTCATCCTATGCTAGTAATTAATTATGTATAATAGAGACATTCTTTTCTAGAGAAACTTTCAGCAGTGAGAGTGCAAGATATATGTCACAATAAGCATTGCATGTGATTGATATTTGACACTAAATGGCCAGCAATTTGTTTATTGCTTAAGGAGATATTTTTTATTCATATATACATTTCTCCAAGATTTTTTAAAGTTAAACAATGAGATAAATTTTCTTATTTTGCATGAGAAGAAGTATGTAGTTATAATGTGTAGAAAGTAAAGATAGAGATAAAAGTGAAAATATTTCAAAAGTTAAACAAACACCAGAAAAATGAAGTAAGAAAATATTTTCAATAAGCTAACCAAACACCTGAAAATGATGAAAGGGAAATGATTTTCATGGAAAATTACTTCCACGGAAAATATTTTCCAAAGGAAAACATTTTACTTCCAACCAAACAGACCCTAAATGAAAAAAAGAAACAGTACAATAGGTAAATCTTTCATGCTTGCTAGTACCAAAATTAAGTACTTGCGCAAATTTTAAGTAGTTTCTTAGCTGCAAATGAGAAGGTTTTATCTAAGAAATTTTGTCTCCAATGTTCTGACCTTTGTCATGCTCTCACTTCGCGAAGCAAAGCATATGCTAAGGAATGAAGGGCTGAGACGTGTGAACTTGTTTAAAGAATTAAAGGGCTTAAACGTTGGCTGTTCTCTTCTCTTTTCTTCATTGGACTCAGTCGCTCACTATTTTCTCTCTACAAACGAAAAATTTCCAGCCATATTAAATTTATTGGAGAAGAACAGCTATGAACTTATATATCAAAATTCGTGAAAATTAAAATGTTTAAGAGTTTATACGTCTTCTATGAATGAATACCTTCAAGTACAGATTATCTTCTGCTGAGTACATTAATAAGTTCAAAGTAATTTTTTGTACAAGTGTGGAGGAAAATAAAGTGTTTTTGTATATTGTAATATTGGAGAAAAGAACAAAGTGGGTAGACTATTAATTACTAAAAAAAAAAGTCATTTTTCAACTATTTAAATTTGTATACCAAAAGCAGAAAAAAAAACTTTTATTCTTCATCGCGACCATAAGATAACAGCCAATGTTTCAATAATGCCACTCTTAAATTTTCTTTTAATACGATTTACTACATTTTTCTACGTAAAATTAGACATATGCCACTAGATTAATATATCCAAATGGTGACAACATGGACTACGTAAGTGCACCATAATAGTATAAAGTGGTCTGACCAATAAAAATAACAATAATAGTATAAAGTGGACTGCCTATGAGCTTCCCATCCCAAAGGATATAATTTCCAGCGGCTTTCGCCAGCTTTTTTTCTGTGTTTCTGATCAAGATCGCTACACCTTAGACTCTCCTCTTGTCCAGGTAAATTTTTCTAGTATTTCTCTGCTGTGAAATATATTGGAAATCTGACTAGCGATCGAGTTGAAAAAAAGGAAATGTGGAAAAGAGAAAAAGAGTGCCCATAAAAGCAAAAAATTGTAGTGAACCTCTGTCTCAACATCAGAAAACTGAACACTCTTTTCAGGGATTGACATATTTCAAACTCCCCATTGTTCCAACTTTGAAGTGCTTGATGTGGGAGCCAACAAGAAAGTTTCACCAAAACCTTAACACGAAAACAAAGATACAGCGAAATTTGAGGGGAAAATAATTTAATCTCCTAGAAAAGGGAGGAAAAGCAAAATTCAAATGCTTACCCATAAAAAGAAAAAACAAATCAAGCAATTACAAAAATAAGGGGAAAAAGAAAAAAAAAAAAAAGAAAGTTACCTGCCATGCCATTATATTATGGCCTTTTACAGATGAATTTATTTTTGTAAACTTTTCTGCATGAAGATTAAGATGTAGTTCAAAAAGTCAAAACCCCAAAGTCGATGAGTGAAAACCAAAAAAATAAAATCTGGTTGCTGGAGGGTGAAGAGCAAAAACAAAAGGAAACCTATCTCTTATAGCTTCATCAATGACTATCACTGACAATATGATGATCATCAATGTATTGTGCATGCCTGTTCGTATTTGTGTGATTTGTGACAAGAAGTTAAAATAATTATAGCTGAATTCTTTGGTTGCCAAGAGTTTATTCTATATAGCTATATTGGTATTTGAGAAAAATGAAAAATGGCTAAAAATATTTTCAAAACAAAATTGCATAGCCGCTTCTGTAAATCTCTTGACTCGTTCCTCCTCCTTCACCCAGACGAATCCGTTTATGCGTTCCCCCTTCCTAATATTCTCTTCCTCCCTTTTTGGTAAAATAATCAAACTAAACTCCTTCTTTGTGGTCATCCACCAATATGTGCTTATGGATGAATTAATATCGGAGGAAATCTAGAAGGCTTCACCAAAATATAAATTTTAGAAAGGCATGTTCAATATTAGTATACGAAATCACTTCTTATGTGTCCAACAAAAGTCAGTATATATCAGTTCGTCTAATATTTATATGGATGAAGTAGGTAAAAAGTATTCGTCTATTAATTTGATGAAATGCTCATTTGAATGTGCTCTTTTATGTCATTTAAGTAAATTTTTTCAGTTAACTCATTAATTGGTTGTTCTCCTTTGTGTGACTTTATTATGGTTTTTTAATTTTCAGTTTTAATATGCTTTTTCTTTCTTTCTTTTCTATTAATGATGGGTGCAACTAATGAATGATAGTGCTACCAAACTACCAACAGACCCCAAAAGCTTTGGAATATAACAGTCGCCACCCTTTGACTTTGCATTCATATAACACACAACCCCTTCCCGTTAGTGTACAAACGGTTGTTAATCCAATCACTTAAAAGAATAGTATGAAAATCCAGTATAGCCCTTCCAGATATACCATATCTAATTCCTATTTAATGTAATTCCTTTTTAACAATTTTATAGTACTATGTATTAAACCATAATAAAAAGCAAAATCTTCTAGAAAGAAAGGAAAGATCATAATGAAATACACCACTAGCCACCCTTAGAGAATAGATTTAAAATAGAGATATCTAGCCACCTACAAAGAACAGATGTAGAAATAGAGACATAGAGTGACGATGACAAAAAGTTTAGGTTGGATTTGTCAAGACTGTAATAATTGAGACGAGGAAGAAATCAATTTGTTCAGGAAACAAGTTGTTGCACTCTCAATATAAACACCATCACCATAAAATTAAAAACACAATTTCACGAATTCTCATTAAATCCGGATTTGAATAAGAGGATCTGGTTTGCCTGCTACAATCAATTCATATTCACTCTATCAATACTCATGTTGTGGGCATACATAGTCAAGCACTATATATTCTTCTAGAGTTTAAAAACAAAAAGGGAAGAGAAGATAAATCCGATGGTGGTGGTCTTGTGGGTTAGAATGGCAAGGAAGAATAAGACTGGGAGAAGTGTTCATAATTAACAATGGATTTTGCAAATTAGATAAGATTAGGTATTTACATGAGTAGAGAATAGGTAATTCATGGTTAGAGGGGATGAATGGTAGAGCAGTCATGGTGGATTTCTTTTGGTGAAGCTGTCATGGACTTATGGTGTCAGTTTTGGTGGTGTGGTGGTCTAGGCATAATTGGTTTTCTTTAGCCATTTTATTTTTAAACCTTGGCCACTTATTTATTCTTTTATTTTGCCTTATTTTTCTTTTTTGTGTTTAATAATGTGTAAAGTTTTGGGAGGGTAGTTACGTCCACACAAGAATAAGTTTAACACCATTTAGCCTCTATTAAGTCAAATGGGGTGACTGTTGTTTTCAGAAGTTTAAGGGGTACAATGGTAGTTTGGTTAAACCATGAGGGGTGTAGATGTAATTATCCCTATACATGAATGGTGTATTTCTAGGATATCATTATGGATTATTTTTTGCTTGAATGACATTTGATGAATCTATTGAGAAGGACAACGATGGGATTTGGTTTATGCCAATCCCAATTCACATCCTTAGCAGAATCCGTGGCTTTATGCAGACCACGAAGATTAGGCGGCTAACTTGGACAGATATGATTAATCCATCCTCAAAATCTAAAGCTGCCATGTATATCCTTCGTCCTAGTCCATTTCAAATCACCATCTTTGCCAAAGCTTAGAAATTCTTACTGCTAAATCTTCACAACAAAATTTATTTGTTCATGGGTTTGACACCATTTTCTTGTAATTGCTTTTCTAGTATGGGAGGAATAAAAATTTAAAAAACGAAAAAGTTGTTAGGGAATTAGAATCCAAAATCTCTACGTTTTCGGGTCCCAGCCTTGAATTTGACACCATTTACTTGTCCTAAACGATAAGCAAAATTACGGTGCCTCAGAAACATGAATCTACATCGCACTGTGTCCATAAATGAGTTTTTCAACCCATTATATTAGTTTGCTGTGAATTTCCATGGATCTTATTTCTTGTGAACATCCAGAACTAAATGCTATCTGATTTCTTCCAAATGGTCTCTCATTTTTTTTCCCATCTCGGTTTGATTTGCATTCCATGAACAGATGCATCCCATTTGCTTCTAAACAATCATTATTGATTAACTTGACCTTGACGAATCAAATGCCTTCTATATATAAAAGTATGCATAATAGAAATCAGAATACTAATCTATGATAATTGCATAATTCTTTAAAAATTCATCATTTTATTTTGACCAATTGGATGAAGAAAAGAACCTTTGATTTCAATCCAGAATGTAATGCATGATATATTTTCATTCCTCATTATAGAAGCTGCTTTTATCCATCAGCCACCGTTTTGAACTTATCATTCATATAATTCGTTTCAAGGTGTTATTTCAAGCATTAGGTCAAACCCCCCCCCCCCCCCCCCCCCCCCCCTTTCCCCCCCAAAAAAAAAGAACAAAGAAAGTAATTGGAAACAGCTCAGGTAAATATAGGAAAGGTAGCTTGCGATACACTTCTAAGAAAAAAATGAAAGAAACTGGATCTTGATGGAATTGTGTTTAAAAGGACACTTGGTTACTCAAAAAACGAGCCCCATTTATAATGCCTAATTAATTCAACATGAAATGATATTCAACAAAAGCAAACAGAAATGATATTCCATTAAAAGCTTAAGCAACGAATTAAAAGAACCTGAAGAGTAGGGCAATTGCGATTGCTAGAGGAAATATCGTCGGTGCAAGGGGCTAAATGTACTGTAGAAATATAAATCAAGCTTTGGGCTATTTATTTATATTTCCATGTGGCATTAAGGGATTGGCTAGTATTATTGTTGGCTGTTGGAGTGGTCACATGGGATTGAATCCCTTATTAGAAATAGAAGTCAGCCACTAAGGAGGAGTAGTAGCCTCCGATGCTTTTTGTATGGTGTAGCACTGTAGCCAATAGAGTCTCGTTTGATTAATAAAAAATTTTCCTTTGAATCAATATCGTTTTTCCTTTGATTGTTCTTATGGGTTTATGATTTATTATCGATTTGGGTCCATCATATACTACTTAGATTTGAAAGTTCTTTACTTGGAACAGTCAAGTACTAATCTTCTTCTCCTTTCTTGTTAATTATTCCTAGCTTAATTCCATAGAGACTACGAATATATGTAGCTTGTATTCTGGTTTGGTCATTTTTGTTTAAGTTTGACTGTAAAAGTACAGCTTTACGTTTGGACTTGTTCGTAATCAATAACAAAAAAACTCTTGTTAATTTTAAAGCTATTTTTCATTTAAAAATTATGCACAGATATCTGGTTTACCACATGCAGGAAGTTCATTACAGTTGGATGCTTAATGTTGGGTTGGCTAGGTTCTCAAACAATAGCAGGCAGGCACACCCGAGGATTAACAGCAAGAGGCGTCCCCTCTCCCTCCACCATCCCCTTCCTCAAGACCCCTCCTTGTAACAGAATAAGATTTCAAAAAAAAAAAAAAACTAATTAGAACGTGGAGAACTATACATATCGATCATCAAGATTAATTTTTCAAAATCACTTCTTTATCAATGAAAAAGAAAAGGCATATGTTGGTTAATGGTGAATATAAGAGGTTGGTGAGATGGTGATATCTGGTCCTCAACTCTTCCAGCCTCCCCTCTGACAACTCAAAGGAACGTCCCCATGAAGATTTAAATGCTCATCAACTCTCCCAACATCCCCACCGACAACTCAAAGGAACGTCCCCTTGAAGATTTTAATGCTCATCAACTCTCTCACTCTCTCAACCTCTCGCCTGATGCTCAAGAAAAAGAATATGTTGGTGAATGGCGAAGATTTAAAAGTAGACGTTGACTTCCAATGGGACTTTAAAAATAGTTTAGGGACTAACAAATAATAAACTTGAAGTACTATTGTGAGGCTTTAAATTAGTTTCAAGGATCAAATATATAAACTGCTTTAAAAAATAACAGAGAGCTAAGGCGAACTTTGTTTGAGAGAGGATGTTGCAAGGTGTAGTTGACTTGAAATATGTCAACACAAATGACCAAGTTGCAAACATATTTTTTTTTTTTTAAACAAACCTTTTTTATTCATCAACAACCAGAACACAACGCCAAGGAACCATCCAGATCCCTACATCCTAAGAGAAAAACGAAAACTACAGAAATTCACAAAGACTACGAGTTTAACTCCTTCCAAGTTAATAAAATTTCAAGAGACTACGAGGAAAATCAGTGCTGATGGGAAGTGTTAAAAGTGATCACTAACTTATGACAATCCGATGGGCCACATTCATTTATGAATTTGTGTTTATTAGTGAGTTTGTTTCTTTCTTTAGAATAGTAGTAGTTTGTTAGGAGAATTGGCAGAGGTAAATTTTTGCAATTTGGACGTGGGAACTGTTTTACTGCTAAGTCACGTTTGAATCTAAAGCCAACTTAGACGAGGATTTTTAGGAATCTAGCATTTAATGTGACGAGGACAATTGCTTATGCTTGTCCGGTCCGGTTCTGAAAACATTGCTTATTAGTATAAATAGAGGTTCATTTCCTCCGTTAAAATGCACCAGAGTTCAGGAGAAGATAATAAATAAATGAACTCAGTAGTTGTGTGAGTCTTTGAGCAAACATCTCAAGAGTGATGCTCTGATAAAATTAGAATAGATATTCTCGATAATGAAATTAATTTGATAGTGTCTAGTATAAATTTATTTTGTGAGTACCTTCTACATTAGTGGATTTAATCTAATAATTAAGTGTAATAAGATTGTTCACTTGCCCTTCTGCATTAGTGGATTTAATCTAATAATTTATAAACCACCACAATCCAACAGGTGCAACGGCCAACATGTGCTGACATTCTCTTGCGTTGGAAACAGGTTAGTATACATACATACATATATACATGTACATATACATATATGTTTATTTTGTATCTACTATAAGTTCATTTTGTGAGTGATATTATTATAAACACTTTTAAGTGTAATAAGATTGTTCACTTACCTTCTACATTAATTAGTGGATTTAATCTAATAATTTATAAACCACCACAGTCCAACAAGTGCAACGGCCAACATGTGCTGACATTCTCTTGCATTGGTAACACACACATATATGTATGTGTGTGTGTATATACACACACATACACATACACATATGTATCTGTATCTGTATACATACAGACATGTACACCTGTAATCATCATCTGCTTTCTTGTTTATTTAAGAGCCTAAATCTTAGTTGCATGCAGATAGATATATTTGTTTACATAGATTTAATTTGTTAGCTTAATGAGACATGTTCTATTTTTATGCAAGGTTCTGAAACCTAGGCCGTTCATTGATCCAGAAAAATGAATAGGTCAAGGTTCATTGGTTGAACCATTGAATTATCCATTATTAATCCGTGATGTCATTAATACATCATAATTATTATTAATAAATATTAAACATCTAAAAACAAACAAATATTTGTATAAACTTAGGTCATATTGTTAAAAATAATCACTTCGATTCTCATTCTATTCTTCTAAGTAGTATTATTTGTTTGAGACTAAAAAATAGCCTTTATAAGCTAAAGATTAAAATAATATTATTTCACATATTTTTAAGTTTCCTAAATTATATGAATACTACTTTATATGATGAAAATTAAAAGTTTAAAAGGCATTAACAAATAAATGAAATGAATTCAAGATTAAAAAAACTAAGATAATTGTATATGTTATAAATCTTAGACAAGAGTTAATATATAATTATGGAGAAGAGCGAGAAATAAGTAGAATAAGGCAATAATTGTTATTGTCTAATTAATTGGAGATAATTACGCATGGATAATTGGTAAGATATTAAATTTAGAATGTCATTAATGACATCAGTTGACCAAATTCAAAATTATTGACTTAATTAAGATTGGACATTGAATCGGTCGGTTTCACAAAATCGTTCTGGTTCAATGGTTCAATGGTTGAACCGTTTGGTTAAATTGATTTAATGTAAAATTTATACTAACTGAATTTTGAAGCAAACTTAAATTGAAAAACAGGCCAATTGACGGTTCAATCTGTTCGACCGGCTGGTTCGAGCTAAGGTTTTAAATGTTGTGTCTACAGTAAAAAGTAAAGCTTTCCCCTTGCCCTTATCATTTGTATACAAATCTATATAGCCAAACGAGCCAACAACTGGCGGAGCTACCATGCCAAAGGAAATTTTCAATTTTCTATGTAAAATTTTTTGAGAAATTTTAATTTCATCCCATTAATTTTCATCAGGATTATATATAATTTTCCGAGTTAATGATGTACAAAAAGGTTTAAGCCTCTACTTTGTTAAAGTCAACTCATGAAGTTGGCATTACGCGGGAATCATCTTCGGTATACATACATTACTTGTGCAAGTACGTATATTCTTACATCTTTTTCTCCAACTTCGGTGAGCTCTATCTTCATTCTTCGGGATTCCTAACAACAAAACTAGCATTGTATGTTTGGGCTTCCCACATGGGAGTCCTTTCTGAAAACAAAAAATTGTTCATCATTCATGTTTCATCCATCTTTTAAACAGGAAGTATAGAAACACAGAACGGTAAGTTACTGATAATTTCTGAATTTCATAAACTTTTCTTCTTTGTCTTTAGTTTGCACAAGACCTACCCAAAAAAGTTTGCATAAGAGATAGAAAATCCAACATTTGTGTCCTCATTATGATTCTTAGCATCAGGAACATTTTTCCAGCTGATAGTGTACATTCTTGGTAACTACAATTTGACAAAATTTTCCACACTGTTAAAGTACGGACTACACAGGCTCAAACTAAATTTCTAAGCATTAATAGATTCCATGTATATGCTCGCAATTACCTTCTTGTCTAGCTAAGTGTTGATCATCTGACGTCGACTGCGCTTCAGAGCTTTCATCTATATCTTGTAAATTAACTTTGGTATATGAATAAGATTTTCCTTTTCTTCATCTTTGACTGCTTCTATATTCAATATGGTTTGGAGCCAAATTTTAGGCTTGGCTTATCATTCAGAGAATTTTAATCTACTGTCTGATCAAAAGGCATGTTCTGGTGCAAGTTAACTGTACCCAAGAAACAACAAAATGTCATTAGTCACTGACAAGGTATTTTAAAAAAAAAATAAAAATTTTAGGGACGGTTATCTAGCTCGGACCTTAAGATTCACTCCAATAGGAATCAACCTTGACGGTTAAATTAGCTGATCCTTCCTTTTTAAAAAAAAAAAAAAAAAAAAACTTTTTTTATGGCGCAAGTGAAAGGATTCAAACCTAAGACCTTTTACTCACACTTCCCCTCCCAACCCATACCTTCCCCAATTGGCTGATTCTCTTGATGTTTTATCGCGCGCAGCAATTTTTCCTCTTTTTTATATGTACTCAACAAGAGATGTCTAGAATTGATCAAAAGCTTTCTGACCTACTGGATACATCGGAGAAGCCATCGATCTTCAAAATCCATGGTCAACTACGAAGTGCAAAAGAAGAGGCATACGAACCACTAGTGGTTTCCATCGGACCTTATCACCACGGTAAGCCTAAACTGGAAGAGATGGAGAAGCATAAGGTAAGGTACTTCAATGAGCTTCTTCGTCGTACAGGTGAGAGTGCTGAGAAATACATCATAGCTTTGACTAATCGTCAAGATCAAGCTCGAAGGTGTTACGCAGAAGAAATCAGTCTTAGTGATGATGCTTTTGTCGACATGCTATGCCTTGATGGCTGCTTTGTCATCGAGTTCTTGAGGAAAAGGAGACTTCCAGAATTGCGCTTGCAGAATGACCCCCTTTTTCAGATGCTTTGGCTACGCTATGCCACTAAGAATGACCTTATATTATTTGAGAATCAGTTGCCCTTTTTTGTCCTGCTTCAGCTGTTTGACATGACCAAGTCGCCAGGAGAAGAAGAGAACCTTATTGACCTAGCTATTCATCTCTGTCTGGTTGGGAACTTGCCCAATCCAGGTCTAAATTCTCATTCTGAAATCTTCGAACCTTATAATGCGGTTCATCTTCTTGGCCTCGTGCACAAAATTCTGTCTGCCTCATTTTCTGAAACACTTTCCTCAACCATGAATTCCAATCGTAGAGACTCATCTCTGACCATAAAATCAGCTGGTGAGCTCCGACAAAGTGGAATCAAGTTCAAGAAGGCAGAGGATAGTAAATCCTTGTTCCGTATCACTTTCGAAAATGGTGTACTTAAAATCCCTCCTTTAGTTGTGGAAGATCGTACAGAACCCTTCTGCAGAAACCTGATTGCATATGAAGAGTATATGTCTAATCCAACTGAGACATGGAGGTGTATAAGTGATTACATAATCTTCATAGATTTTCTCATAAATTCCCCATCCGATGTTGAAACGCTTCGCAGACATGATATCATCGTGAATTGGTTAGGTAGTGATGAAGCACTCTCTACAATGTTTAACAAGCTAAGCAAACACGTCCATGTTGGCGGGAGATTCTGTTACAACAAAATTTTTGATGATGTGGACGAGTACTCCCGCAAGCGCTGGCATATTTGGAGGGCGCACCTAGTGAGGAAATATTTTAATAACCCGTGGTCTTTCATTGCGTTTCTGGCTGCATGTGCCTTGCTTCTCCTAACAAGTGTGCAGGCCATATTTTCCATCCTACAGTATACGAAACAGAAGTAAGCTAGTTGTGTGATTTGTCAGTCATTGTACTTAAATACGAATAAAGTCATTGTACTTGTAACAAATTCTTGATCTGTATGATGTAAAAGGACTCTCGTGTCTTGTATATTTTCTTAATACATACATAATTTTCTATATCTGTATATGTATTTGTGTCTGTGTATGACCATAGTGGGGGTACTAATCTTAATTTTTACTTAATTTATGTATTGTAGTTATTGTAGTTGGAGAGTACTACTAAATGCAAAGGATGAAGATGAGAACCCAATAAAGCTGGAAAGGTCAAGCGCGCAAGATTTTAAGCAAACTACAAAGAAAGAGTTAAAGAATGAACCTTTAGCATTCATCTGGCAAAAAAGGAAACAGTACAATTAGTAAATCTGTCATGCTTGCTAGTACCAAAATTAAGTACTTACGCAAATTTTAAGTAGTTCTTAGGTGCAAATGAGAAGGCTTTTATCTAAGAAATTTTGTCTCCAATGTTCTGACATTTCTCATGCTGTCACTTCGCGAAGCAAAGCATATGCTAAGGAATATATGTGAACTTGTTTCTAAAGAATTAAAGGGCTTAAACGTTGGCTGTTCTCTTCTCTTTTCTTCATTGGGCTCAGTCGCTCACTATTTTCTCTCTACAAAGGAAAAATTTCCAGCCATATTAAATTTATTGGAAAAGAATAGCTATGAGCTCATATCTCAAAATTCTTGAAAATTAAAATGTTTAAGAATTTATAGATCTTATCTGAATGTTTAAGAATTTTTCAACTATTTAAATTTGTATACCAAAACCAGAAAAAAAAAAAAAAAAAAGCTTTTTATTCTTCATCGTCCATAAGATAACAGCCAATGTTTCCATGACGCCACTTAAATTTTCTTTTTGTACGATTTACTACATTTTTCTACGTAAAATTAGACATATGCCACTAGATTAATATATCCAAATGGTGACAACATGCACTACGTAATATAAAGTGGTCTTACCAATAAAAATAACAATAATAGTATAAAGTGGACTGCCTATGAGCTTCCCATCCCAAAGGACTAAAAGCTTGATATAATTGCCACCTGCCTTTTTTCTCTATTTCTGATCAAGATCGCTACACCTTAGACTCTCCTCTTGTCCAGGTAAATTTTTCGAGTATTTCTCTGCTGTGAAATATATTGGAAATCTGACTAGCGAACTAGTTGAAAAAAAATTTCTCCTTTGAATTGAGTCATATTACCTCATATTGTCCTACCTATAACTGAGTTTTATATCTAACTTGGTATATAACCATGTTTCACCATTCCATACTAATAAAAGTTGTACTGACTGAGAGTGTTGTTGATATATTCTTTCTTCTGTATGCATCCAAGATTCCTACTGCTAATAAACCCCTTAGGTCTTTTTGAAGCATTTCATCTATTTCTCAGAAAATATGTCTGATACGTACTTTTTGTTTAGTAGCCTTTGCTTGTCTTTTGATTCCATTTACATTTCCTCTTTTATCTTCTAGGATAATTGCATATATTTGGCTAAACTTGTACAATTTCTAACTAGATCAATTGAGTGAGATAGGAAGACAAATGCCTAAACAAGACAATAGAATAGCCAGGATTGTGTATCCTTCCCAGCGATAAGGGCTGGTGACATTGATTTGTTTTCAGCCCTTACCTAACTTTCCATGATGACTAGCTTCAAACGATAAAAACCTTTAAAAGTCAGAATCAGCACCCGCAAATCAGTATAAACCTGGTTCAAGGAGTTGCCAATCAACTTAATTAGACTGATTTTGTTAATCTTTCCGTGCAGCATTTTATTCTCCAAAGAGGGTGCCCGGAGAAATGCTAAAATTTATTTCTACTGGTCTCGATCGAAAGCTTTCTCAGATATCAGAAACATCAAATGAGAAATGTATATTCAGAGTCCGTGACGGGCTACGGAGGCACAACCCTCAGGCATACGAACCAGAAATTGTTGCTATTGGACCTTATCATCATGCTAAAAGTAAATTACCAAAAATGGAAAAGCATAAGCTGTGGTATTTGCATCAGCTTCTTCTTCAAAGGGGCGAGTCAAGTGTGGAAAGATACATAGTAGCCTCGTCACAGCTTGAAGAGCGCACTCGAAAGTGTTATGCAGAAGAAATCAGTCCAAGTAATGACGAATTTGTGGAAATGATGTGCCTAGATGGCTGCTTCCTCATCGATACTTTTAACGAAATCCTACCAGTGTGAATTGCGGAATGATGAGGATTCCATCTTCCAGATGGGATGGCTTAAAATATCAGTACACAGAGACCTATTATTATTCGAAATCAGCGCTGCCCCTATTTCTCCCGGTTCAGTTGTTTGGCATGACTAAGTTTCCAGACAGGGAAGAGAACCCTAGTGATCTTGCAATTCTCTATTTTACCAATGATTTTTTTCCGCATTGTGATGGTCTTCAGTTCTGTTCAAGAATTTCTGATGGTGAGGCCATTCATCTTCTTGATCTCATGCACAAAAGCTGGTGTTATTCATTTGCTGCAACACTTCCTGAAATCAAGGATTTATATGATAATCCCCCATTTGAGTTCATAAAATCCACCTTGGGGCTACAACTAAGAGTAATTAAGTTTGAGAAGGCTGAGAAAAGTATATCATGGCTCCGCATTACGTTCAAAAATGGGGTAATAAAAATCCCTCCTTTTCCTGTTGGAGATGTTACAGAAACTTTCTTCAGAAATTTAGTGGCATACGAAGAATACATTCTTACCGACTATGAGGATTACAGATGTGTAACTGATTGTGTAACATTCATGGACTTCCTAATTGATTCTGACGGGGATGTTGAAAAGCATCGCCACAGATGGATTGTAAGAAATTGGATAGGTGATGATGCAGCTGTCTCTACCATGTTTAGCAAACTTGCCTAGGATGTGCTACTCTCAGATAGCTTCTGCTACCTGAGACTTTTTAAGACAGTTAACAAGCAGTCTAGCTGGCAACCAAATATCTGGAAGGCGCACCTGATGAAGAATTATCTCAAGACCCAGTGGTCCATTATTTCCATTCTGGCTGCCACTTTGTTGCTTCTCCTAAACTCTGTACAGACCAATTTTTCATCCTGCAACACTACAAGAAAGAAAAATAGACATTTGAAGGTTGTTTGTTCTTCTTTCGCTGGGCTTCTTTTTCCTCTTCTTGTAACCTGTCCCAGAAACTTAATTTTCATTAATGCAAACAAAGTCCATTAGCCAGTTGCTTGTGCTCTTATGAGGGAAAACGCTTATGCTGGCCTACAAGCCAACCTTTATCTGTGTGTAATATGACTATGTATTTTATCCAAGACATAAATTTTTCAATATTTTATGCGGTTCTTCTGATTCAGAATCAGTTGCACATGATGTTTTGTTCAAAGCTTTCTTTAGTACAAACTGTGCCAAGAGCTAAGCAAAAGGGATTATACTAAACAATTGTGCAGACAATGTTTTCCACTCTGGAGGGCACTGTGCAGTAACCAAATTAGACGAAGCTAATTGTGTTAAGTCTTAATCTCGTCTCAACTACTTTTCCATGTGTTTCTGATAAACAAGAAATTTTTAACATCTATGATGAAAAAAAACTCTTTTCAACTTGCATATACAATTCTGGGATGCTTAATTCCACAAGTAATGTTGGTTGAATTTTCCCAACCAAACATGGTATCTTCTGTGTTATCTGTTCGTGTACAACCAAACATTAGAACAGCATTCCTACCTGGCTCATTTATTCATCAGCATGAGAGTTTTTTGTAAGGCAACTTCACAGAGCCTGCTAACTTTTATTACCAATCAGGTCTATTTTGAGTTATGTCTCCTGGAAAGGTCACAGAACATCCAAGCTTGCTATCAGTGGAAATTTCTTCTCAGAGCTCGCTTAAGATTGAATTTGCCAATGTCTTCTATGACGTTTCAAAAGCAAAACGCACCTATCCCACAGAAACTTGATGAGTTGAAATCTGGGGAGATGAGGAGCGTCCTGAATTCTGTGCTTCTGTTCATGGATAATTGTACAATACCACCAGAACTTTGCACTAGATTCTCACCTCAGAAAGTCAGGTTCTCTTTCACGTCTATAAGAGTATATTGAACCAAATCCAACTCTCCCCACCCTTCTAGTTCTCCGGGTCCTCATACTCCTACCTTTCTTCCTTTCCTTTTCAGCTGAAGGATGTGTTGCAGGCACTCGATTAATCCAGAGCAATGGCAGTAATGCTGCAAGAAATTGCATGACAATCCCGGTAGGTAAACTTGTGTAATCATTAGATGTGATGCCAATAACAGAGGCAAATCCAACACCAAAGAAACCACTAGCTATTGACGACAAGCACAAAGCCGAAGCCAGAAAAGACATTAAAGATCCTTCACAGCCAGGTGGAGCTAAACTTGCAAAAAGCACATGGAAAGGCAAGAGCTTAAATTGTGCTAGAGTTTCTGCTACTCCAGAAAAGCAAAAAACAAAAGCCTCATTAGGAATCCCCCACCGAAGATTCACCTGTGTCACAAGTATAAGATCAAGAAGAACTGAGGAAGCATACAAAATCTGCACAATGCCAACTAGTTTTCTCATGGGAACATGTTTCCAAAGGCGATCATACGATACAGTCATCACAAGAAGCATTAACTGGCCAATCACCTTTGACATCCCTATAACTGATGGATCAAGATTTAGGCATTGCGTCTGATAGCAAAATATGGAGCCTGACAAGATTGGAACAGTTGCGGTGGAAGCAACAATCCAGATGAGAGGACGAGAGATACTCTCCTCCCTTGCCGCAACCAGAAGATCAAAGTACTGTTTTCTAATACTTTCTGAGATTGATTTCCTCACCAAAGAGTGACTTGATGTTTGAGGTAAACCAAGAGAATCCTCTTTCATTCCCAGAGTTATGGTAAGTTGAAAAGCCAGTAAAACAGAAAATGATAGGAACATGGACTTGGGTTGCTGAGTTTGTAGTAAGAAATAACCACCTAACAAGTTCCCTAGAATCCCACCAGCTGCTAAGGCCATGAATGCATATGATTGCAGACCAGGCATCTTGTTTTTTTGACCGTACTCTGCAACAAGAGCATCCTTTGCAACTTCTGCAATAGATGCCCCAAGATTACTGAGCAGAACACATGCAAGAAGAATTGAAAGAGCTTCACTTGCAACTGGAATTAATGCCAACGATCCCCAAGACAGAACCTGAAGAAAGACTAACCCATAGAATAAATTGTTAACTTCTTTCACTACAATGCCTGTACAACATGCTAACAAAATCTTAGAGAGCTAGTACATCAAATTTACCAGAACATACACTTCATACAAGTTTGCCAGACAATAAGCACAAGTTTCTGGTCATAACATAAGACAGAACCCAAATCATATCAGGTATCATGCTTGATCAGACCACAAGGCTTCAACCTACCACAAAATAACCATCAACCATCAAAAGGATAATGTGTTTTAAAACACAACCAAAAAATGACTCGATTTTCTGGTGATATCAACCATGAAGTATTCAGAGAATTAAAATAAATTTTAAAAAATATTCTGACAAATTGATACACAACATTTACATTAAATAATTACCCAAATATTTCTGGCAATATAGCATTCATTTTAATATGAAATTATATGTGCAATCTTAGCCTCAAAGACAATGATTGTTCTCAAGTGTTTACAAATTTTCTAGGCCACATTCAATAATGCCAGCTAGCATTAACTTTAAACGGATACAATCACAAAAGTTAAGAATTCCAGTTCACGTACTGATGTAACAAGGTGGCAAAAGGGAAGCAAAATAAAAAGCCATCCAAATTTGAAAGTCAGTGTCCTTGTGCATCATCACATGTGATAAAGGAGTCAAAAGCTTTGCTTGAGTCACACATTTCTTCTGACTACGAGTTTAATTTCAGTTTTTCTTTTTTCTTATATTACAGGAAGTTAAAAATTCTATCAACCATACTCCTCTCCTATATTATCCTCGGAACCTCATACATTCTGAAGAAAAAAATTGTAATGCAGTAAATCAGATACATAAAAATACACAAAAGGGGTTTCTAAATTGTAGATGTTACAAAGGTTAAGCATATGAAACCTCAATAGCAAGAAAGGATATGAAAAAGAAATTCAATCAAATACCTAATCAACCAATCTCACAACAAAATAAAAACAAAGAAAAAAAAATGGCTAAACAGCAAAGCGATTAGCTCAACTTTAAATTTTGGCAGCAGAATATTACCAAAAATGGTATGGGGAAGCACAGTTACCTCCAATGGACACATAAGGTATTCTACGAGCCCGCCCAATAAACAGAGCATCAGACAATACCCCATACAGAGGCTTGGCCACCATTGGAAGACTACCAAAATTCTGTACCATCTGCAGATTTGAAGGCTGCATACAAAGATTACTAGCCATATGAAAGTTGAGTCCCAACCAAGGAAAGCACCTGAAACCATTCACCCAGTATCCGAATCCACACAAAACCAACATCTGCTGAAAACCCTTTTGCAGAGAACCATTTGTTCCCTCAAAGGCTCCATTTTTAGCGGCTTCATCAACAGGGTTCTGTTCAGTAGTTGTTATCAAAGGGTTTATGAGGTGGGGTTTAGGCCTAGGCCCTGTCCAAAACTTGCTGACAGAATTCTCGGTATTGGGATTTTGCTGTTGACAAGACTGTATTTTGGTGATTGAATGATAGCGAGATTGATCTTTTCTGGGATTCTGGATTCTTGAACATACTGGTTTTCCACTGAAAACCAATGTAGAAAGCATGGTCTGAAGAATTAAGGGCTGCAGGCTTGGAGCTGATGCAATGTATGTAGATAAAAAAAACAGGTCTGTGATAGACTTGAGACCTTCTGAATCCTCAGACAAGAAGAAAAAGCATTTTAATCTTTAGTCTTCAAACATGGAATCTAACTGGAAAAGGTAAGAGGTGTTAGCCAAGATAGAAGAGAGGAATCTAGAATAGAAGAGTGAGGGGAAGAACCTCAGGTCCTATAATTTGTATTTTGAGACCAGTTTAGAAAGAAAGAGAGAGATGAAGAGGCTTCCAGCTGAGGCTTACTGATTAGTGTGATTAGATATTTAGATTTAGTATTTTTTTAAGCTAAGGAAAGACAAATAAGCTACTGTATTTAGATTAGTTAATTACAAGGCTGATTCTTCAGATGTTGATGGTGGCCGCTCCGCCGCTGTAATTTTTTTGGGAAATTTTGGTGGAAAAGAAAAATGAAATTAGTCTTTTCTAAATATATTCGAGGGGACCCATTCGGCCAACAAAGAGAAATGGGACTTGTTTTGTCCTACACACGCCTTAGGCCTTGGACAATGCTTTGTGGGCTTCTGGGGATGTTCATATGCCTACGGCCCATGCCGAGGAACAACAGTGACTATTGGTGTCCGACATATGACTTTGACAAGTCAGTCACCATGGTTGTTTTGTCCTCTACTTTGGTTTTTGATTTTTTTTTTTTGTGCCATACATCTATGATGGTCCAACTGCATCCAACCACGTTCTAAAAATCGACAGAAACTGAATCACCATCGAATTAGATACAAATACATTAAGCACTCACTGAATTTAGAAGAAGTCACAAATTAAGTGACATTTGATGGGAGACAAGTTCTAACTCTTAATCACTCATCCCACAAAGACGCTTGCTAGTGCCTCTGTGGTGGCCATCGGCCTAATAGGCCACTAGTTTTTGTGCTCTATTTTTGTGCCATCCTTATTTAGCAATGTAATGCTAATCACATGTTAAATGTACTGGTCATTCACCTCCTCAGAACTATCAAAGTTTTAAACTCAAAACTCTTGGTTTGTCTAGCCAAATATTTTATGGAATATTTCCTTTTAAATCATATTTTCCAATTTTGCAATTTATGTTCTAATTTCGCATATATCATATCTCATATATCCTACCTTTCAACAACAACAGGGTGATATCCAATAATTATGCAGTCAAGTCTAAAGTAATCGCAAGAAATGAAGTTTGATGAATTTAGTTTAAGCGAGACATAATTGTGAATTGATTAAGACTATTTCGTCATATGAGCGCATTATCACCTGATGCAACTTTTAGATACAACATGATTATCACGATTCAAAGACAATACTCAGTTGCAACCAGGCACATAATGGTTTCCAATAGTTTCATAGGCATAATGGTCAAAGCAAAATTGTCCATGTGTCAATGGGTTTGTTTGGATTGTGAATTATTAGAGATATTTTTACTGTAGCATTTTTTGTGATGTGATGTATGTGAGATAAAAAGGTAATTGGAAAGATAAAAAGGTGCGTTGAAAATTGTAATGATGATGTAAGCAAATATATTTTGGCAAATAAACCGCAATCCAATTCTGGTTTTATCATATTTGCCATGTATTAGATCTACGATCTATCCACTAATAAATATAGTTTCAGGAGAAATACTTTATCTAAATCAAACATTTCATGCTGTGACTAGGGGTGTTCATGGATAGGTAATCGATAATTCGGTCAAAAAATTATTCAATACTTTAGTTTTTTTATTTTTTTCAACAAGGTCAACATCAATTTCAATCCAAAGTTTTAGATTGATTTTCTAATATGGATTAGTTAAAGATATTTAATATATAATTTACAATATAAAAATTATTAATATGTTAATTAATACGTTTTTAAGGTCACACATTTGTTTATAAGCATAAATTATAACTTATAGCACTATTGAATAATACGTTATTATGTAATATGATATATTAGTAGGCATGAAATATCAAAATATTTAATTAAACTATGAAATTGGGGTAATTCTATCGACAATT
Organism: Coffea arabica; assembly: GCF_036785885.1. Lineage (NCBI taxonomy): Eukaryota > Viridiplantae > Streptophyta > Magnoliopsida > Gentianales > Rubiaceae > Coffea > Coffea arabica. The sequence goes on from NC_092315.1 coordinate 5,934,054, forward strand.
GAGAATTTGGAAATCGAATTTCAATATCCATTCCCGAATTGTTTTACCAACTGCCTCATTTTGGGAATTCTGGTGTTGCAGCATATGGGTTCGGGTATGATGAGTTGCACGATGATTACAAATTGATCGCATTTTTCCGTGCCAGCCCGTTTGAGAATGCTGAGGGTCAAGTTGTTGAAATTTATAGTCAAAGGACTAATTCCTGGAAGAGGAACGAGTATTCCATAAACTATCCCATTTGGCAACTTAAAGGGGGATGTTTTGTTGGCGGGAAGCTCCATTGGAACGCAAATTTTCGTCCCGAGGAGGAAGATCGCTATCGTCCACGGAAAGTTGTTGGTAAAATTGTTAGTTTTGATTTGGCTCATGAGACTTGTGGGGTGATAGAATTTCCCGAAAATTATAAGGGAAAGTCGAGTGGTAAAGGATGGAGTATAGGAGTTCTAGGGGAAGGATGCCTTGCTTTCCTTTGGATTCAAATTCCCGAGGTAGATGTCTGGATTATGACCGACTATGGAGCTACACAATCTTGGACCAAAATGTGCTCGATTCGCTATCCTGCAGGTCTTGAATGTCGGATTGGATTCGACATTGATGTCCAACCTGTGTTCTTAACAAAGAGGGGGGAGTTATTGCTGAAACTTGAGTCCAGTTTGGTACTTTATAATCCAGAAGATGGTACATACAAGAATCTCGACATGAGATATAAATTGCGGTATCTTCCTGGTTTTCTTAAGGTGGTTATGTATGATGAAAGTTTAGTTTTGCTTGATGCCCATGATGGATTAAATATGCGATTGTCTTAAAGTTTTACAAGATCTTTTGAGCACGAGAACTTGAGGCAAGATGGTTAAGAACTCAAGAGTATTGCTCTAGAGTCAATGCAAAGTTATGTACAAAGCATGGTTTGAAGAATTAAGGATTGAGGCTTGGAGCTGAAGCAATGTATGCAGATCAAAAAACAGGCTTTGAGACCTTCTGAATCCTCACACGACAAGAAAAAGTATTTGAAGCTTTAGCCTTCTCAACATGGAATCTAACTGGAAAAAGTAAGAGGAGTTAGTTAAGATAGAAGAGAGGCATCTAGAATAGAAGAACAAGGGCAAGAACTTCAAGTCCTATAATTTGTTTTTCGAGTACAAATTCGAAAGAAAGAAAAAAAAATTTTCACTTGCATCATAAGAATATTTTTCAATTTATTTTTTTATATTTTCAATCACTTTTTTATCTCACATACATCATATTTCAAAAAAAATGTTACAATAATCATACCAAATAATTATTTGAAATAATATTCTATCCAAATAAAACCAGAGCTGAGGAGGCTTCGAGAGGCTTAGTGATTAGATGTATAAATTTAGTATTTTTTTTTTAAGCTAAGGAAAGACAAATAAGCTACTGTATTTAGATTATTAGTTAATTGCAAGGCTGATTCTTGAGATGTTGACGCTGGCCGCTGTAATTTTTTTGGGAAGTTTTGGTGGAAAAGAAAAAGAAAATTAGTCTTTTCTAAATAGATTCGAAGGGACCCATTCAGCCAACAAAGAGAAATGGTACTTGCTTTGTCCTATAGGCCTTGGATAATGCTTTGTGGTCTTGATATGATAATTATCGGCGGGAATGTTCATGTGCCCATGGCCCATATGACTTTGACATGTGGTCATCATAGATGTTTTGTGCCTTCTTTTTTTTCAGCTTTTTGTGTTATGCATAGGAATGGGAGACAAGCCCAAATGAACCGCAGAGCTGAGAGAGGTCCAAATTAACCCGCTTCAAATCATCCATTTCAAATTTTTCTTTGTTTCATCTGTTTCGGCTTTATTTAATTATCACGTGTATTATATTACTGAAATTACTCTCAAACAGAATTTCAAGAGTTATTGATTGCTAGATTTATTCATAATAGAATCCTAATAAGAGTTATTAATCAATACATGTAATAGTTAGATTGAATTTGTCTCTGTTTTGCCTTTATTTAACTATCACGTGCATCATGTTTTGGAATTATCCCCCAACAGAATCTTAAGAATTATTGATTGTTAGATTTATTCATAGTAGAATTATAATAAGAGTTATTAATCAATACACGTGGTAGTTAAATAAAAATAGAACAAACGGAACATAAACAAAACTCGGAACAAACGATTTCAAACGAAATTAACCTTAGAAACCAGCGGGTGCACCAAGCACCCGACGAATTTAAAAGAAGTCACGTATTAAGTAACAATTGATACCGAGCAGGATTCTAATTCTTGATCACTTGCTTTTGTGGTGGCCATCACTCCATCAGGCCATTGGTCTTTGTGCTCTATTTTTGTGACTTCCTTGTTTAGCCAATGTAATGCTAATCACATGTTAAATATGCTAGTCCTTCGCCCCTCAATTCTATCACAGGTTTATACTCAAAGCTCTTGGTTTGGCTAGCCAAATATTTTATGGAATGCTTCCTTTAAAATCACATTTTTCAATTTTGCAATTTACCTTCTAATTTTGCATATATTGGTGATATCCGATAATTATGCAGTCACGTCAAAAGTAATCGCAAGAAATGATGTTTGATGAATATAGTTCAAGTGAGACATCATTGTGAGTTTGTTGAAGGTCCCAATTGATTAAGACTATTTTGTCATATCAGCGCATTATCACCTAATGCAACTTTTAAATACAACATCATTATCATGATTATCACTATTTGTCATATCTGTTGCATTAGCATTGATAAGGTAAGGACATCATGGTCAGAAGGTCATTTGATAAGACTCCAAAGAATGTATTCTCATGCCTTGTTATTTCATGAAGTAAACAACTGAAAAGGTCCGGAAAAAAAAAACAACTGAAAAGGAAGTAACGGAATAGATTCATCCACAGTTTTACTATAAAGCTATCTATAAAGAATTTGTGAATTCTTCATCTATCCTCCCTGTACACAACTTACAATTTCTACTTCTACAACAAATTCACTAAGGATATAAACTAGATTTGCCTAGATAACCAGATGTAAAATCAGACCAACTACTGTAAAAGTATTCCATCAGAAAATCAATGTACAAATCCACCATTCTGGAAAATACTCTGTCCAATCAAATTTAAAAGGCAATTTCTTTGAAAGAGCCTTGAGTCAACCTGCAGCAGAATGGAAAGCAAAATGTGAATTGTTAACCTCACAAAGCAAACTGCAATGAGAAATAAAAGGCAGTAAGATATAAGACCTGAGAAAATTTAAGTATTATTGCCACTAAAATGGAGGACTACATTAATCGGTAGTAACAGGTGTTTCCAGAAAGAAAAATCTCATAGCCCTTGGAACAGGGACATTTGAAGTGAAGAACTAAGTCCTCCCCATTTGTCTTCTCAACCCACACAGCTTCCTCAGGCTGAGCCTCTGCGCCTTTCTCAGATGCATCCTGCTGCAGCAATAAAACACCACAATAATTGAAGCCAGAAAAATTACCAATCAACTTGTTATAACACAAATCCATCAAATAATTAATACAGCAAAGAACTATCCCAAGCTACTCATTTTGGCATCAGTCATTCAGGCACACGATCAAAAACAAGATTAGAAAGAAACTAAAACTGCAGTTGCATAAAAGGAAAGCAAATCATGGAACCGATACAAGTTAGTCTTTCTGCAATTAACTCGAATTATTGTTCCTGTCAAGCTTCCAAAATAATGTTTTTGATTATGAAGCAAATTCATACGGAACCCAAACTCTAAAGCAAATTAAAAAAGAAACACTCGCAAACCTTTGAATTGGAATTGATATTGCAGTTTTCTTCTTCAGAATGTGTATATTCTTCATCTTCTTCTCTCATGACTTTTTCTACCCATTGGCTCATTACCTTCAATTTCTGCTTTATTTTCTTCAAGCTCTGCAAATTTAAACAAAAATCAATTTACTTGGCAATCAAATTAGAATCCAATATGAAAAGACAGAAACTTTAACATTCAAGAACAAACCTTGGATTCAAGACTTTCTTGATCAGATGTTGGAGACCTCAACAGGGTTCTTCTTGCAGGCTGAGGCGTTGGCTGAAACTCTGAAGAAGTGTGATCAGATAGAGGCCTCCAAAGGGTCACCGGAGGAAGTGGTGGCAATGTCAGTGAGGCTCCCACTGCCACCGCAGATGGTGATGCAGATGCTGATATATCAGCATTAGCCTTGGACAAATAGTCAGGTGACCGGGGATTCGTCAGCTGAGTTAAAGCAGTAGTCTCAGAGAGTGAATGGTGGAGATTATTGGCATGCATTGCATTGGAAGAAGATGGTGGCGGTGATGGTAATAGTGGCGGAGAAGTGCTGGTTGTTGTGGTGCTGGATGGAGGGGGATAATGGGTGGCCCTTTTGGGAGAAGGTTCCTGGGAAAATGAAGATGAGGAAGGTGATCTTCTCTTTATGGAACCACAGCCAGTGCACGTCTCAAGGGTGGTGGGGGTAGTGACGGTGGTGGAATTCAGATGGTGGCGGACGGCGGCAGAATCAAAACCAGATTCCTCTACTTCTTGAATTTCTTGGAAGAGTTCCATTTCCTGATAACTGCTCGTCAATTTTGCGTTTTACAGGTGGGAGATTTTCTTATTTCAGCCGACCGGGGAAATACTCTACACAAGATATTGAAATGCCTTTGAAAATGTGATGACTATTAACTATATATACATAATTTTGGTGAATGACCTGAGGGATAAATGACATCAACCTCCCAGAAGGGTTTCCTGTTCCAGCACCTCCTACTCTCTGATTGAGAGTCTTTTGTTGCCGATTGTTTATTTTTCCTTCTTGTGTTTTTGGGAATTTCCCCATTTCGGTCCTGAACATTTTTTACTAAAATCAATTTCGTCCTTAATGAATTGTTTTAACCAATTTAATCCTCTAACAAGTTTTTTACTTTCAATGTAGGACTTTTGACCACATTTTATTCAATCCTCGTGAACCTACAGGAGCATAATCAGGACATTGATCAAATCTTTTGCAATTAACAGGTGAATACCCCACTCTGTGATTAACTTCAAAAAATGGAATAGAAATGGAAGAAATTGGGAGAACAACTAGGGCTTCTTCGAAATCACAATGGCGACCAGAAATGAACTAGGAAGATTGGAAGCTCCGGCAATGGATGATAGCTAAGGTGACAAGGATGGCAACAATCAGGCTAAGTTGTCAACAAGATCAAGTAAACATTAACTTCGAATCTAAAATATTTAATCTATGTATTAGCAGGTCAATTTTAGTACCATAGTGTGTTGGAATGGTGAAATAATGTATACGGACAGGAAGGATTTGAGGGCAGGGGTCTACTTTCTTAATATTATATATCTACGTTGGCACATGAATAGATTTGGGGATGTGAAAATCTTGTTAAAGTACTTATAGATAGGCTTTTACTTTGGGATGGTGCTTCTGAAATTTTACTTTCTTTGTTTGTGATTTGTGAAGGTGAAATTTGGTATATATTTTTTTAAATTAACTTTGTTTGTTTGTGATTTGTGATGGTGAAATTTGATATTTTTTAAAGTACCTCTATTAATTGCAGAAGATTAGACCAGTGTGATGATTATGCCCCTATAAGTCCACGCGGATTGCGTAAAATAACGTCAAAAGTAAAAAACTTATTAGAGGACTAAATTGGTTAAAATAATTCATCAATGATGAAATTGGTTTCAGTAAAAAAGTTCAGGACCAAAATGGCGAAATTCCTTTGTTTTTTCATCATATGGTTCTTCCATTTCCACTATTTTTCTCGTTTGGATCCCTATAGCATATTAAAGTATATTTTGGCAGATTTAGATTAGTATATGTTTTAGGATTGATGTCCAATCCTGTCCTGTTAGTGCAAAAAGTACGAGTATAATAGGAATTTTTAGTAACTTGACTTGTTAGGAATTTTTAGTAACTCAGCTAGTTGTTATCCATATTGTGATCTATCTTAATTACCTTGTATAAAAAAACATATTTGTAACAAGAATTGAAAGGACAAATATGTCAAACGGCTGAAAGATTCGTCATCAAGAATGGAATGAAAGAGGAAAATTTTGAAGATATAATGCGATTAAAAACTAATTCAACATTATTTAGGGCAAATATATCAACAATATAACTTCCTCTTCATTGGAGAGTATGATAGTAAAGTGTTGGCTTCACACATCAAAGGCAATGGCCAACCTGTCCAGGATTACATACAAACTGCCTTCTGTGTAAAGGCCATCTAGAGCTCCATTCATCAGCTAATATACTATGAAGCTAGCTAAAAAGTTGATCATTTCGCTGATCAAAATGTGATCTTTATTCCTCATTTTTCAAAGAGCTTCTACCCAAAAAGCATTGGATAATCAGTAGAGGATCACATTAGGACCACTTTTAGCTTTGTTCATGCAATCGGTTTTGTGCCGCGCTGTCCCTCGAGTTTGCCTTCAAGGTGCCAGTTCAAAGTTTGCTTCCAATAGTGAATGAATGCCAGCTAGACAAGAAACCTTGTAATCTGGTTTATACTCCACGTGCTCATACTTTGGAGAGTCATACTTCCCAGTTTCATCAAGCAAGCATGTAAAAGTGCCAGCTCGGTTCCCACAAGCCACCTGCAAAGGGCGCAATATATGAATCAGTCAATGCAAAATGGTGAGCGTGCGGTAAATTGGGTGACATTGTCAGAAATTCTTACTTGACACAATTATATAAAAAGCAAGAATCTCATTAAAAGACTACAATGATACAAGAAGTGCAACGACAATAGCGAGTAAGCAATTTACACAGCACATGTATTTTTCAATTTGCCCAAATTTGAAGCAAAATAAAGAGAAGTATATAATAATTACAAAGAAAAAGAAAAGACTGTATGAATAAAAACTGAAGTTGTGCTAAATGGATTGAATGGTTTTGAAATAGAGAACATTCAACAGCATTGCAAATATCCAATCGCAAATCCTATTGTATGATACCAAATTCATCTGATAAAGTGTATCCATACTGGAAGAAACAGAGTTCCTCATCTAGAAACCATGACCTAGTCAGACATGGTTCATTGACCATTACCCCTCAAAAATCCCCCACAGGAATTTAAAAGGAAAAAAAAAAAGATAAGAAGAAGAAGCAAATAACACAGTTGATCCCCAATGTTCAAGTTGGGCTGAACACATAATTGAAATTTTCAACTGGAGAAGAGCTTACATCATCTTTAAGACTATCTCCTATCATCATTACTTCACTAGGTCGAACTTCCCATGTTGAACAAATATGCAGCAGCGGTGCTGGATCTGGTTTATAAGGACGAAACTCCCTGCTTAATGCTGGAGAAAATGTTATCTGCAGCAACAATAAAAATGGAGTAAGGTTACAAGCATCAACCCTAAGAAACAAATACGAGAATATCTGATGCAAAACTAGATTCTGCTGTTAAATTGATACGTTCCAAAGAACTAGAAATACTTTTCAGCAAATGAAACTTAGGAAAGAGGAATGTTTTTAAAAAGAAAGATAGAAACAGAAACAGAAACAGAACTAAAATGTATCTAACTTGTATGCATTTGTTCTCATTTGCATAAGTTAATGGAGATATTTAGAGAGAAAGCGAAAGACAAAACGGGATTAGAACGCCACTTTCCCATCCATCCACTCCCAACTCAAACCAAAAAATGATGACCACAGAAACGAAACAGAAAAGGGAAGAGAAAATTAGAAATTAACTTGAAAACAGCACAGGTTATTCTGATGTGATCAATGCTTACATATTTCCTTCCTCAGAAGTTTTATCATGTAATAAGGCAAATAAGCAGGTCTATATGAAGGACCAATTATCTTTATAAGGTTATAAAACACAGGAAAACTTACACCAAAGCGTTCATGGAACAAATCAACTGCAGTCTTGACATTTCTAGTTATTAATCCCCTCCTGAAAATCCAATCAGAAAATTTCAACTGAATCAAATGACAGAAATGACTCAAGTCCAGAAAATGAATAGTCAAACAGTTAATTACTCCCAAGTCTTTTACGTTTTAAATCAATGAGCATTAATTTTTTTAAAAAAAATTACACCTAATGGAATACAAATTTAAGAACAAAATTGTTTCTGCTGCATGATTGAATGCTGAGGACTAAAAACAAGCTACCATAACTCATTCACACACCAGATGGCTCAATATTGAGTTATTGATGTGCAACCCCAAGCCTACCAATTCAGAAGAAACTGCAAACAAAGTATAGGAAAGTGAACAGAAGTACTATGTATTATTAGTTGAAAGAATGAATTGAGTAGCAATCGGTAGTCTAGCTTATAGAAAAATCCTCAATCCAATCGCCAAGTATCAACAATTCAACAAGAAAAAAGAACTATTAGCATGACAAATTTAGCAAATATCAATTAGTGCAAAACTCCACTTAGCAGCAACAGCCCCATAATAGGACTCAAAGTTTTGCTGTTTGCAGATATCATGGACTAACAATTAAGTCTTCCGGGAAAAGTGGAAACATCTCATCAAAAATGTAGGGGCAAAGTCAGTAAACTTGGTTAGTGAAAATTTAACACAAGATGTGTATCCATTTACCATCCCAATCATGACACCAAGAGGTGCTAAAAACTAAGAATTGTAAGTATAAACATTCATGAAAAAACAAAAGGCTCTATAGCTCTAACAGCCAGATTGCAGAAAAATGCAAGACGGGAAAGGGATCAATATAAACTTTACCTAATGCTTCTTGAATCAAGAAAAGCACAAAGTTCTGAAGCACCTGAAATGCAATAGTACTGTACAAAAGTTAAATTTGTTATGACATCAAGTAATCATGGCAATTAACTGAAATGCTTTTAAATAACTAAGTAATCCAAAAAGGTCAGGATTAACGCAAATCCAAGATCTTTTTTTTTTGTTCATTTTGATGTTTTAAAGTTCCATGTCACAATGCAGAAACTCCTGCCACTCCACTATGACTAACCCTGTATCAACTTGTACCACATGCTAAAAACTTGTACATTCTTTAACTGCATATTAGGCATGATGATCGGACAAAACAGATGAATCAACTCACAAAAACACCAAGAAACTTAAAAATCAAAAAATGGAGGCTGACCAGGCATGATTTCGAGGCGATCAAGGCCTTGCTTTTCATAATCAGCAATAATTTCGTAAGCTTGACGCTGTTTATCCGGGCTCCAATCTTCAATATGCTGCAAAATATCAATGCCGGAAGGTTTCTGCTTTCGAATTGATACATACTCCTCTTCTCCCAGTACGGCCTTGTACATTGCCGGGAAGTCGATGGCGGGGACCGTCAGGGTTCCGTCCATGTCAAACACCACGCCTCTCAAACGGGCCTTGACGGAGGAAGAGGAAGGGGTGACAAAGTTGCTCATTGACGAAAATGACCTTGGGAGGGGGTGAACTGAGGAGGAGAAGATGGCTCTAGAAAGGGCGGGGAGCAAGGGCATCTGATGGAAATTGGGAGCGGATACAAGTGGGAGCGTGGGAATGGTGTGATAGTGAGGAGGATTAACGACATTGAACATTTGGATAAGGGAATAATAGAGTGTGCGACTGCGTGGTAGATACTCTTATTAGTGTGTGCACAATTTAAAAATAAATTATTTTTATATGAATTAAGTTTATATAAAAATTTTTTACTATTAAAAAAAAGATTTTGATGTTTTAATTATTTTTTCCTGAAAGATTATATTAGTTAGCTTGATAGTTAGTAATTCTATTGTTTAAGGGTAGTTGTTTTTTCTTTTTTTTGGTATTGACAGCATATAATTAGATAGTAAGTCCAAAACTCGGCGTTACGAGAAATTCGTAAGGTATAATTTTGAAATAAACTAGTTGCACTAATGATGCTATTTTTGTTGAATGTCATTATGAGAGAAAGAAAAAAAAAATTCCTCATGAAACCCAAGCCATCCTCTGTTTTGATTTTTGTTTTGTTACATTCCATTTCTCTCAATTTATTAAGGAATTTAAAAAATCTTTCCTTCTTGCCTTCCACTTTATTTATAGATGCTCAAATGTTACTTAATAAATTCATCTGGAGAAGAAGATGTTAGAGAATGGAAGTTTTTCCTTCTACCACTCAACAGGTATATGAAAAGAACTTTCATCTTTGGCGAAAGGGTTAGCAGATTATTTGCGAAAAGAACTTTCATCTTTGGTATACAACCGGAAGTAACCCATAATTTTCTTCCCCTATTCTGTAAGAGGTAGAATAATTAAATAATTACAGTTTCAAATCATCTTTATGGAAAAAGATATTCAGATGGAAATATGTTTAAATGTCACAAAAATATTATAAAGCAAAACGTGGATACTTAGGAATTATCATCAGATTATAAACTCGAAAATAAAGTTTAGGCTAGTTTAACCACCTGATTGACTAGTCATGCATGACAGTAGTTGATATCCATTATTTTTTTAAGCAAAATCTTTCCTTTTTCTGTTTTCCATCTTCAAATTTTTCTCTTTGGGTTAAATCAGTTATTTCCCACCACCGCCTATATGTTTGTATTCACCTCAACGGTTACTTCTCCCCGCAATACAGCCAGAAGCATCACCAATCCACAAGTATCCACGAGTGGATGTGTTTCTTTTCAAGCTCTATCAGATTCTCAATATCCAATTCAGCTTACATTCTTGTTCTGAAGAAAAGTCAAAATCAAGAAACCATTTAACAAAATTCGCCCGCCAAAGTAGACAGCAGAACGAGGCAGTGCAGCTCTTACTATCATGGTGATACATTCTCAACCATTCAAGATTGAAGAAAGGCCAAGAACGTCCAATCAAATTTTACCAATGCAAAAATTGATGTATCAATCAATATTATTATAATATCCTCCACTGTCCACCTCGGTCTTGATTAGGGTTAGAAACGAGTCAAGTCAGCTTGCGAGCGCTCGCGAGTTGGCTTAGTTAAAGTTTGACTCGAATTTGGTCAAAGTTGAGCTAGCATGGTGAGCAAGTAGGTTCGATACTCAACTCGTTAGCTCGTCGAGCCAATTTGAATTTATATAGTTTTAATACTTTATATTTTTAATGGTGAAATTACATGCATGTCCCCTATATTTTTATTGTTTAATTAGGGTGAAATGTCAATTTTGTCCATTTTGAAAAATATAAAAATTATTTTTTATTTTATTTAAGGTCAAATAGGTACAAACTCGAGCTCACAAGGCTCGAATTGGAGTTCGAACTCAAACTCGAGTTTTAAAATGAAAGCTCATTGAACTCAAGTTCGGGTTCAAACCAAATCAAAATTGAGTCGAACTTCAATTGTTTAGTCAAAACTTGACTCTATTCGACTCCACACGACTCATTTGGAGTCTTAATGTAAATTTTGATTTGTACTAGTCACTTTCAATTCAAATTCTTTCATGATTTGATTTTGGTCAAAACAATTTCTCCCTCTACCATTGACAGTTTCTTTTTAAGAACTGTAAATAAAATCAATCCAACCTAGCAGAGCAGAGTAGATATGAGAGTGAAGCAAAGTAAAGCAGCTGCTAATATCATCGTATACAATTCTCCAGTGATCGAGATTCATTCAACAAAGGCCAAGAACATGGCTCAAAAATCTATCAAAAGGTTGAGATTGATTAATCCTATGTTTCATTATCAATTTCAAATGATCCACCGGAAACCAAGAGAATCGACAATTTGAAAAGAAATGTTTAATTTAAAAATTAATGTGGATCGAGGTGTGTCTCCAATTTGCCAAATCTTTTTTACAAGACATGATCACACATTCGATATGAGCAACCGGATGATCATGTAACTCTGAAGTTGGAGCGTTACGGAGATAGGAGAATCTGGATGGGAAATGATACACAATCAAGTGGTGAAAATAGTCGATTGTGACAACACTCAAATGCTTGTAAATTTCTTATCAAAATCAAGAACAGCATGCTGCATTCTTAATGCCCTACTCGAAATACAGACATAATTCTCTCCGATCCATTATAGGTTTTCCAAATAAATCTGCCTGAAGAGTGTATAGCCATGGTATTATGAGACATCCTCAAGTCTCTTCACTATCTTCATCAGATGGAGACTCTACTCATTATTATGTTTTTGCTTCAAATGATTTGGTAAACAATCAAATTGGCGTATCAAACATCAAGTTATTTCCATTAGTTTTGAGCTAAATATGCAATAAGAATCTGGGAGTATGAATGGGCAAACCATCTTTTGCCCAGCCTCAATGGCAGAGAAATGTTTTAGTTTTGTTGTGTCACAAGTCTATATTTGTTTGTTGAATAATAATTAATAATCTCTATTAATTAATAATTTTTTCCATCTCAACTTAGGTTAATGAGCCAAATTAATAATTTTGATAAAATAATAAGATAATAATTTTTTTAAAAAAAAACTTTACATAACACTTTGATACCATTCATATCATAAATTAATAATTCACTAAATTAAATATCGTGTTTTCCTAAAATATGAGTCTATTGTTATTTTTTTTTTCAAAATCATTACTAGAATTGTTTTTAAGTACATGTGGGTGTTCTCTACTATACTCACATAATGCTTTATGCATTTGATCAATTATTTGTTTATTATAATAACACTTCCGTATCATTTGTATATATAATATTGTTAATTTGACCCATGGTATGCATTTAATAATGTGAGGGTAGACATCTGTCCTTTAATATGCTTAAGTCTATCAACTACATACATTAATAGAATTAAATTATACTTGCAAATCAAGTAGATATAGATTGGTTTATATTTAATATTCTTAAGTCTATCAGCTACCTGCATTAATGGAATTACATTATACTTGCAAATCAAGTAGATATGAATTGGTTTATATTCTATAGACTTTTAGCTTCCTTTTATTAATAGAATATATATTTTTATAAACCAAAATAAAAGTTTAATCAACTACATACATTAATAGAATTGAATTATATTTGCAAATCAAGTAGATATGGATTAGTTTATATTCTATAGACTTTTAGCCTCCTTTTATTAATAGAACAATTTATATTTTTATAAAATAAAATAAAACTTTAATTGATTAAATGGGTTTTTTTAAAATTTTAAGTACCCTTGATAAATTAATAAATTATTAATTTGTCAATTAATTAATACCTCTGTAATTTGTATGGTTTCAAGATTATTAATTTATAGAGATTTTATTGTCAACACAAAATTTGACCATTAAACTATGTTCTTACCTTGCTTACTTTGTGGTAATTTTTTTTCTCGATGTCTTTGTAATTCTAAATTGCAATTGCAAAAATAAAGAAACTATGAGTTGGAACCAAAAAAAAAAAACCTAGTATGTTTTCATCTAATTGCATTCAAGAAAACTACTAAGTTTTTAAATACTAGGTTTTACACCCATTTTATATTTTTAAACTGTCTCCTTGTTGCTTTTCTTTGCCTTTGTAAATTTATAAGTAGAATTTATCACTAAGCATAATATAAAAGGATAAACGTACAAGCCAAGAAGCCAACTTGAGCAACAGTGAAAACTAGTAATTCTTTTCTTTTCTTCTCTCCAACTAAACTCTTAAAACAATTGAAAACCATTTATCTTAGGCAATATTTATTTTACATACCACTAAATTACTAATCAAAATAAATTCATAAGTAGAATTTATTTATTTTCTTTCAATAAAAAAACAAATTGTAAAAAAAAAAAAAGTACTTAAGTTGCAAAATCACCCTTCTAAGGTGCCACTCCTTAATGCAACGCCTCCAGCGGAGGCCGTTCAAACACTGCTAAACCCTGTCTTCTCTCTTGTTTTCTCCTTTTTCCTCTGAAGACCAAAAATGGCTTCCGGGCCTTCCAGCGGCAGAAATAACCAGACCAAGAAGAAGCTAAAGAAAGAAAAGAAACGAGCCGGAGTTAAATCGGAGGAGCAACTCGAACGGTTTGATTCACTTCCCTGGAACCCATCTCTCCCCGATAAAGACGATGCTTATTCTTTCCTTATTGGCTCCAATGAGCTCGAAGGAGGTTCCCTCCCCCTACCTTTTCTTATCAAATTTAAATTTGGTGATAAATTTCAATTCTTTTTCTGACTTGTATGGTTAGATTTTTATTGGGAGAAGAAGATTTAGATCAAACTTGCGTGAAAAATAAGGCCATTTTGTTTTTATGCTTACTCTTGATTAAAGTTCGTGTTAGTTAACTTAATTGCATCAAGTCCTTGGATTTTCACGGTTTTCTTGTGGAAATTGTGATAACTATTAAGCTTTGAAAACTTCCAGTTTCTAAAGATTTTTTTTTTTTTTGGCTTAAATTATTATACCAGAAAAGCGAAGTAAAAGTTAAGCTATTTTAGGGAATTGAATGGAGGTTGTTACTATAATTTAGATACTTGGTGAAAGTTTAGTTTTTTGTTGCTGAGTTTTAAGGTTGTCTTGTTATTAATTTGAATTTTATGATTGTTGGACTGAGATGGAGCTTTTTGTTTGATTTTTTTAATGTTGGTTTCGATTTTTAATGAATGTAGGATTTCTGTCGCTCGAAGAAATTGATGAGACAGAGTATGCATTGGACATTCCAAAGCCCCAAAATGAAAGCGCAAAGAAAATATTGAAAAGGAAGTCAAAATCGAAGAAAAGGAAGGTAAGTGAACATGATGACAGTTCTGTGGCTGAGGATGAGGGTGGAAATGAAGAGAGACCTGAAGAGGAGGAGGTGGTGGAGGGGGAACTGAAAGAATTGAAACAAAATAAGAAGAGAAAGAAGAAAAAAAAGAATAATACTCAAAAGAAGGGTAAGTTGGAAAATGCAGCTGAGGAAAATGCAGAACTAGCTGCCGGTGAGTGTTGCATGCATTAGTCTTCTTGCCTGTTTAGGTGATACCGCTCTTTCTGTTGTGCCTTATATGTGATATTACTGCTATCAAGTTCTAGGTCCTCTTTTAACTGTATGTTACTGATACTTGCTTATCTTATGTATATACTGAATGTGGTCATTTGTTAATATTCTAAGGTGGTGCTCTCCTTAGTTGCAATATAATTCATATAATGTGCTTGACAATGTTGTGCTACTGATTAGGGATTCAATTTCTGACTTTTTACATTCGTCAAGTATCAGTGGTCAGCATCATGTGGACTTCATTTCTTCTAATTTAATATCATACATAGAGTATTAGTGTGTTGGTGATGGATTTGTTTTACTATGGTTTTATTTCTTGGAAACACGAATATTCTCATAATCAAAGTACATGCATTTTTGCACATATGTGAAACACTTGGACTCTTCAAAAACTTTTGATGCACGTCTGACGGTGTTGTGACTTTTATTTTTTTTCCATTTTGGATAATAACAGTAAAAAACCTCATAAACTCAACATTGAAATGCAACTACCGTGAGTTATACTTTGAGATGCATAGTATGTGTTTAAGAAGAAAAATTAGCTGATATGTTGATATTCTGCTGATATTATCTTGTCTATCATGTCTGCGAATCATTTCCTCAGGTCTGACAATATATTTGTTGTTGTTGAGTTTATTTAATAGGAACTTATTTTTTGGTAGACAGTTCCTAGTGGATTTGATTTATTATTTTTTCGGCTTTAGTGAATGTTTGGCTGTGATTGGGTAATTCCATTGGACTGTTGCCGTTAGATACTTTGTAATTCTAAAGAAACGTGACCTAAAAAATGTTGCTCTTTAGTTGCCGATGGCAAGGAGGATGTTGATGAGGAATCGGTTGATGAAAGTGAATACTTGGCATGGAACGAGCTTAGACTTCATCCTCTGCTAATGAAATCAATACACAGGCTGAAATTTAAAGAACCAACACCGATACAGAAAGCATGTATTCCTGCTGCAGCTCATCAAGGAAAGGTTGAGTTTTAATTGACCCGTTGTAACTTTTGCTTAAAGCAAAGATAATATGATATTCATGTTGTTGAGTTTGGTTGACAGGATGTTGTTGGTGCTGCAGAGACTGGGTCTGGTAAAACACTTGCATTTGGTTTGCCCATTCTACAACGACTTCTAGAAGAACGAGACAAAGTTGAGAAGCTGATTTCAGAATATCAAGAGGCAGATGAAAGAATTGCTTCAAGAGGCTTTTTACGGGCTCTCATAATTACTCCTACTAGAGAACTTGCACTTCAGGTACTCCTATAGACTTCTCTCATGCTTCTGATCATTTGGTTTGTCAATCCTATGGAATAAAGAATTAGCTGATTTACCATTCTATGCTCTCTTGAGGTTGTAGGACTTATTTGATTTGGGGTAAACTGCACTACAACTCCTCTAGTATCTTGTTTACTTCTATTCCTACTTTTAATGTTTGGTTATTATCACATTGAAGTTGAATTTGAATTTATCATATAGATTATAAGAAATCTCACATTTTTCTGGATGTGGTTAGAGGTCCTGATCATCATCTGCAAGGAAGGCTTGATTAACAAATGCTTGTTTCTTATACATGACTGTATGAAGTTAAGAATTGGAAATTTGTGGGGGCAGTAATGATATTTAGCCCTAGTCAGAAAATCGGCCTGCTGGTTATGTCATTATTAGTCTGTTCTTTAATAGTTAATGTAGCATGGATTGCTATTGTTGCATCTTGCTTGGGTGGCTCAGAATCAACCACATGATCCAAGAGTGCTAAAGTTTCCTGCCTTGTAGTTACTGTAGTCTCCAT
Organism: Coffea arabica; assembly: GCF_036785885.1. Taxonomy (NCBI): domain Eukaryota; kingdom Viridiplantae; phylum Streptophyta; class Magnoliopsida; order Gentianales; family Rubiaceae; genus Coffea; species Coffea arabica. The sequence goes on from NC_092315.1 coordinate 5,950,659, forward strand.
TTAGAATCAAAGGTAAGGTAGGCTATACTTACTCTATGAAAGTTTCCCATCCTGCCTTGTAGTTACTGTATTCTGCAGGAGAATGAGTATTAACCTGGCTAGTTTTGGAGTGTTGGCTGGATTAGTTAGCTATGCATTTGTTTGAATTGTTCAACATCTCAGACTTTGCCTAAACAGGATAACTGCAAGTGGTACTACGACTGATCATCAAGCTATACATATCCTGTGATATTGAAAAAGAAAATTGAAATCCTAAGTCGGAAGATAAATAAAAAGAAAAAGTTGAGCTTTAGACGTTTTTGTTGTCTGTAATGCTCATTGTCGTTGTTGTCTTTCTTGGCTCTTTCCTATAGGTCACAGATCATCTCAAGGAAGTTGCAAAGCCTACCAATGTTAGGGTGGTGCCCATTGTTGGTGGGATGTCAACAGAGAAACAGGAAAGACTACTTAAATCAAGGCCTGAGATTGTTGTTGGAACTCCAGGGAGATTATGGGAGCTCATGTCCGGTGGAGCGGTTCATCTTACAGAGGTTTGTGCTCATTTACTTGGTATGCGACTGATAAAAGATTTTTATGCTAGTTTTACAGTTTGCTAAGTGGGGAAGAGGTGTTCAAAGCACTTGCTTTCATTGCTAATTGTGTTTTTAGTTATTTGAATGAATTGCAGAATCATGGGCTACCACTTAAGTTGTCAAGTTTCCCTCGTGGGTTGTGCTTTCATATCTCATCATCCTGATAAATGCTTTGAATTCTGATTCCAGTACTTATTTAAGGTTCTGACAATATCACATTATGGAACTAGATAATTAATTACTTTTTATTGTCATTTAAGAGTGTTCATTGACACAAAGGCTACAGTGATCATGCCTCATGGTAGTTTAGAAATAAGCTAATCAGACATGATAATATCCGTGAGAAGTGTAAACAGCTGATGGGTTAAAATGGTGTCCCAAAAATGATATTATATTCACGTGTGGAGAGTTTTATCTCATCCTTTTTTTTGTTTTGGTTGTTTTTTTGGGGGATGGGAAGAAGATGGTACACTGCATTGTTAAAGAGTGGTCAGAGAGGATGCAAAAGTGCCATTGGAAAATGAAAAATTTTCTTTGCAGTTGCTGATCCTATTGTCAATATCACTAAACTTGGGACCACCTTTGTCTGTTGAAGCACTGTTTCCTGATGTGTAGTATCTTGAATTCTGTGGTCAGCATCAAGTCCCAAAGTCACTTCCACCAGGGCTTTTGTTGCCTTTTTTTTTCGCAGCATCACGAGTCTAGCATTTAATTTTCTTTTTGAAAATTTTCTTCAAACTATTTCTTCACCCACCCAATCGCTTCTGCAGCTTCATTCGCTGTCTTTTTTTGTGCTGGATGAGGCTGATCGCATGATTGAAAATGGCCATTTTCGTGAGTTGCAGTCCATAATTGATATGCTTCCGGTGACTAGTGGATCAGATGATGCTCAATCTCATAATACAGAAAGCTGTGTTACAGTTTCAAGCTTGCAAAGAAAGAAAAGACAAACTTTTGTTTTCTCTGCTACTATTGCGCTTTCTGCTGATTTTCGTAAGAAGCTAAAGCGTGGATCCCTGAAGTCTAAGCCAAATGACGGGTTAAATTCCATAGAAACTCTCTCTGAGCGAGCTGGAATGAGAGCAAGTGCTGCAATTATTGATCTAACCAACGCCTCAATTCTGGCACATAATTTGGAGGAATCATTTATTGAGTATGTTTTGTTCTCTTTAACTTCTTTGTTTGGCATTCAAAATTTTTGCTCTTATAGAAGGCTTGGGTATCTGACTTAATTAGCATTGGAAATTTCCTTGAACTTTATTGCTGGGTTCCGTATTTCTCATCCTTCTGTTGGTTGTCCTAATCTCTCCAGTTAGATTTAACTGTTGCATTAAGTTTGCAGGTGCAAGGAAGAAGATAAAGATGCTTATTTATTCTATCTATTAAGCCTCCATGGACAAGGCCGAACCATTATTTTCTGCACATCAATTGCGGCTTTACGCCACATTTCTTCCATTCTGCGCATTCTTGACATAAACGTTTGGACCCTGCATGCCCAAATGCAGCAGCGAGCACGCCTTAAGGTTTGTCCTGCAGTTACTCTTGGATTTTTGGTTTTATGCGCTCCCTTGCATGTACTTGTTTTCTTTCTGAGATATGTTCCAGGATTCGGTTTACAGGATTTTAAGACATTACCATGCCCACAAATGTTTTCTATTAAAAACAAACATCCAGTTGACCTAAGTGCTCTTTGCTGATTTCCCTATGCCCTTCAAAATTTGATGAAGACTCTTTTAACAATGTTGATACCAGTGTAATATGAGATAACTTTATTTGTGGATTCCGTGGTATCTTGTATAATTTGTGGATTCGTCTGGTAGTAACATACAAAATTTGGAGAAAACAATTCGGATTAACTAATTGTGATATGTTTGAAAACATAAACTATATTTTGTGGGGATAATCTTGGGATGGATATGGTAGGAGGTGGAAGAATTTGGAACAATCTAATGAAATATTGGTTATATAAGGTGTAATTAGAGAGAACTTACGAATCTCTCTAGGAAATCAGATAAGTTTTTCATTATTATTTATGCCATCTACAAACCATTTAAGAAGAGTGGGTTTGATAATTATTGACACTTAAAGCTAGGAGAAGAGTAGAATTGAAAGTACAATAGAAGATAATGGGTAACTGTAGGTGGTATGGAATGAGGCTTTTATATAGTTGGGTTGAACTAATACCAAGAGACTTAGGTGGTTCATTCAAACCATTTTCCTTGTTTTGGACTTTTAGCAAGGGAACCTCATTCCACCTAAAAAGTACAAATGTAACAGCTAAGACACGTCATACATTTCATTCACTTTGGATAATTTTAATGAGAAAGTCAATTCACCAGGACTAGGACATAAGATTTTGAGCACTTGCTCAACAACAGAATGGAGAGGTTGCTGTAAAGGGTTTTTCCTTTTGTATAAAAAACTAATATCTAAGGTTGACCTTTTCTTATTAGTTAATTTGATAATTTAATAAAGTGCCTAGCCTTCTAAAGCTGAAGTTAAAGGGGATCTGCTATTGGTTCCTTGGATCATACTACTGCTTGCTTGTGCTATATATTTCAGACAAACAATGTCATCAAAGACCTTATTCTTTTCAGTTATTAGCAATTGTATAATTGCTGGTGTTTCTTGTCCTTGGTTCTGCAGTATAATGGTTAACATGTAACTGATTGTCTCTTTGAGGATGTTAAGTCTAAACTTGAGGGAAGGATAATGCTCCCTGTAATTTTCTGCAGGAGAGAACTCAAAATTTTTTCTCAATTTATAACTAGTAGAAGACAGCGAAACAAGGAAGATCATATTCTCTTTTTTCCTGTTGTGAAGTCTCTTCTGTGTTAGAATTTTTCATCCAAATCTAGCTTCCCTTCTACTTTTGTACCATCTGTTCTTAATCCTACTCGCCATTGCAGGCAGTTGATCGTTTTCGTGCTACTGAGCATGGTATACTTATTGCCACTGATGTTGCAGCAAGAGGACTTGATATTCCTGGTGTACGAACCGTCATTCACTACCAGCTTCCACATTCAGCTGAAGTTAGTAAACTCCAACAATAAATATGAGTAAATTTGTGGGATGTTACTATGTTGACTGAATGAACATCATTTCATAGGTTTATGTTCATAGAAGTGGAAGAACAGCCAGGGCTCTTTCTGATGGATGCAGTATTGCTCTAATCTCCCCAAATGAAACATCAAAATTTGCTGGTTTGTGCAAATCATTTGCAAAGGTAAGTGTTAATTTTTGTTTGACTTCACTCATGGTTGGTAGATGCATTGACTATCTGACGGAAGAGATTATTAGTGTATAAATGGAATGGAATTAGTGGATCTTTATAGACTGGGATGTTATGAAAGAGTGCAGTTGAAGTTGTTACATGTCTGACATACTGCATGGTTTATGGTACAAGATGAGTTTTAACTGTCTTATAGAGGGCAGCTAGATGAAACTGTCTGGCCAGTAACATGTATATGTACTCAAGTGTTGTCTGGAATTTGTTTTTTCTGATTCATTGGAGTACTTCATGCTCAAGTTTGTGACTAAAAGATAATTATGAACCAATTTGTCCGCATACCCTGTAATCTTATATTGACAGACTGGTCCTCTCCCTCATTTTACACATGTTATCACGGTGGTGGTTGCTTGTCTTGTCCTCTACATGATTTAATATAACCATGGAACAGGCTATGAAGTTTGCAAAAAGTTTTTGCTTAGCTTTGCTGGTTCTCCTTCTTATAGTCCTCTCTGTGGATGCCTTTGTTTTCAATGTTTCAATGGGTGTATTAGGAGAGGAAGGAGGGAGCCGTTTGACGTGTAGGGTTAGATTAAATTGCCCTGACATGCTTACTTCAGGAAAAAAAAAATTTTGAGTGATATTTAAATTTTCATTAAGATGCCATTACTTTTTTTTTTTTACAGGAAAATTTTCGGAGATTTCCTATAGACATTTCATACATGCCGGAGGTTATGAAACGATTATCTCTTGCTCGTCAAATAGATAAAATCTTGCGGAAAGACTCCCAGGTATTAAAACTATTTGTGTTTTTCATTTTCGGTCGACCTATGGGATTTATATTTCATGTTTTTATTATCAGAATTTCTTTTTGTAAAAAAATAACAATTAGCACTTGGCGGCAGTGATCTAAAATTAAAATGAGTAGTAGGATATCCACATCATCCTGTTACGATAGGATTGGAATTGTTCAGATGTGTTATTGTCTTTATCAAGTTTTAATATTTCAGGGATAACTGATTACCGGAGATTTGAAGTGAATGGTTGTCTTTAGCTGTGATTTTCTGCACCAATTTTCTTCATTTCTCCTTTTCTTGTGCATTTACTACATTTCTAAATTTTATGTTCCAGGAAAAAGCCAAGAAGAGCTGGCTTGAGAGGAATGCAGAGTCAATTGAATTAGTTCTAGATGATAATGATAGTGAGGATGAAAGAGTGAACAAACACAAACAGAAGAAAGCCTCTTCTGCTCACCTAAAAAAGATGCAACAGGTATCCTCTTCTCATAGCTATCCTTTGCCATTGCACACTGCAGACACTTCTTTGTCATTTTTTATTTGTCACTGCACCATAATTGAATCTTCATATGTACCATTTGTTGTTATCAGCTGATACTTTATATTGGATTTAATTGTGGCGAAGTAAGTTTATGAAGTCAAATTCACTTAATGAGTGCATCATTTTAAAGGTGGTTTTTTTTTTTTTTTTTTTTTTTTTTGCTTTTCTAAATTTGCAGGAGTTGAATACTCTTCTCTGTCGGCCATTGCAACCCAAAACATTTTCGAATCGCTTCTTGGCAGGGGTAAGTGAATAGGGTTTAGACTTGTATAGATATCTTTATACACATATGCCTACATACAGTAATCTATGTGTACAATAAAGATTTATGTTTTTTGGGTTTTTACTCGGTAATAGTATGTATATTTGCTTGTACATGTCTGTATGGTTCAATTAAGCTAGGACTTAGTTTACTTCAGTTAGTTTCAACTGGTGGGTGCAATTTACGAATCAGAGAGATCAGAGTAAAATAATTTGAAAAGTAAGAGCATTAATTTAGATCATATTTTGAGGTGCTCAATAACATGAAATTACAAATTTTGTTTCTACTTTGGTGACACAACATAAGTTTATCCTCTTGAATAGCAAAATTGAAGAAATCTATTTGTAAAATGATCAATGGTACAGAAGTTGTAAGTACCATGGGCTGAGTTTGAGAGTTCCTATTCAGTTTATTTGGATTGCTCTTGTTCAAAAAAGAGTTGGTGATTGAGGTGAAGAAAGCTTTGGCTTAAGAAGTTATAGTTCTATTGAAGACAAACTGGATGCATATGTAAATTGAAGTGAATATTTTGAGTATATTGAGCCTATTGTACAATTTGAATTTTCTCATTCATTAGCTCTCTGTGTTTTAAGCGTGTTTCTTGAAACAATATCTAGCTGTTACATTCAGGAATTCATGTCAGATTTACATAGTGGAGAATCAAGCTTCTTGTTTTATCTTGAAGAATTTGAATTTCTGACTTCAATGTGAAGCATTGAAATTTCAATAACAGGGTGAAAATAAGATGTCATTCACAGATGCAGTTTGAAGTTTCTGAAAGTGAAAATTTGAGGCTTATAATATACATTTGGTACTTGTTTATTGCAATGTGCTGTTGTTTTCTTTTTAATGGCTGTAGAGACTTGTGATGGACTGTCAGGAAAACTTGATTATACAGCTATACAGTGAAACTTAAGATCCTCATCATGATTTTGTCACAGAGGGTGTGTAACATAGTTCAGTGGAAACATACTTCTAATTACCTTGATGATTTTCTGAATAAAAACTAGCTTAGCTTTTGTTAGTTCTAAAACAGAAAGCAGATGACTGATTTTTTCTCAGGCTGGTGTTTCACCTGTCCTTCAAAACCAATTTGAGGAATTAGCTAGGCAGAAACTTGCAGATTCAAATACTTCAGCACAAAACAAAAGGAGAAAATTGGTGATTATTGGCCAGGATTGCGTGGAACCTCTTCAGGCACTTAGAAGCACTGGAGAAGAGGTAATGCTGCAGTTTTCTGAACTGTTTTGTCCTTTTCAGTGTTTTAGTATGTATAATCAAACCCATCTGTGTTGTTGAGTGTTATGTGCTCTATTTCAATAGATGATAACTCTTACTTTTTCTGTTGATGTACCAATATCCACAATGATGGAGTTTCCAAAAATTTTACCCAGAGCGTACTGCGGTGTGGTCTTGAATTTTGGTTTTTTCAGTGTTAATTTACTCAAATCATATTTTAATGAAGGTTGGGACCAATAACCAGGCTACTCTCTCTCCATTCAGGTCAATGTGTGTTCTGCTGATTTGGAGCAATTTGCATCCATAGCATTGCCACAGCAAGTCATTTATACATGCTGATTAATTTTGCTAATACATATTACATAGTTCTTCACTATGCCGGTTATGAACTTATAATAGGTAAATGGTTTTCTCCAGTGCATGATATGTTACTTTTGAAGTTCAAGTTTGGTTTGGTTTCTCCACTTTTAAGTACAGGAAACCCAATCTAAACCAATTTTTTGGTCTTCTGAACTATAAATTGGTTACCTTTCTGTCTAGGTTTGGTCAGACAGGGAAGATTTTTTTCGGGTTTCTACTCTGTTAATGGAGATTAACTTTAGTTCTGCATGCTAAAATCTTCACTATATGCCAACTTGTGCACAGCTTACTGCTTGGTGTCCTATTCAACCTTCCAAATGATTTTACGCTTTTAACTTTCTTTAAAGCTGGTGATTATGCATCTTTGCATTCACTAAAATAACTGCATTCTTTCTCATATTCAGGCCTGCCAAGATCTGAAAGAGATTGCAGAGAAAAGAAAGAACATGGAAAACTTGAGAAGGAAGAGGAAAGAAGAGAAAAAACGTAGTGTTTATCTTATCATGACAGTTCTCATCTTCATCCCATTTCTTTTTCTAGAGCATAACACTCATTGATATTTCTTTTCACCCATCCAGGTTTGCATGATCAAAGGCGAAAGCAGAGGAAGAAGCTAAAAGGGGGAAGTTAGTGAAGCCGTGGGAGTACTACTAAAGATTCTAAAAGAAAACGATTCAGCACGTAATTCTTCTGATAGGTCAGTTTAACAGTGGCACGGCCTGGTCCTGGGGGAATGATGGGAAGGGAATCTAGTCGACACCATGCATTGTTGGTTGATTCTTTTTTCAATGGCAGCAACTTTACGAAAAACATCTCATGGATAGCTCCACAACTATTCTACAGCTTCAACTAGTAGGGACGAAGCAGTGGTATTCCCCCATCTAATTTCATTTTCATTCTTGACACGAAGATTTACTTAGGTGTTTAGGGATATTTTGATGGCAATACTTGATTGTATGTTTCCTTTCTGAAAGTGCCAAGGCATTGTCAAAGAAAATTACACTAACATATACTAGTTGTTTTCTTTTAAATGCAATTCTTGTCATAGCATCCCAGTAGAATGCCTATACTTGTACTTGAAGTCCCACCTATTCCTGTGGGAACCTATTTTAGTTGTTTGATTTTATATGTTTTTTGCTCCATTCTATGGGTTTACCTGTAACTCTGTGGTAATTCTGATTAAAGGCTCTGCCATGCCCATGCCCTTGTGTTTCTTCTAATCATTGGCAGAGTGCATTAGGCGCACACTGGAAAATTTCAATCCGTCAACTTCACTGAAAATATGGGAATCAATCAAACCTTTCTTTTTTCCGCTTTTGTTATATAGATGGTGGTACTAATTTTGGGCTCAAGCTTTGACATTCATTAGTCATTTTCCTATGAAAAGCAAACGATCTGGAAATGAGTTTGCATTTGACTTTGATTACGTGCATTTCTTAAATACAGGGCAGAAAACGGGCAAACAACTTGCATGAGTTTTTTGAATTTTAGCTGTAGACTTTTGCATCCATTTGTGTGGTTCTCGATTAATCATGTATTCATCTGCATAACAGACCTTGACATTGTTCACTTTTAGAGCGTCCGGTACGACTAAGACAGGCTGAATATTATTGGAACCAACCGTAATTGATTAAGCCTAAGGAGCCATTTGATTCAAGTTTCACAAAATCTATCACTGCATAGGGGTATGATAAACTGAGGAATGGTAATAAGTTTGATAAAAACCCATAAAGTGTCAGGTAAATGTACAGCAATGAGTTTTAGTAACACAAAAATAATGGATAAGTGAGTAATCATGAAACCTGTAGAAGGGGTCTGTGAAATCCATTAATTGATTCTGATTGACCTTACACAAATATTATGTATGGTTATGATTGAAATTGAAATTCATTCCTTGTCTTGAAAACTCACCAACCAAACGGTTCCTAACTTTTCTATAATTAATCATTAGGGATGGTGAGGATTAAACTTGTATATATTTTTTAAAATTTTGAGATAAATTCCGTTAATGTAGTTTGATTTTGGTTTGTTATATAAAGATGAAACTTGTGGGATTAATAAACTTTTGATTAATTGCTACATATGAAAATGAGAATGTTCTAAGTTCAGTCAACTAACCTAGAGGGTGATAGATACTTGTATGCGTTGTAAAATTCATGTCTGACTCTACATAATATAAAAAAAATTCTTGTACCAAGCTTTAATCATTAAAATTCAAAATCGATTTCTCGAACCAAACATATTTTACAAATTTAAACTTTCTACTTGAATAATTTCTGAGAGGGGGAAAAACCATCCATGTCATTTTTTTATTAAAAAAAAGAAGAAATTTTATTTACGAGACTTCCAAGAAATCGTCCAGCACTATTTGCTTGACAAAAGCAAGCGATAAGTTCCGAAGGGATTCAATCGAGTTGCTACCGTACAGAAAGGCGAGTTAAGATTTATCTTTTCCTAGTTATGCGATATGACTTGATCATACCCAGATCTACGCGCATGTGTTCCTTTCTTTTCCACTTTCCCGCGTGAACAGATTTCGCAATTAACAAATAATAGTGTCTAAAATTGAAAAGTGAAATAAGTCAAAAACATGATCGAATGGAAAAGGTAACAAGAAATTAACTAAAACAAAAAAATTAACTACCAGTTACTATCTCAGAGTATAAGTCATCAACTAGCTCTGGAGATTCGTTTGTACTGATCCGTGAGTCTCCTGAATCAGTCGTCATCCTTCTTTGCCATCTACAGCAATTAAACACATTAAAACTTTCAGCACACAAAAAAAAGGCAAAATGATGGCACATATTTATATGTAGATTATTTTTGGGTATAAAACCTTATCCTGTTAATAAAATAATTAAACTCAATACCGCTAAAGTAAGTTTTTCTCTTTTTTCCCATTTTTGGAACAACACTAACTGTAAATTGGGTAAAGAGTTGATGTTTCAAGGATCAACATAGGGCCATTAGCTTGAGAAATTACGATATGAGAGGAGGACACAAAAAATTAGCGATATCGCCAGGGTCCTCATGGAGAGTAAATTTACAGCAATAAGTTTTAGTAACACAAAAATAATGGATAAGTGAAACTCTACTCTTTAGTAGTTAATCATGAAACCTAAAGAAGGGGTCTATGAAATCCATTAGTTATCTCTAATTGACCTTACACAAATATTATGTGTGGTTATGATTGAAATTGAAATTCATTCCTTGTCTTGAAAACTCACTTACCAAACAGTCCCTAACTTTTCTATAATTAATTATTAGGGATGGTGAGGATTAAAATTGTATATATTTTTTTTTAATTTTGAGTATAATTCTGTTAATGTAGTTTGATTTTGGTCTGTTATATAAAGGTGAAACTTGTGGGGTCAATAAACTTTTGATTAACTGCTACATATGACAAAGAGAATGTTCCAAGTTAAATCAACTAACCTAGAAGGTGATAGATGCTTGTATGCGTTGTAAAATTCATGTTTGACTCTACATAATACAAAAAAATTTCTTGTACCAAGCTTTCATCATTAAAATTCGAAACCGGTTTGTTGAACCAAACATAATTTACAATTTAAAACTTTCTACTTGAATAATTTCTGGTGGGGGGAAAACCATCCATGTCACTTTTTTATTAAAAAAAAGAAGAAATTTTATTTATGTGACTTCATAGAAATCGTCCAGCACTATTTGCTTGACAAAAGCAAGTGATAAGTTCCGAAGGGATTCAATCGAGTTGCCTCCGTACAGAAAGACAAGTTAAGATTTACCTTTTCCTGGTTATGTGACATGACTTGTTCATACCCAGATCTACGCGCAAGTGTTCCTTTCTTTAAGACTTTCCCGCGCGGTCAGATTTCGCAATTAACAAATATTAGAGTGTCTAAAATTGAAGGTGAAATAAGTCAAAAACATGATCGAATGGAAAAGGTAACAAGAAATTAACTAAAAAAAATTAACTACTAGCTACTAACTTAGAATATAAGTCATCAACTAGCTTTGGGAGCTCATTTGTACTGATCCGTGAGAGTCTCCTACAGCGGTCGTCATCCTTCTTTGCCATCTACAGCAATTAATCACATTAAAACTTTCAGCATACAAAAAAAAGGCAAAATGATGGCACATATTTTTATACAGATTATTTTTGCATATAAAACCTTATCCTATTAATAAAATAATTAAACTCAATACCGCTAAAGTAAGTTTTACTCATTTTTTTCCCATTTTTGGAACAACACTAACTGTCAAATGGGTAAAGCGTTGATGTTTCAAGGATCAATATAGAGCCATTCACTTGAGAGATTAAGATATAAGAGTAAGTCACAAAAGATAAGCGATATCGTCTGGGTCCTCATGAAAGGTAAATTTACAACAATGAGCTTTGGTAACACAAAAATAATGGATAAGTGATACTTTACTCTTTAGTTGTTAATCATGAAACCTATAGAAGGGGTCAATGAAATCCATTAATTGATTTTAATTGACCTGACACAAATATTATGTATGGTTATGATTGAAATTGAAATTCATTCCTTGTCTTGAAAACTCACTTACCAAACAGTTCCTAACTTTTCTATAATTAATTATTAGGGATGGTGAGGATTAAACTTGTATATATTTTTTTAATTTTGAGAATAATTCTGTTACTGTAGTTTGATTTTGGTCTGTCATATATAGATGAAACTTGTGGGGTCAATTAACTTTTGATTAATTGCTATATTTGAAAATGAGGATGTTCCAAGTTAAATCAACTAACCTAGAGAGTGATAGATACTTGCATGCATTCTAAAATTCATGTTTGACTCTACATAATACAAAAGAAATTCTTGTACCAAGCTTTCATCGTTAAAATTCAAAACCAATTTCTCGAACCAAACATATTTTACAAGGTATAACTTTCTACTTGAATAATTTCTAGTGGGGGGAAAACTATCCATGTCACTTTTTCTATTAAAAAAAAAGAAGAAATTTTTTTTATGAGACTTCCAAGAAATCGTCCAACATGATTTGCTTGACAAAAGCAAGCGATAAGTTCCGAAGGGATTCAATCGCGTTGCTACCGTACAGAAAGACGAGTTAAGATTTACCTTTTCCCGATTATGCGACATGACTTGATCATACCCAGATCTACGTGCATGTGTTCCTCTCTTTTCCACTTTTCCGTGCGACCAGATTTCACAATTAACAAATATTAGAGTATCTAAAGTTAAAAGTGAAATAAGTAAAAAACATGATCGAATGGAAAAAGTAACAAGAAATTAACTACTAGTTACTATCTCAGAGTATAAGTCATCAACTAGCTCTGGGGACTCGTTTGTACTGATCCGCGAGAGTCTCCTGCATCAGTCGTCATCCTTCTTCGCCCTCTATAGCAATTAAACACATTAAAACTTTCAGCCCAAAAAAAAGGGCAAAATGATGGCACATATTTATATGCAGATTATTTTTGCGTACAAAACCACATCCTGTTAGTAAAATAATTAAACTCAATACCGCTAATATAAGTTTTTCTCTTTTTTCCCCAATTTTGGAACAACACTAACTGTAAATTGGGTAAAGAGTTGATGTTTTAAGGATTAACATAGGGCCATTAGCTTGAGAGATTCCGATATGAGAGGAAGTCACAAAGGATATGCGATATCGCCCGGGTCCTTATGAAGGGTAAATTTACAGCAATGAGCTTTGGTAACACAAAAATAATGGATAAGTGAAACTCTGCACTTTAGTAGTTAATCATGAAACCTATAGAAGGGGTCTATGAAATCCATTTATTGACTCTAATTGACCTTACACAAATATATATGTATGGTTATGATTGAAATTGAAATTCATTCCTTGTCTTGAAAACTCACTTACGAAACAGTTTCTAACTTTTCTATAATTAATTATTAGGGATGGTGAGGATTAAACTTGTATATATTTTTTTAATTTTGAGAATAATTCTGTTACTGTAGTTTGATTTTGGTCTGTTATATAAAGATGAAACTTGTGGGGTCAATAAACTTTTGATTAATTGCTACATTTGAAAACGAGAATGTTCCAAGTTAAATCAACTAACACAGAGAGTGATAGATACTTGTATGCATTGTAAAATTCATGTTTGACTCTACATGATACAAAAAAATTCTTGTACCAAGCTTTCATCATTAAAATTCAAAACCAATTTCTCGAACCAAACATATTTTACGAGTTAAAACTTTCTACTTGAATAATTTCTAGTAAGGGGAAAACCTTCCATATCACTTTTTTTATTAAAAAAAGAAGAAATTTTATTTATGAGAATTCATAGAAATCGTCCAGCACTATTTGCTTGACAAAAGCATGCGATAAGTTCCGAAGGGATTCAATCGAGTTGCCTCCGTTAAGAAAGACGAGTTAAGATAGATCTACGTGCATGTGTTCTTTAACACTTTCCCGCATGGCTAGATTTCTCAATTAACAAATATTTGAGTGTCTAAAATTGAAGGTGAAATAAGTCAAAAACATGATTGAATGGAAAAGCTAACAAGAAATTAACTAAAAAAAAAAAATTAACTACCAGTTACTATCTCAGAGTATAAGTCATCAACTAGCTCTGGGAACTCGTTTGTATTGATCCGCGAGAGTCTCCTTAGTATCACGAAGGTCCACAATGAGTTCCATCCATTTTCTTTCTACTTGAATAATTTCTGGTGGGGGGAAAACCATCCATGTCACTTTTTTTATTAAAATAATGATGAAATTTTATTTATGAGACTCCATAGAAATCGTCCAACACTATTTGCTTGATAAAAGCAAGCGATAAATTCCGAAGGGATTCAATCGAGTTGTCACTGTACAGAAAGACGAGTTAAGATTTACCTTTTCTTGGTTATGTGACATGACTTGATCGTACCCAGATCTACGCGCATGTGTTCCTTTCTTTAACACTTTCCTACGTGACTAAATTTCGCAATTAACATATATTAGAGTGTCTAAAATTGAAGGTGAAATAAATCAAAAACATGATCGAATGGAAAAGGTAACAAGAAATTAACTAAAAAAAATCAACTAACACTTACTATCTCAGAATATAAGTCATCAACTAGCTCTGGAGACTCGTTTGTACTGATCCGTGAGAGTTTCCCGTAGCAGTCGTCATCCTTCTTTGCCATCTACAGCAATTAAACACATTAAAACTTTCAACACACAAAAAAAAGGCAAAATGATGGCACATATTTATATGCAGATTATTTTTGCGTATAAAACCTCATCTTGTTAATAAAATAATTAAACTCAATACCGCTGAACTAAGTTTTACTCTTTTTTTCCCATTTTTGGAACAACACTAACTGTAAATTGGGCAAGGAGTTGATGTTTCAAGGATCAACATAGGGCTATTAGCTTCAGAGATTACGATATGAGAAGAAGTCACAGAGGATAAGCAATATCGCCTGGGTCCTCATGAAGGGTAAATTTACAACAATGAGCTTTGGTAACACAAAAATAATGGATAAGTGAAACTCTGCTCTTTAGTTGTCAATCATGAAACCTATAGAAGGGGTCTATGAAATCCATTAATTGACTCTAATTGGCCTGACACAAATATTATGTATGGTTATGATTGAAATTGAAATTCATTCCTTGTCTTGAAAACTCACTTACCAAACAGTTCCTAACTTTTCTATAATTAATTATTAGGGATGGTGAGGATTAAAATTGTATATATATTTTTTTAATTTTGAGAATAATTCTGTTACTGTAGTTTGATTTTGGTCTGTTACATAAAGATGAAACTTGTGGGGTCAATAAACTTTTGATTAATTGCTACATATGAAAGTGAGAATGTTCCAAGTTAAATCAACTAACTTAGAGGGTGATAGATACTTGTATGCGTTGTAAAATTCATGTTTGACTCTACATAATACAAAAAAATTCTCGTACCAAGCTTTGATCATTAAAATTCGAAACCGATTTCTCGAACCAAACATATTTTACAAATTAAAACCTTCTACTTGAATAATTTCTGGTGGGGGGAAAACCATCCATGTCATTTTTTTTATTAAAAAAAAAGAAGAAATTTTATTTATGAGACTTTCTAGAAATCGTCCAGCACTATTTGCTTGACAAAAACATGCGATAAGTTGTGAAGGGATTCAATTGAGTTGTCACTATACAGAAAGACGAGTTGAGATTTATCTTTTCTTGGTTATGTGACATGACTTGATCATACTCAGATCTACGCGCATGTGTTCCTTGCTTAACACTTTCCCGCACGACTAGATTTCGCAATTAACAAATATTAGAGTGTCTAAAATTGAAGGTAAAATAAGTCAAAAACATGATCGAAAGGAAAAGGTAACAAGAAATTAACTAAAAAAAATCAACTAACACTTACTATCTCAAAATTTAAGTCATCAACTAGCTCCGAGGACTCGTTTGTACTGATCCGTGAGAGTCCCCTGTAGCAGTCATCATCCTTCTTTGCCATCTACAGCAATTAAACACATTAAAACTTTCAACACACAAAAAAAAAGGCAAAATGATGGCACATATTTATATGCAGATTATTTTTTGCGTATAAAACCTCATCCTGTTAATAAAATAATTAAACTCAATACCGCTGAAGTAAGTTTTACTCTTTTTTTTGTCCCATTTTTGGAACAACGCTAACTATAAATTGGGTAAGGAGTTGATGTTTCAAGGATCAACATAGGGCCATTAGCTTCAGAGATTACGATATGAGAGGAAGTCACAAAGGATAAGCGATATCGCCTGGGTCCTCATGAAGGGTAATTTACAGCAATGAGCTTTGGTAGCACAAAAATAATGGATAAGTGAAACTCTGCTCGTTAGTTGTTAATCATGAAACCTATAGAAGGGGTCTATGAAATCCATTAATTGACTCTAATTGACCTGACACAAATATTATGTATGGTTATGATTGAAATTGAAATTCATTCCTTGTCTTGAAAACTCACTTACCAAATAGTTCCTAACTTTTCTATAATTAATTATTAGGGATGGTGAGGATTAAAATTGTATATATATATATTTTTTTAATTTTGAGAACAATTCTATTACTGTAGTTTGATTTTGGTCTGTTACATAAAGATGAAACTTGTGGGTTCAATAAACTTTTGATTAATTGCTACATATGAAAATGAGGATGTTCCAAGTTAAGCAACTAACTTAGAGAGTGATAGATACTTGTATGCATTGTAAAATTCATGTTTGACTCTACATAATACAAAAAAAATTCTTGTAACAAGCTTTCATCATTAAAATTCAAAACAGGTTTCTCAAACCAAACACATTTTACAAATTAAAACTTTCTACTTGAATAATTTCTGGTGGGGGGAAAACCATCCATGTCACTTTTTTTGTTAAAAAAAAAAAGAAAAAATTTTATTTATGAGAATTTCTAGAAATCTTCGGCACTATTTGCTTGACAAAAGCAAGCAATAAGTTCCAAGGACTTCAATCGAGTTGTTACCGTACACGTCACTTGATCCTTTCTCACAACTATTAATTGTCAATAGTTTATCGCAAATGTGCGGAGCAAATTCGGTCAATTAACTGACGACAACGCGTATAATTTGAACGGAATCTTCAAAACTCCGGATTCATATCACAACATGGACGTCAAGTTACTAAAATTGATTTACAGAAGTTGATGTTGATATTTTATTATTTGGAATTTCGGGATTATCTTTTTCGGAAGTAAAAGGCAATTTTGACCTTTATTTTATCTTATTTGGTTGATGGAAACGGGCTCAAGAGGCTATGAACCTCAGCTGAGATTCATCCATTCAGACTCTCTTACAACATGTTCTAAGGGATTTCATTCTTGAATCGAATCAAAAGAAATGAAGCAAACGTTATAGGAATTTAAAAAATTTTGCTTTGTCTAATTCATGAGGAATTTGTCCAAAAACTAGTCATTTTTTTTTTCCTTTCTTTAAACGGATAATTTCATTAACGAAACTCTGCACTAATGGTAGTAAATATATCATAATAACACGCGACGTATACGACATCTTAAAGAAATCTCCTTCTCATGTATATGAAAAAATCAACAAAAGATAAGGCCTCTAACCACAATTAGTTCGACAGCCTAACTTTCCAATTTGATGCAAGACATGAAGAGGAGCTAGCCACAATCATCGAACTGTTCATTACCCTTCGTCATTCTCAGCAAAACGACGATGATTCATAACTGTTATACAAAATCAGACAAAATAGACTGGTGGAAGATGAGATAATTGATTGTCTTTAGGCTTTCTACTACAAATATTTTAAACCATAGATCATGAACATCATATCAAGATCTTTTGCTGTCTCTTCCTTAATCTACAAGTGAATGCGGGTCTATCAGTTTGATGATCTTGTTTGAAGTGTTATACCTCTGAGCTGCATCATTCCTACCTGGTAAAAAAATAAGGCTGCATTTTGAGGGATTGGAGCCTCACAAGTTTTAGTTCAATGCAGCCATGATATAGATGAATTTAGACTGGGTATAAAGGAGGAGGACTGTGATGTAAATAAAATAAAAAATGACTATTCTGCTTTCAACTAATTTGAACTAAAACTTGTGACACTAACTACAAGTCTACAATACCAATTAGGGATGGTAATTCTAGAGGTGATGACTGCCTTCGTTTGGATTGTGATTTTCTGTAAAAAAAAAAAAAAAATCTACATTTTTCTTAAACACATTTTTTAATCACTTTTACCTTATATACATCAAATTATTATGATACATTTTTCTACAAAACTCCTCAAAATAGCAATCCAAAGTGGGCCTTAGATATCAGCAATTTCTGACGATCGAAGAGCTAACGCAGGCTTTTTTTTTTATAGGAATAATTACAAATTAAAATTGAAACTTATAATGGTAGGATGAACATAGATGGAGTAGATATAAATATAATCAACACTACAAGTACCCCATACAAATAGTGAAAACAATAGCAAGTGTTCATGGTCGAAGAGCTGACAGAAGACATTTTCAAAAGTTTTCTTTCTTGCAACATATAGAAACCACTAAAGATTTTTTTTTTTTAAAGGACAATTAGATGCTAAATTTATTGAGTACAACTAGCTAAACTTCCTTTCGCCAGATGCCTTGGGCTTCTACATTGTCAACTAGTTAATTCATTCCAGAATGTACAACCAACCAAGAATTAATACTTTGCACCAATTATCATTAGCTGCCCTCTGATGATTAAGAATGTTTTGGTTATCACCCAGTGACAATTAGTGGAATAATTCTTTAAATCACTTCTAATTGATCTTCATTTAATCGCGGAATCCTATCAATTTGTGTTTCTTTATAGTAATTCTCAAGAGTCAGCTTCAATTTTGCTTTCTTTCCTCTCAAGTTGCAGCTTCTGTAATTCCCTTCGTCATTGATTACGTACATGTATGCAAATGGAAGGATTTATGCAAAAATAAAAATGTTTAGCAAGTTGGTAACTTGTTGACGAATTCATGTATCATTACAAATTGGTTAATCAAATTTATTAAAACAATTAATTAACCATCTTTTCTACGCTATCGTTTTCATTTGAATTAGCAGGTACAGAATTGTGGATGCACGTCACACGTGTAAAAATAAACAAACAAATAATAGGTCATGTATCATTCGTTTTTTTTTTTTTTGTAGTATAAGTGGAAGGTCTCAAATTTAAGACCTCTTACTTACACTCCATCCTCCCATGCCAACCAACCAATACCTCCCCAATCATTCGTTGCAGAATAGTGCAACGAATACCATGTATATATATCTATTTACGTATACCATGTAAGAAAAATTAACCCAAATTCTAGAAGCAAAAATGGACTTTCTTGCTAGCAGAATAGTGGACTTTGGTTTAAGTACGGATTAACAGAGACAGCCCAGCTGATTAAGGCGCAAGTCAACTGTACAAGAGGTCAAATATTGCATCATAATGACATGGGTTGTTTAATGACATTCATTGCTTAATGAATTAGCAAGCTGATAATCAGGATTGGCGTACTACTGACTCTTCAACTATGGCTTATCATCTTGACTTTAATCGTATTTATTTATTATTACTGTTTATCCGGGGTTTTCTGCTTATGATATACTATTAATTTGGTATTGTTAGTTTAATTTAATCTGGATTTCTTAGATTAGTCTTGTAGATTCATTCCTCCTTCAATATCCTGCAGTTTACGCCCCCTCCTTCCTCCTACATTAAAATAATACTGAACCGTGTTGATGAAAAACTGATGCATTGAAAGGTACTTATTGAGTAAAGGCGAGCATTTAGCAAATCCTTAGCAAATGAAAATATATTAAAGGTGGAATAGTTTACATTGGTACAACTTTAAATACCGCTATCATGTGTAAGAAATATTGGATATAAATGCATAAATTGGAGAACAAAAAATTAATATACCAAAAGATACACAAATTGGTAGGTGTTTTCCATTCTGGTAAAAAAAAAAAAAAATCTAGGTATTCCCATACCTCTTTTTTCCCGTTTCACCCCTCCCCACATCCTTCTTATCCCAAATGCTAAACATAGGATTCAAATCCTAAATCTGACAGTCGAGAGCACTCTAATAATCCCTCCCATAAACATGTGCGCATAAGGGTCATTATAACTTCTTCGAGTTAAGCATAAGTTTCTTGGTTACACTGATAGTTTTATTAACATGTGTGCAGTATTTTAAGTGTCAGTTTTTGAGAAAAATAAAATTTAGACAAAAAAAAGTGTCTAAATGTAAAAGGAGCAATATGTGTGCATGTGTATATATATATATATATTTAAGTAAATTTTATATATACTGACAGTATATAAATTTTCCTCCCAAAAAAGACGTGAGAGATAAAATCCTCATAGCCAACCTGTTCAAGTGATTAATTACCTATATGGTCTCTGTCAAATTAAAAGCAACGGTAATAATCATGAAGGTCCTTTCTGTAACAAAGGCCATTAATTACCATAAATCTCAGGTGACTTCAGTGATTTACCAGAACAGAAAAGAAAAATACAGTAATCTCCCCCATGAATCTACTGTACTTTTAACCCCGTATGAACACCACGTGCAAATTTCTCTCTTGACTTTTCCAGCCATCCAACTCCGAAAATCTAAGGGACCCACCTTTAGATTAGCAGCACATCATTCATCTAAATCCTAATTAATCCAACTCCTATAGCCTAAATTCACAACTTTTGATATAACTTTTAATACTAATAGTGTGAGTTATCAATGCTCGTGGTACAAATTATTAATATATTAGGGGTATAAATTAAAACTGTAGGGTGCAAATTTAGTCCGTTTCTTTTTTTTTTAAAAAAAAGAATATTAAGACTTACATTTTTAATGAACACATTTATATTTATTATTTTCTTGTATTTTAGATTTATTTTACTCTCATCAAAAGAACATCCAAACTAAGGCAAAATTCTTAAATTTCAAAAGAAAAATTTATTTTGATAGTGCCATAGTGCAAAAAGTTTGTTCTTAACAACGTCGAGTATAAAAATAATTTATGCATTTTAATAGAGATCATTTAAAATATTTTTTTAAAAATAATTACGATAGCAGCTTTTAAAATGCAAGCAAAATAATGTATTTGAAGTAATTGTTATATCAAACACATTTGATTCAAAGAGCAAAATCACCATATGATAAATTACTTTACTCTTAACAACTGTTAATTTCCCACTAATACTAGGACTCTAAAACCAAAACAAAACGAAGACAAGTCAAAGACCGCCTCGCTATAAAACAGGATCCAATCCCCATCTAATAGTCTAATACCCACCAACTTCTAACTTCTAAGCTTCCAATGACACCTCCTTTCCTTGTGCACTAAAACACAAAAAACTCTCTCCATATATTTTCATTCTCAAAATTACTGAATAAATTCTCAGAGAAAAATACTTTCCCCATGGCGTCCCTGAGCTGCTCGGCGGATCAGCTAGCACCCTTTTTGGGCCCCAACACCACCAACGCCGCCGCAGCAGCCGAATACATCTGCAACCAGTTCACAGCCGTCTCCGACAGGTTCACCGACACCGGCTATGCCATCGACACCACATACCTTCTTTTCTCAGCTTACTTGGTCTTCTCCATGCAATTGGGATTCGCCATGCTCTGCGCCGGTTCCGTCCGGGCCAAGAACACCATGAATATCATGCTCACCAACGTCCTTGACGCAGCAGCCGGTGGTCTCTTCTACTACCTCTTCGGCTTTGCCTTCGCCTTCGGCGGCCCCTCCAACGGCTTCATCGGCAAACACTTTTTCGGACTTAAACAAATCCCATCTTCATCTTTCGACTACAGTAATTTCCTCTACCAATGGGCTTTTGCTATAGCAGCCGCCGGCATCACCAGCGGCTCCATAGCTGAAAGAACCCAGTTCGTCGCTTATCTAATCTACTCATCATTCCTAACCGGGTTCGTTTACCCGGTGGTTTCCCATTGGTTCTGGTCAGCCGATGGCTGGGCGAGCGCGAGTAACACCGGAAACCTCTTATTCGGATCCGGGGTGATAGATTTCGCGGGGTCTGGGGTTGTTCATATGGTCGGAGGAATCGCGGGCTTATACGGTGCACTGGTGGAGGGACCGAGAATCGGCCGGTTCGACCGGACCGGCCGTTCAGTTGCCTTACGCGGCCACAGTGCATCATTGGTTGTCTTGGGCACTTTCTTGTTATGGTTTGGATGGTACGGATTTAATCCCGGTTCGTTTAACAAGATTTTTGTTACTTACAACGTAGGAAACCAACCTTATTATGGTCAGTGGAGTGCCGTGGGGCGCACTGCGGTCACCACCACCTTGGCGGGCTGCACCGCCGCGCTGACCACATTGTTTGGGAAGAGAATTTTGTCTGGACATTGGAATGTCACCGACGTTTGTAACGGCCTTTTGGGCGGCTTCGCTGCCATCACAGCAGGGTGTTCGGTGGTGGAGCCGTGGGCGGCGATCATCTGCGGGTTCGTGGCGGCGTTGGTGTTGATTGGTTGTAACATGTTGGCCGAGAAAGTCAAATTTGACGATCCACTGGAAGCTGCTCAGCTGCATGGAGGATGTGGGGCCTGGGGAGTGATTTTTACGGCGTTGTTCGCTGCCGAGAAGTATGTGAATGAAGTTTACCCGATTCCGGGTAAATCGACCCGGCCATACGGGTTGTTTATGGGCGGCGGTGGAAGGCTATTGGCTGCTCATGTGATTCAGGTTGTGGTGATTTTGGGATGGGTCAGTGCCACAATGGGTCCTCTTTTCTTCATTCTTCATAAGTTGAAGCTTCTTAGAATCTCAGCTGAGGATGAAACGGCGGGTATGGATATGACCCGGCATGGTGGATTTGCATATGTTTACCATGATGAAGAGGATTCAAATAAGAATTCAATTCCAATGAGGAAGATTGAACCAGCTGGTTCAAGTTAGGGATTTTATTGTCTTCTCTTGAGGATTTTATTTTATTTTATCACTACTACTAGCATAGTTATTAGGGTGTCTAGGTAGAAGATTACCAAAAAAAAAACCCAAAAAAGAATGGCAATGAAATGGATGTAAGATAAGACTTTTTTTGTCCTTTTGGGTTGGTATTGGGTGGATGATGTTGAAGATAATGCGAGCATGGACTGTATTTAATTGTTACTTCTTTGACTTCCGTACCATAGTTCAGAGGTCCATAGCTAGCATCCGTGAATGAAGCCATTATCATTTCATCATCTATGTGGAGAATTGAGACTATGACTATGAGACTTTTCTTGTTCTTTGTGCGGTTTTCAACCAGCAGTTGAATCCTTGTTGGAATTAAATAATCTTTGCATTCTTAATTTTTTGTCCTTTAGATTGATGAAAAAAGCAAAGATTATTGGAACCAATGAGCTTTGCTTTAGAGGATCTTTAACCCGACGTTGATTCAATAAATTTTTCAATAATAGTTTTTACCCATGTACATTGCATAGTACATCATGATTTTTCTTTACATATACATACAGATATCAAATAACAGATGTGAAAAATGGATACTATATTGTAGAATATGAAACATGGAGAAATCGATACATAGATATCAAACAACATATGTCAAAATTGAATACTATATCGTAGAATATAAAAGTATGAAACAAAAATGGATAACTCACCAGTTTCAATCGTAGAATGCAAAAAATTCGAACGCTCAAATTAGTTGTGGTTTGTCTAATAAACTCTCATTTCAACATTAGAATACGAAAAATTCGAATGCTCAAATTAGTTATGGTTTGTCTAATAAACACTCACTAAAATCTAGTTTAGGCATTAAATTAAAAAAAAAAAGGTAAGCTTAATGAGGGAATGTATATAAATACAAGTAAGAACGGTAATTGTTATTATGTACATTCAAGTGATAAATTAAGTGTAAATCTAATAAGCGCTCATTAGAAAAACCCAATTAATTAAACTATCGGGGTCCTCAATTAATTTTGGCAAAAGTATTCTTGTAATATTTATGGGTGCTTAGATTACGTGGGATGGCAGATTAAAAACCACTTAACAAACTCTGAAACATTAAAAAATATGAATTGCTAAATTAATTAATTCTTTGAGTGGGAATCACATGCATTGATTTATATTGGTGATAATTACAGAATCAGTCATTCAATTTAGGGCTGCAAACGAATCGAGCCGCTCACGAGCGGCTCGAGTCAAGCTCGATTAATATCGAGTTCGAGCCGGCTCGAGTCGAACTCGAACTCAGAATATTAAGCTCGTTAGGCTCGCGAGCTTGAATATATATATATATATATATTTTTTTTTTTTGAATTATTTTTATTTAATAATAAAAATATGTATATTATATATATATTTTTTTATTTTTTATTTTCATAGTAAAATTACGTATATATCCTTAATATTTTATTATTTATTAAGAAAAAAATATTATTTTATTTATTTTTTTAAAAATAAAATTTTATTTTTTATTTTTTTCGAACTCGAGCTCGAACTCGACGAGCCGGCAATTTTCAAGCTCGAGCTGACTCGAATCAAGTCGAGCCGAGCTCGAGCTCGAGCTTGGTAAAATTCAGTCGAGATTCGGCTCGATTAGCTCAAAGCTTGACTCGACTCGGCTCGTTTGCAGCCCTAATTCAGTTAATCAAATATGGTGGAAGATCCTCAGATTCAGAGCATCTATTCCTATTGTCATGGGGACCGGACACTTTTTATGTGAACTGGAAAGAATCTTGTGATGCTAAAAGCCTGGAGAATTATGGTTGTCAGGAAATGGATATCCGACTGAGACTGAGGCGTGGGCTGAGGGATACCGAGAATTGGAATCCATACACGTTGTGCAAGACACATTATGACTGGTCATGCAAGTATACATGTCGGAACTACAATTAATTTTATTTGTCCTCTTTAATTTTTTTCTTTTCTTTGTCATGTTCTTAGTTTTTTTACTCAATTATTAGTACATCTCTTGCCTGTCAAACACGTAGTTGATTTTATTTTATTTTGGCCTTCCCCAAAAAAAAAATAATTTGTTTTATGTAACAATAATGTAAGCTATAATTACTTGAAGACAACGCCTCCACTGGCCCCAACAATGATAATAGGCTTCGATGGTCAGGAAAATCTTTTTTTTTATATATATAAAATAGATAGGATTTTGAAAAATCATACGGTTAAGCGATAGAAACAAACAAACCAATGAATAATCTACTTCCTTGATTTTAGGAATTCTAATGATTGTATCTATCCTTTATAAACAATATCATGATTTAGAATCACTTGTTATAGGTGGACTCTTATTTGATATTGCAAAAATCTCATGAGTTGCTTTAACAATCATTATCTGTAGAACGTACATGAGACTCAGGATTAAGGCTTTGTTTTCGGTTGTTTTAGATATAGATTTTAGTTTTTTTGGTCATCAAAAAATCTTTAATCAGAGCACAAAAACAATAAAGAAAAGGGAAAATGACATGTTTCATCCCTCACATTTCACAAAAATATTCTTTTCGTCCCTCACTTTTAAAATGAAGCAATTTCATCCCTGACATTTAAAAATTAAAGCTATTACATCCCTGACCTTATTTTCAATCTGAATCAAACCATCCAATAATCCAATAATAAATTTCGGAGATAGAATTGATAGGTCACTCGGTCAATTTCATCATATTCACATGACATTTATCAAACCAAAAAAAATAAATATTATAACATAAAGGCCATTATTTGTTTTGGAATAGTCGGGTTTTTCTTTTGGATAAATCTTTTCATGCACCGTTAGTATATTCGCTTGCGAGTCTAAATGTGTATCATAAATACAAAATTTGGTGTTTAAATTTAAATTGAAACGATATGGTAGGTACATAAAACTATCAGTGTATACAATGATAATGTAGGAATTCAAGTTGAGTTATATTCAAGTTGAGTTAACCAAGTGATCTACCAATTATACCTCCAAAATTTGTAATCAGGTTGATAGGTGGTTTGATTCAGATTGAAAATTGGGTTCAAGGATGTAATAGCTTTAATTTTTAAATGTCAGGGATGAAATTGCTTCATTTTAAAAGTGAGGGACTAAAAGAATATTTTTGTGAAATGTAAGGGATGAAACATGTCATTTTCCCTAAAAAAAAATCATAAGAACTGATCATAAAATTTTCTAACTTTTTTTTTTTTGCTTTAAGTATCCGGTATCTTCACCTTCGGTGAAACTAATTTGGATTCAGTCCGAAGAGCACCTGTAGAGTTCAACTCTTATTCGGAAGTGAAGGTCACATGCAGGAGTCGAAATTTATGTCAAGTTTCATATCTGATCATATTCAATTATGCTTAGCGTGTACAATGCTGAAATTTGAGTGTCATGGTATTCACATCTACTTTAAATAGACATTAATACGGCATTTCTAATGGCACACCTAATTATCTTGATTAATCCAAACATCAACAAATCACCTCGAGTCCTAGGAAAACCTAATTAGTTACAAATTACTTTCTAAGGAATTGTGACCTAGATACTTCTCCTCGTCAAGAATCAGTAAGATTTTACATAAGAGAATTCCTTTTTGTCAATTGAAACTATAAAGCTCAAGTTCAACATGAACCCAACCAGGTTTATGTAAAGGTCTAGGATGTAATGTTTCAGCTGCTGATTTTCCAAAATCCCATTTAAGTTGGCCCTCTAAATTTGATGATATTCTTGAAATTGCGTCCTTCTTTGAAGTGCATGCATTGTAAATACAAAGGGTGCTAAACGTAGCATTTATGAAGATTCTCCCTTGAAGACAGCAATAGCCCTTGGAACTAGTCAATTGAATCTAATAAATTTAGGTAGTTTTTGTTGGGATATCAAGTGTGAATCAATATCCCACATCGAAAAGAGATGAGTAGAATGAGGAACATATAAGTGGAAATGATCCATAGACCCAATGCCTTAAGGTTTTGGGTTGGATGTGGTGTCAAGCCCATGGTTGTGGTTCCCATTCTAACTCATGGTTAAATTCTCCCCGACTTTGGCTCTCTCAGAGCCTAACAAGTGGTATCAGAGCCGATGGTTCGGCTGGGCAGTGACTCCAGGATAAAAAGCCAGCGGGAGTGGTAAGGCGTGGCTTGGATAAGAACAGAAAAAAAAAAACATGCAGACCTGCAGTGAGGCAAGGGCATGTGGGCTCTTGAGCAAGAATCGTACACTCCAAATTGAAGTGGGCTTGATGGAGTGGATGAGCTAGGGAGAGAGGTTCGATGTGGAAGAGATTCACAATTGAGAGGGAGATTGTTGGGATATCAAGTGTGAATCAATATCCCACATCGGAAAGAGATGAGTAGAATGAGGAACATATAAGTGGGAATGATCCATAGACCCAATGCTTTAAGGTTTTGGATTGGATGTGGTGTCAAGCGCATGGTTGTGGTTCCCATTCTAGCTCATGGTTAAATTCTCCCCGAATTTGGCTCTCTCAGAGCCCAACAGTTTTTTGTTTACAAAGTAACGAAATCAAGAGGATTCAAATTGTCCTTAAACTTTGAAAATTTGTTAAGGGAGCAAATATCCACATTCTCATTCTTGGGCCTTTTAATTTTTTTTTAAATAACTTCTTGATTTTCACTTTCTCAAGTCAAATTATCAGTAATCAATATAAATTCCTTTTTTTTTTGGTTAAGTAATCGACATAAGTTCTAAAAAAAAAACTCAACAGAAAATCTCTGTAGTCTGCGGTATTCAGAAGAAATTACTGTTCACAAACATGATGTTTTTGTGTCTCCAATTATTGTGGTGTAAAGCATGCAACCTCAGACAAATCAATAAAGTTCCAATTTGGTAGAAAAGCAAGTCAAGCTTTGCAATACTGCTCACGCTGTGGTCCTGTGGAATAGCAAGTAAAGTTGCACAACTTTAATAAAGAAATAAATAAGACAACAATCCCTTGACTCCTGACCAGCTGGATTTGGACTCGTACATGTCCCTTGTCATAATTGAAATAGCATCATGACATATAAGGTACACTATATTAACCATGCTATTTATTAATGTTGTTTAGTCAAGCGACAAAGAATTTGATACTCCTTAAATATGATTTCGGATTTTAATCTTCTACATAGAGAAAATAACATTGAAGAGACATCCTCTGAAAGAGATCAGGCGTCAGACGGTGCTCGATTTTAAATTAGTCGAGACATAATGCAATCACAGGACACCAAAAGGTTTACACTGACAAAAATATATTGAGCATTCTATTTTTCAAGATTAGTGATAGACAATTCGAGAGAGCTTTTTGTCAATTGGAATCACTCATTTATTTTACTGGATTTTGCCGGTGCCCCACCAGTAGGTGTAAATCGACTCAGCTTTCATTTTGATTTACCAGATATTGCACGTTACGAGTTCTTACCACCCTCCTGGCTCCTACATTCTGGTGGGCCTTGGGAGTCATCAAAGGTAGAATTTTGACAGTTTACGCAATAGACTAACGAATTTCCAAGACGCAGTTGAGTTAATGAAATGTTGCAACTTGCTAATTGAACAGTAGTTCCTGGTCGTTAGTTTTCTGACCAATATGTTAAATAGAAAACTCAACAAAAGTTTATTTTTTAAGGAGCTCAATTTTTGTTTTTTTTTTTTTTAATTTGAGCTCGATTTCCAATCAACTCTACAACTGTGCTACATTAATGGGATGCGCATCTGATCTTAAAGTTATCAGTTAAGATTTTTGTCAATTTGTTGTGTTTTATCTTAAGGATAATTCCAGAAACTTCTCCTAAAGTTTTTGATAATTTTACTAAGTTCCCTCAAGATTTTTATAAATTATACTTGTTACCCAAATTCATTTGAAATGATAATAGCCTTGACATTTCAATAAAAATCCTTGTTGGGTGTATGCCTGTACAAAAAATGAGTGTTTTTTTAAATTTTGTTCCTTTTCTATTCTTAATTATCCTTTTATATATCTTGCTAGTAAAGCCACGTATGACATAACTATCAATATTGATTTTAGCCTGTATCAATATCATATGTTAGACTAGTGACTTTTTTTTTTTTGGGACAACTTTGCACGTGACCAATTTTTTTTCATTCTTTTTCTTTTATATCAAAAGCAACAATAACTCTAAAAAGGAAATCACCCAAAACTCCTTTCAAATCATAATAGTTCCACTGGTCAAAATTTGGAGAAGCTCTAAAAGAATTATGACAATACCTTCTTCTCTAATTAGAAAGAATATAAAACCACAATCAAACACAATGAAAAATTGTTTATAATAATAATGGAATTGTTATTGTTGCTTATCAATTACTAAACGGGTATTAGAAACTTGACACTATTTTCTTACCATTGTGCTAAATTATTTGGGATAATTAATAAAAACTTTATGAACTGAGAGCTTTTTAGGATTTTCACTTAAATTTTGACAAAATGTAAGGTTTGGTTATCAAAAATGTCAATTTAAGGGAGGTATGTGTAATTTTTAAAAAATTTCAAAGAAACTCAATGAAATTGTCATAAACTTCAGAAGAGATTTATGAAATTATCCCTTTCTCTATTTATATCTGGTTCTTTATTCTTTAAACACTTTATTTTTGATGATTTAAGGACTTCCTTAATTTCGTTTCACTCGATAATTATAACACTTACTCAAATAAAACAGGTATAACTTTATGGAAAAGAAGGTAAAAGGGGACCTTTATCTTTTTTTCCTTTGCTTTCACAAGTAGAGAAGAGTGGGACATGTGTTGTAAGTTTTTTTTTTTCATCTGATCATTATCATTCATTGCCTACAGTGTTGCATTTAGTAGATTGTTTTCTCTGAAATGCAAATTTTTACTTACCACATATGCCATCAGCCCTTGGAAACTTCTCACTTATCCAACTACTTCTTTGGAAAAAAAAGAAGAAAATTTCAGTCAAAGGTTGTATCCTAAATGCAAAGCTACAATAGTTTGGTGGGCTGTTGTTTGGTATGCATCAATGTCGTGGGAGACTTTTGAGAGCTGCTTTAGCTTTATATGCACATCTGTTGACTGTTGCAAAGGAAAATTTCCAAAGCAACAATAATGAATGAACCTCTTTTTAACAAAGAACATCAAACAACGTTGCAAGGAAGGTTCCTAAATAACCTGTTGAAAGCGTTAACCCCTCAAAAGAAAAAAAAATAAAGAGGGGCACAAATTTTAGTGGTGCAAGCATGATTTGATATTGGTGTCAATATCTTATAGAGACTGAGGGATACCTTTGCTTGTGAAAAAAAATTACAGTCAATTTGAAGTTGACTTGGTCCAAGTCTTTTGAAAAGGCAACTCAAATCATTCAAGTTGGTGGTCTTTTGGGTACTATGACAACAACATTAAGGTAGCGTCAATCTTTTTTTTTGATCAACACATGGTGTTCGGGCCTTTGGCCCAACTAATCCCCTGCAACTCGGGAGAGGACCCCCCAATCCATTCTGAGTGAATTAACAGCGGGATTCGAACTCTAATGGATATGTCTAAAGAGGAACAACCACACCGGTTGAACTACCCACTGGGGACCGAAGGTAGCGTGGATTCACATTGGGCAATACTGATAAACAAGGCATCGGTGGGTACAATTGAAAATTGTCCTAAAAATAAACTAAATGACTTAACTGTGATAGATATGGGAAAATGGACACCCTAATTTCTTAATAATAGATGTACAAACTCAAAATCGAGAGACAATTTATTTGTTTCTTTTTAATTGAGATTAAGAGGTCGATTATTTTGTGCTAATATATACATACCTAGCTAAAATTGTATTATTTATCATCAAGACATAATTTAGATGGTAGAAACAATACGTATTTGATTTCTGGTTAAACTCTCAACTTTACCCCTTTTCTCTTTTCTCCTTGTAAAGTTTGGAGTCTCTCATTCAAAAACAGAAAAGAAAAAAAAATTCATATTTTCTAATTTAAAAAAAGCATGATGTTAGTCTAAGTAAATTTTTTTCTCCCCCAAAAAGGACAGCCTATAACTAGCACATACTTAAATCTTTTGTTGGTATGTTGTTGGGTAAAGTGGATTTACCTTCATGCCCCGCACAACATTCCCTGGTTCAAATCTTATGGCCATGCCCAAAATTGGTATTTAAATATTTTTTGGCTGAGATAAATCAGTATTTTCTTGCTTTAGATATCTATTACTACAAAAATTTGTAACCTAAAGTCTATGGGCTTGGAACAGGCCCAGAACAAGTTTTTGACTCTACAGAGTCAAAAGACGAGTCCAGGACAAGTTGAAGATCCAATATTCCTATACTCGCTTGTTGGGTATTACTATTTCTTCAAGCGCAATTGAATGAACACCCATAATCATACTCCATTTCAAATTGTTAGTTCCAATTCGAATTTTTGGACTCGAGGTCAAATTCAGTTGGAGTCTTATAGGAACTCAAAACTTAAGCTCAAATTCGGTTTGCTTTATATTTGATAGGCTTGATTCGATTCTCAACCTAGAAATTTATTTAATTTTTTAATTAAAATATTAGATTATTAGTATGGCATATATAATATCGATACAACAAATAACAAATGTATAATTTTACATGAAATAATAATAAATATTTTAAATAAAAATATTTAAATATTCAAGATTTAATGAACCGAATATGTACAAATTCGAATTTGATTCGATACTTTGATTTAATTTTAATACTTATTTGAATTCGAGATCGAGTGCATTGAAAATCAAACTACAATCGAGCCCTTAATGAATTAATTGAGTTCGAATCATTCATTAAGGGTTTGGTTTGCTTATAACCAACTATCAAGATTACTATTTTAGCTAACCCAAATAAAATTTGAAACTTTTTCAGGAGGTTGATTATAATTTTTTTTTTTTGTAAAGGAAGTTGACTATTATAATTATACAACCTATAAGAAGTGCATTTATGTGAGTTATGATGGTTTCTTTTTTTTTGTTTCATAAGGGAAAAAATTTGAAATACTAGGGTGCTTTTGTTTTGGGACTAGATTACTTTTTTGTAATTAGAAAAAAAAAACCATAAGATGATCTTTGTTTGCTCTTCCAAAGGAAAACTTTTTGTTTTCCTTCGGAAAGTTTCCAAAGAAAAAGTTGATATTGAAAGGAAGTTTATTCAGCAAAGAATATTAAGATAATACCATTAGTAGTTACGTGGTAAAAACAAATTTGCTGATATCAATTAACCAATATACAATCAATTAGTTTACTCATAAAATTTGTGTTTTATTATAACTGCTCTACGAGTAAATTTTGGTCTCCTAACTAATATGTTCAAGATTAGTCTCATTTTTGTTGTTGGTTTTTCTAATGTTAAGATAAGTATCATTTACTTTAACAAGAAACAATTTGCAAAATCCTACAATAAAATAAGTGAGCTTCAAAGCTCCAACCAAACATGAAGAAGCAATATAATGGAGTATAAAAAGTCCAAAAAGATCACCACCACAAGAAAAAGAAAAATGCTAAGAATAATCCTGCACCACTAAATTCTGATAACTTATTTAAAATGAAAAGGAAAAAAGGTCAGTTCGTTGTTATTGTACGTAAAAAACCTTTTTTACTTTTCATATAAAGAAACAAAAATTAAAGGCCCAAAATAAAAGAAAATTTTCTAGTAAATTAAAATTAAAACGAAATTTCAAAAACCTCTCCTGAGATTTTTAACTATTTCACTGGCCTTCATTCAAATTTCAAAAATTATACTAATCTTTCTTGAAATTAATTATCTTGTAACATTTAGGTTCCAATCAATAATTAAAAAGTGATATTAGGAGAGAAAAATAATATGATTTCATCATTGTCCCTCATTTACTATATTATTTAATTAATTTAATACCAACTCACACATTAAAGAAAAACACTAAAATTTACCGTTTATCATTAGAGATCAAATCACATATAATATCAAAAAATAGTATATTATTTTATATATTTCACTTAATCCAAGATCCAAATTATTCTTTTTAGTTACATACCCATTGTCAAAGATGATCAATAACAAATAATCAAAAAATTTGCAATCAAAATATTACAGAGAACAAACTTTAATATCATAAACATTCTTGTTAGCATATTAAGGTTAGTCATTGAGATTTTTATGGTATTAAAGTTCACTTTTTGTAATATTTTGGTTATAGATTTTTTTGATTATTGGTTGTTAATTATGTTTGACAATAGGTTTGTAGCTGAAAAGAGTAATTTGAATCTTATATTTAGTGAAATGTAATAGAATAACATACTCTTTTTTCTGCCATATGTGATTTAATTTCTAATGATAAATTGAAAATTCTAATATATTTTTTTTAATATTTGGACTGATATTAGATTAACTAAAAAATTTAGTAGACGACGGGTAACGATGGAATCATGTTATCTTTTCTCGTAGTAACAATTTTTAATTGTTGGATGAATCTAAATGTTATAAGATAATAAACCTTAGGGAAGGTTAGTGTAGTTTTCAAAAATTGGAGGGAGCCCAGTGAAATGGTCAGAAACCTCAAGGTAGGTTTCTGAAATTATCCCACTTCAAAATTATATATCATATTTCTGGCTGGAGAGTACCACTTATCAATGGAACTAATTTTGGGAACTTTTACGAGCTCTGCTGCTTCAGTTTCTCCCCGATCTTTAATCATCTCAAAATCCCAAAAAAATCCCACAGCCGATTCTGAGGTACAGGAACTCTTCACTACCCTTGATAAAAATCCAGAAAAATAATCAATTCTCAATTGATTTATCGGCCTAAAATGATCATTTTGATATATGTAGGTGCTTCCATGGAAGTCTCAAAAATTGCTGAGACCAACTGAAAAGACCGGGTCTTTGGCGTCCCCTTGTCGTGTAAATAAAGTTTACTACCATAAAAATGCTTCCCGGAAGAAGAAATTCGATCTCCAACCAGTTTGGAGGTTTAATAAAAGATTCACTTTTCAGCAATGTAGCAAGAGTTTGAGTAAATTGTCAGCAAAATTTAATGAAAGATTTCTTCTTTCCTTCTGCCGGGTGGTTTGTGGAGTAATGTTGGCTGTGACACTTTCTGCTGCTGTTAGCAAAAGTCCTTCTTGTAAGTGTTTCTGCTTGCCTGCATTGCGGTGTTATAATATACCCAGTTTTCCTATAAGTTGACATTATTGCATATTTTTAGCTGACATACAGTGATGAAGTTGTTATTACCCCTTGATTACGGCCCTTTTTCTTGATGTGGCAAATGCATGTTTGGTGTTTTTGGTTTTGTGGTTATATAATTATTGTAGATGGGATATCCTAAAATGATATGAATAAAACAAGATGTAACTTTTGTTAGTGTTTGTTAACTGTTCTTTGATGATGAATGATTTGATGGTGTACTTTGTTGACATGAATAAGAATGGTATACTGTAGGGGCCTTGAGTGAAGAAAATCTTCTTTTTCTGGAAGCATGGAGAACAATTGATAGGGCTTATGTTGACAAAACATTCAATGGACACAGTTGGTTTAGATACAGGGAAAATGCGCTGCGCAACGAGCCAATGACCACTCGAGAAGAGACATGTACGAATTTTGATCTCTTTGAGCTGTAATAGGTAGATATACCTGTAATTGCATATAAATTAGAATGGCAGAATCAGCATGTTTTCCTTGCATCACTATGTGATGGTCAAAAATTTCTTTAACCAACAACATCCACTGAGTCAATATTGTGTTAAGAAATTTTGTAGGATTAATATATGGTGGTTATCATTTGCTGAACGGTTGATTACTAGCTTGTCTTTTCGATACATTTGTGCTTTCTTTGGGTGAGAGGATATCTGCATATCTTTACATGGCCAAATGAAAGAAATATGGACCTTGTATTGTTTTAGAGTTTTCTGATGGGGAACTCGAGTTTGATTCTACTTTTCGCCCTATTGTTTACGTAGTCTTTCTCGGCTACTATAAATTTCTGAAGCTAACATCATCATGTTTTACTGCATATGGTTTAGAAAAGATTATGCATTTGGAACATCTGGGAAATTTCCATTAAGTTTTAAATTTGTATACCTGCAAAAAAAATGCAATTTTGCAGATCTACAAGCCTGCAGATCCTAATAAGCAAAAGAAAGAAAGAAAGCAAAAGAATACAAAAGCTGAAGAATTTGTATTTTCTTGTTTATACTCATTGGTACAATTTTCTTTTACCATTTATAGAATGTCTCCTGTGTTCACTTCCTTTCAGATGCAGCGATAAGGAAGATGATTTCTACTTTAGATGACCCTTTCACCCGGTTTCTGGAGCCTGAAAAGTTCAAGAATCTGCGGGTATGGAGCTCTTAACTTCTGTTTCCTGTATGCTATATTCAGTTTGTGTGGCAAATTAGCTTGAACAATCATTGATTTCACCGATGCTCCCTGAAATTAAAAAGTCTTAAACATTCTTTGAAGGCAGTCAGGAACACAAAGTTCTCTGACTGGAGTAGGGCTGTCAATTGGCTATCCTACAGGAAAGGATGGATTATCCTCTGGACTGGTGGTTATTTCAGCTGCTCCAGGAGGTCCTGCATATAGAGCGGGAATTTCTCCTGGTGATTTGATCCTGGCAATTGATGATAAAAGTACAGAAAGCATGACCATTTATGATGCTGCTGAGAACTTGCAGTGAGTTTGTTTTATACCAATCGCCTGCTTTATACAACAATAAACGAAGTGGGGTGGCGCCATTGCTTCTTTAACTGAATCATACAAGATATTCCAGGAGAAGGGATGAACTGACATAAAGTTTTTGTTTTCTCGTTACATGAATGCGAAAAAAGGGAACAACTGAAATTCCACATGCCCCCAAAAAAAGAATGTGAAAGATTTTTTTTTTTTTGGGGGGGGGGGGGGTGGTGGTGGTGGTGGGAGGGCAAAAGAGACAAGCAAAACAAACCAATAGATACCTGGACTTGTATCATGTATTTAATGTCCTTTCCTGGATAAGCAGTGATAAATAAAGATTCGAGATTTTTTTAATGGAAAATTTCAAGCCAGCATTGATGGCTGTGTGGGTCTAAATTTGAGCTGAATGCAGGGGACCTGAAGGAACAGGAGTAGACCTAACTGTACGTCAGGGTTCAGAGATAAGGAATGTCCCTTTGATGTACGCTGACCTTGTTTGCTTTATTTTGAACAATTATTAGCCTAAAATGACATGTTCTTTGTCTGAATTTTCATGCCATTATCTTTGCGTTGGCTTAGTTTTCTTTTAAATACTGCATCATGGATTTTGCTTAATCAGAAATATGTACGAATTTGTGCTCTCCATTGGTATAAAGTTGCACATAGTATGAGATTTTTCAAAAAAATTGGTCTTCATGTCTGAAGTTCCTTTTGACTTTCTTTTTGGAGGAAGAGGGGCAGGAAGGACATGTTTTACTACTTGAAGAGATTGATTGGATATATGTTTATATTGGCATGCTTGTCGATATCACATGCTTGACACTTTACGAAGTCCTATTTTAAACTTTTACTCATTGAAAAAAATTACTGCTGCTTTTCAGACGCGAGAGAGTTTCACTGAATCCTGTGAAGTCAAAAATTTGCAAGACTCCTGGTATGGGGGAGGACGGCGCTCGGGTTGGATATATCAAATTAACATCTTTCAACCAAAATGCATCTGGTATAATTTAGCTACTTATTTGACATCAGATTTTGAAAATTAATTGAGTTCATATAATCTTTTCTTCTGCTTGAGAAGCAATCTTTATTGTCTTGACTTCTACTTGGTAATAATTCACTTTTACAAATCTTCCCTAGCATCCTTCGAGCCTTTGGTTAGTTGTTCAATATATGAAGAATCCTTTTAATATCTGAACTCCGTCATTCTGCTATTTTGAACCATTTTCAATGTTGTTATTATACTAACAATCCTGCTCTAAATGTTTCGGTTCCCTTCTGACACATCGTTCTGTTCCCGTCACTTACTGGAACGTGGTTTTGGTACCTATAGCTATATGTAACTTGGGAAGTATTGTGTCCTTCTGGAATTTCATTACTACTTTGTCTGGCCTTTGGAAATATGGTCTTCCAATTTTGCCTCGGAGGCAAACAGCATACTAATAAAATTTTCTTATTGAAAATAAACTCTTGTTCTTCGATGATGCAGCTATGCCTCACTAAGGGCAGAGGGCATGGTGAAATTCCTTTGTCTTTTGTCGTCATTGTGCTAATATAGTGATCTATTTAGATAATATATCTCTTTAATCCTTCATCTGGCAAATATCCATTTTAGGTGCAGTAAAAGAAGCAATTGAAACTCTGAGAAAGGACAATGTCAGTGCCTTTGTATTAGATCTCCGAGATAATAGGTGACATGCTTTTGATGTGCTTCATCTTAGATTTATTCCATTGTTTTGTTATAGTTATTCCACTGTTTTGCTTTCTAAAAAACTAAAATTTTGGTGCAGTGGTGGTCTTTTCCCAGAAGGAATTGAGATTGCCAAGATTTGGTGTGTTTCTTACTGCATACTTGCACACAACATTATTTCAGTTCTTTTTATTTATATTTTATGCTTCTTGCTGTTAAGTACTTCATAGCATCTTTCAACAGCAGACTAAGTTAACATTAGATGTTTTAACTAGGTATGAAATCCTTGAAGTGTTGTAGATTTCTTAAACCCCTTGTCATGAGTATCTTTCGTAGATGTTTTAACATTATTTCAGTTCTTTTTTGTTTATATTTTACGCTTCTTACTGTTAAATACTTCATAGCATCTTTGAACAGCAAACTGTTAATGTTAGATGTTTTAACTAGGTATGAAATCTTTGAAGTTTGTAGCTTTCTTAAACCCCTTGTCATGAGTATCTTTTGAAAGGAATGCATGCTTATCAACTTGTTCATTCGTCCTTGCATGTATCAGGAACTGATTTTTTAACAAGGTTGATTATTTGCTTGGGAAAAAAAAGTCTTCAAAAATCACCTTACACCCTCTGCTTCCTGTTCCAAACCAGGCTGGACAAAGGAGTGATTGTGTACATCTGTGATAGTCGTGGTGTTCGAGATATATATGATACAGATGGAAGCAATGCAGTAGCAGCTTCAGAGCCTCTAGTAGTGCTGGTATGCTGAGCAGTTTCTCAACCACTCAAGTAATTTTAAGCTCGGCAATTTGATTGAATATTTCCGTATTCTACTATACAATCAGCTACTAAATTGTATGAAAAGAGTCCCTATACTGTTTACTGTGTTTAGCTGATAGAGTTGGTTTGCTCGAGACTCATAACTTCAAGGATCTAGATTCCAAGTCCTGATACCTTAACTTGCTCGATGATATCCTACAACTGATATAAACATATAAATCAGTTTTCTGTTGTGTGTTTATACTTGAAAAAATTGGAAAGTTGGGCATTAGAGTTTTTATGTTACTGTTGGGCTGGATATGATTTTTGGGTGGGATGTAAAGCTTATAATTTATTATTGTTATGACTGTGGTAACCAAAAGTTTCTAAAAGAGTTGAAATCCATCATTTTGAAGTTAATAAAGATTGAGAGCGGATTTCAGATTACAATTAGATATGATGTTTTTATCATCCCTGAAAAGGAAGTCAGTCAAAATCTTTGATGGAATTTATCGCTTAACAACTTCATCCATCCCAAATGTTGTGCAGGTGATCTGACATAGTGTTTTGAAACCCATTATGTTCAAACCCATGGATCCTGCTGTTTGAATTACAAAATTTAATTGCCAATTATCAGAACAAAATATTAGTTTCTGTTCCTTTTCTTCTCATTTTCTTTCCCCATGCTACTTTAAGGTGAATAAAGGAACTGCCAGTGCAAGTGAAATTCTGGCTGGTGCTTTGAAGGATAATAAGCGAGCTACGCTTTTTGGAGAACAAACTTTTGGAAAAGGGTGGGCTGCACATACTTTTTACTCACATGTTGGTACTTCTATCAAAATGTTATAGTATTCTTATGTTGTTCTAACTAGGCTTGATTGCTTCCTATGTACAGCAAGATTCAGTCTGTTTTTGAGCTATCTGATGGCTCTGGCTTGGCAGTAACAGTTGCTCGTTATGAGACTCCAGCTCATACAGATATCGACAAGGTCTATCATGGCACATATTCCATGTCTTCTTATAAAAGAAAATCCTATTGTCTGATAAACATAATACATTTATTATTTATTGTAGATTGGCATAATCCCGGATTATCGTCTTCCAGCATCATTTCCTAGAGATGATGAGAGTTTTTGCGGCTGCCTTCAGGACCCAGTCTCTGCTTGCTATCTTGACAAAGTTAAACTCTTCGCAAGATGACAGAATCCTTCCAAATGTGGTCACTTTGGATTCTTTTGCAACTGTAGATATGCCGGCAGAGCGAGCTGACAAATTACTGGTTTAACGTGCAATCTTACATTGTTTCTCCCCAATTGGGAAATACAGAAACTCCAGACTTCTCGCTTCGGGTGTGCTCTACGAGGAGTCGAAGACCCCCCTTTTTTTTTTTTTTTTTTTTTGCTTTTTTCTTCCTGAGATTAGGCCCTTTGAAACTATAGAAAGAGGAATTGATTGAGCCATAAATTGTCCGCTGATGTACTCCAAATCTAGATCATTTGTCTCATGCTGTAATTCCCTAAGCATAATCTTTCATTTGGTTGGGTGGAATTGTTGTAACCACACTGATACAAATATTAGTCCAAAACCCTGCAAGGGAGCCAGATGTACCATAACTTTTGGTACTGTGGGATATTAAAGCAATAACTGATTCTTCTTTCTCCGATGATACAAAAGTTTCATTCAGATGTTAGAGCTGCAACTATTTTTATAATCCAATTGGGATTTTCGGGAGAAATTTTGTAATCATTGACATATTAAAATCAGCTTGATGGCCTTATTCTTTCGTATCATAAACCTCTCAAGCATGGTTGTAACGTTAAACTGGCTGGAGGAACAAGATACCTACCCTAAATTCTCCTACACCAGTGGCTCGCGAGCTATTGAATCTGGCGTACGAGAAGTTCCATGACAAAACAGAAAGTGAACAAAAAAAACAGATTAGTGCAGTTGCATACTAATTTAAGATATATCCTGGATTATTAGTCTTGCATTTCTGTTGTTTTGGATTGATTCAGAGGTGGAACTCGTCAGGGATGCTACCCTGGGTTAGGGTTGGGTTGAACTAGAGAAAAGGTGGAGTCACAAGTAAGGCACTTTATGTTTGAACAGTAACTCCACTTCCAATCTTTGGGGCATTCTGCATCAAATAAGAATCTTGAGAGTTTCAAGTCCAAAGGCTACTTTTTTTTTTTTTTTTGTCAAAATGATAACATTTGTATTGATTTAAACTTGATAATACAAGAGCACTTTACAAAAGGAGCTCATTGCTCTCATAATCTATTCTTGCTAGATCTTTAATCCAGCCAGGGAAACATGATTCCCAATATACATCATTAACTAGCTTCAAGGCAAACTTTGCTAGCCTATGACACACTTCATTCCCTTCCCTATGTATAAAAGAGAAGTTGCATTGCTCAAAAAACTCCCTCAGTTGTTGTATGTCCTCCAGTATCACAGCACAGTTGCTGTTGTTGCATGAGACGGTTAAGATACAGTCTATCACATTCTTGCAGTCTGATTGTACTTCGATTCTTCTCCAGCCTGCTGCCTTTCCCAATTGCATTGCAGCTCTAATTGCTGCAGCTTCCTCAATTTCTGGTTCCCCCAACTTCTCCTCCATTATGGCCCAAGCTTTCAGCACCTCTCCTTTCCAGTTTCTAGCCACTATTCCTTTACCAGTTCTGATCGATTGTGTTGAGATTGCAGCATCAGTATTAATCTTGTTCACACCTTCCATTGGAGGTTTCCATCGTCTATCATACTGATTTGGAGTTGCTTCAACAATGCCAGCTCTACTTTCTAGTTCCACAGCTTCCTTGAATTCTATCCACTCTTGTTGAGCTTTCCTTACCACTGAAATTTCCTCCCCTTTTGCGTTGTTGAAGACAATCTGGTTCCTTGCCTTCCATATTTGCCAGAGGAGATTAATTGTTAATTCTATATGCTCCTTGCCATTGACTCTTTGAGAAGCTTCTAAGATTCCTTCCCACCATCTCCAAAAGCAAGCCTGCAGATCTATTAATCCATCCCAGTTGATTGGACTGATTTTCCAGATTCTCTTTGCATATTCACAATCAAAGAACAGATGCTCTATAGTTTCAATTCCCTCCCCACAGCTTTTGCAAATGTTGTTCCCCATCCCTGTTCTGCCGTGCACCAAGTCATTGACTGGAAGACAGTTGTGTAGACATTTCCACATAAAATGTTTCAGTTTGTGTTTGACATTTGTTCCCCACAACTTCTTCCACATACTTTCCTTCCTGTTATGGCTACTTGTCTTCTCCTTGAGCTGCATTGTTTTAGTTGCCTGTGCCTCCATTTCCTTTGCTAAAGTATACCCTGACCTCACTGTATATTCCCCATTCTTTGAGTAATGCCAGATGATCCTGTCTCTCCTTTGGTACATACTGAGTGGTATCCTTACAATCATTTGGGCCGTCTCTCTGCTGAAAACTTGATTTATTAGCTCCTTATCCCATTGCCCTTGTTTAATCAGGTCTTTGACATATTGGATGCTTCCCAATGCTGGTCTATCATGTTCCATTCTACCATCTCTTGAAACAGGTATCCATCTGTCTTGCCACACCTTGATTGTACTTCCATCCCCAACTTGTTTTCTTATTCCATTTTTCAAAAGGAATCTGGCGCTCAGAAGACTCTTCCATAGGTATGATGCTGAAGTAGGGGCATGCTTCATCCAGTCAGATTCTCTTTTCATATATTTAGCTCTCATAACTCTACTAACAAGCCTGTTAGGCATAACAATGATTCTCCAGAGTTGTTTTGCTAGCAAAGCTGTGTTGAAAATTTCCAGATCTCGAAAGCCTAGACCACCCTTTCCTTTAACCTCAGTAAGTGCCTTCCAATTCGTCCAGTGTATTTTTCTTTGATGCTCGTCTGCCCCCCACCAAAACCGTGCCATTTGTTTACTAATGTCTCTACACATTCCTTTTGGAATTCTAAAGCATGACATTGTGTAATTTGGGAGTGCCATTATCACTGATTTCAGCAATACTTCCTTTCCAGCAAGACTCAGTAGATTTCTTTTCCAGCTTTGTATTCTCTGTGTTACACTTGCTTTTACTTCCCCAAAAACCTGATTCTTTGACCTCCCTATCACCATAGGAAGACCAAGATACTTCCCACTGAATGCTTCTCTTAGATTTCCAAGTATACTGCATACTTCCTGTCGGGTATCCAAATCAGTGTTCCTACTGTAGTAGATAGCAGACTTGTCCAAGTTGATTAGCTGTCCAGACGCTCTTGCATATTTGTTCAGTAGCTCTTGAACCTTCCAAGCTTCCTGGTTTGTGGCTTTGCAGCAGAGCAAGGCATCATCTGCAAAAAAGAGATGTGTAATGGGGGGGCACTTTCTTCCCACTTGGATTCCTGTCCACATTTTACTTGCTGCAGCTTTGTTTATCAAGTTTGAGAGTGCCTCCGCCACAAATAAAAAAAGGTAGGGGGATAATGGGTCTCCCTGTCTTAAGCCCCGCTTAGGTTGGACATATCCTACTTTTTCTCCATTAAGATTAAAAGAATAGGAGACAGTAGAGAGGCAATTCATAATCCATCTAACCCAAATGGGGCAGAATCCCATT
Source organism: Coffea arabica (assembly GCF_036785885.1). Taxonomy (NCBI): domain Eukaryota; kingdom Viridiplantae; phylum Streptophyta; class Magnoliopsida; order Gentianales; family Rubiaceae; genus Coffea; species Coffea arabica. The sequence goes on from NC_092315.1 coordinate 5,992,739, forward strand.
TTTAGCATTATTCTTCCCAAAAATTGCCATTCCACTCTGTCATAAGCTTTAGACATGTCAAGCTTGATAGCCATAAAGCCTATTCTACCTGTTCTTTTATGTTTTAGGAAATGCATAACCTCGTGAGCTAGGAAAACATTATCTAGGATCTGTCTGCCTGGCACAAAGGCAGATTGAGATTCAGAAATGCACTTAGACAGGATCTTTTTCAGCCTATTTGCCAGGATTTTGGAAACAATTTTAAAAAGGACATTGCAAAGACTGATTGGCCTGTAGTGATTAATATTAGTAGGAGCAGACACTTTTGGGATCAGAGTAATCAGGGTTTCATTGACTGCCTTCAGCATATACCCACTGTGAAAAAAACTCTTAATAGCACTTACTACATCCAAATTTATGATATGCCAATATTTCTGGAAAAAAAGAGGTGACATACCATCAGGACCTGGCGCTTTATTTGGATGCATAGAAAATACAGCAGCTTTGACTTCCTTTTCCTCCACAGGTTTGATCAAATTTTCATTCATCTGCTGAGAAATTGTATGGGGGACACCATCGAGAACCTCTTCAATGTTAACCGGTTGTGATGTATTGAAGATGTTGCTGTAATGATTACCAATCTCATCCACCAGTTCTTCCTTTGTTTCACACCAGCTTCCATTCTCTTTTTGCAAGGATGAAATCCTATTCTGTCTCCTTCGTATCCCCACAGAGGCGTGAAAAAAGGCAGTGTTTTTATCTCCATGCTTTAACCATTTGTTTCTTGCCTTTTGAGCCCAGTAGATTTCCTCATCCCTATATGCTTTGCCCAACTTGCATTTCAGTTCATCTATAGTGTCCCTTCTTTGACCAACTTCCATCTGCTTGGCTTCCTCAATTTGTTTTTTCAGCCTTTGTATTACCTCTCCTGAGTTGTTCCTTTTCTTCCTACTCCATTCCATCAATGCCAATCTGCATGCTTTGATCTTTCTTGTCACTTTAAAAAACCTGGATCCTTGTTGTTGTTCCTTCCAAGCAGTCGAAATCACAGTATTAGTTTCCTCCTCAAAGGTCCATCTCTGGTCAAAGTAAAATCTCCTCTTGTAATTCTTCTCAACAGGTTCAGTATCCATTAGAACAATACAGTGATCAGATGCTTCCTTATGCAAATGTGTACATCTTGCATTCTTGAAATGTTGGATCCATCCTTGGTTTGCTAGGCATCGATCAAGTCTTTGCTTGACCAGCCCACCTCCCTCCCATTGATTAGACCAAGTCCATGGCACACCTTCAAACCCAAGGTCTATCAGTGCATTGCTATCTATAAACTCTCTAAAATCTTTGAAACTGCTCTCAGGTCTACTTCTCCCACCCCATTTCTCCTCATTTGACAGAATATCATTTAAATCACCAGCCATCATCCATTGCTCTCCCCACTTTCCTTTTTCTTGGTTGATAATTCTCCACTGTTCCCTCCTTATTCTGTCATCAGTGCTTGCATACACACCAATGAACCACCAACTGAACTGTTTGTCCTTTTCCTCAATCTTAGCTTCAATGTAAAAACCCCCACTATTGACATACACCACATCCAACTCACTATTCCACATTAACGTTAGACCCCCGGCCTTGCCCAAAGCATCAACAACAAAGCACTTCTCATAGTTTATTCTTTTCCTAACCTTTTCCATGACCTTTTTTTTGGTTTTTGGTTTCACAGAGAAAAATTAAATTAGGAGAGTGGAGATTGATTATCTCCTTCAGCTGGGGAACTGCCAAGGGGCCTCCTGCACCTCGGCAGTTCCACACCGCCACCTTCATTTAGACTGTGGAGGCAATAAGGGAATAGCCTCCAATTTCCCCGTCTGGTCACAGGTGTGCAGTTCTATCTTCATAATCTTGTTCTTTTCTTGATCCTGGCCAGACTCTAGCATTTCAACATCTTCATTCCACTCACTGGTTTTCCTTTTTCCCCCATGCGATTTAACCACAGATATGTTATTTATACTGCCCAATTGTACTCTTGTCCTTCTTGTGAACTTTCTTTGTTTTGGTTCATATCCCCCCTTGCTTCCGTGCTCCTGTCTCTCCATGTTTTCCTTATTTCCTACGTTCTCCATCATTTCCTGATCTCCTACATTTTCCTCTCTTCTCTCTTGAAGTGCTGTTACCTCCCAGACTTTCTCCTCATTTCTTTCCAAGCCTTTCCCTTCATGTTGCCCCTGTGGTTCTGGAGCTATTTTAAGTTTATCCCCTAAACCTTCCTGTTTTTCACTTTCCGTTTTGGTGTCCATCTGGCCCTCTTTATACTCCTCCTTCCCTTCCTTATCCTGAACCTTTGTATCTGCCTTTCGTACTCCACAGGTATTATCAAGCTCTGGTTTTCCTCTACCTAATATTGGTATAACAGCAACAAGATTCCCATCCTTGCAATTTTCCTCAAAATCATTGTTTCTTTCCTTTCCTCTTGTCTCCTTATTCCCTCGGAACCGTTGTGTTCCACTCCCCTGTATTTCCTCCCTCGTCTCCATTGTCCTGGTCCTCAGAGGTGAAGCCATGATATTTCCAGCTTTCATCCACGCTCCAAATTGGTCTTCTCTTAAGTTGTACTGATTTAGTCCTTCATTGTTACATTTCTTATCACCATGACCAATAATTCCACACCTGTAGCAAAAGTCCGGACACTTTTCATACTTAAATTCAACCCATTGCTGTACTCCATTCAACTTGACCCTTGTTCCTCTTGCCAATGGTTTTGCTATGTCCATTTCAGCCAAAATCTTCATGTGTCTTCCTGCCTTTCCTCCACTGGAAGGGATAATGACTTCCCTTACAGATTTGAAGATGTCTCCGATCTTAAAACCCACAGCCTTACTCATCCAGTGGATCGGCAAATTCCAGATTTGGACCCACAGGTATGCACTATTAAACACCTCCATTTTCCTCTCTATCCCAGCCTCCCATTTCTTGATAACCAGTAGTTGGTTGTCTATGACCCAAGGACTGCCATAAAGAGCTTTTTCCATTTCTAGTTCAGATTCGAAATGGAACTGAAAAAGATTGGCTTTGAGTTCAGTGACCTTTAAATTTCTTGGATAGCCCCACACATGAGCTGTGAAGTTCTTAATCCCAGTGAAATTTGTAACCTTTTCCCCAATAACTTTTCCCATCAGACTTAATTGGCATTCCTCTACGCTTTGTTGGATATCCTCAAAGCTCAGATCGACTCCTTCCTCTTCCTCTGGGTTCAGGTCAAATCTTTTGAAAGCAAAAGTGAGATCGTCCGCCATTGTTGAGTTCTTTTAGGTGTCCCCACACCAACTTCCAGTAATGTCTGAAAATGAAATCCAACCTGTGGACTACAACGTAAAAGCCTTAGATTTTCAGATTAACTAGAGATAAAGATAGAAGGAAAGAGAAAAGAAACGGTAACTAAAGAGTGTGCTGAGAAACCCAGTACCAGAGAAAAAGTCTAAAAGAAAACTATCATAACAATCCTAAAGAAACAAGGTAGATATATTATTAAAGCTATCAAGCCATAAATGCCCAAGCTTGCTGTCCAGCCGAGTGAGTTTTGGAGTTGCCCTGTAAGTGATTCTCCTTTAATGCCACTTAAAAGTTTCCTCGCCAGGCTTCCGACACTGTCTTCGTATTCAGGGATAGATTAACGTCAAGTGCTGAATTAATCTGTGATTCCTCTTTACTATGGTGCCTCTCAATTGGATCGAAGATGGTGTGAGAATTGGTGAAGCGGGAACTTTGGCGCAGTATGGAGATTGGTGCCGTTTTGAATTTTTAAAAAACTCCTACCTTGAGGAGGGAAAGCTCTCTGTTCTAGAGAGAGAAGCTCCTACAAAGAAGAGTTCCGTTACCTAGTTACCTCCCCAAAGGCTACTTGAGAGATGACATTTATCAGAAAATGCTGAGACTAGAAAAGCCCTATAATGCAATGTTGATTTGAGGTATAGACTTCGGTTCCAGCGTCCCCATAGCTGACATTCTTTCCCCAGTTGAGTGCCAGTAAAACGCACCAACTACTGCATCGACTGGCGTTGGTTCAATTCTGGTATAGTTTTTAATCAACGATACCAAAACATAGCCTTGAAGTCATCCTACAAACCCAAGGTTTCATTGTAGATTCATAACCGTACCTACATGTATGTATTGTAAAATTGCTTGTAACTTGTCTTTTCCAGCCTTTTAGGTTTCACTGACCAAAGTGAAATATGCGGGAAATGACACCAAATAGTGCTGCAGATTCAAGATTTTTTTTTCCCTATAACTACAGCATCTTAACCAAAAATGGGAAAACCGCGATGAGCAATCTCAACAACAAAGGTGTATCACTTTTCTTAGTTCTCATACTCAACCTACCGTTCTCTGGAGGTGAATTCTTTGATTTGCCTACACTTTGACCTGAACTACTTGAAGATCCTATATCAAACTCACTCAAACCGTCTAGCTCACCCCATCCGCCAAATGTTGGTGCATTCTTTTCAACTTGATCAGTTGAATCATCATGTCCAGGAACCCATGATTGACACCCCATCTTTGCTTTTTTCTTCCCTGGATTCGTTGCTCTTTTTTCTTTACCCCGCTCGACAGTTCTTGAAGATCGGGGATATGATCTACTCTTAGTCTTGGTCTTGCGCTTTGGTCTCTTGTCTTTCCCACCCAGCATCTTTTGGATTGCAAACGAAAAAGTAGACTGCCCAAGAGGAAGCGCTAAAGCCATAAGAAATGCTTTCAGACCAGTTGCTAGCAGTATTGAAGCAAGGATGAAGGGAAGTGCCCAACCAAACGATCTGAAGACCTGCACTGGCCAACAAGAGATTTTTTAAAACACAACTTAGACCAGTTTTATTCCAACTTGAAACCAAAAGCTGTGGAAAAGTCTTTATTTGGATAATGCAAAGTGTAGCTTAATTTGAAGCATTAATTGGATAAAACCTCAAAAGAGTACATTTGAAGTGCTATATTGCTTAACAACTCATAGGTAGAATCGAACTTACTCTACTTAATTACATGTTACATGTGAGGAATGCAAAATTTCACCATTGATCACCTTCAGTGTGTTGGATTTGATACCTGCAAGTCCTTCCATTCTATTAACATTCTATTTTTCTAGCATTCCAATTAGATACTGTTTGACCCATATTTAGTTTAAAATTTAGCATGCATCATAAACTCTCAAGGCATTTAATAATTCAATGGTAAAATTTCAGAATAATATGCTTGTAGAGTTTACAAAATAGTAGTTACACTTGATGTAATTCAATTCCTTTTCTAAATATCATGGGTATATTCTAAAGTTTCACCAATTGTTCCCCAATGTAAAGTTGGTTTGACCTCTATGAAAAATTTTATGTTACATAGCTTTTTACCAAATAAAAATCGGATGATTAAAGGCCGATAGTTCTTTTCTAGCAAAGACCTTTGAGGCTTGATCTGACAACATTCTTATGCATACATGGCGAAGTGGAAGTGGTCTCTACTCCAGTTGTTGTCTCTTCATCTAAGTCCAGAATTTAGTAATGACTGAATGTTATCTAGCCACTATTAAAGGAAACATGAGTTGGAAAAAGTTAGATGTCTATTTGGTCTGCAGAAAATTGTCATGTAGCTATGTGAAGAATGCAGGGGAAGGTATAAAGTAATACATGTACTACAGTGCACAAAAGTACAATATGCAGCAGAACAGCCAAAATCAGCAATTTATTTGGAATTCTATGTTATTGCAGACTTCTCATTTGCAATGAATTAGAATTGGATTCCCAACAGATTTGGTTCTTTGTCACAGTAAATTTGTTTGGTAAAAGATGCAGGAAATTAGGAAACACTTTGATCAGGAGAAATCGAGTTAGTTTTAGTTTCTGCCCTTCCTCAATCTTTACCTTTTCTTTTGCAATTTCTTTTAGCACTTATTGTAGGATCAAGCATAATTACATTATCAACTGCAATTAACATCTGATTAGCTAAATTCTTAAGTACTCATTTTTCTGTACCACTACATCAAACTCAAGGAAGTTGAGCTTAAGTACTTACTTAGCAGATATTAAAGGAACCATTTACAAGAGAAACACTTCAAAAATAGTGCCAGTTAAAACTTTCATACATCCAACAAAACCATTAGCATGAACAATTCCTCTAAGTCCATGCCTAAAAACATAATTAACTTAATATGGAACTGAAAACTTCCATTTCAACACAAGAATAATCATTCTCTTATAAGAAAAGCACAGAAAAACAAAGAAAGGAATACCTTAATAATCCAAATACTGTCAATATAGTCTTCAAGAACCCCCAGCCCTTGTTCCACAATGTCATCATTTCCAGTGTCATCATCATAATTATCATCATCTTCTTCTTCATCAAAATTATGATTGAAGTTCCGGGTTCTGAAAGACTCTGCATTGGAGTCCCACCTGCGACACCTGCAAATTTGGAGCACTGGCTGGAGAAGAAGATTATGGTTGTACGGTATAGTAGTGGTTGCGGTGGACGTGAGCTGGAGGCGTGGCTGCCAACTCCCTGGTGGTTGTTGACGGTGGTAGTGGTGGTGGTGGAGTATGAGAAGTGGAGGAGAGGGAGAATGACACGGTTGGAGGAGAAGACCACAAGTGTTAGTGGTCTTCATTAGTCGTTAGTCGTTACCATCCTCAAGCATTGGGAAAAGGGATCGTTGTGATATTAGCTTTTGTCCCCAACACAACTTATATTTACGCATTTCTTTCCTGTCATCTTCTTTATATTTACCCTTGTCAATGCAACTTTAGATTTGGGATAAATAAACCAAACCTCATGGATTTGTGAGGAGGGGACTTTGTTATAGTTATACTAAACTCGAGGCTCCGCATGGATTAGACAGGTGTACGTGAAAAATTTTTACTGTAATTTTGTTATTTGTATCTTAATAAGCGATATGAATACTCTTTTTTGTATTTTTTATTTTCCAAGCACACACTTTTTGTTAATCTAAGTGTGCTTGTTCATATTTATTGTTACCATTTATAATTCTGCACTTTCTTGATTTAAATTTATTTAGAAACTAACATCTCATCATTGAGGTCAAAGATGAAGAGATAGTTACTTTAGAAATTTTGCAACTCATAACTAATTAATGTCAAAATTAACTGTCCAAATTGATTTGGTTAGCAATTTTACGTTCTCATAATCATGTGATCCCATTCTTATTCGATAGTATAGTATTTTTTTTTGTAATCTTATACATTATTTCAAATGGTTAATGATAATTTCTGAAATCTTTTTTTCCAATCCTAAGAATTTCCTAACTTTCTTCCCTTATTAGCTCCTCTTCTTCTGCACATTCTAGTGTGCAACCAAATAAGACTTGAAGCATGGCTGTTAATAGTTATCAACTAAAAAATCTTGAGCTCATATTTTTGGTTGAAAACACCAAATTAATTAATATTAGCTTGGCCTTATGTTACATAAGCTTTTTTACTAAACATAACACAATTTGCTATCGAATTATGTTGATTGTAGAGCATTTTATACTTTTAGTTTTTGTATGTTGATAGGAAAATAATAAAAACAATAAAGTAAAGCTTAAAAAAAATCACCAATTTGTCTCCTTTTAATTTAAATTAGGTTAAATCCCTTAGAATTGGAATGTGGCATAAAGTGATAACCATTTGAAATTGAGGAGGTGTGGAAGAGGAGTCCAACTTATCCAAGAGAATGAAAGGAAAGAGAATTACTCATGTGGTGCTACTACAATTGTTAGAACTTGCGGTCTCCAAAGTAAATTACACGCTTCCGTCAGGGACCGCACTCAAATTTTATGAAAATCTTCATCCCCTTCTTTTAAAGTCCAGAATCTTCTCTTCTCGGTTCCCACAATAATAAATAATTCAGGAAAAAAAAATCAGAAAAAATCAGAGGGAAAGATTATGAAGCCAATGCCGATCGATTTCTTTGCGGACCTGGAGGAGCAAGGAACAACCGTCGCTATGGACGTGGACGATGCTGAAGCCCTAGAGATCTTCGGCGGCGGAGAAGGGCCTATCGCCGCCTTGGAACACCACCGTCTCGCCGATGCTGATTTCTTCAATTCTTTCCAGGACGACTTCGACGACTCCGACATCAACTAAAATAATAATCAATTGCTAGTTATTACCAGTCCTTAATCGCCCACCCCCAGGGTTTTGAATTTTCGGTTTCTAAACTCTAATTACGTATGTTATGTGATTAGTTATGAGGCTGTTGATGGAATGGTGGTTTTGTGGATGTTGGATTATGGAATTTTATAAAGATAATTGAATTATCCGCTGCTGAAGTTTTTCAATTTGTTTTTGTTCTCGTATTTTTTTTCTGGTTGTTTATTTGAATTCTGCGGGTATTAATTATTTCTTTTTGCTAATTTCTAGTTTAAGCTGTGGGATTGGCATGTGCATTTTCTGGACAAATTTACTGCCTGTTAAGACTTCATTTGCAGGAATGTATGCTTTCTCCAAAGCAGTAGTTTTGTGGGTTTTTATTTCTATGGAAGTTTCAGCAACTAGGTTTTTATGAATTGGCAGGAACGAATTCAACCATCAGCTCTTAAGTTTCCTTCCTCATTTTTTGAGAATGTGGCTTGATTGAGAGGTTTATTTTGAAGAATTTTACGTGTGGTACAGAATTTCATAGTTGGAACAGGAATGGAGCATGAATCTGTTTGAGAGGTTGCTTTCTTACTTCATCTTGTTTGATTAAGGACGATGTATTGATATTTTTCTTCATTTTGTTAACCCATCAATGCATCAGTGTTAGATATAATCGTTGTTGAATCTTTTTTGATCAAGTAGAGGGGAATCTTAATCTAATTGGATTTCTGAGAAAATGCCTATTACTTTATGCACTGTTTGCATGCAATTTATTTTTTTTTTTTTTTTTTGGGCTTAGTACCTTTATGATTTCTCATAGAAACCTTTCACCTGGAGTAGTTCTCTAATAGTGCTTATGCTTGTTTGCAATCTGGTGAGCCATAGTCCAGCATGATTTTCCTCGGCCTCCCCTGTGGCATGTTTTGGAGGGAGCAAATTGCACTTAAATGGATGAAACTACATACTCTTAAACTGGGGATTGGGGAGGCTGTGATGATTTTGGTTATTGTTGCTTTGGAAGCAAGCATCAAGCTATCAAAAGCTAGAATCCATAGTTCAAGATTTTTGCAGATGTTTCAGTGGATATGTTTTGAGTTCTTTAGTCTGCATAACAGAACATGGAAAACTATCAAGATAAGCTAAAAACTATGGAAAATGGTAACAGCCAAATAAATAGCTAAATTTAATCAGTATATCTGTTATTACATCCTAATGTACCTCAGGATATTGATGACAGTTATACCGATGTGGGAACGCTAATTCAGCTAAGCTAATTTGGTAGAGAACCCAAAAGGGTGCTATTACTAGTCTGTACAATATAACCTGTAAATCACTAGTGTGTACAATATAACCTGTAAATTAAAATTTTTTTGCAAAATACACTAATTACAGTTACAGAATATGCTAATTTTGAATTTTTGATTTCTAAACCCTAATTGCCTATGTTATGATCGAGCAGAGGGGAATGCGTTAATGCATTGGTATTACAGAATATCATTGTTTTATCTTTTTTGATCGAGCAGAGGGGAACTCATAATGAGATGCATTGAATGAGTGTATGATCTGAATGGATTTCTGAGAAAATGCATATTTCTTTGTTGTGGTACTTTCTAACACTTCGTCCAAGTATTGATGTCCTGTTTGTTGATAAACCCCTTTTACCTGAATTAGTTCTCTAATTGTGCTTTTGATTGATTGCATTATGGTAAGAAGAACAAGTCTAGCATGACTGGCCTTGGTCTTGGCCTCCTCTGTGGCATGTTATGGAGGGAGCAATTGCACTTGTCATTATGACTGCACACTATTAAGTGGTGACTGGGAGGCTGTGATGATGTTTTATCCTTGTTTCTTGGAACAAGCATAAAGCAATCAGAAGCTAGAATCCAATCTTCCAAGATTTATGCAGATGTTTTTCAGTGTACGCGTTTGAGTTCTCTAGTCTGCTTGATGCCAAAGTGTCGAGACAAGCTAAAAACTTAACGAAAATTAAAGCGGCCAAAGAAACATATAATCTATCTTTAGGCTTGAAGGGTATTGGTTCAAAGTATCTGCAAATTAACTAAAGTTGAACTTATAGTCTGACCGGTACATCATGAGTTTCCTGAGAATCACTAACTCCAGTTACAATTATTGGGCATGATCCAAAAGGGTGTTGGGTAAAATCTTTGCACAAAATCACACTCATAAATTGGACTAATACTCTTATCTTCTAAGCTAAAGACGCCAATATCATGACCTCCATACAAGTAATCTTCAAACATCCGGTCCCAATAATCATCTGTGAAATAAATTGAGTTTCCCTTGAGCTCTTGGTAATCTCTAGCAGAAACTGAAAAGCTATGATTTCCGCCAAGAAAAATCACTTGATCCTTCAAAGATCGGACCTCTTCCACTTTCTTTTCAATCACATCTACCTTGTAAACTTGGAAGTAAAACGTCCTATATGGACAAGTCAAAGGATGGATATCTTCTTCACCTAGAAGATCTCCTTCACAAAGCAGCTCACCTTCATGATTCACGAACTCCCCAACGAACCTAACAATGAACAACATCTCCCCCAACAATGGCACTAAGTACCATTGAGTAGTACAACGATCAGAAGGAAAAGACAAGGTTGGTGTATAGCTGCACTGTACACATACCTTTCTCGTAGGTGTACAAGAATCAGCAAAATCCCATCCCTCGATTGTTATCCCTCCTCTCAACGTATAGAGCATATTGCTAAACCATACAAGATCATAGTAATATTGAGAGTCACCAAAGGTTGTCCATGTTTTGTCTCCACAACAGTGAAAAGCAAGTTTCTTGTTCAAACCATAAATGATTATGACCTTGTAGTTGTCATTGTGAGATGGATCAACGGATAAAATTGCTTTATCAATCAGGGTTCGTCGTAACTGTTCTGAAGATGTATGGGAACTAGGCTTTACTTTTGCCTGCGGAAGTTGAATAATACTCCTTGAGAGTACATTCATCAGAGTAAACTCAGAATTCTTGCTTAATATCATCACCCATCCATGAGAGGAGCCGACAATCCGATTATCCTCGTATTCTGAAGCAATAACATCTTCAGATTCTTCAAAAACAAGGTTGAGATCATAGGCTGTCTTGTCTTTCAGACTGAATAAGCCAAGTCTGCAATTAGGCTGACTAGTTATTTTATCGAGAGGAACGATCAGAAGTGGACCTGTTGATGAAGAAACGGGTTTCTTATTATTCGCCATATTGATTCTTGATTCTTAGAAAAAATAAGATATGAAGTAGAAGGATTCAAGTATTTGAAGCTGTGGTCTTCCCTGTCTTTGAAGTTGTGGTATTTATAAGTCTCCCTGTTCCCTATTGCGAATATCAAATCCAAATTTGACTTGGACTTGGAGTCCAGTTTCCTTTTTGGATCCAGCCAACTTAGGGAATCATAGAAAGAATAGGAAACAATAAATCAATAACAAAAATGCAATTTAAATACCATCAGAATTTCCCGTTTAAATAACATCAGAATTTCCTCACCATCACGAAAAGCAATCAGTTACTCATTGGCGCCAAGCAAACAGAATTTGGGAATTGAGCGTTCTTTCAGAGAAGGAATAGCAACGAAATCCAACATGGACAATTTGCCTTTTGGAGTACGTTTCTGCCCCACAGATGAAGAGTTGATCACGCACTATCTAAAAAACAAGGTAACGGAACAGCCATTACCATCAGACAAATTCACGATAGAAAGAGATATCTATGGGGAGAACGAGACAGCAACGCCTTGGATTCTGTTTGGCGAGGATGCTCCATGGCAGACACCAGTGGTGGATGCTTTTGGTAAGGTGTTTGTTCATCAGAAGGTACTCTATGTTTTCACAAAGCTGTTGAATGTTGGAAAGTCCAGCGACAAGAATAAGAAGAGAATCGCGGGTTGTGGCAATTGGCATAACAATTCGGCACCAGAGCCTATCATGAAGAACTGGGGATGGGGTTATCAGCTGATTGGCAACAAGAGGACGTTCACCTATCGATCCAAGGAGGAGACTGTCGGCCATTGGACGATGCACGAGTATGAGCTTGCTGGTGCAAGTTTGCAAGGGATAAATTTAGAAAACAATTATGTACTTTGTAAGATAAAGAGGGATGACTCGAAAAGCTCCAAGGGAGGAAGACTTCTATCTTGGAAGAATTCCAGGTTTGCCATGGTGCAATTTAATGAAGATGACGAGGTAATAGTCGAACCAATGATGGGAAATTCAGTTCCTAAGGCAACATTAGGCAAGAGAAAATCAGTTTCTGGGGAAGGCAAACAACCTGAGGAGACTGAGAATTTCAGAAGAGGTTATATCCAGTATCGTGGAGATGGGATTGAGTCTTCTGGCTTGAAATTAGTCCAGGAGGAGTCAAGTACAAGTGTTAACAACTACTCAAACCCGTTTGATCTGAAGAATGTAAAGCAAGTAAACTCAAACGGGGATTCTTCATCAACTATGGATGATTTGTTTCAATTTCAACCTGTAAATTTGTCGTGATAACTTGTTAGTTTTCATTGTCCATATAAAGCCACCATCATCAGCATGGTAGGTTTTTGGACTAAGATATACAGCCGTATACACAGTGAGGTTGTCCAACCTTCATAGAATAAATTCAGCAGAGATTTTTTTACCCTTATGTTTGTTTGTTCGGGATAAACGAGAGTATCATCGTATGAAGGGTTGACGTTCCTAAATTTTTATTTTTTTTATTTTTGGTCAATGCAAATCTATAGAGATTATTACATTGGCATTCTTTTTTTCTTTTTTTTTCCTTTCCCGGAAAAGCATTGGCCTTGTCTTCAGACATTGCCTTTAACTTTTGCAACTAGTGATGTACGAAACTCTGAGATTTTCAAGATTCAATTGAATTCTAATAATTTGCCTAAATGTTATCCACCAAATTGTTATTATCAAGGGTGTTTAATTAATTCGGATCTTGGTCCAATTAATTTGGAAGGCTAGACCTTAAACAAGACAATAAGGCAAAAGATGAGATTGGCCCTAGTGGGATTTGGGATGCCCTCTGAACTCAATAAAATAAACTCTGATTTTGGTTTTCTTGTTTTTGTTTCAATTTTCTCTTATCTATACTATATTTTATCTATATCTGTACTACATTAAAAGCATCAATATGATTTGGTGACTTAGTTTTCACTTTTCAATAGTATCGTTGCCTAAGATTAATTGTAATTGTTCTATGGTTGCAAATTATAATGCCATTCTAATATTATTGAGGGATTTGTTTATTTTAGAGTAAATTTGGAATTATAGTTAGATTCGAAATCAAATTACCTTTATGTCAATTTGTTAAGAAAAGGAGATTGCTTTGGAAATACTACTAAATTTGGAATTGTAATCAAGTAAGGGCAGTGCTACTTGGAATTGGAATTGGAATGTTATTCAGATTGAGACTAATTGAATAGTGGTTTCATTAGGTTATGTCTTTCACCAAAACGCCACTTTAAACCTCAATGTTATAATCCTATTACAAACCCCAACTAAGTGGAAATTGTCCCTATTCCATTTTTCTATTTTCTTCTTTTTCTCCCAAATAAATTCGGAAAGGTTTGCATCATGGAAAAGTTAAAAATATTCTCTTTAGTTAAGGTCTATTAGGCACTAACGGATGATCCATTGTGATGTTTCCGAAATTGTTTTACTTCAAGCAAATGGTAAATGTGGTACCTAAAAAAACAGTAAATGTGGTTTTCCATGTAATGTTGATATAAAGTTTTACAAGAGAAAAGTTTCTAATTTTTTTTAGGAATAAAATCTTGAATTGGAAGGAAATTGTTTTGGAATTGGAAAAGTTGAAAGATTCTCTTTAGCTGAGATCCATTAGGTGCCAATTTATGTTTTGTTGTGATCTTTCTTGCAATTATTTCACTTCAAACAAACAATTAAATGCGGTTTGTAGGTAGTACAGTATAGTGACATAAATTTTTTCAGCACAAATTTAGCTTTTTTAATTTATTTTTGAGGAACAAAATCTTGAATTGGAAGGAAATTGTTGTATAGGGTGGTATGTCCATCGAATTGAACATTGTCTTGTGATGGCCCAAAAAGTTAAATAGATATTAAAGGAATATTAAAGTTAAAAGTTTCATTCAGATGTTAGAGCTGCAACTATTTTTATAATCCAATTGGGATTTTCGGCAGAAATTTTTGTAATCATTGACATATTAAAATCAGCTTGATGGCCTTATTCTTTCGTATCATAAACCCCTCAAGCATGGTTGTAACGTTAAACTGGTTGGAGGAATAAGATACCTACCCCAAATTCTCCTACACCAGTGGCACGGGAGCTATTAAATCTGGCGTATGAGAAGTTCCATGACAAAACAGAAAGTGAACAAAAAAAAAAAACAGATTAGTGCAGTTGCATACTAATTTAAGATATATCCTGGATTATTAGTCTTGCATTTCTGTTGTTTTGGATTGATTCAGAGGTGGAACTCGACAGGGCTGTTGCCCTGGGGTGGGGTTGGGCTGAACTAGAGAAAAGGTGGAGTCAAGTTGGAATCTTGAGAACCGGAACTCCACTTCCAATCTTTGGGGCATTCTGCATCATATAAGAATCTTGAGAGTTTCAAGTCCAAATGCTACTTGAGAGATGACATTTACCAGAAAATGCTGAGACTAGAAAAGCCCTATAATGCAATGTTGATTTGAGGTATAGACTTCGGTTCCAGCGTCCCCATAGCTGACATTCCTTCCCCAGTTGAGTGCCAGTAAAACGCACCAACTACTGCATCGACTGGCGTTGGTTCAATTCTGGTATAGTTTTTAATCAACGATACCAAAACATAGCCTTGAAGTCATCCTACAAACCCAGGGTTTCATTGTAGATTCATAAGTCAAAACCGTACCTACATGTATGTATTGTAAAATTGCTTGTAACTTGTCTTTCCCAGCCTTTTAGGTTTCACTGACCAAAGTGAAATATGCGGGAAATGACACCAAATAGTGCTGCAGATTCAAGAATTTTTTTTCCCTATAACTACAGCATCTTAGCCAAAAATGGGAAAACCGCGATGAGCAATCTCAACAACAAAGGTGTATCACTTTTCTCAGTTCTCATACTCAACCTACCGTTCTCTGGAGGTGAATTCTTTGATTTGCCTACACTTTGACCTGAACTACTTGAAGATCTGTTAGGACCGGGCCAGGAAATAAACAAACTCAAGTTAGCACAAATTAGGCGGTATAACCGACCATATAATAGATAGGCAGTAGATACCAGCCATATAATAATTAGACGGTAAAACCGACCATATAAAGACGGATAACAAAGCAAATAAGAGACACAGAAGATTTACGTGGTTCGGTCAAATTGACCTACGTCCACGGGCGAGGGAGGAGCAATATTTCTACTATGAAGAAGAAATACAAAAGACCGTAGGAAAGTGGTTTCTAGGCCAATAGGCACTTACAAAAGAGTTTAGAAAATATTCCTAAACTCAAAACAAGAGAGCCTAAAATATTTGACTGAATGGGCTAGATGACTCAAGAAGCTAATAGCCCAGATAACTCTCTTGAGTGGTGCACCTTAAACCTTCATACGCTTCCCTATTTATAGGAAAACAACGGAAGGCTTTCCTTGGCTGCCATCGATGTGGGATGGAAATGTTTGCCACACAAGTCAAGCCGCAATGCTTGACAATTCAACAAATCTCCACCTTGGCAAAATTTGGAATCCCACCATCGACAATAGTAAAACTGCTCCACCTTCTCCACATAAGCCCCAATGGGCTTAAATCACCAACAATGAACACCAACCAAATCCAAGCACTGCTTGAACTTGTAAACTGGAAGAGGTTTCGTAAACATATCGGCTGGATTGTCCTTAGTATTGATTTTCTGAATAAGGACTTTTCCCTCAGCAATGATATCCCGAATGAAGTGATACTTCACATCAATATGTTTCGTCCTCTCATGATACATCTGATCTTTAGTCAAGTGTATGGCACTTTGACTATCATAGTGAATATCAGTAACACCTTGATATAGACTTAACTCGCTAAATAAACTCTTCAACCACAAGGCTTCTTTGATTGCCTCGGTCACAGCCATATATTCTGCTTCTGTAGTAGACAAATCTACGACAGGTTGTAGAGTGGCTTTCCAACTAACAGCACAACCGCCAATGCAAAATACATAGCCTGAAAGTGATCTTCTCCTGTCAAGATCCCCAGCGTAGTCTGAGTCTACAAAACCAACCAAAGTGTTATTATTTCTTCCAAACTCCAAACATGCATTTGAAGTATCTCGCAAGTATCTGAGAATCCACTTCACAGCTTGCCAATGTGTTTTACCAGGGCAAGACATATATCTGCTAACAACACTGACTGCTTGTGCAATATCTGGACGAGTACAAACCATTGCATACATAATAATGCCGACTGCACTGGAATAAGGAACCCGTGCCATATAATCTTCCTCTTCATCTGATTTTGGTGATTGAGCAGCAGATAGCCGAAAATGGCTAGCAAGAGGAGTAGATACTGGTTTAGCATCTTTCATGCCAAAACGCTCCAAAACTTTCTCAAGTTAATTTTTCTGGGTCAAAAATAACTTCCCTACTCCTCGATCTCTTTTGATATCCATGCCAAGAATTTTCTTAGCTGCTCCCAAATCTTTCATTTCAAATTCACTATTTAACTGCAGTTTCAAAGTGTGAATTTCTGACAAATTCTTGGCAGCAATGAGCATGTCATCAACATAAAGCAGCAAATAAATGAAAGAACCATTATTTAACTTCCGGAAGTAAACACAACTATCATACATGCTTCTCAAATAATCATGACCCAACATAAAGGAATCAAACCTTTTATACCATTGTCTTGGAGACTGCTTCAATCCATATAAGGATTTCTTCAATAAGCAAACATGGTCTTCCTTACCTTCAATTTCAAAACCCTGGGGTTGCTTCATATAAATTTGTTCTTCAAGTTCGCCATGTAAGAAAGCTGTCTTAACATCAAGCTGCTCTAACTCCAAATCATACATAGCAACTAAAGTAAGCAAAATACGAATAGAGCTATGTTTAACAACAGGTGAAAACACATCATTAAAATCAACACCTTGTACCTGACTATAGCCCTTTGCAACTAATCGTGCTTTATACCTTGCATCTTCAACCCCTGGAATACCTTCCTTTTTCTTGAAAACCCACTTGCAACCAACAATTTTCTTAGCTGACGACGGCTTTACAAGAACCCAAGTTTCATTACGATGAAGAGATTCAATTTCTTCATTCATCGCAATCAACCACTTTACAGAATCATCACAAGAAACTGCTTCTGAATAGGTGGAAGGCTCACCAACTGCATCAGTTTCTTCTGCAACAGATAAAGCATATGCAACTAAATTTGCATATCTTTGTGGTGGTCGAATGTCTCTCCTTTGTCCATCTCTGGCTATGGAATATTCCTCTTCTTCTGAACTATCTTCCACAGTAGACTCAGGTGCATCTACTGGCATTTGTTGAATAGAAGATTTGGTCTGAGAAGGACCAGAACTGCCAATATCAAGCTCCACCTGCTTCTGTGTACTATCAGTAGTACAAGGACTAGAAGACTCCTTCTTGGAAGATAACATAGACAATTCATCAAAAGTAACATCTCTACTGATTACAAATTTTGGGGATTTGGGATCAGGACACCATAATCTGTATCCTTTCACCCCAAAAGCATACCCAAGAAAAATGCACCTTTTAGCCCTAAACTCCAATTTTCCATCATTCACGTGCATGTATGCTAGACACCCAAAAACTTTTAAATTGGAGTAATCTGCAGGAGTACCTGACCAAACTTCCTCAGGAGTTTTGAAATCAAGAGATGCAGAAGGAGAACGGTTGACAATATAACAGGCCATATTGATCGCCTCTGCCCAAAAGTCGTTTGTCAACCCTGCATTGGAGATCATACATCTTGCTCTCTCCAAAAGAGTTCTGTTCATACGTTCAGCCACACCATTTTGTTGAGGCGTCATCCTGACGGTGTGATGCCGAACAATTCCTTCATTCTTGCAGAATTCATTGAATTCACCTTCACAAAATTCCATGACATTATCTGTTCTCAACCGCTTAATGTGTTTTCCTGTTTGCTTCTCAATCAAAACTTTCCATTGCTTGAAAGTTAGGAAAACATCATTTTTATGCTTAAGAAAATATACCCAAACTTTCCTTGAATAATCATCAATGAAAGTCAACATGTACCTGGCACTTCCTTTAGAAGGAGCACGAGAAGGCCCCCAGAGGTCTGAATGAATGTAGTCCAAAGTTCCTTTTGTCCTGTGAACTGCCGGCAACTGGAAGCTAACTCTCTTCTGCTTTCCAAAAATGCAATGTTCACAGAGTCCCATCTTTCCAATACTTTGACTACCAAGAAGACCTCGTTTGCATAAAATAGATAAGCCTTTCTCGCTCATGTGCCCCAATCTCATGTGCCATAATTTGGTAAAATCAGAATCAGACAAAGTTGATGTAGAAACAGCAGCAGCACCTGTAACAGTAGATCCCTGCAAAATATATAAAGTACCAGATCTGTGTGCCTTCATAACAACAAGGGCTCCTCGACTGATTTTGAGAACTCCATCTCCACCTGAATACCTGCACCCAATAGACTCAAGAGTGCCTAAAGAGATGAGATTTTTCTTCAAATCTGGAACATGTCTAACATCTGTGAGCGTCCTCACAATACCATCGTATATTTTAATCCGGATTGTGCCTTTGCCAACAACTTTACAAACAGCGTTGTTGCCCATTAAGACAACTCCACCTTCAGCTGATTCATATGCTGAAAACCAGTCCCTATTGGGACACATATGATACGAACAACCCGAATCTAAAATCCACTCATTGTTAGAGCTAAAATTATTTTCCGTTGCACAGAAAATAGTTCCATCATTCTCATCAGCTGCTATACTAGCTTCAGCGGATTCAGTATTTTTCTCAACAAATTTTCCCTTTTGCTTTTCTTTATTTTTCAATTTAAAGCAATCAGAAATAACATGGCCCTTCTTTTTACAATAATTGCACACCACATTTTTATGTCTGGACTTGGATCTATTTCTATTTTCTGTGTTTCTCTTTTCAGATCTACCCCGAACAAACAAGCCATCGGCTTGACTCCCACTAGTTTCCCCAGTAATGTCCCTATCTATCTGCTCTTTAGATTTTAATGCAGATTTAATTTTCCGATACGAAATTGTTTCCTTTCCATAAATCATAGTATCGCGGAAATGCTTAAAAAACTGGGGAAGGGAACACAAAAGTAATAGGGCTTGATCTTGATCATCAATTTTCGAATCTATATTCCCCAAATCCATAATAATGGAATCAAATTTATCAAGATGGGAGAGTATAGATGTACCTTCAGACATCCGAAGCATGTACAAACTCTGCTTCAAATATAGCCGATTTTCGACTGTCTTCTTCATATACAAGGCTTTCAATTTATCCCACATAGCTTGGCTGAAGTCTCCGTTGCTACCTCACGCAATACCTCATCGGAGAGATTTAAGATTATACTGGATCTGGCCTTCTTATCCATATCAACGAAATTCGCATCCTTTACATCTTCTGGTTTGTTCTCGATTCCGTGAATCGCTAGATCAACTCCGTCTTGAACAAGAATGGCCTCCATCTTGAGCTGCCACATTCCGAAGTTGACATTCCTGTCGAATTTCTCGACAACCGTCTTTGTTATCGTCATTGTTGCCACAAAATGTGTAACGTGAAGTTTGTCTCAAAAAAGTGGCCAAACAAATATGCAAGTCTCGTGAGCGGACACCACAGGATGAGCGGACCCCACGAGATAAGCGGGCCCCACGGGGATGAACGGACCCCACAAGGTGAGCGGGCCCCACGGATAAACGGACCCCACAGGATGAGTGGGCCCCACAGGATGGACGGACCCCACCAGATGAACGGGCCCCACCAGATGAACTTGTCTTGCAAAATATAATAACCAGCTCTGATACCAGTTTGTTAGGACCGGGTCAGGAAATAAACAAACTCAAGTTAGCACAAATTAGGCGGTATAACCGACCATATAATAGATAGGCGGTAGATACCAGCCATATAATAATTAGGCGGTAAAACCGACCATATAAAGACGGATAACAAAGCAAATAAGAGACACAGAAGATTTACGTGGTTCGGTCAAATTGACCTACGTCCACGGGCGAGGGAGGAGCAATATTTCTACTATGAAGAAGAAATACAAAAGACCGTAGGAAAGTGGTTTCTAGGCCAATAGGCACTTACAAAAGAGTTTAGAAAATATTCCTAAACTCAAAACAAGAGAGCCTAAAATATTTGACTGAATGGGCTAGATGACTCAAGAAGCTAATAGCCCAGATAACTCTCTTGAGTGGTGCACCTTAAACCTTCATACGCTTCCCTATTTATAGGAAAACAACAGAAGGCTTTCCTTGGCTGCCATCGATGTGGGATGGAAATGTTTGCCACACAAGTCAAGCCGCAATGCTTGACAATTCAACAAGATCCTATATCAAACTCACTCAAACCGTCTAGCTCATCCCATCCGCCAAATGTTGGTGCATTCTTTTCAACTTGATCAGTTGAATCGTCACGTCCAGGAACCCATGATTGATACCCCATCTTTGCTTTTTTCTTCCTTGGATTCGTTGCTCTTTTTTCTTTACCCGCTTGACAGTTCTTGAAGAACGGGGATATGATCTACTCTTAGTCTTGGTCTTGCGCTTTGGTCTCTTGTCTTTCCCACCCCGCATCTTTTGGATTGCAAATGAAAAAGTAGACTGCCCAAGAGGAAGGGCTAAAGCCATAAGAAATGCTTTCAGACCAGTTGCTAGCAGTATTGAAACAAGGATGAAGGGAAGTGCCCAACCAAACGATCTGAAGACCTGCACTGGCCAACAAGAGATTTTTTAAAAACACAACTTAGACAGTTTTATTCCAACTTGAAACCAAAAGCTGTGGAAATGCCTTTATTTGGATAATGCAAAGTGTAGCTTCATTTGAAGCATTAATTGGATAAAACCTCAAAAGAGTACATTTGAAGTGCTATATTGCTTAACAACTCATGGGTAGAATCGAACTTACTCTACTTAATTACATGTTACATGTGGGGAATGCAAAATTTTACCATTGATCACCTTCAATGTGTTGGATTTGATACCTGCAAGTCCTTACATTCTATTAACATTCTATTTTTCTAGCATTCCATTTAGACACTGTTTGACCTATATTTAGTTTAAAATTTAGCACGCGTCATAAACTCTTAAGACATTTAACAATTCAATGTTAAAATTTCAGAATAATATGGTTGTAGAGTTTACAAAATTGTAGTTACACTTGATGTAGTTTAATTCCTTTCTAAAGTTTCACCAATTGTTCTCCATTGTAAAGTCGGTTTGACCTCTATGAAAAATTTTATGTTGCATAGCTTTGTACGAAATAAAAATCGGATGATAAAGGTCGATAGTTCTTTTCTAGCAAAGACCTTGAGGCTTGATCTGACAACATTCTTATGCATACATGGTCTCTACTCCAGTTGTTGTCTCTTCATCTAAGTCCAGAATTTAGTAATCACTGAATGTAATCTAGCCACTATTAAAGGAAACATGAGTTGGAAAAAGTTAGATGTCTATTTGGTCTGTAGCTATGTGAAGAATGCAGGGGAAGGTATAAAGTAATACATATACTACAGTGCACAAAAGTACTATATGCAACAGAACAGCCAAAATCAGCAATTTATTTGGAATTCTATGTTATTGCAGACTTCTCATTTGCAATGAATTAGAATTGGATTCCCGACATATTTGGTTCTTTGTCACAGTAAATTTGTTTGGTAAAAGATGCAGGAAATTATGAAACACGTTGATCAGGAGAAATCGAGTTAGTTTTAGTTTCTTCCCTTCCCCAATCATTACCTTTTCTTTTGCAATTTTTTTAGCACTTATTGTAGGATCAAGCATAATTACATCATCAACTGCAATTAACATCTGATTCGCTAAATTCTTAAGTACTCATTTTTCTGTACCACTACATCAAACTCAAGGAAATTCAGATTAAGTACTTGCTTAGCAGATATTAAAGGAACCATTTACAAGAGAAACACTTCAAAAACAGTGCCAGTTAAAACTTTCATACATCCAAGAAAACCATTAGCATAAACAATTCCTCTAAGTCCATGCTTAAAAACATAATTAACTTAATATGGAACTGAAAACTTCAATTTCAACACAAGAATAACCATTCTCTTATAAGAAAAGTACAGAAAAACAAAGAAAGGAATACCTTAATAATCCAGATACTGTCAATATAATCTTCAAGAACCCCTAGCCTTGTTCCACAATGTCATCATTTCCAGTGTCATCATCATCATTATCATCATCTTCTTTTTCATCAAAACTATGATTGAAGTTCCGGGTTCTGTAAGACTCTGCATTGGAGTAACACCTGCGACACCTACAAATTTGGAGCACTGGTTGGAGAAGAAGGTTATGGTTGTACAGTATAGTAGTTGTTGACCGATGCTTCGTCCCACATCGACAGAAGACAAAGAAAGCCTCCCCTTAGTTTCCTATAAATAAAAGAGGTTATTGAAGGTTTCAAGTGCACCAAACCAAGAGAGCATTAGTAGGCTATTTGGGTCTTTGGGTCATTAAATCTTTTGTAGTAGAAATACTTTGGACTCTCTTGTGTTTTAGTGTTAGGTGTCTTTTGGCCTAGGAACCACTTTCTTACGGCTTTTGTATATTTTTTTCATAGTGAAAGATTTGCTTCTCCTCCGCCTGTGGACATAGGTCAATTTGACCGAAACACGTAAATTTCTGTGTCTTTTATTTTACTTTGTTATTTGTCTTTATTGGGTTACCACAACCCTTTTATATGGTCGATTTTACCGCCTAAGTATTATATGGCAGGTGTCTATCGCCTAAGTTTTATATGGTCGGTTATACCGCCTATTTTGTTCTAACTTTAGTTTGTTTATTTCTGAGTCAGTTCTAACAAACTGGTATCAGAGTTGATTGATATATTTTGTAAGATAGGTTCATCCTGTGGGGCCCATTCATCCTGTGGGGCCCGTTCATCTGGTAGGACCCATTCAACCTATGGGGCCCGCTCACCCTGTGGGACCCACTCAAGAGACTTGCATATTTGTTTGGCTAGTTTTTTGAGACAAATTTCAGGTTACAGATTTTGTGGCAACAAAACGATAACAAAAACGGTTGTCGAGAAATTCAACAGGAATGTCAACTTCGGAATGTGACAGCTCAAGATGAAAGCCATTCTTGTTCAAGACGGAGTTGATTTAGCAATTCAGAGAATTGAGAAAAAGCCAGAAGATATAAAGGATGCAGATTTCACCGATATGGACAAGAAGACCAGATCCAACATAATCTTAAATCTCTCCGATGAGGTATTGCGTGAGGTAGCAATGAAGAATTCAGCCAAGGTTATGTGGGATAAATTGAAAGTCTTGTATATGAAGAAAACAGTCGAGAATTGCCTATATCTGAAGTAGAGTTTGTACATGTTTCGGAGGTCTGAAAGTACATCTATACTCTCCCATCTTGGTAAATTTGATTCCATTATAATAGATTTGGAAAATCTAGATTTGAAAATTAATGATGAAGATCAAGTCCTATTACCTTTGTGTTCCTTTCTCCAGTCCTTTAAGTATTTCCGTGATACTATAATTTTTGGAAAGGAAACAATTCGTATCTGAAAATTAAATCTGTATTAAAATCTAAAGAGCAGATAGATATGGATATTACAAGGAAAATTAGTGGGAGTCAAGTCGATGGCTTGTTTGTTCGAGATAGATCTGAAATGAGAAATATAGAAAATAGAAGTAGATCCAAATTCAGACATAAAAATGTGGTGTGCAGCTATTGTAAAAAGAAGGGCCATGTTATTTCTGATTGCTTTAAATTGAAAATTAAAGAAAAGTAAAAGGAGAAAAAGAGTGAGACCACCGATGCTAGTATTACAGTTGATGAGAATGGTGGAACTATTTTCTGTGCAACAGAAAATAATTTTAGGTCTAACAATGAGTGGATTTTAGATTCAAATTGTTCATATCATATGTGTCCCAATAGGAATTGATTTTCAACATATGAATCAACTGAAGATGGAGTTGTCCTAATGGGTAGCAACGCTGTTTGTAAAGTTGTTGGCAAAGGCACAATCCTGATTAAAGTGTATGATGGTATTGTGAGGATGCTCACAAATATTAGACATATTCCAGATTTGAAGAAAAATTTCATCTCTTTGGGCACTTTTAAGTCTATTAGGTGCAGGTATTCAGTTGGAGGTGGAGTTCTCAAAATCAGTCGAGATATTTTTGTTGTTATGAAAACACACAGATCTGGTACTTTATATATTTTGCAGGGATCTATTGTTATAGGTGCTGCTGCTGTTTCTACATCAACTTTGTCCGATTCCGATTTCACCAAATTATGACACATGAGATTGGGGCATATGAGCGAGAAAGGCTTATCTATTTTATGCAAACGAGATCTTCTTGGTAGTCAAAGTATTGGAAAGATGGGATTCTGTGAATATTGCATTTTTGGAAAGCAGAAAAGAGTTAGCTTCCAGTTGCCGGCAGTTCACAGAACAAAGAACTTTAGACTACATTCATTCAGATCTCTGGGGGCCTTCTCGTGCTCCTTTAGAGGTGTCAGATACATGTTGACTTTCATTGATGATTATTCAAGGAAAGTTTGGGTATATTTTCTTAAGTATAAAAATGATGTTTTCCTAACTTTCAAGCAATGAAAAGTTTTGATTGAGAAGCAAACAGGAAAATATATTAAGCGGTTGAGAACAGATAATGGCATAAAATTTTGTTGAGGTGAATTTGATAGATTCTGTAAAAATGAAGAAATTGTTTGCCATTGCACTGTCAGAATAACGCCTCAACAAAATGGTGTGACCGAACATATGAACAGAACGCTTTTGGAGAGAGCGAGATGTATGATCTCTAATGCAGGATTGACAAACGACTTTTGGACAGAGGCGATCAATATGGCCTGTTATATTGTCAACTGTTCTCCTTCTGCATCTCTTAATTTCAAAACTCCTGAGGAAGTTTGATCAGGTACTCCTACTGATTACTCCAATTTGAAAGTTTTTGGATGTCCAGCATACATGCATGTGAATGATGAAAAATTGGAGTCTAGAGTTAAAAAGTTTATTTTTCTTGGGTATGCTTTTGGGGTGAAAGGATACAGATTATGGTGTCCTGATCCCAAATCTCCAAAATTTGTGATCAGTAAAGATGTTACTTTTGATGAATTGTCTATGTTATCTTCTAAGAAGGAGTCTTCTAGTTCTTGTGATACAGATGATAGTACACAGAAGCAGGTGGAGTTTGAAATCGGTAGTTGTGATCCTTCAAACTCTTCTATTCAGCAAGTGCCAGTAGATACATCTGAATCTACTATTAAAGATAGTTCAAAAGAAGAGTAGTATTTCATAGCCAGAGATAGACTAAGGAGAGACATTCGACCACCACAAAAATATGTAAATTTAGCTGCATATGCTTTGTCTATTTTTGAAGAAACTGACACAGTTGGTGACCTTTCTAGTTATTCAGAAGTAGTTTCTTGTGATGATTCTGCAAAGTGGTTGATTGCGATGAATGAAGAAATTGAATCTTTTCATCAGAATGAAACTTGGGTTCTTGTAAAGTCGCCGTCAGATAAAAAAATTGTTAGATACAAATGAATCTTCAAGAAGAAAGAAGATATTCCAGAGGTTGAAAATGCAAGGAATAAAACACGATTGGTTGCAAAGGACTATAGTCAGGTACAAAGTGTTGATTTTAATGATGTGTTTTCACCCGTTGTTAAACATAGCTCTATTCATGTTTTACTTGTTTTAGTTGCCATGTATAATTTGGAGTTAGATTACATGGCGAACTTGAAAAATAAATTTATATGAAACAACTCTAGGATTTTGAGATTGAAGGTAAGGAAGACCATATTTGTTTGTTGAAAAAATCCTTATATGGATTGAAGCAGTTTTCAAGACAATGGTATAAAAGGTTTGATTCCTTTATGTTGAGTCATGGTTATTTGAGAAGTATGTATGATAGTTGTGTTTACTTCCGAAAGTTAGATGATGATTCTTTTATCTATTTATTGCTGTATATTGATGACATACTCATTGCTACCAAGAATTTGTCGATAATTCACAAATTGAAATTACAGCTAAGAAGTGAATTTGGTATGAAAAATTTGGGAGCAGATAAGAAAATTTTTGGCATGGATATTAAGCGAGATCGAGGAGCAGGGAAGTTGTATTTGATCCAAGAAAATTACCTGAAAAAAAGTCTTGGAGCGTTTTGACATGAAAGATGCAAAACCTGTAAGTACTCCTCTTGCTAACCATTTTCGGTTATCTGCTGCTCAGTCACCACAGTCAGATGAATAAGAAGATTATATGGCACGGATTCCTTATTCCAGTGCAGTCGGCAGTATTATGTATGTAATGGTTTGTAGTCATCCAGATATTTCACAAGTATCAGTATTGTTAGTAGTTATATGTTTTGTCCAGGTAAAGAACATTGGCAGATTGTGAAGTGGATTCTCTGATACTTCCAAGGGATTTCAAATGCTTGTTTGGAGTTTGGCAAAAATAAAATCACTCTGGTTGGTTTTGTAGATTCAGATTACGCCGGGGATCTTGACAGAAGAAAATCACTTTTAGGCTACGTATTCTGCATTGGTGGTTGTGCAGTCCGTTGAAAAGCTACTTTACAACCCGTTGTGGCTCTATCTACTACTGAGGCAGAATACATGGCAGTGACCGAGGCAATCAAAGAAGCCTTATGGTTGAAGGAATTATTTGGCGAGTTTAATCTATATCAGGGTGTTACGGTTATTCACTGTGATAGTCAAAGTGCTATACACTTGACTAAAGGCCAGATGTATCATGAGAGAACAAAGCATATTGATATAAAATATTACTTTATCCGGGATATCATTGCTACAGGGAAAGTCCTTGTTCGAAAGATCAATACCAAGGAGAATCCTGCTGACATGTTTACAAAACCTCTTCCAGTTTACGAGTTCAAGCAGTGCTTGGACTTGGTTGGTGTTCATTGTTTGTGATATGGCCCGTTGGGACTTATATGGAGAAGGTGGAGCAAGTTTATAATCTCTCGATGTTGGGGACTCATCAAGGTGGAGATTTATTGACCGATGTTTCGTCCCACATCGACAGAAGACAAAGAAAGCCTCCCCTTAGTTTCCTATAAATAGAAGATGTTATTGAAGGTTTCAAGTGCACCAAACTAAGAGAGCATTAGTAGGTTATTTGGGCCTTTGGGTCATTAAGCCTTTTGTAGTAGAAATATTTTGGGTTCTCTTGTATTTTAGTATTAGGTGTCTTTTGGTTTAGGAACCACTTTCCTACGATTTTTGTATATGTTCTTCGCTCCTCCTCCGCCCGTGAACGTAGGTCAATTTGATCGAACCACGTAAATTTCTGTGTCTTTTATTTTGCTTTGTTATTTGTCTTTATTGGATTGCCACAATCCTTTTATATGGTCGATTTTACCGCCTAAATATTATATGGCTGGTGTCTACCGCCTAATTCTTATATGGTCGGTTATACCGCCTATTTTGTTCTAACTTTAGTTTGTTTATTTCTGGGCTAACCCTAACAGTAGTGGTTGCAGTGGACGTGAGCTGAAGGGGTGGCTGCCAACTCCCTGGTGGTTGTTGACGGTGGTAGTGGTGGTGGTGCAGTATGAGAAGTGGAGGAGAGGGAGAATGACACGGTTGGAGGAGAAGACCACAAGTGTTAGTGGTCTTCATTAGTCGTTAGTCGTTAGTCGTTACCATCCTCAAGCTTTGGGAAAAGGGATCGTTATGAATATTAGCTTTTGTCCCCAACACAACTTATATTTATGCATTTATTTCCTGTCATCTTCTTTATATTTACCCTTGCAATTGTAACTTTAGATTTGGGATAAATAAACTGAACCTCTTGGACTTGTAAGGAGTGGACTTTGTTACAGTTATGCTAAACTCCAGGCTGCACATGGATTAGACGGGTGTATGTGAAAAATTTTCACTGTAATTTTATCATTTGTGTCTTATTAAGCGATATGAATATTTTCTTTTGTATTTTTTATTTTTCAAGCGCACAATTTTTTTTAGTCTAAGTGTGCTTATTCATATTTATCGTTACCATTTATAATTATGCACTTTCTTGATTTAATATTTTTTAGAAACTAACATCTGATCATTGAGGTCAAAGATGAAGAGATAGTTACTTTAGAAAATTTGCAACTCATAACTAATTAATGTAAAAATTAACCGTCCAAATTGATTTGGTTAGCAATATTACATTCTTATAATCATGAGATCCAATTCTTATTCGATAGCATAGTATTTGTTTTGTAATCTTCTACATTATTTCAAATGTTTAATGATAATTTTTGAAATCTTTTTTTCCAAGCCTAAGAATTTCTTAACTGTCTTCCCTTATTAGCTCCTCTTCTTCTACAAATTCTAATGTGCAACTAAATAAGCCTTGAAGCATGGTTGTTAATAGTTATCAAATAAAAAATCTTGAGCTCCTATTTTTGGTCCATAAAACCAAATTAATTAATATTAGCTTGGCCTTATGTTACAAAAGCTTTTTCACTAAACATAACACAATTTGCCACCGAGTTTTGTTGAATGTAGAGCATTTTATGCTTTCAATTTTTGTATGTTGATAGGAAAATAATAAAAGCAATAAAGTAATGCTTAAAAAAATCACCAATTTGTCTCCTTTTAATTTAAATTAGGTCAAAACTCTTAGAATTGGAATTTGGCATAAAGTGATAACCATTTGAAATTGAGGAGGAGTCGGAGAGTAGTCCAATTTACCCGAGAGAATGAAAGGAAAAAGAATTACTCATGTGGTGCTACAACAATTTTTAGAACTTTTGGTCTCCAAAGTAAATTACTGGCTTCCTTCAGGGACTGCACTCAAATTTTATGAAAAATCTTAATCCCCTTCTTTTAAAGTCCAGAATCTTCTCTGCTCGGTTCCCACAAATAATACATAATTCCGGAGAAAATATCAGAACAAATCAGAGGGAAAGATCATGAAGCCAGTGGTTTTCCCTGTCTTTGAAGTTGTGGTATTTATAAGTCTCCCTGTTCCCTATTGCGAATATCAAATCCAAATCTGACTTGGACTTGGAGTCCAGTTTCCTTTTGGGACCAGCCAACTTAGGGAATCATAGAAAGAATAGGAAACAATAAATCAATAACAAAAATGCAATTTAAATACCATCAGAATTTCCCGTTTAAATAACATCAGAATTTCCTCACCATCACGAAAAGCCAATCAGTTACTCATTGGCGCCAAGCAAACAGAATTTGGGAATTGAGCGTTCTTTCAGAGAAGGAATAGCAACGAAATCCAACATGGACAATTTGCCTTTTGGAGTACGTTTCTGCCCCACAGATGAAGAGTTGATCACGCACTATCTAAAAAACAAGGTAACGGAACAGCCATTACCATCAGACAAATTCACGATAGAAAGAGATATCTATGGGGAGAACGAGACAGCAACGCCTTGGATTCTGTTTGGCGAGGATGCTCCATGGCAGACACCAGTGGTGGATGCTTTTGGTAAGGTGTTTGTTCATCAGAAGGTACTCTATGTTTTCACAAAGCTGTTGAATGTTGGAAAGTCCAGCGACAAGAATAAGAAGAGAATCGCGGGTTGTGGCAATTGGCATAACAATTCGGCACCAGAGCCTATCATGAAGAACTGGGGATGGGGTTATCAGCTGATTGGCAACAAGAGGACGTTCACCTATCGATCCAAGGAGGAGACTGTCGGCCATTGGACGATGCACGAGTATGAGCTTGCTGGTGCAAGTTTGCAAGGGATAAATTTAGAAAACAATTATGTACTTTGTAAGATAAAGAGGGATGACTCGAAAAGCTCCAAGGGAGGAAGACTTCTATCTTGGAAGAATTCCAGGTTTGCCATGGTGCAATTTAATGAAGATGACGAGGTAATAGTCGAACCAATGATGGGAAATTCAGTTCCTAAGGCAACATTAGGCAAGAGAAAATCAGTTTCTGGGGAAGGCAAACAACCTGAGGAGACTGAGAATTTCAGAAGAGGTTATATCCAGTATCGTGGAGATGGGATTGAGTCTTCTGGCTTGAAATTAGTCCAGGAGGAGTCAAGTACAAGTGTTAACAACTACTCAAACCCGTTTGATCTGAAGAATGTAAAGCAAGTAAACTCAAACGGGGATTCTTCATCAACTATGGATGATTTGTTTCAATTTCAACCTGTAAATTTGTCGTGATAACTTGTTAGTTTTCATTGTCCATATAAAGCCACCATCATCAGCATGGTAGGTTTTTGGACTAAGATATACAGCCGTATACACAGTGAGGTTGTCCAACCTTCATAGAATAAATTCAGCAGAGATTTTTTTACCCTTATGTTTGTTTGTTCGGGATAAACGAGAGTATCATCGTATGAAGGGTTGACGTTCCTAAATTTTTATTTTTTTTATTTTTGGTCAATGCAAATCTATAGAGATTATTACATTGGCATTCTTTTTTTCTTTTTTTTTCCTTTCCCGGAAAAGCATTGGCCTTGTCTTCAGACATTGCCTTTAACTTTTGCAACTAGTGATGTACGAAACTCTGAGATTTTCAAGATTCAATTGAATTCTAATAATTTGCCTAAATGTTATCCACCAAATTGTTATTATCAAGGGTGTTTAATTAATTCGGATCTTGGTCCAATTAATTTGGAAGGCTAGACCTTAAACAAGACAATAAGGCAAAAGATGAGATTGGCCCTAGTGGGATTTGGGATGCCCTCTGAACTCAATAAAATAAACTCTGATTTTGGTTTTCTTGTTTTTGTTTCAATTTTCTCTTATCTATACTATATTTTATCTATATCTGTACTACATTAAAAGCATCAATATGATTTGGTGACTTAGTTTTCACTTTTCAATAGTATCGTTGCCTAAGATTAATTGTAATTGTTCTATGGTTGCAAATTATAATGCCATTCTAATATTATTGAGGGATTTGTTTATTTTAGAGTAAATTTGGAATTATAGTTAGATTCGAAATCAAATTACCTTTATGTCAATTTGTTAAGAAAAGGAGATTGCTTTGGAAATACTACTAAATTTGGAATTGTAATCAAGTAAGGGCAGTGCTACTTGGAATTGGAATTGGAATGTTATTCAGATTGAGACTAATTGAATAGTGGTTTCATTAGGTTATGTCTTTCACCAAAACGCCACTTTAAACCTCAATGTTATAATCCTATTACAAACCCCAACTAAGTGGAAATTGTCCCCATTCCATTTTTCTATTTTCTTCTTTTTCTCCCAAAGAAATTCGGAAAGGTTTGCATCATGGAAAAGTTAAAAATATTCTCTTTAGTTAAGGTCTATTAGGCACTAACGGATGATCCATTGTGATGTTTCCGAAATTGTTTTACTTCAAGCAAATGGTAAATGTGGCACCTAAAAAAAACAGTAAATGTGGTTTTCCATGTAATGTTGATATAAAGTTTTACAAGAAAAAGTTTCTAATTTTTTTTAGGAATAAAATCTTGAATTGGAAGGAAATTGTTTTGGAATTGGAAAAGTTGAAAGATTCTCTTTAGCTGAGATCCATTAGGTGCCAATTTATGTTTTGTTGTGATCTTTCTTGCAATTATTTCACCTCAAGCAAACAAGTAAATGCGGTTTGTAATTGTAGGTAGTACAGTATAGTGACATAAATTTTTTCAGCACAAATTTAGCTTTTTTAATTTGTTTTTTGAGGAACAAAATCTTGAATTGGAAGGAAATTGTTGTATAGGGTGCTATGTCCATCGAAATTGAACAATGTCTTGTGATGGCCCAAAACTTAAATAGATATTAAAGGAATATTTATAACAGGGAGACTTTTTATTTTGAACTAACTTAGACTTTCAAAGAAAATTGTTTTTGTTAACTTCATGATCTAAGGACATATTTGGATTGGAGTTTTCTAAAAACAAATTTTTACTATTCCATTAATATATTCCCAATTACCTTTTTATTTTACATACATCAAATCGTTATACATAATATATTTTTCTACAAAACTCTAGAAAATAACAATCCATACGGGATTGTTAGAGAATGAAAATGGTTAAGAAAAAAATCTAACCAAAATACATTAATTAAAAAATTATACAAAATATCTGAAACGAAAGTTACATAATTTTCACTCACAAATGCATTAGGTGAGAATATGTAAAAGACTTTATTCTTCCATATTTATAGTAAAACCTGTATTGCTTAGTATACCATAAGAGTTGGGATTAAGGGCAAGAACAATAATAATCTAAGGAGTTGAAACATAAGTTTGGATACTAGAAACATGAATGATTTGGAAAACACTAATTTCTTGAATCATCTGTTGCCCGAGAGTTCTGCAGCCAATTCTGTGGATACATGGCATTCTCAGCCTCTTCACCCCTCAAACTCTGATCCCGTTTCAGCTTCTTATCCGGTGGTGACAACCGCCACTCCTCCACGTCCTCCATGGTGATCCAATTAGGATCCAATTAGGCATCTGGTACCAGATCCCCAAGAAAACCCAACACTTGGTATCCAATTAGGATCCAGCTCCTCCATGGTGATCCAACCATTAGGATCGTCTTCAACTGGTAAAACATTGAAATTAGAAGGGTCATACACAATATCTCCAAGGGCTGCATCAACAACAGCTCCACTGCTGCCGGCAATATCTGGCTCCTCGTTGTTCATGTTTGATGCTGCAGGTGGAGTACTGGTACTTAATACCATACTAGTACTCCAACCAGAGCAATCGTTTGCACTGGAGTCTGATATCATCAATTCCTGGACGTAAGGAGAATGAGTAGGGTTAGTTCTCAAATTCTTAGTGCTTCCAAATTGATCAATGTCCGATTTTCTCTTTGCTGATTTAGTCAACCCCTGATCATTGGATTCGACAATGCCATATCTTGATCTTAATACTAGTTTTCCTCCTTTAGAGCTTTTGGAGTCATCTCTCTTTATCCGACAAAGTACTAAAGAAGTATCTAATTCGTTGTTTAGACCTTCCAAACAATCACCATCAATATAGTACTCGTACATGGCAGATTAAGGGATTATTAAGTGCGATGACGAGTCCCCTATGGGTATTCATTAGAAAAACCCTAGAACAATTAGTGAGGAAATGTATAGCCATATCTTTAATCTTTTTTTTTTTTTCAAAAGGTCATACCATATCTTTAATCTTGGAGGGACCAAACTAACATTAAGTCAAATCTTTCGTAGGCAAATTAGAAATCTAAGTTATCCTACTTGAATTTCCATTTAAGGGGTCATTCAAATCAAAATTGATAATCCCAGAGACTTAAGGGCACCTTAATGTTGAAGGACTGAATAAGAAGATGAATAAAATCATGAGGAACTGTTAGAGTCAATTTAACGTCTTTTTTTTTTCTTTTTCCTTTTAAGGGAAGACGATGATAACTTTTGCAATTACATTGTTTGATATATTATTTTCTGTTCATTAAGTTCATGCTTGCGTTAGTTATGAGCAAAACTTGACCGTCAAATCTAAGAATCATAACTTCATAAGGGCTCAATTATTTCTCTCTTTTTTTTTTTTAATGTTCATGTGAGACTCCAAAACTTCATAAGGAAAATAAGAAAAGGAAAGGTTCAATCCTTATTTCAACCAACCTCTAAAATCCCTACAAATTCAAGAATTATTTTGAGAAATTTAAACAAACAAAGACGTTTGATTTCTTCCGATTAGCGACTAAATTACACATAGTTTTAATGGATACCCTTAGGGCACTCATTAACACATTTAATATTCATCTAACCTACCATATATATATACATACTAATAATTATTATTATCTTTTGTATTTATATACTTTCCTTATATAATCTTATCCACCATCCCTTGTATTTATTTACTTCCTCTAGTTAATCTTATATTTTCAAAAATATACCACCTAATGTGGTCATCTAGTTTTTAGGAGAAAATCAAAGATCAAGTGCAAGGTAAAAGGTGTGAAAGAAAAAAAAAAAAAAAACAGATATATGTTAGTTTACACGAATAGATTTCCAATTTAGATCCATGATACATTAATAAATTTTGAATTTGAATTCTAAATTATGCACATATGGTATGTATCTAGATCAATTAGTGTATATATATGTTATTGTAGAAATATTTCATCAAATTTTATTCACAACCAATTTTCACAATAAGGTTTTGTAAAATCGACGACAAACGCCCCCGCATGAATGGTCCAGCAGCAGCGCCTCTCACCAGTGACCCTTGAGGTCACAAGTTCGAGTTTCCGCTACGCTGGATTCCTCCGCGCACTTAACGTGTTCGGGTCGGGTTGGGGCGCCGGGTCCGGGCCGCAGGGGATTAGTCGGGCCCCGTAAGGATTGACCCGAACACCCTCTGTGTCGAAAAAAAAAAAAAAAAATCGACGACAAACGACAATGTGCCCTATATAATTGTTAACCTACCTTCATGTGATGCATAGTAAGAAAAAAAAATGGAATTAATTGTATAAAAATTTCTTTGGTTAGAGGGGACTTCAAACCTTACGAAGGCAAAAAAAAAAAAAACTTACAAAGGAAAAGTTAAAATGGGACGGTTAGAGAGTTAACCCATAGATGCTATGTCATAATTACTAATTTACATTAACCATTATCAGGAAGGGTTACGGCTGCTAGAAAAGGAAAATCTTTATTAATAAGAAACACCCGAAGTTTATTTGTTACTACTTCATCACGCACGGCCATAATTGAATTCAATTATGAACTTTTCTTGTTGAAATGGAAGGCGTGGGTAATTGGCTTCACGTCTTCAATATCTAGGCAAATACGTGGTTTTTAATATAGGTGGCAAATTGAAATCTTTCCTCTCAAAAACTCCTAGTACCGCTTAGAAATGTTGACGAGAGGATTTAGTGATGCATAGACAAACAAGTAGTTTTCTTTTTCTTTTTCTTTTTTTTTCCTTTTTTCCCCTCTTTTTTTCTTTTTCTTTTTTTTTTTCCCAGTGAAAGTAACATTGGAGTATAATTTAGAGGTTTTCTGTTCTAGTATTCAAGAAAAAAGCCACAAAGAGTTCAGCCAAACCTGCCACATTTTAGATTATGTAAATAAACCATATTCATGAGATAACATCAAAATCTAATAAGTTTAGGAATATACTTATCGCCATTACAATGAAAGCAAGGACATGCAAGGCCTAGTTTGTTGAGGCAATATTATTCCAGCTGCTTGTTAATTTATGACGAAGGGGGGAAATTTTCTAGTAAAAAGAATAAGAAAACCATGCTTTTCTACTGAAAGAAAAAAAAATTTTGAATTTCAAATGGAAGGCGTGGTTTTCGACTCATAATTGTCATGCCTTTTAACGTTCTCTAGAAAAAGCACGAGTTCATTCTCCAACTATTTTGCAAAAGGCATATGAAAAAGGGGCCTTTTTTCTTGGATAAACAATAGAAATGCGACCTGAATAACAGACGAAGCATGCATGCATTTTGTGCAATCCCAAAAAAGAAAAAGAAAAGAAATGCATTTTTTTTTTGTGTCAAACAGCATATGGAATATAAGGAAGTAGCAAAGACGGTACCTAAGGCAGCAAAATGAGTAATATTTTCCACTTGTTAGCTAGCTTCGTTTTATCATTAAACTCCAAAGTTGATGTGAAAAAGAGGAGGCTGCATCTAAGTTTATGTAGATAATGGTTTGGCAACGATTTCATTGTTTAGGAGCTTGTAAAATGCAAATTGAACTTAAGTACTTTTTTGTTTCCAAGCTGGATACAGAACAGCTGTATACGATGAATCAATACTGAAAATCAAAGCTTGTAGAGGTCTTGGTTCAATTACAACTTCTCCTTTTCATTTCTTAAATCTCATCCCTTGTCTGCTTAAATAAAAAATCAAAAAAAAATTAACTTGAGATTGCGAAATATTGTGAAGGAATAAAGAGCAGGGGAAAAAATGAAATTTTATCAATTATTCAAAATGGTTGTGTAAATTTTCTTCTAAATGTTTCTTTATTTCAACTTATAGATCATGTTTCTAAGAATCTGGTCATCAAAACGAAAAACAAACGAGAATTGCACTTGTTGGGTGAAACAAAATGCTGCCAAAAGATAAACAAGAATTCCAAAGAATGTTTCTTGAATCCGATATTAAATTTATGTAAAATAAAAAAAATTAAAGTTATGCAGCAGGTTCATTCTATCTCGTGAATTAAACTCCAGTTCTCACTTTTTAGGTGATAGTAACTGAAACCCATATGCAATTTTCATTTCAATTTCAGAGAATCATGAACATCAAGAAACCAACAACCTCAAAAGATTCTAAAGGATAATAAAGATTGGAAAAAAAGACAAATGAAGAGAAATCAGCCATCAAATGGTATGAGAAAAAAGAAAGTGACACAGGAGGAAAACTTAAGATATACGCTCCACCTTTTTACTAGCCCACTATCATTTTCCTTTGGAAAAGAATTTCTTTTTCTCACTTTAGAATTTAAAATGCACATTTGAAAAACTACAAGGTCCCCTACATTGTGCCAACTACCTATGCTTACCTTACTTCTAATCTAAGCACAAAGTTGGGTGGTTCCCTCATCATTCATTCAACTGACCACTTTCCATAACACATCAATGTTTGCTATAATCTGAAGAAACATCATTATCCACACACAACATATATGGCCAACAAACCTTTCTTCCTTCCAACTTTTCTTCTCATATGTTGTAAATCCATTTCTCCAAAGCCATGAATCATTTCCTCTTAGGATTCCTAATATTTTCTTCCCTCCCACTACATTTGGTGTTTTCTTCTCATTGCACAACAGTTACTAACACCAAAACCTTCGAGAAATGTATGGCATTACCTAGCCAAGATGCCTCTATAGCTTGGACATTTCATGCACACAATGCCACTCTTGATCTTGTCTTTTTTGGAACTTTTATATCCCCTTCAGGTTGGGTAGGATGGGGTATGAACCCTACTTCGGCCGAGATGACCGGAACACGTGCCCTTGTCGCCTTTCCGGACCCAAACTCCGGCCAGTTGGTCCTTCTACCCTACATTATAGACCCCACTGTGAAACTACAAAAAGATCCACTCCTTTCGCGGCCTTTGGATGTTCATCTCCTCTCTTCTTCGGCCACCCTGTACGGTGGCCGCATGGCCACTGTACATAATGGTGCAACCATTCAAATATATGCAACATTAAAACTTGTACCAAACAAAACCAAAATACATAATGTTTGGAACCGAGGATTGTACGTCCAAGGTTACTCTCCAACCATCCATCCGACGACTGCTAATGACCTTTCATCCACAGCCACCATTGATGTTTTATCCGGCATTGCAGCCAAAGGAAACAACAACAACATTTACACACTTAAAATCATTCATGGGGTCATAAATGCCATCTCCTGGGGACTTCTGCTACCGATTGGTGCCATC
The DNA here is from genome assembly GCF_036785885.1 of Coffea arabica. NCBI lineage: Eukaryota > Viridiplantae > Streptophyta > Magnoliopsida > Gentianales > Rubiaceae > Coffea > Coffea arabica. Next base: position 6,030,365 of record NC_092315.1, read on the forward strand.
ACAGCACGATATTTTCGACACATTCAAGCATTGGGGCCTGCATGGTTTTATGCTCATGCAGGGATACAACTTTTTGCAATTTTCATAGGAACTGTTGGATTTGCCATTGGTATTAGGCTTGGGGAACTGTCTCCAGGGAGAGTTTTTGGGCTTCATCGAAAACTTGGGTTCGCGATATTTTGCTTGGGATGGCTTCAGACTCTTGCTCTGTTGTTTAGGCCTAAAACTACAAATAAGTTTAGGAAGTATTGGAAATCCTATCACCATTTTGTAGGATATGCCTGTGTGGTTATAGGGGTGGTTAATGTTTTTCAAGGATTTGATGTCATGGGTTTAGGTCGATCTTATGCTAAGTTGGCCTATTGTTTAGGCCTCTCTACGTTGATTGGCGTTTGTATAGCGTTGGAAGTGAATTCTTGGGTCATTTTTTGTAGAAAGGCCAAAGAAGAAAAATTGAGAAGAGAAGGATTCATCAGCGGATGTTCTGACAAAGCAAGTGGTTCAAGCCGAGGTTAAATTGAATCACTACTTTTGGGAGGACATTTTTTATATGGACCATCGTCTTATCCATGTCGTGGCTTTGAGAGATTGTACCATGTGCATTAGAAGTTAATACTCTTCGAAATTGTACAAGTCTCCATGCACATGGTACCAGTCAACGTTGTGGTCAACAAAGACTATAACATTTGTTGATCTTATATTTGTAAGTCTTCTTCCTTTTTTTTTTTTTTTTCCCTGAAATCAAAAAGTTGCAAAAGTTTTGTAGATTTGTTGTGCAATATGAGAAAATTGGTTTTTTGATGGTAAAATACCAAAACAAAGTATTACTTTGTCTTTCCATGTCTCTCTGTATTAGTAGCATTCTAGCATAAGCTTATGTAGGACATGATATTATTTGTGAAATCTGTGTCATTATCTATAGCCAAAGCTCTCTCTCAGGTATGAAAGTCAAATAAAATGCATGTTGATAGGATGAGGTTTAAGGCAAAAGCCAGGATTCCCTGCCTAACTTGTCCAAATTGAACTGAGATTTGTTGAGGAGATTAAATGTTTTGGTAAGCAAAACTACTCCAACAATTTGTCAGGCTTCGGTATATACTTCTCAGTATGTTCAGGAGCTATATTTAGTGATTTCCAAAGTACCTAACTTTCTGTAACTTTTCCTAATTGAGAGATTTTCAAATTGAGAAAATATGAATGTCAGAGCCCGATCTGCAGGATCAATAAAAGATTATCTAGTGCAGAGCAGAGTTGGGGAAAGCCAAAGGTTTTTTTCATTTCCCTGTTGGTAAAATACGATTGAACCAGTGTTTTGGTTCATCATCTTAAGCAATAGCCCTAAAACCATCAGTGCAGCTGATCAATGCAAGAAATTTTACTTAACTCTGCATAGAATGTACTATACCGTCCAGAACCCTCATCTTGTCTCCCTCTCGACAAAAGAATTTTTTTTCTCTCTTTTATGTACAGTTGCGTGGAAAAGATTACATGCAGAAAAAGTAAATCTTGATTTAGACATTGTGGACTGAGATTCACCAGGCTTGATATAGAAACGGTGTAGTAGTAGTCATGCTCAGAAAGTAGTAAATCACCAGCTCAGAAAGCAGTCAATTTGTAATAGCAATTGCTTCCGCTAAGAAGACTCTGATAGCCTTCGCCACTCCCCATTTCTTCCCACCCACACTGCTTCCTCGAAAGGTCTTTCTTCACTTTCAGTTATCGCTTCACTCACTTCAGACTCATCCTGTGTGATCAAGTTAAAGATTCAGAAGGGGCACTTAAACTGCTCAAGTGGTGAACTAAATTTGAATTAACTCCTAAGCAAAGACTTTTCCAGAAAGAACCACAACAGAGAAAATAACACCAAAAAAGGCCGATAAATCCAAGTAAGTACCAAAACATCATGTTACAATGAAATCAAGAAAGACAAGGAAAGTCCAGAGATATTGAAAAAAAAATTTATAAACCCTTCGTTTCACAAATCTATCTGCAATGACTAGAAACAAGCCCGAAATACAAATTCACAAGTAAAAGTTAAATCAAAGTACTACAAAAGTTTCAAGAAAGAAGGGGGGGGGGGGGGGAATTCAAAGGAAATATGATCGTTTTTGATACCTTTGGAAGAGTATCAATATCTTCGGAGCCACTGTCTTCTTCACCTTCCTTTATGACTTCATCCCACCATGGCAAGAAGCTGGTGACTGCATGGCTTTCCTTGCCGCTGGAGGCCGTGGTGCGGTGGTGGTTGTCACCACCGGGTAAGAAGCTGGAGTGGGATCAGATACTGAACGGTAGAGACAGACTGAGATGGCGAAGTAGCTACAGAATTGACCGCATAACTCTCCGGCAACTGGTTATTCAGGAAATTGCCCAATGATTTTGGAGCTTGATCAGAGAGGCTGCTTGCTCCAGGAGAGTTGATTGGATCAGAAATAGTCCGGCCAAGAGCAGGGGCCGACGATGATGATAATGCATTGGCCGGAACTGGGAGTTTACTGAAGCCAAGAATGCGGTGGTCTCCGGGAAAATTAGTGGTGGCGTAAGATGGAGGTAAAAGAGTGGCCCGTTTTGAAGAGGGTTCTTGGAGGGAAGATAAAGATGAAGGGGATTGTCTCTTGGTTGAGCGGCATTTGTTGCAGGGGTCCATGGAGGAGGAGCAGAAAATTGGGCTGCCGTGGTGGTGGAATGGTGGTTGCCGGGGTTGAGGGTAGTGGTGCAGTTGAGGTGGAGCATGGCTAGGAGATTGAGAACTATGGCTTCGATTGCAGTGATTTCTTGGTGATGGGAGAATTCTGGGGAGAAATCAGAATCTTGATCGCTCATTAATTTCTTCTGTTGAGCTCTGTTTCTCTTTTTAAAAACTGTCAACCGTTTCTTGAAAGACTTGGCGCGGTATTAAGCAGAGAGGCAAATTGGAAATAACTGCTTCACTTGTTTTATAAACTTCTTTGATGATTTGCAAGAATGTCTTCTAATCCCTCTTGTGATTAAACTAAAAAACAGGCTGCAAATATTCTTTATCTGGACTGAGTGGGGAATATCAAAGTGCTTATTTTTTATCATTATCAAAAATAAACAAACTTGAAATCTAAAAGGACAGTACTACACGTTATTTTGTCTACTTACCAACCACTACTTTTAAAATCAAACTAAATTACCTTTTTCTGATTTCAAATTACACCGATCAAATACAGTTGGACCAGTGAACCATTGAGCTTGCTCAATGGCCACCAAAAGGGACTTGGGCTATATATTGGGAGTTTGAATCTTACTTTTAATCTAGGGGGACTATATATCTACTAGTCCTTATACAACTTCTTTTGACTCTCCTTCCTTATAAAATAAATAGATCAGATTATAGAAATAATAGAATATATCAGGTTATAAAAATATTATCATTAAGGAAAAAAAAGATACAGTTGGACAGTGCGGGTTAAAATTGGGAATTAGGCCGTGGACGTGAACGTGGACATGAGGTTGAGATGGATGGTTGTGAAGATGAAGAATTGAATGAGCAATAGCACCTTTTTTTTTTTTTTTTTTTTAACTTTCCCACGTCAACTCTTTAACAAAAAAAAATGGGAAAATTACATTTTACCCCCCTATAGTTTAGTATTTTTTGTACATAACCTTGCTATGGTTTCAAAAGCTATACGTAACTCCCTCATGATTTAGATTAAAGTGCAAACTGACGGAAATGATTATTCGTAACAAAACTGTTAAAAATATCGAAATTACCGTTGTTTAAAAATTAAAATGGCTGAAGTGATCAAAATATATAAACATAATATACATGATGCATTAACCCCGTATGATTTTATGTTTTACCATATAACCCCCTTATGATTTAATGTTTTATCATATAATCCCCTTATGATTTTCAAAATATACACATAATTCCCTGTGGTTAATAAATAATTTTCAACTTTACATAAGAGGTATTTTTGACATTTAGGTGACTCTGTTATGGATTATAAATTCCGTCATTTTGACACTTTAATTCAAATTGTGAGGGGGTTATGTATAATTTTTGAAACCATAGGGGGATTATGTACAAAAATACTAAATCACAAGGGGTAAAGTGTAATTTGCCCAAAAAATATTTGGTTAGCTTCTTGTGATTGTAATAGATCTCAGGGGGCATCTCAAACTATCCCATGCAATTGCTGTAATTCTGCTATTTCATCATATATTTTGTCCCATATCATTATAAGGACCTAGAAATCCTAAACTTTCTCCAGATTTTTGGAGTCTAATAGCAATTGAAAAATCCTGGCAAATTTTGATTACCGACTTTTGATCTTGTAATTCGTCAGCAATTCTGTGCAAAATTTTAGTCAAATTGGTGAGGACAATTATAATTTCTGTTATTATTTTCCCAAAAAAAAAAAAAACTTAGTACGATGCTAAATGAAGATAGGAATACAAGTTAGACATATATTGGGTTGCTACTTCCGTATTTCTTAAATAGTAAGATGATATTTGATCTAATCCTAATGGAGATGGGCTTAAATAGTAAGATGTTATTTGATCCAATCCTAATAGAGATAGCAACCTGCAAGCTATACATATATTGGGTCTTACTTCTGTATTTCTTGAATAATAAGATGCTATTAGGGCTATTAGGGAAATACGCAGATGCTATTAGGGCTATTAGGTATTAGGTATATATATATATATATGTATAGTCATGGAGCTTGACGCACATCAGTCCCTAAACTTTAGGTTTTTTCTCATGGCGCATACTAGACGTCTACGACATGATGACGGCAGTTTCGAACTGCCAGAACCAATTAGGCATCACATTCTTTCTTTCCTGAAACCCAAAGAATCAGCAAAACTAAGTTTGCTGTCCAAGGGATGGCTGACCACTTGGCGCACACGCCCCAATTTGCACTTCGAGTATGATGAAGATGAATCGGGTTCTGATGATAGGCAAGCTCTTGAAAGAAGACGTGATAGTTTCATAAATTGCATCAACACCACCTTGATGAGGTACCGTGAGAATAAGTACGGTATTGATTCTTTGAAGCTTATGGTTTATAATGAAGATTTTCCCTCGCTGAAGCCTGATCATGTTAAAACATGGCTCGGGATTGCAGCAGAAAACGGTGTGAAAGGCCTCGAGATTTCTTTAAAATGTGACTCTTATCATCCTAAGTTGGCTCGGACAATTTTTGAAGCAACATCACTCGTGGAGTTATATCTTAGTGAAAAAATCTATATGAAGCACAAAATGATTAAGATAGTAAGGTGCCATGATCTCAGAAAATTGTGTCTTAACAAGGTGGGCTTAGACGAAGTGATGCTGCAGAGAATAATGTCGAGCTGCCCTTCAATTGAATTCTTGGAAATTATTCAATGTTTAGGCATTGAGAATATTGAGGTGACCAAGCTTCAAAAACTAAAGCAATGTAGTATTGTCTTATGGAAAATCGGTAATGTTGAAGTTGAAGCACCAAATCTTGAAGACTTCTCTTACGGGACTTGTGTGCCAGCTATGCCAGCTAGCTATCTACTTAGTGAAGAGGAAGAACAGCCATTGCCATGTCTTCAGGTGTCCAGATGTAAAAATCTAAGGAAGTTGTCCTTGGATAACATTGGCATCACTGATGAGTTTTTCTCAGGCATTGCAGAAGATTTTCAGCACCTTGAAGAGTTGAAAATCCGATACTGCTATGGTTTGCAAACTGTGAGGATTGCGAGCCAGTCTATTAAACTCATAAATTTGGAGTTTCGGAAGGAAGGAGGATTGAAAGAGGCCCAAATTGATGTTCCAAGCATTGTTCGCTTTGAGTACAGGGGAAATTTCATTCCCCTACTTTCTTTTACTCCTCCCTCTGGTCCTTGGGTGTCTTACATTGAATTGTCATGGCAGAACAGGAACATTTTGGAGACTTCTTGTTTCTCCGAACTGAAGGAACTATTGATGAAGCTCAATCTATCTGAAATTTCACTCAGAATCATCTTTCCCAAAAATGTCGAGGGCTTTGTTGAGGATCAGATAAGAAACAAAGCCATATATCCCCTGCCTCAAGTTCAAACATTGTCTATAAGCTTCGACAAGGCAAATTGTCTAGATGTTGCATATTCAGTACTTGACGGTATCTTCTGGATGTGTCGTCCTAAAACCATTGTTCAACATAGCTGCCAAGATCTGGACTCAGACAAAGATCCTAGTGACCTGCTGAACGTATTCTTTCAGATGCTTATGCTCAGAAGAAATCATCTGTATGGCAATTTTCAGCAAACTAAATTTTGGCAGGAGGATCTGAAGGATGTGAAACTAGGGATGTTTAAGGAGGGGCAAAGAGTTCAGCTGCCTCGACTTTCAGACTGGGAAGCTTTTTCGAAGGTAATAACAGCTGAAGGACGCAGTTTGTATGTTGTCTTTGAGTTAGAATGGGAATATTTCATGATTAGGTAGTGCAAAAGAACTTGATTATGAGAACTTGGCTTGAATAACATAATAGCTTAGAGATTCAGCTCTTAGGCACTGATATTTCTGTTGTTTAAAACTTGGAAGTATGATGATTTAGTCAACTGATTATATGTTATGGCATTTTGTCCATGTTAATCATCAGTATTGTGGTTGGATTGAAAATGCTGGACTTTATTTGTAGTTCTATTCTTTTTTCTGGACTGATGGTCACGAAGAAGGAAAGTAAAGGTATTCTGGCTGTTTATAATGCATTATTTCTTGACGTTCTCCATCCTATGAACACAGATCCTAAGAATCTAACTCGTATCAGTTGTTTCGTATACTTCATTGATTGATTTGTCAGAAATTTTATGTAGTTCAAACTCTGCCTGTTTGGCAAATTCGAAACTGAACAGCAGCCCATGTACAATGCAAATTAGGAGGTCATAGTAAAGTAGATTTGTGATGTTCCCAACTAGAGAGGGCATTACATCCAGGGGATAAGAGGTTTCTGACTATTTCATGGTCGCCCTTTAGATTTTAAAAATTACACTAATCACCCTTGAAATTTATTGTCTTGTAACATTTACGTCCAATAAGTAATTAAAAAGTAATATTAGGAGAGAGAAAATAGTATGATTCTACCATTGCCCCTCATTTATTATATTATTTAGTTAATCTAATGCCAATTAACACATTAAAGCAACACTGGAGTTTGCTATTTATCACCGGGTTTACATCACATATAGTATTGAAAAATAGTGTACCATTCTATATATTTCACTTAATGTAAGATCTAAATTACTCCTTTCAATTACAAATCTATTGTCAAATATGATCGATAAAAAATAATACAAAAAAAAACTGCTATCAAAACATTACAAAGAGCGAACTTTAATATTATAAAAATCTCAGCAAATAATCTTAATATGCTGACAAAGATTTTTATGATGTTAAAGTTCGCTCTCTATAATGTTCTAATTGCAAATTTTTTGATTATTTGTTGTTGGTCATGTTTGATAATAGGTATATAATTGAAAAGAGTAATGTAGATCTTGCATTAAGTGAAGAAATAGGGAATGATATACCATTTTTTTGATGCTATATGTGGTTTGATCCATAATAATATACAACAAATCTTAGTATTTTTCTTTAATGAGTGTGTTGGTATTAAATTAACTAAATAATGTAATAGATGAGAGGCAATGATGGAATTATGTTATCTTTTTTCTCCTAATATCACTTTTTAATTTCTAATTGGCCCTTAATATTACAAGATAATTAACCTGAAGGGAAGTCAGTATAATTTTCAAAATCTGAATGGAGGCTAATGAAATAGTCAGAAACGTCAATGGAGGTTTCTGAAATTATCCCTACATCTAGAGAAAGTATTCATGTATTCAAATGAAGTGCGACTCTTGAAATAGCTTGGTTCAATAGGTCACTGGAGCACATTTTACAGGAAATTTGAGTGGAGAAATCGAAGTGTTGTTGTTAATACATCATTTACGTAGTTGAGGATGGTCGTTCCGGCTCGGATAGACCGGGACCCCATCATGTGGTACTTCTGGAACCACTGCCTCGGCAATCCCCCTCGAGTCGTGACTTCGGCCCCCCTTACCACCTCGGCTAAGACCTTCTGTCATGAAGCCGAAGTGACGTCTAAATGTCTGACTGCCGGAGAGGTGGGATATGACATCTGACACCTCTGACACCTGACAAAGCTTCTCTGACACATACGCCGTCTGACTCTGACAACTGTTCCGGCGCGCCTTTTCGCAGGAGCCCATCAAATCAACTTGATGCACTGCCCATGCCAAATCTTTAGGGACCCGTGCCAGCAATCCCTCTTTCCTGTCCATCCTCTATAAATACTCAACACTTCTACTAAGAAAGGGGATGACCAATTTCTGGTAAAGCAATCCATACTGATTTTCTCTACTACATTACTTCTCTAGTACCGAACTAACTTAAGTTTCGGAATTATACCGGGGGATCCAGCCCCTCTTGTAACCTAAGCAGGTGACCAAGACCGCTGTGACCTTTTCAGCTGTAGCACTTCCAGCTCTCGATTCACTCCAACCGGTCAGAATTCACCTCTTCAATTGGCGCCGTCTGTGGGAACGTGAAGATATCATAATATGAAGCCTACGCGTTCCAAGAGCAGGAAAGCTCTCACTATTGGGGCTGAACAAAGCAATGTAGCTCAACAGGAAGATATCTCCGAAGGGCAAGAGTCCCCAAGGGCCCAGCCCGCGAACGAAGAAGCCATCACCCGTATGGCCGAGTTTGTGACTTAGAACCCAAACATCTTTGAGGAGTTAGGGAGGTATCTTAAGAGACAGGGTAAGCAGAAGGCTGAATGCTCTAAAAGGAAGTCGAATGGATCTCCTGAAAGTTCATCCGAAGAGGAATCTGATGGGAGACGCTTAAGCCGGAGTGCTTCAAAGCGGGCGTTTTCCAAGGCCACCTCTAAGGTAGCCTTCTTGACTAAGGCGTTTTCCCGAGGATTCTTGGGGCGACGACCTGAGGAGGAACCTCGGCCCTTGGGAAGATCTGGGGTGGACTAAATGAGGGCACCTTTTACAGATGATATTAACGAGGAGAGGCTTCCCCTTAATTTCAAACTCCCCTCAATACAATCTTATGACGGCCGAGGATCACCTCCATGCCTTCATCTCGGCCTTCCGCCTATATTGCATCCCTGACCCCGTCATATGCCGGGCATTTCCAGTGTTCCTCCAGGGGACAGCTCGAAAATGGTTCTGGGGATTAGAACCTAGGAGCATTTTAACCCTGGAGGAATTAGTGGAGAGATTTCTTCACCGGTTTGTATCCTCCCGACCCACGACTAGGATCTCGGCTTACCTGTTGAATATGCAACAGAACTCGGGAGAATCACTTCGGTCATACGTCCAGAGGTTCCATGAGGAAAATGTGCAGATACCTAACCCCAATGAGCAGGTTACCATTGCTGCTTTTACCCATGGGCTCGTTGCCGGGGTATTCAATACGGGGATCCACAAGAAGTATCCCCGCACCCTCCATGAACTGTGATTGAAGGTCGAGAAGGGCATACAGGCCGAAAACCTCAACCGCATGAAGAAAGAGGTCCAAACCGCCCACTCAAGAACCGATCCCCGAAGGGGAAAAGAGGCTGGCCGAAGTGAAATAGGGACGGGGAACTTCCAAAGCCCTAAGCGAGATCGCCGCAGCGTGTTCGACCGGATCTCCAAGGGGAAAGCATCCATCCCCGAGTCCGAGTTGACCCCTTTGAACACAACTCGGTTCCAGGTGTTGTCCGTGATGGAACAGAATAACCTCGGGAAAGCACCTCCGAAGATGTTCGGTAACAGAGACAAGAGGAACTCTAACCTCTACTGCCTGTATCACCGAGACATCGGGCACGAGACCGAGGACTGCAACGACCTTAAGAGGGAGATCGAGAACCTTATCAAGTAATGGCACCTGAAGCAGTTCATCCGCCGAGGTGGCGGTCACCAACGTAATGAACCCCGACGCGAAGGCCGGAGTGACCAATGCCGAGACGAGATGCGGGTATCAAGAAGTAGCTGTAGGCCCCCTGAGGATCCTAGGGAGACAAGAAGGCCTCCCCGAGACGGATCTTCAGGTCATGGGTTGGGATATGGGCCAAATATAGTTGGGGTCATCAACACCATCGTCGGAGGTCCGACGGGAGGGGATAGTCAGAACTCCCGGAAGAGGACCTACAGGCAAGCCAATCCGGATCAGGCCGAGTCAAACTCTCGCCTATTCGAGGTGATCTCTTACGGACCCAGTGATCCTGTCCCAACTGCCTCTAGTAGCCATGAGACTTTGGTGATTGAAGTGCTCACCAACAATTACATTGTGAAGAAGGTCTACATTGACCCGAAAAGTTTCGGTGGACGTCATGTACCTCCGCACGTTTGATAGTCTTAAACTGGCCAGGGAACGCATGACCCCAGTAAGAACCCCCTTGGTAGGGTTCGGGGGACACGTTGTGCATCCCGAAAAGATGGTGACTCTGACAGTGACCGTGGAGCATCACCCCCATTGTCGAACCAATCCAGTCAACTTCGTGGTGGTTAAAGCTGACTCCCCGTACAACCTGCTCCTGGGCTGACCTCGCTTAATGCTCTGCGAGCGGTATATTCCACATACCATTTGAGTTTTAAGTTTTCCACTCCCGCTGGTGTTGCCTAGGTGAGCAGCGATGTATGCGCTGGCCGAGAGTGTTACCTCGCCACTTTGCAAGCGGCCTCCATATCGGCCTTCGGCACGAGGTCAGAAAAGAGGTCCAACATCATCTCAATTGATTGCATTGATCCTCAGCAAGCTGAGAAGCCCCCGAGGCTGGAGACCGGAGATGAGGTGGAGGAGATCTCCCTGGATCCCACGAATCCAGATCAGACGGTCCGCATCGGCATCTATCTGCCTGACCCAATTAAGAAAGACATGGTGGATCTTCTCAGAGAATACCGAGACGTATTCGCCTGGGCTGCAGACGAGGTCCAAGGAGTCCCACATCACCTCATGATACATGAGTTGAACGTTGATCCTCAGGCACGCCCGATCAAACAAAAAAGGAGGCACTTCGGCTCTGAGCGCAGCCGAACTGTAGGTGAAGAAGTGGACAAGCTCCTGCCCGCAAAGATAATCCGGAAGGTCCAGTATTCGACCTGGTTATCCAACCCGGTCATGGTTAAGAAGGACACGGGAGTTAGGAGAATGTGCGTCGACTTCACCGACCTTAATAAGGCCTGCCTCAAAGACTGCTACCCATTGCCCAAGATCGACACCTTAGTGGACTCGGCAATGGGTTATGAGGTCCTCTATTTTCTTGATGTCTTCAAGGGGTACCACCAGATCAGAATGAGTCCCGAGAACCAGGAGAAGACGGCCTTCTATACAGATCAAGGCGTTTATTGCTACACCACCATGCCTTTTGGACTAAAGAACGCTGGGGCCACATATCAACGCTTGGTCAACCAAGCTTTCAAGTCCCAGATAGGCCGAAATGTCGAAGCATACGTGGATGACATCCTTCTCAAGTGCCAGACGACCTCCACTTTCCTCTCAGACCTGAGAGAAGTCTTTGAGGTCCTCCGGGAGACGCGAATGATGCTAAACCCCAAGAAATGTGTCTTTGGGGTCATTTCGGGAAAATTTTTGGGTTACCTCGTCTCAAAGCGAGGCATAGAAGCGAATCCGGATAAGGTGAGAGCGATCCAGGAATGTCTCCACCTCGGTGTATCCGCGACGTGCAGAGACTCACAGGGCGGTTGGCAGCCCTGAACCGGTTCTTATCGCAATCAGCTTCCAAGGCGTTGCCTTTTTTCAAGGTTCTGAAGAAGGCAGACAACTTCTCCTGGACTAAAGAATGTCAGCAGGCGTTTGAGCAGCTGAAGGAGTACCTTCACCGCTTCCCGACGCTCACCTCACCTCGTCCAGGGGACAGGTTGTTCCTATACCTATCCGCCGCGGTTGAAGCTGTGAGCGCCGTACTGATAAGGGAAAAAGGTGTACAAATTCCAATTTATTACGTCAGCCGAGTCCTCCGAGATACGGAGATCAGGTATACACAGGCGGAGAAACTCGTGCTGGCCTTAATCGATGCAGCCCGTAGGCTTAAGCCCTACTTCTTAGCTCATCACATCTGCCTTCGAACTGACCAGCCCCTCAGACAAGTCTTATCACGCTCGGAGGCTTCTGGACGCCTGACTAAATGGGTCATTGAGTTGGGGGAATACGACCTGTCTTACGAACCTCGGACGGCTATCAAAGCTCAAGCCTTGGCAGATTTTTTGGCTGAACTCACTTTCGATGAGGTGAATAAGTCTACCCCGGACACCGCTGACTCTCAGCGGTGGATTCTGAATATGGATGGCTCGTCTAACAGTGAGGGTAGTGGAGCGGGCTTGCTTTTCGAAGACCCCCAGGGAGACGTGTGTTCATATGCCTTAAGATTTGATTTCGCTGCTTCTAACAACGAAGCCGAATATGAGGCGGTCATCGTCGGCCTACGGCTAGCTCGTAGGCTTGGGGCGGTTCACATCTTGGTCTACAGCGACTCCCAACTTGTCGTGTGCCAAATACTTGGCGAGTACGAGGCTAGAGAAGAGGTTATGCATCGCTACCTCTCCAAGGTCCACCAGTTAGTGGCACATTTCGAGTCTTTTGAAATCCAAAGGATACCGCGGTCGCAGAACAAGCGAGCTGACGCCCTTTCCCGACTCGCTTCCACCTCGTTCTCTGACTTGAACAAGACGGTTCTCGTGAAAGTTTTAGCCGAGCCGGGATATTTAGAAGAAGTCGTGTGCCCCGTTTACCCCGGGGACACCTGGATGGGTCCCTTAATTCGATTTCTCAGTCGGGGGGAGTTCCCTGATGACCGAGCTGAATCGAGAAAGCTTCAGCGTAAAGCAGCTCGGTATGCCCTTCGACAAAATCTCTTGTACAAGAGGTCCTACCTCGGCCCGTGGCTACGGTGTATCACACCAGAAGAAAGCGAACGGATCCTCCAGGACATACATGAGGGACTTTGCGGGGCTCACGTCGGCTACAGGATGCTCGTAAAAAAGGCTCTGTTGCTTGGGTATTTCTGGCTCACCATGAGGGTAGATGCCCAGATCATGGTACTTAGTTATCCTTCTTGCCAGCACCACGCTCCTGAGTACCACCAGCCGACCAATCTCATGATCCCCATCACCTCGCCATGGCCATTCGAACAATGGGGTACTGACATAATCGGCCCATTCTCCAGAACCCCAAGCAATTATGCCTACGTGGTGGTGGCGGTAGATTATTTCACCAAATGGGTCGAAACCGAGCCCCTGAGAAGCATCACTGGGACAGCCGTTCAAAAATTTTTCTGGAAGAGCGTGGTTTGTCGCTTCGGCCTACCCCGGGTGGTCATCTCGGATAACGGCTGGCAGTTCGCTGATAATCCTTTCAAGGCGTGGTGCGAAAACCTTGGAATCAAACAGCATTTCACTTCGGTTGGACACCCCCAGGCCAATGGACAGGTCGAAAACTTCAACTGCACTCTCCTTCATGGCCTCAAGACCAGGCTACATCGAGTTGGGTCATCCTGGATGGAAGAACTCCCCAGCGTGTTGTGGTCCTACCGAATCACCCCGAGGTCAGCAACCCAAGAGACCCCGTTTTCTCTAACTTATGGGTCCGAAACGGTCGTCCCAACCAAGTTCATCACTCCCAACCCATGGATGGCAGCATATGCTGCTGAGGTTAATGAAGAAGAACGGCGAGTTGACCTCGACCTCGCCGAAGAGAAGCGTGAGATGGCAGCAGCCAAAGTCGTTCTTTATAAAAATATCCTAGTTGGCTACTATAATACTCGAGTCAGACACTTGCGGTTCAATTCGGGAGACCTTGTGCTCCGGAAGAACTCGGTCAGCCGAGCTGAAACTCAGGGTAAACTGAACCCCAAATGGGAAGGACCGTACCGTGTGGTCGAATCCAGCCAAAATGGATATTGTAAATTAGCGTACCGAGATGGCTCTCGTGTGCCTCGAATTTGGCATGCTGAAAATCTCAAATTGTATTACCCTTGAGGGATACGTGCTTTTAATTTTAAGTTCTAGAGTTATTTCTCACTTATTCTCATTTTAGTACAAGTGAAAAATAAGGGGACAAAGCAGCAGTAAAGAGAAGAAAACCGAGCTCAATTAAAAGGAATTCAAAAATACGGTCAGTTGTATTGTAGTCAAAAAATAGATGACATCGGTCGATTACAAAAAAGGAATGCTTCTAAGCATTTTCTATCCCGGGGTCCTGACCTCCCATGGTCTCTCCCCCCGCCTCGGCGTCTTGCTGTCCGTCAGCTCCTCCGCCGGTCTGGTCCCCTTCAAGGCCATCACCATCTAACTCGAACTTCTGAAGCCATTTGTTGAACTCGGCCCGGACCTTGGCTAGATCTCTTCCAGCTTGGATATCCTCAGCCATGCGGTCGCTCAGTTCTTTGGCATCTTCGTTATAGTGTGGAGCGCTTTGAAGGGACTCCAACTGCTCAGAGGAAAGAAAGGACGCCGCGTCATTAACAGCCGACGTATAGCCGAACATGAAGCTCGGTCGCCTGAGCTCGCCGAGGTCATGGGTGAAAGACTCCAACTTTCGGAAGGCCTCCAAGGCCGTGACCCTGGCCTTCTCTATTGCTTCTTTGGCCGACTGTTCTTCTTGGACCCTTCTTTCTTTTTCCTCGCCGAGGGCTGTTATCAGGGAGTTTTTCGTGACTTCGGCCTGCTTCCTTGCCGCCTCAGCTTCGTCTCTTTCCAGCTTGGCCGTCCTCAGCTTTTCTTCCAGATCGGTAATCTTCTTTTGGAGCTCGGCGGGTGGTTCATAGGTCTGCATAAAATGCCCATAACGCTGGAGCATCTCCGCAAAGAAAGCCGTGGTGGAAGCCCAGGAGACCGAGGCGCTTTGCATTAGCTCGGCGGGAGTGAGCTTCTGGGCGTACATATTGTCCCGCGGCAACACTAAGTGCACCATGAGCTCGTGCGCAACCAGAGGGTTTTTGCAGCGGTCGTTGACGTTGATCTCCCACTCCGGACACCAATGTGCCCCGGAGTGCCTCTTGTCCTCCCCGACTTCTTGGGAAGGCACGTGATGGAGGTTGAACAGTGAAGAACCCGTGATGGGGTTATCTGGAAAAATGGTCACGCCTTGACCCCGAGGTGGAGTGGCTATCGTAACTCCACGAAAGGGGACCCCTACCGGAATGGCAGAGGCTCCGGAGCCCCCTGGAGTGGCTGAGGTGCGCGAGCCTTCGCCTACAATCACCACGGGAGGCTCGCGGTCGCCCGTTGCCTCGGTGATTTTTTTAGCCGGCCTAGTGGAGGGCCCGGCGGTATTCTTGCGCTTCTTGGGTGGTCTCTTCGCCACCTTGGGAGCATTTTTCGAGGTTATCAGGTCAGAAACCCTCACCACTGCAAAGTATGAAGAAGAGTTATTTAGAATCAAGCAAGAATAGGCAAAGAAGGAAAGAGAGAAATACAATATTTTTCAAGCCTATGAGAAAAGAAAGGCGGGTGATCCGAGCTGATGAAAACTTGGCTAATTCCCTCGTCGACGAGGACTGCCTCGGGAAAATCCCAACAGTTGATCCTGAGCCCCGATCTCGTCAGTTTCTAGAAGTTTTCTTCTTCCAGGTGGCCCGGAGAGTTTTCCTTGACCGAGGTGGGAGGCCTCCACCAAAATCCTCTGGGGAAGTCATCTGCCGGGACAAATATGAAGTTCCTCTTCCACTCCTTTATAGAAGAGGGGGCGTCTACCACCAACTTCGAAACCTTGTTCCCGAAATAGAACCATCCCTTCTCGCTCCCACTGTTCTTGAGTGAGTAGCAGCGACGGAAGAGGTTGACTGTGGGAGTTATCTCCTGATGTCGGCACAACATCTGGAAGCCGACCAGGACTCGGATTGCATTAGGGGTGAGCTGAGTGATTCTCACTCCCCAATATCTCAGGCAGTCCCAGAGAAATCTCGTGGTCGGCACTCTGAGCCCGACCTCCAACTGGTCGAGGTATATGGCCACTCTACCCCGGGGAGGGAGCTCAGCTGACTGGTCCGGCCGAGGGGGATATATGTTGTAATCCCTTCTCCAGGGGTATTGACGGATCAGCTCGGCAATTAGGGCGCGACTCATTATGCTGCTGAACATAGGGACCTGGCCATAGTCAATCGCCGCCAAGTTCGGAGGGGTGGCTGGTTCTTGCACCCCCTCATCCCTGGGAACTTCGTTGCCGAGGTCATCGTTGTAGAGGACCTCTGCTTCGACTTCGGTTTCCTCACTTTGTCCTTGGGGTGTCCCGACCTGATGAGACGCTTCGGCCCCCCTTCCCCGGCCTCAGAAGCGGTTCTCTCCTCGAAAGGGTCGGGCCTCTCTGTTTTGATGAAGTCGGGCCTTACTGTCTCTTTGTGGGTACGAGCTGTCCTAGCCATTAATAAAAAGAAAGAAGTTGATTTACTCAGAAGATGCGGTTTAAGAGATTGCCAAAGTGAAGAGAAATAGAAGCGAAGCTCTGGGGTGATTTTGGATTTCTGGTAAAGTGTGAAACGGTAAAAAGGGACTCCTATTTATAGGCCAACAGGGGAAAGATGAAGAGGCGATACCTTTGGAATTCTCGAAGGCACGTTCTCTCTCCTCATTAATGAGAAGACTGTTTGCCTGCCCGCTAAAGTCGGGTCTATTCATGAACCTGCCATTAAAACTGACAGTCATCCTTTCACTTCTCTCCCAGTCCCATCCACGCGGTCATGACGTTCTTTTGTTCCGTGTCCTACACGCTTGTCAGCCTCGGGAAGTAACGATCTCGGGAGGCAACGACCCCGCCCTTCCCGAAGCTTGGGGGGCTTAGTGAGGATGGTCGTTCCGGCTCGAATAGACCGGGACCCCACCCTGTGGCACTTCTGGAACCACCGCCTTGGCAATCCCCCTCGGGTCGTGACTTCGGCCCCGTTACCACCTCGGCTAAGACCTTCTGTCATGAAGCCGAAGTGACGTCTAAATGTCTGACCGCCGGAGAGGTGAGATATGACATCTGACACTTCTGACACCTGACAAAGCTGCTCTGACATATGCGCCGCCTGACTCTGACAACTGTTCCGACGCACCTTTTCGCAGGAACCCATCAAATCAACTTGATGCACTGCCCATGCCAAATCTTTAGGGACCCGTGCCAGCAATCTCTCTTTCCTGTCCATCCTCTATAAATACTCAACACTTCTACTAAGAAAGGGGATGACCAATTTCTGGTAAAGCAATCCATACTGATTTTCTCTACTACATTACTTCTCTAGTACCGAACTAACTTAAGTTTCGGAGTTATACCGGGGGATCCAACCCCTCTTGTAACCTAAGCAGGTGACCAAGACCGCTGTGACCTTTTCAGCTGTAGCACTTCCAACTCTCGATTCACTCCAACCTGTCAGAATTCACCTCTTCAGTGGTAAAATACAATTGAGAATGGAAGCTGAGGGCGTCCACCTCGGCCCTTCTAAGTTTCGCGATTGGGCGAGGTGACCTCCACGAGTCCCGTGCCACCTCGGCTCATTGCCTCGCCTCCCGGGGTCGGCCTCAGTCTCTTCCGAGGTGATTTCACCTCAGCTTGTCCTCTTATCTGACATCTGATGTACCACTAGGAAAGCTGACTTGTGCATGACGGAATGACGTTATAGTGACATGGCCAATGTTATGTCCCTTCCATCAGGCCTTAGGCTGACAGACTTTCAGCCTAAGGCCTATGGGAACTGGAGCCTATCATTTTTCCCACTATATTGTCTTTTATAAATACCCTTCTATCCGTGGAAAAGGTACAGACACACTCACTCTCACTCTCACTCGTATAAGTACTAGAGATACTAAAACCGTTGCTTTTTAGTTTTGCAATTGAGTACCCGAACTGACTTGATCGTCAGAGTAGGACCGGGGGACAAAGCCCCGTGCTCTTTGTGCAAATTTGATAGGTGAATCCCTTCGATTAAGTCCAGTCATCCAGAATTCACCTCGTCAGAAGCCAACCTGAAGAAACAGCCAGCCCACACACCTGAATGTCGCTTTGCATTCATAATGAAAATTGACAAAGTTATCAAGACCAATTTCCAATCTGAAAGAAATCATCCATTGCTGACACTTGACAGAGAGTTGCCGTTTGAGTTTTCTTGCTTGACAGAGAGTTGCCGTTTGAGTCCTCCTGGGTTTTAGTAGGGATTACTCATATTGATTGCGCTCCTTGGAAACTGATTTTTTCTCGCCTGATCTTTCCTTGGTCATAAACATTAAGAATTTATTCAGGAAACTTATGAGATCGTTGGTAAAGAAGTCTGCTAGGAAGGTACTTAGACGTCTGAAATGACATTTACCCAAAAAAAAAAAAAGTGGTCAGGGATAACAAAAATCAGTAATTCAATTCCTTAACACTAATGACTATCCATAAATTGGTGTTACATATTAATCCCTTTATGTTTATACATTCTTTTGCTTTTTTTTTTTCATGCTTTGACATTTATATTCAACCTTTATCTTGCTTAACAATTGGTTTTTGGATGTAAAGAAGATCGTAATATAATGATTTAAGTGTAGTGACATTAGAGTATAAAATAACTTTGATAAAAAATGACAAACTGAAAACCTGAATAAATTGATGAATTTACATTCATAACTTCAAATTCAAATAAGTTTTGGAAAATAATTGGTTAAAGAAAATGATAAACATATGGCCATTAGCCGAGCAAGCCTTGACTTAGTAGTTGAAATTCTAAGAATTACGATATATATATATATATATATATATATATATATATTTATTTATATAGAAACACACATACGAGATCACAATTAGAATTTCACAAAAACTTGTAATATTTAATATCGTAATATATTTTGAGATAATATAATCAGTGCAAAGCATTGGAGGCATTGCTAGTTGATGGAAATGAAATGTCGATGTTATTTTACACACTGGTTAGTGTACTTGATGATTGCTTGGGTTTAATCACCTTTCCTATTTGAAGTTAATTTTCAAAAAAAAAATATTCTTAGCCCATGAGACCTCTACTAAGTCGTAATGACAAAGGATAACTAATAGTGTGTATCAAGTGTATATTTACAAGTAATATAGAGAACGTCTATTTATAGAATTACAAAGAATATTAGAAAAAACACGTAAAAGGACACTAAATCCTACTGGTCAAACTTGCCAATCAACCAGTTATCTAAGATTACAACATTTAGATATTAATTACAATGAACTGCATCAACTATAGAGTCAACTATAGAGCTTTTAAATGAATGAGCAGGCCATGAACTTAGCTGAACTCAAATTGTATAGGCTCGAGTTCAATTCGTTTATTTAATTAAACGAATCTAGCTCAAACATTAAATGAGGCTTGTTTCTAAAAAAGTCGAACATGGCTCGACTTGCAAATAGCTCATTTAAACTCATCTAAACGCGTTTGTACATTTATTCAAGCTAATATTGTTAATTTTTCTTAGTAATTATGTAGATTTATTTTGTCTTGATTGTTTAGGATTTTGTTTTGCTTAAATATTGGTAATATTCTTATATTTGGTGAAAGTTTTCCCGTTCAAAATAGAAATTAAATTGGTTGGATTTCTTAAATTGTAAAGTTATATAAGATATTCAAACACATTTTATTTTATTTTATTTTATTTTAACTCAAGCTCATTCAAGTTTAGCTCGTTTATGTCATACGAGTCAAGATGAACTCAAATTCCAATTCGAGATAGCTTTGATAAGTTGAGCACAAACACAATTTTAGGCTCATATATTAAAGAACCGAGCTGCGGCTTGATAACTTAATGACCCAAAAGTTCGGCTTAACTCAACTCGTTTACAACTCTACTTAATCACACCCAAAAAAAAAAAAAAATTAACCCTTCCTCGAAAAAAAAAATTAATAGGGCACCAAATTGAAGAAATTTCAAGATTGTAAAGGCGTGGGTATTATCAACTTTTGAGCTTTCAAAATCCAAGCATCGAGGGTTTTGTCTCCATGGAGGACACTGGAGTTGTGGGAGATGATAGCACATCCAAACTGCCGGAACCCATCAGGCATCACATTGTTTCTTTCCTCCAACCCAAAGAAGCAGCAAGAACAAGTGTATTATCTAAGGCATGGTCGAGCTCATGGCGCACCCGCCCCAATTTGCACTTCGATTATGACGAAGTCAGTCCTATGTTGCGTCATGCTAATACGCAAGATCTCAAGAAACGACGTACTGATTTCATTAATTGCATCAACACCGCCTTGCAGAGGTACCATGAGAATGAGTATGGCATTGATTCTTTGAAGCTAGAGATTAATGCTTTCAAGTTTCCCTCTCTTGCCCCTGATCACGTCAATGCATGGCTCCAAATTGCTGCAGAAACTGGTGTCAAAAGTCTCAACATTTGTATAAACGATTATTATTATTGTTACCCTATTTTGCCTAAGGCAATTTTTGAAGCGACATCACTCGTGGAATTATGTCTTAGTGGCCAATCTGAGTTGGAGCCCGAAGTAATTAAGATGATAAGGTGTCATAGCCTCCGAAAATTGTGTCTTGTAGATGTTAGGTTAGATGAAATGATGCTTGAAAAAATACTGTCAAGCTGCCCGTTGATCGAAGTCTTAGAAATTTCACTTTGTGTAGGCCTTGCGAATGTTAAGTTGAGCAAGCTTCAAGAACTTAAAGAATGTCGTATTGTCTTGAGGAATATTGGTTGTGTTGAAATTGAAGCACCTGGTCTTAAAGACTTTTATTGTTGGAATAGTATTGTCAGAAGCTATTTACGGCCATTGCCTCCTATTCGTATGTATACATGTAATAATCTGAAGAGGTTGTCCTTGAATGACATTGGCATTAAGGATGAGTTTTTCTTAGGCATTGCGGGAAATTTCCCACACCTTGAAGAGTTGGCGATCCAGGACTGCTACCATTTGCAAACCATCAAGATTTCAAGCCACTCGATTAAAATCATAAATTTAGGATTCGCAGTGGACAGGGGATTCAAAGAGGCCTGCATTGATGTACCAAGCATCGTTCGATTCGAGTATAAAGGAAACTTCATTCCCTTGTTTTGTTTTACAGCTCCCTCTGGTCCTTGGGTTTCTGACATTGAATTATCGTGGCATGATAGGAACATTTTGGAGACTTCCTTTTTCTCCAAGTTGAAGGAGTTGTTGAAAGAGCTCAATCGATCTGAAATTTCACTCAAACTCATCTTTCCCCCAAGTTTTGAGGGCTTCATTGAGGCTGAGACGAGGAACAGTGCCATACATCCCCTGCCTCAAGTTCAAGAATTGTCTATCAGCTTCAACGCGACAGATTCTCTAAATGTTGCACATTCGATACTGGATGGTATCTTTTGGACTTGTCGTCCTAAAACCATGGTTCAATATTGCTACCATGATTTGCACTTCAATGTAAATTGCACTAACCGGGCGAAGGTACTCTTTCAGATGCTAATGTTCAGAAAAAATCAGAAGCATAGCAGTTGGCAGAAGCCAAAGTTTTGGCAGAAGGATCTTAAGGATGTAAAGCTTGAGATGTTTCAAAAGGGCAAAAAAGTTCAGCAGCCTCAACTTTCAGACTGGGAAACTTTCCTGAAGGTAATAGAAACTGAAAAACGCAGTTATTATCTTGTCTTTGAATTGGAATGGCAACCATTTGGCATGAATAGGAAGCGCAAAAGAACTCGATCATTGGAACTTGGCAATAACAAAATAGTGTAGCGGGTTCTTTTGGTAATATTATTCATTCAGGTAGTTCTGTTTCGGTTAGTCGACTCATCATATGTACTATATGGTCATTATTGTGATTGAATTGAACATGTTGGATTTTGTTATTTCTGCTTTTATTTTCTTTTGCTTGATTGAGACACCACAAATAAGGGAAGAAATGATAGTCTTGCTGTAATGCATCATTTCTTAGCTTTCTCTGTTCTATAAACACATCCTGAGGTACTAACCGGCATCAGTTGTTTGGTATGCTTCATTGATGATTGACAAGAAATTTTTGTATAGTCTGAACTTTAAAATCAAAACTTAAACAGCAGATATTATAACGCAGACTAGGAGGGTCATTGTGAATCAGGTCCTTTCTTCAGACCATCGGCCAAAATGCAGAATGTCTTCCAATCATCACCTGGCTCAGTTATAACGTTAAATTCGAATGTCTGCAGATTGTAAAATAAGCATATTTTAGATTTTTCGCAAGTGGACCTCCTGATGAGAATCTTTCAGTAGCAGCATACCTTGAAGAACAAATGAGTATGGTTCATAAAATTTGTTGTTGCTTGATTCTTGGAAAAGCTTATCTGATTTTAGAAGATCATAAGTAGAACGGATGTATTATAGTTTTGGGCAGTTGTAGTTATAAGCCTTTGCCCAAATCCTGTGTGAATATTTATTAGCATAACCAGGTAGAGGGCAAACAATCAAAGCTGCAGCACTTTTTCTCTTCCGTCAGTTCAGATTACATATTGTCAAACCTTGTACAAATTGTCTTTTTCTGTGGGTTGATCTTGTACTTGTCTCAAATCATTCTAAGGGCTAGAAAATCCTCCTGAACCTGATTCAGGTGGAATTTCCATCCTACGTACTTGAATTTTAGTCCATCCTGGTTTGGACTAAAAAAAATTAGTATGTTTTCTTTTTTTTACGAGTTAGTAACACTTGATAATTAGACCTCGTCTCTTTTGGTTCAGGAAACATTCTTGATAGAGTTTTGGAAAAACTAATGGCAGTTGAAAGTGGCAAATTTTGGGTATCTATTCTCGTGATTTGCCCCTATTTTACCAATTTTAGAAATACTGGAACACATCTTGAGAAGATTACATGCAGAAATGGCAAGTCCTTGAACACTTTCTGAACTAGAAATCCTCTGATGGCTTCACAGAATTAGTGGCTTGATGCTTGTAAGATAGCGAATTCCAGGATTAAAAAGCAGCAGTAAATTCTTTCTTCTGAGAAGAACTTGATAGATTTTGCCACAGGGACACTTGAAATTCAAAATGATAAGACACTTCCCATTTCTGTTCCCCCATACACTGCTCCCTCACAAGGTCCTCCTTTACTTTCACTCACCACTTGACTCGCTTCAGATTCATCCTGTGTAACTCAATACTGTTATGGAAGTTGGGCAAAGAGGATTATATTAACTAGTTGCCACCATCTTAATTCTGTTCTGAGTTGGATTCAAAAGCTGCTGATTTTGGTGACTGTCTAGTGAATATATCTTTGCCTCCAAAAAATTTTTTTTTGTTTGTTTAAACCCTGTCAAATAATCCTTGCAGCACTTTCCTTCATCATAAATTACTTTTGTTTGATGTACTCTCAAATACAACTGATGAAGTCGTTGTTTCTTGTTAACAGATTACTAGAATTCTTGGTTTTTTTTTTTCTACACCAAATTAAGGTACACTTCAACTTGGTTGTCCTGACAAGCCATACAAATGCAGCCCTCTAAAACCCCCAAACCAAAGTATATGACAATTCCTTCCTTGTTTCTGCAGTTTTGCTGCAATGAAACCTCATTCACTTGACCTTATTAGGCAGGACATATTCATGGGAATCCTGAGTATCAATTGCTCTATGCCCTATTACCACTTCATAACCATCAGTGCATGAATCATAACACATCCCAGAATTTGTCACAGCATAATCAAGTTTCTGATTGTCCAATTCTAGCACAAGGTAGAAGTGTGTTGTCAATGGATTCCACAAGAAGAAGGAAGCTCCAAAAAATTGTAAGCCAATTGTGATGGTTCTGCTGATGGTGGACTCATAATTTTATAGACATACACATAGGTCAATCAGAAGCTATATTTGATCGCCTGTTTCTACCAATTAGAACTTTAGATAAAATTATCCTCGTCCTAAGAAAATCAGTAGTGTTAAAGAAAAGAAAAAAATCCGTAGGAGAGTTTCTATGACATGAAATTTCTGTGTCAAAGAAAATATGCTAATATAGACACTATTTTCTGTATCAAAGAAAAAAATCCGTAGGCCCCCACCCTCCTCTCTTCCGTATCTCATTTCTATCACTATTGTCTGTGATAATTTAATCAAGTTTCATAAATAATGGCTTTTATTGTACTTTTTAACCCATTTACCTAAGGTGCAGTCGCATAGTGCAATAGTCTTTGCAATTTTGCCCGTCTTCTCATTCGGCCCTTCAACATTTATAAGCGCCCTGAAATCATCAATTTTGTTTTGAACGATCCCTTAAACTAAAATTCAAGTAGGGTCAATCATGCAGCAGATCTTTTGTCATATTACCTTCTATTCCACTTTTTATTATATTATTATTTCTTCTTCATAAATATTATATTTTAGTCCTTTTTTATTTCTTTAAAATTTAATAACTATTAATTGAGTAATATATAAATACAACCGTCTTAAAAAAATAATGTATAATAAAAAATTAAAAAATAAAGAAAAAAATTCATTAAAAAATTTCACTTTTTATGCAATTTGATTTTTTGAGTTGTTAAATTTTGTGTATTCTTCGATTAATAGTTTTTGGATCTCAAGGAAATGAAAAATAATTAAAATATGATTTTTATAAAAAAAAATAGTAATATAATAAAAAGTGAGATAGAAAATGAAACAGTGAGATAGAAGATACATTGCGGGTCAATTTGATTAAAAATTCATATGACCAAACTTAGCAAATTTATCCTGGCAAATGAGAAATTACCAGACAAGTTTTACAATTTATCTTGCTAAACTCTGACACATCAATGTTCTACTGACGATATCAAACACAAAGTCAATCTCACCACCTTCTCTTTAAGTTTAACTCTGCTAAATTGATGCTAGTACGATATCTTACAATATTTTCTTAAAGATAGGGTTAAAGACAACAAACCCTCCTAAAGCTTGATATTATTTATACTTTTCTTTTTAACGTTATTTTTGTTGCATTTTACTCCCTCTGTTAAGCCACATCAGCCTTTGCATTAAAACGTGTCAAAATTTTCAATAAGTATACACTTATCTCCATTTTTCTCTATTCTTTTTTCTCCTTGCCTAAGCTTTTCATATCACCCATGTCTTGCGATACTTTTTTTTTTTTTGGGGAAAAATCAAGAACGAGGTTTCCAAAATATTTCACTTCTATTAAAAAATATTACAACAACTAAATTTGAAAACTTTTCTATTGTTAAAACTGTTCCTTCTCAAATTATGAACATTAATAAATGGAGATAAAATGCAAATGTTGTAAGATATCTCTCATGTTGTGAAATTTTAAATATTTAAATAAAAAATTTTTTGTTAAAATTACATTTTATGTAATTGTTTTATGATTTTTTTCACATGAAATAATTTTATTTTAAATTCTACAATAGATTTCAAGGGCATGTGGAATTCTTAAGTGATTGGATCTTTTTTTTTTAAATATTATGTCTAGTAGTAATAATAATATAGTCAACTTGGTTATGCAAGGCGCGACGATGTTTAGGAATTTGAGTGAAAGCAAATTCCAAATCTAGTAGGATAACCAATATTAGGCAACTTCTAAACTTTTATGCCCCTCCCTACTCCTCTATATATACATTGCGCCATGCCTCCAATTTCATAACTTTCGATTCCGAGAAACATTAAGAAAGCAATAGGATGGCCAGTTTCGGGTTAGGAATTCGGTTCTGTCTTACCGATGAAGAGTTGATCACGTACTACCTATGGTAAAGAATCAGCTATTGCGTTTGGAATGGAAAAGGGTCATGATCGAAAGAAATATCTACGGTGTGAAAGGGACGCCATGGGATCTGTTCTGCAACAATGATCCTTGGCAGACAGTAGTGGATCTTTTGGGCAAAGTCTTTCGTGATCAGAAAGTACTTTACGTGTTTACGAGGCTATCCAGCGTTGGTAAGAAGAAGGAAGACAAGAATAAGAACAGGACAGCTGGTTGTGGGCAATGGCATGGCAATACAGCCGCAGAACCTATCAAGAAGGCGGGCACTGGGGAGCTAATTGGCAAGAAGAGGACGTTTACGTTTAAGTCAAAAGAGGAGACTCAGGGCCAATGGACTATGTATGAGTACTATATTGATGGTGATTGTTTGGAAGGGCTAAACAACGAATTAGATACTTCTTTAGTACTTTGTCGGATAAATAGAGATGACTCCAAAAGCTCTAAAGGAGGAAAACTAGTATCAAGATCAAGATATGGCATTATCGAATCCAATGATCAGGGGTTGACTAAATCAGCAAAAAGAAAATCGGACATTGATCAATTTGGATGCAGTAAGAATTTGAGAACTAACCCTACTGATTCGCCTGACGTCCAAGAATTGATGATATCAGACTCTAGTGCTAACGATTGCTCTGATTGGAGTAGTAGTATGGTACTAAGTACCAGTACTCCACCTGCAGCATCAAACATGAACAACGAGGAGCCAGATATTGCCGGCAGCAGTGGAGTTATTGTTGATGCAGCCCTTGGAGATATTGTGTATGACCCTTCTAATTTCAATGTTTTACCAGTTGAAGACGATCCTAATGGTTGGATCACCATGGAGGAACTGGATCCTAATTGGATACCAGCGAATGACAGTTCTACAATAGATGGAGGACAAATTAATGGACCAATCCAGGCAAATTAATCCTTGATAGACGTTAAGAAGTGGAAATCACTGATATCTTTCACCGAATTGGTGTCTTGATCCTTGTAAGGCAGTGAATCCCTGGCTCAGAAAGCAGTCAAATTTGTAGTAACAATTTGTAGCCTTTGCCAGAGGGACACTTGATATGCAAAATCAGACACTCCCCATTTCTCTCCACTCACGCTGCTTCCTGATAAGGTCCTTCATCACTTTCAGTCACCACCTGACTCACTTCAGATTCATCCTGTGAAAAAATTTTGAACTCTTAGCTGTTCCATTGGTCAATTAAATTTCAATTTACAACTAAAACAAGACTATCAAAAGAAAAGCCAAGAGAGAAGATTAATGAGTGACATTTAATTTAAACATGAAAAATTAAATGTGGCCGATTATATGCGTGTAGGTCTCGTATTTGTCGTTTTACTTTTCGAAACAAGAGTTCGGCTTCATATTGATGCACCATTCAATTGTTTCTGTGCCCATCTCTCCAATTTCACACACACACACACAATGGCCCAATGAATTATATATATATATATAATTTTTTTTCTCATATTTGTCCAGACTATTTTTGGAGTCTTTAGCGAGCTAATGCCTTTCTATGGGTAAACCATATGGTAAAATAACTTTCACCATGCATATCTTACCCATTTCAGGGTTTGATTTGTTTTATGTAAGCAAACATGGGCACTTGCACTGATAAGATATACAAGATTATGCATAATGAAGTCTGGAACAGAAAAAGAAGAAGCAGCAGTAGTCTGAGAAGAGCACGCAGTTCTCAAATTCACATTTGAATTAGTGACTTGCAGCCAACACTCCAATAAAGATAATTAAGCAAAGTTGAACTCCATTACATATATTTGGTAAAAGCACCATTTATTCCAGCGCAAGTCATATCCAAATTCAAGAAATTAGTGATATAAAGCCATCCATTTAACTTGGATTGGAAGTAGTTTCCACTCTTCACTGAGGATTTGGTGGGCGGCTATTGGCAGATGAAACTCTGGATCCCCATTCGAGCAACTCTTTGCTTGTGTCATCTTTGTGAACGATCACTTCTATGAAGCACAAACAGTCTTTCTTCTCCCCGGTTGCTGTTTCAATTGCGTTAATTAATTCCTCTTCACAGCGTACCTGAAAATTTGTATCACCATAATAATAATCCGTCGCAACAGAATATTAATATATTGCAGTCATTAATATATTACTCCCCTCTCCTTTTGGTGGTGGGGGGGGGGGGGGTTAGCACAAAAGCAGGAATTACCTTTGTGGTCCAGCAATTGCCTTCACCATTGCAAAGTGCATCCACTAATCCAGTGTAGTTCCAGTTCTTAATCACATTGTATGGACCATCATGAATTTCAACCTCTATGGTGTATCCTCCGTTGTTAATCAAGAAGATGATAGTCTTTTGGTTGGAACGAATCATTGTACTCACATCTTGGGCAGTCACCTGCAACCCAAAAATTTTATTAGCCCCGAAACCTCATGCTCTTAAAGATCAATGAGATTTCCCCGATTAAATGTCATTGTTTCTCACCTGAAAGCTCCCATCACCAATGCAAGCAATCACCCGCTTTTCAGGTACGGATTGAGCATAGCCTAGCGTCGCACCAACGGACCACCCAATGGAGCCATATTGCATTTGAAACTCATATCTGCAGCACCAATTTTTGCTCGTTAATTTTTATAGAAAGAAAAGGGATGAAAAGCACTAAATGACATTGATACCTACCCACATCCTTCTGGTAATTTGAGCTTCTGGCAGTTGAACCAGGAATCACCTGTCTCAGCAATCACAGCTGTTTGGCTAGAAAGCATCTTCTGGATGTGCTGGAATAGTACATTGACCCTTAATGGCTCAGTAGGCTCACTTTTCAGGGGAAGCCCTTCAGGGACAAAGATCCGTCGATAATTTTCATGGGCAGTGTTATTCTTCTTGATCTTTTTGGCCAATTCGTGAAGGAAATCTTTCATGAGCACGCATCCAAAAGCAGGTCCGTTGCCAATGACAACGCGATCGGGCTGCACAATGATGGCTTTTTCCTTCTTGAGCAAGAGTGAATATCCAACTGAACTGTAGTCATTGAAGATTGGACCGACGAATATATAAGCATCAGCAGATTCCACAATCTCAGAGCAAAAGGCCGTGCTAACTGCACCCCAATAAGTGCCAATAAAGTGAGGGTGGTGCTCTGGCACTAGGCCCTTCGCTGATGGCATCACGGAAACTGCGTAACCACAGGCGTCAGCCAATTCAACGAATGCATCACAAGCTTTTGCAACTCTCAGCTTTGGGCCTCCAACCATGACTGGCTTCACTGCTTTGTTCAAGAAGGCTGCTGCTGCTTCTACTGCAGCCTGTAGTCCCCTCTCATTACTCAATCTGAATCCATGTAATAGTCTCAGGCATCAGTTGATTTCCTATAATCCAAGAATGAATCTAACAAGCATTTAAGCTTATAATCAATTTAATGTACCTTGGTGAGATTGAAAATGGAATGGGCTCTCTGTCGAAAGTTGGATGAGGGATGCCTGCCAAGTTGCAACTGATGCTAATGTAGACTGGCTTGCTTTCTTTCAGAGCGGTGGAGATGGCTCTATCAATTTGTTCATGTGCATCTTCTAAGTTATTAACCACGGCCTAGCACAGAAAATTCACCCCCAACAAAAAGGAAAAAAATCACGGCCATTCTCAAGCCTTCAGGACAAAGAGCAGCAATCAAAAACTCCAAAACATGCAATGGTGACAATTGTGGAGGATTTGACATCCACCTGATTTAAATCAATATGTCTGTCTTAGTCGGGTCAATGGTAGGGGTTATTTGTATAGTGCAGATCTGATCAAATTGTGTATGTTGAGCTAAATGATGTTTAGTTTTTAAGCATCATCCAGTAAAATTCAGTAATAGTAGTCCATTAACAAGAATACTAATCATAAATGGACAAGTGCAAAGACTAAGGAATGGAGCTTGAAACGCAAAAAGGTATTGTCAGCCATTTGCAGGAAAAAAATAATTGAAATACCAGCCACTATAAACAATGAAAAGTTCCTATGGATGGGAGTGAGAGTTTGCACGAAATTTGTAATTTGAGCACTTCAAACGATTAAGTCCTTGGATAAACAATAGTTCATGCAGATTTAGAAAGTAGGAAGTTCTGAGATTAAATTGCTTGTAACTGGGGACTTAAAAAATAGAAGTTCCTACTTTGTAGACATTTTTCTCAAAATAGTAGGTACCACAATGGCTATGGATGAACGCAAAAGTGTGGAAATTACATTTGAGGATTTCTCAGATTCTTTTTTAATCTGCAATATACATTTTCAAGTATAGAATTCGTCTGCAGTGCAATGGCATAAGATACCAAATTAGTTATATGCAAAGCAAGGAAGATTTTTTAAATATTACCTTCCACTGCATATTGATAAATAAAAACTTGACGAAAAAATCCAAATTCAGAAAAAACAAATAAATTGGCAAATAAAAAATTGATGGAAAACGAATCTAGAATCCAAATTCAGAAAAAAAAAAATTGTGTATGAATAGAACTACACATCAAAGAGCAAGTGTAAGAATCCTTAATTACCTGATAGCAAGTGACGGTCTGGAAACATCTCAATTCCTGGCTAAAATCAGGAAGGCCAATAGTATGATGAAGAATCCTATTAGTCCCATAATCATTCGTGTTAGGCCCTCCAACGATACAAATCACTGGAAGATTCTCACTGTAAGCCCCGGCAATAGCATTAAGCACACTGAGTCCACCCACAGTGAAGGTTACGACGCATGCACCTACCCCGCGAGCCCTGGCATAGCCATCAGCAGCATAGCCCGCATTCAGCTCATTACAGCATCCGATATTGTTGAGCCCTGGTTCAGCAATTAAGTGGTCGAGAAGGGTGAGGTTAAAGTCGCCAGGCACGGAGAATACGTCGTTCACGCCAATCTCAACCAACCTGTGAGCGATGTGGCGGCCCAGGGTGGCTTCAGGCCCGACTATCATGGAAGGAGGATGAGAACTGGAGGAGCCTTCGACGGCGGAAACATTGCCATTGGTGGCGGGACAGCCCACGTTTTTGT
Source organism: Coffea arabica (assembly GCF_036785885.1). NCBI lineage: Eukaryota > Viridiplantae > Streptophyta > Magnoliopsida > Gentianales > Rubiaceae > Coffea > Coffea arabica. Next base: position 6,061,007 of record NC_092315.1, read on the forward strand.
TTTCAGCTGGTTTGCATGAATCTATGGGACTCAAAATGCTGTCCATGTTTAAAGAAATGTGGTTTAGGCGGGGGAAAGAGGTTTACTGCTTAATTACTACTTGTAAGTTGACGATGAATCGTGAGAGAAAAAAATATGAACCAAGGTGAGGAAGAAAATTGGTGATGGTCGGTGGAGGAGGAATATTTATAGGGGGGGGGAGAGAGTTAGTCAAAGGGTTTTGAGGATGGACAAGGGGCACGGACTGTTGTGACAACCGTTTAGAAAAATTCACGGATCAAATTTCGCTAATAATGTAAAAATTAAAATTGTAAGGTCCAAAAAACATTCCACATATAACTCTAAATCAATTAACATATATGAGCCAACTTGAATACTAGCTCTTTATTACAAAGATGTACAAGCAGTTAACAATGAATTATAATTACACTGTTCAAGAACCATTGCCAGTGTAACCGTTCCTGCCCTTCTCCCTTTTATGACACATTTTTGGTGACACGTCTGTTTTCATCATGAGTCCATTTCTACTATTACACAAAATCTGGCTGCTATGACAATTGTAAGTCACTGTTACAAATTACAACTAGTCATTATTATTATTATTATTACTATATAAAAAGTATGATGAGTCTTGATAATAGGGATTATAAGTGTAAGCATATTTTGATCTTAGTTTTTGTTATGTCTCAATTATCCTCGTGTCTTTTAATTAGAGTTATTGTATTTCAATCATGATACTAATAAGAAAAATGAAAAGTTTCAATAAATTATATCTCAAAAATATTGACAATTAAAATTGAAAAATGCCCAATTACAACTATATTCACCAATCATTTTATGTTGTATATTATGAATTAAATTTTCACTTTTTGTGATTGATTTGTTGTTTACCTTCATGTGATTTTAAGATTGTATTTTCAATTTTAGTGGATTTTTTTTTTTACTATTAAGGATTGGTCCAAGTGATTTTTTGGCTATTAATGTTTGGTGTAAATGATTGATAGTGCTCTTTCAATTGGTGTTAATGATTGATAGTGGGATTTCAGTTTAAACTTTTTTGTGATGTGGGCATGATTGAGATGGATGTTAATGATCTTCAAATTTGATTTTTTTGGTTGTTTCTGGAAGAATATCATGAAATGCTTTAAGGGTCGAAAAAAGTTTTTGGGACTAGATTATTATAATTCCTATCGATATCTAAGTGTTAGTTTCCAGTTTTGCTTGGTTTTCTTAATAGCTTCCTCTAATTAGTTACCTATATTATGAGTGATTGGAATATTAGAAAATTTCTTCCTACTTCTTAGGAAAAGCAAAATATTTTTAGAAGACATTTGAAATTATTGTATAAGAAGTTCAGTGTAATAAAAAAAATGACTATCATGTTCTTAATATATCAAACATTGAATGCCGCATGCACTTTTTGTACTGACTGAATACTCAACCATTTTGATCTCAATTTTTACTGTGTCTAAATTACCCTCTGGTCTTTTAATTAGAATCGTTGGATTTCAGTCATGACACTAATAAGAAAAATGAAAAGTTTCAAGAAATTATATCTCAAAAATGTTGGTAATTAAAATTTAAAAATGCCCATTTACAACTATGTTCATCAATCATTTTCTCCATCTCCAATTATTAAATGTGTTAAAATTATCTCTAATTATTATATTCTTATGCGTATGTGTAATAATTAAAGCTAACTATATTTTATATACGTGCTGGTTTAGAAGAAAATCACTATTAATAAGAAAGCAAAAGGTTGGCGAGTTTCAATGTCTACAAGTAGTCTTAACTTTAGAAGCTTGGGGGGTTTGTCTCCATGGCCGACAGTGGAAGTCTTGGAGATGATGGGCATGTCCAAACTGCCAGAACACATCACTGGCATCACGTACCTTCTTTCCTCAAACCCAAAGAACCAGCAAAAATGAGTGTATTGTCTAAGGCATGGTTGAGCACATGGCTGACGGCCCAATTAAGCTGTATTGATTCTTTGAAGATTGCAGTTAAACTTTTTTGAGTTCCCCACGCTTACGCCTGATCATGTCAATACATGGCTCCAAAATGCTGTGGACAATGGCGGGAGAAACCTTGAATTTTTGTACACTCTTGTAATTCTACGTTGCCTCAAAAACAATTTTTGAAGCGAAATTACTTGTCAAATTGTGTCTTATGGGCCAATTCCAGTTAAAGCCCCAAGTAATCAAGGATAATAAGGTGTCATCATCTCCAAAAGCCGTATCTTAGCGTGGATTTAAGCAAAGAGATGCTTCAAAACATAATGTCGAGCTGCCCATTGATTGAAATCTTGAATATTTATTCCAGTAGAGATCTTGTGAACGTAAAGGTGAGCAAGCTTCTAAAACTTAAGCAATGTAGTATTGTTATACAGGGAAATGGTTATGTTGAAGTGGAAGCACCAGGTCTTGAACCCTTTTACTGTAATAATTCATAATTGTATAACAGAAGTTTCTTTTGAATTAGATTCACAATCATTCCCTTGCAGGCCTCACATGCATATATGTGAAAATCTGAGGTTAACCTTGGATGACATTGCCATCACTGATGAGTTTTTCTTAGGCGTTGCAGAAAGTTTCCCACACCTTGCAGCGCTGACAATCCAAGATTGACTCCATTTGCAAATTATCAAGATTTCGAGTCACTCGATTAAACGCATACATTTGGATTCAAAGAGAGAACTGAAAGAGGTCGTTAAGCATTGTTCGATTTTGAATTGAGAGGATACTTCATTCCCCCACTCTCTTTTACACGGCTTGCTCCTACCCTAAGGTTTATGACATTGAGTTATATTTATGAAGTTAAATGTTTTGGACACCTCTTTCTTTCCCAGATTGAAGAACTTTTGACAATGCTAAATCAATCTCAAGTTTCATTCCAGAGATTTTCTTTCCCCCAACTGTCGAGGGTTTCAATGACATGAGAAACATCGCCTCATTTCCGCTGCCTCAAGTTCAAAAATTGTCTATAGGATTTGGTGATAGGGATTGTCTAAATGATGCATGTTTTTGTGGTATCTTTTGGACTTGTCCTCCAAAAACCATAGTTCTGGACGAATTCTTTTGGGCTTGATGTGGGTTTTTGACCTTTGAGTACAATGACGTGGTGAATGTGCTATTTGAGATGCTAACGCTTAGAAGAGATCACAAGCATAGCAATTTGCAGCAAATAGTTTTGGCAACAGGATCTTAAGGATGTAAAACTTGAGGTTTCTGAAAAGGAAGGGCACCAAAGAGTTCAACGGCCTAAGTTTTCAGACTGGTACACCTTTTGAAAGGTAACCTCACTTATTTGAAAACTGGTTAAACCTGTTTGTGCTTGATAAGTGAGCTTGATAAACTTGTTAACCGCCAACATTTAATATGAAAACTTGAGGTTTCTACGTCAAGTTATGCCAAAACACTGAAGTATGTCTGCACAGAAAGTTGAATCCGCCAGCATTTTTGAGCAATCTAGCCATGAATTTTCAACACGTTTTCAAAACAAAAACAAGTTCCAAATTCGATATTCAAGTCCCATTTCCATCTTAAGTCATCTTCCAACCTCCATAGTTGTCAAAATCAACAAATTTTAGCTCCCAAAGTCATGTAAATACATAAGCAATCCTGAAAATGAAGTGCTAGCTCAAGTCCTTCATTTCCCTCAACATTCCTCCTTTTCATATTGACGATGGACCTATACCCATGTGAAAATAGAGACCAACACAAACTCTATACACCATAGCCATGGAAACTAATCAGGGATTTGAATCAAGTACCACCCAATCACCCGGTCATCAATTATTGCATAAACTCGATCCACTATCTGAAAATAGATCCTATAGACATAAATAAGTCACGTCGCTCTTTTGCTTTACAATCTTCAATAAAGAAATGGCGTGGTCATATATATGACCACATGGTCCACAGCCTTGTTTGTGGACCGAGTCTATTCAAGTGTTTACCTTCCTTTTATAGTCTTAACGCGTGTACTTATTTTTTGGAGATTGTTAATTTCCTTTGGAACCTCTATGAGCTCCAACTTGAATTTATCATTTGAATCACTGGGTTCATACTTGACAGTTTCTACATTTCTCACTTCCAAGTTCCACCACTCAACATGCCTCGTTAAAGATTACGCTTCTTTGTGTCACCATCTCAGCCTCTTGAACCAACATCTCGTCGACCGTCAACTTGTTGAGGGTCTTCAGCATTTGCACTTCTCGAATTTAGTTGCACCTCTTGACTGCTCAATTTCTTTAATATGACACGCAAGGGGTGACCATTTAAACTTTCTCAAATTTGATTGCATGTCTTTCCTTAATTAATCTTACATTTTCAAAAATATAATTCCTAAAATATACCTTCAACGAGTGCTTAATGAACACCTATTAGACAGAACCTTAAATTAAATCAGACGCCAAATGATTTCAACAACTCATCTGCTCAGGTCTCAGAGATTCTACTATCTTGCCTTTTGGTTAGAAGCTCCAGTAGTTCAATTTCGCTGTTGAATGGCGGACGGGTAACATCACTGTCCAACATATCTAGTTCTCATCGTTTTGCTCTATTGCTCTGAATTATAACAGGCAACGGCAACTTATATTTGGCACACTGGAGACTCCGAAGGAAAGACCAAAATAAACACTATGATGTTTTTAAGGAAAAAACAGAAAACATATTACTTTTTCATAAAAACTTGAGCAATATGATTCATTTTCTAATTTACACCAAGGCCATCTACAACAAGAGGGGCCGGATACATGAATTTTCCTATCCATCATCTAAAACGTTCAAGGAGCTAAACTCGATCCAGTACCTCCATCTTCTTGCTCTCGAAACAGAGAACACGGTAACATCGCTGAAAGCTTCATTAGCAGTCCAGTTGTCGAAATTTCTTGCACCCATTTTAGCTATGAGGGAGTTGAATCTCCTTTCACAATGGTGTTTCTAGCCGAAGTGATGTATACAACAGAAGATAGAGAGTATACAAACTTCTTTTGCATTCCTAACTCTACATGTAAAGAAGCCTTCAATCAACACCCAAACACGACCTAATGCTCATGTTGACGTCAACAATCAAACTTAGAGTTGCCATATCTAAGATGAACTTCCAATCTGTATGGCACTGTCAAACCCTGCCACAACATGAAGATACTGTAAAAAATCTCCGGACCAATTAGGAAAACTTCAAGAAAGCATAGCACAAAAAAGTGAGAGGTATTTCCAAAAGATACAAGTTCTTATTTCTTTGTCCTTTAATACCTTCACTTTTCATAATAACCAAAAAGGTAAAAGGACTGCATACCAATTATTTAATTGAGAACATATAAATAACTCTTAGTCTCCTAGACACAAATGATGGCTTTAATCAGACAGCTTAAAATCTGGATTTTAATGCTTGATAATCTAATACTACAAGACAATACACTCTAATAAGCTAATACAGATAGCTAAATATGAAACATCATGTTAACCTGTTTTTCACAAGCAATCATCCTACCTAAAAGGTATAAAAAAAAACAATTAAAAAAGGCTTATCAAATGGGAAAAAAATTATATATAGAGAACATACAGTGAAAGCAATAAATGATTTAGCAATCCTGTACCTCTAATTTGTGGGTTGCAATTAGCCTTCTAAAGCATATGTGGGGACCTGCAATTAATTAGCAAGATAATGACAAGTAAGCATTAGCATTCCATTTAACCTGAAACCTATACTGATTAGAAGCTACTAACACCTAATCAGATTGCCTCAATTTTACACTTGTAAGTTGATTAACTGACAGAAGAACAATCCAAATCAACTCTGTTCCATCCTCACTTGAAGGCTAAATAATGTTTCCTTTTGACAAATTAACCACCTCATCTATCCAAACCATAAATGCCTAATTTTGTAGAATCTGAAGCAGAAATGACTAGGGTCAGGAGAAAGGGGATTAGACACTTGATATAGCGTCATCTTAACTCCAGTTACTGCATTTTAATGACAGCATTGTAACAATTCAATCTCAGGTAAACAGAGGTTAAGGTGGTCTGTTCCCTTTCTTTTCCCCCCAGCAGTGTGACAATATGATCCTAATAAGTCGTCGAGCTTTGCATCTTACATTCATCTTTGCTTACCTCATCTGGAGCCTGCTTCCGGGTAACTTTTGTGGTAACTTTTGTGCAATAAACTTCACATAAATGGAACATTAGAGCACAAAAGAGAATCTTCAAATTCAATCCTTTAACATTACTGTGTCGGGGTGATTCATTATTTAGTTTTGTAGAAATCCAAAATACACCATCAGCTGTTTACTTAATTCTAATCAAATAAATCACAACTCCTATGCCTCCCATACTATGACAAATGACTTCCTCCCAATATATGTATAATTACTTTCAACCTACATACAAGAAATTCTTTTAGACATTTGTCTTCAAAGAAGATTTGACCACCAAGATTGAATGTAGCGATGGTTTTCTTCGCAAAACTAAAATGCATGAACTGAAAACATAAGATCTTTCAATTTGAAGCACATGCAATACATCTGATGAATGTTTTATTGTGTGCTGAAACACTTCTCCCATTAAATTTTAAGCCTCTCCACATAAAGTACAGAAGGACTAAATAAGACGGTGTTTGAAAGAAACACATCAAGCAAAGAACTGACATCAATGACTACCTCTAACAGACTTGTAGCAAGTAAAGAAACACATCAAGCAAAGAAACGACACCAATGCATACCTCTAACATGTTTTCATGAGAAAAAGATGCTGATGCAGGATTTAAACCATTAGGGTTATTGAATTGAAGGATCCTTAGCTTGCCTTCCTGCGATTTTGAGGAGAAAGTCAATACATGGACAACTTAATGGGAAACCTGAAACATACAAGTAATCATGACAAGTTTCTGTGAACCTTGGTTCCATACACAAGACCGCCACCAACTGAAGGATGAAAACAAGCCACATTGACCTCATCCTCAGCACTGGGAAGAACTCTTACAAGTTCCATGTCAGAAACTCTGTATATCTGGGCAGCACAAAGCAGAATTTTGGATGCAAATGAACAGCATCAGTGAATTAGAAGGCTCCTGGACATACCTCTACTCATGGAAACTAAAAAACCATCATCTCATAAAATTATTAAAGACTACAATTAGCTTGTATATAAAATGCTTAAGAGATCTCCAAATGGGAAGTATAATAACTTCATTAAAGCAAAGGATAATAACTTCATTTGATGGCCAACAACACATAACGCATGTGAAAAATGGTATACAATTTGACATCCTCCAGCACTGGGCCACTGTAAAAGAATGCAAGCCAGTTTGCATGCCATAACTTTTCCTATCAGAGCCCACATGACTCCATTTTCATATTATTACTATGACCATTGTTATATATGCATGCGGAAATCTATGTTTCTGCAAGCGTCTCATGTCGCTGATTCCAAATTTTCAAGAAATAATGTATCTTCTAATAGTCTTATTCTAGCTTGCTTTATAATTTTCTCAAGACTCATGGTGCTGGGGGGTGATTGCCACAATGAAACATAGCTGCATCCGAATCTTTCCAGTTTAGGATGCAAAGAAAGCAACAAGCAAACCATTTCACTTCAATTTACAACTCTAACATTTCATTAGGAGAAAATGAAGCTGATGCAGGATTCAAACCATTACATGTTCTGTGACCCAAATTCTGTGCATGGAGATCATGCAAATAATGATATGCAAAGAAGATACCAAAGGTTTGCATAATTTGCTCTTTAAAACTAACATCTCAAATCCTTTTTCCTTTTCTTTCAACATATTTACTTTTCCTGTTAAGTTGGGAACTGACGGTAACTAATAACAAATTCATAAAAAAAAAAAAAAAAAAAAAAACCAATCATGTAGAACGGGTCAGGTAAGAAGCAAATGGGATGACAGAAAAACAGAGAATCATTCAAAGTAGAACTTAATGGAATTTGAAAAAAACAATGCCAGCAAGCAAGTATAATAAGTCTAATTATCAAATATACCTCCAGAATTGTATAAATTGGTACAGTCAGCTCTCCATCAATCACAACACTTTTGAGAAGTGAACTGTGACGACGGCCATAAGCAAGTAATAGATGCTCAGACGTAGGGGAGAACTGCAATTACAAAATATAGAATATCTTAAAATAGGAAATTCTTGCAATTCCATTTCTTCCTGCATTTAACCAGACAAAGAAACATATCTTGTAAAATCTTACAAACTAAAGTATCTTGCACATAAATGAAACAGCAACTTGTTAGATAAACTACTTAACCACCATGACACATATAGCTTCTCAATCATCACAGACTACTGATTAATGATGATGCTGACTTATCATAACAGATCACCTCTTATCATCTGATAGTTTAAGTCATTGAACGAGATGGCAACTCCACATATCACAAACATAGGCAAAGGCCTTGCGTTCAATTCTCCTCACCACCTAGTATAAAATGTGCCCAGGAGTTGTGCTAATAGAAAATTTCTGAGTGAGTTTTATCAGAGTGCAAAGGAAACCAACGTAATCTCCTTTCCAACAGCTTAGAGTTAAGAGGCTTAAATCTGGTAATTAAGCAGTTAAGAATACATTCAACTCAAGGCAAAGCAGAATGTAGGAAAGCAATGAACTTTGCCATTTTTTTCTTCTTTTCATTTGGGCTCTCTAATCAATTGCCTTCTCTACGTTCTTAAAAGGGAAAACAGAAAATAAATCACTCTCTCTTTTAACTTTATCAGCTTCAAAATTAATATGTTACCCAAATTCAACTGTAACTCAGCTTTGAGCTCATATGAACAATCCATCTGCTCAATGCTGAGTACAATGAACTGCAATGCAAATGGATAGTAGGATTCAACTTTCCTTCTTTTTTTCTTTTTCTCCTTTGAAGCCCACCCCACGCCCTCTTCCCCCTCCCCCATTTAGGAGAAGGAAAAGGTAGGGCTAGGAAGACTAAGTCTTCTTGGCATTCAATTTACACAGTGATCTATTTCATTTAGGAAGAAAGAAACCATGTTATACTGATAACTTATTGTAAGTAATATTCAAAACTAATTGTGCCAACAATAAAATCCAATTATGGAGAAATCAGCCTGCGAAACAATTACTGTTTTACTAATCCATTTCTGTTTCTTCCTAAACTCCATGAAGATGCACACTACAATAGGATGGTAAGATCACACACTAAAAATTTCAAACATTGGCGTACATGACATTAGTTCATTCAGGGGATAATTCTGCTCTAACTAACAGTGTTGTACTATACCAAAATGAATAACTTCAGATAGGTAAAATTCAATAGTATTTGCACGATCACATAAAGCCATGGAGATATCGTGCCAACAATTTCAGCAATAATACTGACCTGAATGGAAGTTAAACAATGAGCAGCTCTGATGGCCCGTGATGCAAGCACCATCCCAAATCTACCAAAAAAAAAGGGCTCGAGTAAGACAATATACTTGCCAATGTGATAGGGGTAATTACAGAATGGTTTTTGAGCCATGTACAGGACTTACGTTGCCTCCTCAAGAGAATATACTCGTAGCTCATACATTACTTTGTGGGCTGAAATTGGATGTCTGGTTGGGGATGTCGCAACCCCAGTGGCATCATGATGAACTTGCCCAGGAAAACCAGGATCAGCTTCCATGTTTGGTAGGACACAAGCGACACAGGCTGCTAAAAATCTACCACACGGCGAAAAATGGGCTCCCATTTCACTGGAAAGAGAATGTAAAGGACGCTTAAGCATCAAGAGAAATATAGCTCATAATTTCACATTTTAGTAAAAAAGTCAAGATCTAGGATATGCAGACATGATCTTATCATCATAACTAAGTTTAAAGATCAGCAAGAAGCAACTTCCATATGTATCTTTCTGCTAAACAGTTGTCAAAGAAACTAGGCAGTTTTTTCATTTTCTTGTTTTGGTAAAACTAGGCAGCATTAGGATATAACAGTAAACTCTCTAATGTGTTAACATGAATGAAGATATACATACCTACAAAGAACTGCATGGGGTATGGTTAAGCGACATCTTTCTGCATCAAGAGGTGCACAAGGATCTTTAACATCATGAGACCATAGCCGAAGTTTCACGGTGCATGGTAACTCAGCAGTTGCTGCTGCTGCCATTGAAGTGGCTACCTCAGGCTGAACCTGGCTTATGATAGGATTAGTGTTGCCATCATCATGTACAATACTGTTATAAGTAGCACCATCACCAGATCCAGCTCCAGGTACCCGTGGCCGTGAGGAGCGGTGCCGTGAGCCAGATCTTCCAGTAACTCTTGAATGAGCAGCATCATTTGACATAGAGGAACTTAATGGAGCAGGATTCTCTATATTATTAAAAGAAGAAATATGCTCATTACCACCACCATTTTGTGAACGCATGGCACGGAGGCCAGCTTGGCTTTGTCCAATCAACCATCCTTGCAGAAATGGAAGTTCCCAGTATGCTGGATCACTGAAAGGGAAAAAATGATTGTTTCTTTCCTCAGGCTGAATATCAGTCTCCATCGCATCCACCACGGGCTGGGATACAGCATTATCTGTCTCCCCCATCAAAGAATTAGGTTGTTGCTCTTCTGTCGAACTATTCGGTTCCATAGGAGACAGCAAAACTTCGTACTGACCCGTTGGAGTTGAATACGTGAGAAGTCGCACAGAGTTAGATGGATCCACTCTTTGTTGTGCACTATCAAGACCCACATCTGTATCAGTCTGCTGCAAAGGTAATCTGCTATCACTTCTACCAACCAAAGGCCATATCAAGAATGGTAAAGATAAAAGAGGCAACTCATTAGGCAGATTAGACCGCGAATTTGAATGAGCATCTGCCAAATAAACGGTAGGAGGAGGGTAGCGCAAGTAACCAGGGGAAGTTGCAAGTGTCATTGAAGAATCAGTTGAATCAAGGTCATTAACCTAGAAAAGAGTAAGACCAGGGTTGATTCCAGTAAAAAGATAACTAAATTAAGAGCATCTAAATCTCCAAGATGTTACCTCAGCAGTGAGAAGAAATGGAGCAGCATAAGGGTGGAAATGCACAGCCCGTAAGGAACGGCGTGTCTTAAGTACAATTGTTGGTGGGGATGTCTCTGCCCTCCTATTGTAGTGCCATATGTAAAGCTGCCAGATGATTAAGGTCAATCTAAGGATCCAACACCTAACTCAATCATATGTTGATTTAGAATACAAACCTTGTGGCCTGAAGCCACAGCCAGAAATTCCCCCCGAGCATGGAAAGCAATGGAAGCTATAGGGCGGTCTGCAAGGAAAAAATTTTCAGCAATTGCACACGCCAGCAATATGTATATGAAGCAGGCAAAAAATTCCTAAACTTAGAGTAGTATTAAAGAGACATACAAAAATCACGCGATCCTATACATTCTGCAGTTTTTGCATCCCATAATCGAACTTCATGGTCCAAACTTCCACTGGCTAGAAGATCAGGATACAGTGGATGGAATCTAACCTACAAATGTTCCACCAGCATGTCAGATAATCAGGTAAAAATAGAAAAGCAGAATACTCAACAAAATCAGAGGTAATCATCTATAAAATGCATCCAGATAAATCATACACAAGATTCAAGGGCCACTCTTCAAATGATGCACATATTAGTGTTTCACTTCATTCAAATTAACATTTCTTCTATATATTTTTCTCAGGATAGTTAGAAGTTCGTCAGGTAGTCTTTACCAACTACAGTCACTAACTGAGATGTAAGCTGTCCCAAAAGAAAGCCTTACCACCCATGGTGTCCTCCGATGACCACTCAGCACCTTTAAGCATTTCCCAGTCTGGCAATCAATTATCTTTACAGTATGGTCACCACTACCAGCAAGAAATCAACAAGAAGTCCATCAAATTATAGCTTTCTAGAACAGAAAAAGTAAAACAAACCTATATTAGCATTTAGACTGTTCTTCTACATATCATCACATTCACAAGAGTACAGCAGCGAGGGGCACGCACATTGTGAATCTGTATACAAGAGACATACAGAAACAGGAACATGCAAAGACACACATACATGCACACACCCAACCACACACAGAGCAAAAGAGGAAGGGAGATTTAACTGCGTAGAAGCAAGTGTTTTCCCATCAGGACTGAAGGCTGCTGCAATAGTTGACCTTGGGGGAGGCAGAAGAGGACAATAGTCAGCTGTTAAATGTTGCAAAGACTCCGCCTCCACCCTAGAAACAGTAAGAAAAGGACATAAATTTCAAAAACCTAACAGTGGCAGCTTTCAAAACTTGTAATATAGTTATAGAGTAACTGCAAAAGAAGCATGTTCAATTAGACACCATTAAAAAGAGAAGTAAGATATTTACCATGAGATGAGACCTCGCCTTGCGTCAATTTCTGCATCACTTTTTGTACCACAAGCATCCACATGACGTGCAGAAGCCTCTCCCCAAAACTTCTTTGAAGAATGTTTCATTCGAGGGGCAATCTCTCTCCGAGCTAATAACCGAAATACATTATAACAACTGGTACATGATGTTCAACATAACCAAATCAGAAACAGTTCAGTACGGCCAATGCAAAACAATGTGATTTATGATAACCACAAAATGAGTCTACTTGTAATGTTTTGTGAAAGAAATCTATATGTAGAAGATTACAAGAATCTGTTAGCTTAGAAGATGTAAATTCAGAACCCCAACGAAATTTAAAAATGCAGTCCCTCATATGCAAAAACAAGCCCTGATCAGTCTACAAACCTAGAGCCATATAAATTTAGCAACTGAACCAAATCAGAACAAACACAAGCGATAAGAGACATCTTAGATATTGGCGTCAAACAGCATTATGTCTCATCACAAAAGACCAACACAGTGACACACAGTGCATCACATTTGTGCATCCAAAACAAATCTAAATCACAGGGGAAAAAAACTAATGCAAAATCCAAACTAAAAAATGAACCCAATCCCATTAGGACAAATGTATAGCTTTTATAAAAAAATTAATACAAGTTTAGGTTCTCTCCTATATTAGTAAAACATGCAGAAACGTATGCCAAATGTATCAAAATAACCAAAATGGTACAACTGTTAGCCCATGAGCAATCCACTAAACGCTAAATGGTCTAACATTTTCTATGTCTTGTTCCCAGCATGACTACAATATCAGCATTCCAGATATCCTATCACACAGAATTTTAGCCAAGAAATCAAAATTACTCCTTTTTTTGTTTTCAAGGTACTCCAATTAAACTTCTCAGGCCAATACAAAACCATAAGCAGTGAAGGGATTAACCTAAAAATTCATTACTATCAGACAATCAACATTTTCATGAACAAATAAGAGCAAAAAATATATAATAAAACTCAATTCACAAGGTCGTGGTCATAAATTTCTTCCACAAAAAATCACTGCCGAGTGCCGTACTTCATTTCCGTTAAATATCAAAGAATATGATTTATCTGAATTATCAAACAAAACTAAAATTCATCAAAACCAAACCAAAAAAAAAATGCAGTCTGACATCTGGGATAGATATTGAATTGGCATTCCAATAATCAGGACCACAATTTGAACAAACACGCAACAAATACATAAATATCTAACAATTCAATCCGATAGCTCAGATCAAACATCAAAATTTCCCTGAATTGCAATATAATACCCATCAAAAACTCAAATTTCAGCTTAAAACACGAAAATAACTTCCAGAAGGGATCAAAACTCAGATCTACGCAGTAAAACCTAACTCAATAACCAGAATTCAGATGAAATTAGGGTTCAGAACTGAACCTGCTTTTCGGATTTGCTGTAGGGGTGGCGCAAGCCGCCGCCTGCAGCAGCGGCTGTTGCAGATTCATCGACGACGACGTCGATGGAGCAGTATTTGGATAGGAATTCGAATTCTCCGGCCATAACGCCGACGACGTCGACCTCATTATTTATTCTCCTCTCCAGAAGAAATTTTGCATGCTCTGAAAAATTTCAGCGGATTAATTTAAATAGAGAGCTGGGCTTTGGTGAATTGCCTGAAGTGACCTCAGAATTTTGATTCAATTTCACGGCGAAGGATGCTGAGGGTTGAGGAACTGAAGAGAAGGGTAGAATGGGAAGAAAATTTTGGGGGAGAAAATAAAACAGGGTGGAGAGGAAGAAGATGGAGATGGAGCTAAATGAGTCCGGACTCCGGAGCGTGAGGAAAATTAGGGGGTGTTTGGGAATTGAGTTAAAAAGTTATTGAGGGATGGGATGGGTTTGTATCGGCTGATCTTGGGATACATAATTGTTAAATGGCTATAAACGTCCTTTTACTGGATTTGAACGTGGACGGGTTTTCCTTCCAAAAAAAAAAAAAAAAGTGGACGGTACCTAAGATTAATGTGATGATTGATTATGATCAAATTATGACAACTAGGTTTTGAGTATATATTTGTTAGCTTGATTTGTTTATGATTTTTCTTCTTCATTAGAAGTACTTTAACCATTTATTAAGAAAAATTAAATTATAAACCTACTAAAGTAGTAGTCTAGTTGGTTTATTGTATTATCTGATGAATAAAATATACTTGATGATGTTGCCGGAGATTTGAAAGAGGGTTACTCCCACGAAGTAAGAGGGGGAGAAGATTTGTACAATACCTAATTTTGCAATTTTTAGCTTGTCAAAGAATTGAAGTTTCTTTCGAACAAGTTTAAACCCACTTGTTGAGACTAACAAATCAAAATCAAGCATGAGGACACTTTGCAATAATCTTTGACTATACAAATCGCACTATACAATAGATGGCGCGATCTTTGACTGAAGAAGCTCAATTTGATCGAGGACTGGAGTAGTTGAGCTTGAGCGAGTTTGCGCGAGAGTTTGAGTTTAAATAGATACTACCATGTTCATATCCAGCATTTAATTTAGTATCTGATCAAATTCGAGTTCAAATTCGAATACAAAATTATTTGAGCTGAGTTCAAATAGGGCAATATACAAGCTCTTATCAACACGTTTATATTACACCTAAAACTTAAATATCTAAAATTCAGCTCAACTTCTTGGATGTTTGGTGCTCAAATCCTCCCCTTTCCCCTTCTGCATTTTAAAGCTTGAATAATCTTAGGTCTCGTTTGGATGATCATTTTTTGAAATTTTTGTAGAAAATTATATTATAATGATGTAATATATGTGAGATAAAAAAAATCATTTAAAAACACGCGAGGAGAATATTTCAAATTTTTTCCACAGAAACTAAAAATCCCAACGGGGCCTTATCCAGGAGGAAGTGGGGCAACCGTCCCTGAACAATATAATATTTTTTGAACGTTTTGTAAGTCTATGTAAATTTCTTGTACACTTTTATAACAGAAGTGTGATTTTTTTATTACTGTTCATGTGGGTCCTGTATATAATAATTGTATCTCTGTTGATATATTTTACAAGTAGTTTACGTAGAATTACACCTTATTCAAAAAATGTTACATCATTCGGAATGATTTTTACTGATAACCATTTATGCCCTTGGTCCTATTCAAGATAATTGACATGCTTTAGTTCGCAATTGCCGGTCTTTATTATTCCCCGCTGCCCAGTACAAGTGCCAGATGGGGCTCGGAACTTGACAACTATCATATTCTCCTCTCTTGATGTTCCGCACCAACTCTACATTAGTACTTTGAAATCATGCAGATCTTGTATAGAAAAACTAGCTCAAAGACTAATTAAAAGTTACTAATTTTGTCAAAGAGTTCTTATAAAATTTGTTGAAAACGATACCAATTTAATGTACAGGAATATGACAAAGGTGAATAATTTTCTTACTTCATGTCCTAGAACGTAACTATCATTTCCACCTCATTACTTCTGTTTTAACAACCCTCCTCTGGAAGACACAACGAATAAAAGGAAAATGAGAGAATATTGCGTCTCATAAAGTCGTCTTAATCTTCATCCTCGTTCTTAAACCCATTTTTATTGTGGATCCTTATTCTTCACTTATGATTTTTATTTAGGGACGGCAATTCTCGACATGATCAAAAAATATAATTCGAACCTAACACGAAATTTGCAGGTACAGCCTGTAGGTTTACCCTTCACGAGTTTGGGTCAAAATCAGGTCTAACCCAAATAACTCGCCAAGCAAACAAATTCAAATCAGTTCAATCACGGGTCAACCTGTTTGATCTATTTGAACCATTTAATGTGTAATTTTATAATTTAATAAATAACTTGGGGACATAAAGTAAATAAAAAAACTAATCTAGACTATCAACTAGTATTACGAGAATGCAATCATGAATTGTATGTGAAAACGATAGATTTTATTTGTGAAAGTGTCAAAGTTGTGTTTTTATTTATGTTTTTTTTTCATAAAAAGCCAAAAAAAAGTACTATAAGCAACATACATGAAATCTAGGAATAGGGTGAAATTTTCTATAATTTTATGGAAACTTTATTATAGAAAGAGCAAATTATCTGGATGATCACTGAACTTTTGGAATCATCGAATTTTGACCACTAAACTATTAAAATTTTGATTTTGACCACTAAATTATTTAAAGTTTAGATTTCAAGTCATTTCATTATATTTAATCGTTAACTATACCCTTTTCTTTTGTCTAGTGAATCGTGCAAGCACTCTGTCATGTTTAACGATTAAATCAAACGAAATAACCAAAATCTAAACTTTAGATAGTTTAGTGGGCAAAATCAAACTTTTAATAGTTCAATGATCAAAACTCGATAATTCCAAAAGTTTGGTGGGCATCTAGATAATTTGCTCTTATAGAAAAGCCCACCTACTACCACTAAGGTGAGAAGCTCAAAAAAAAAAAAAAAAAAAAACAAAGTTAAGCAAATAGGTTATTTAGATCAGGTAACTCGCGAAATTAACGGATCGTGTTTGGATCAAGGAAGTTGATCCATTTAATTTTGTGGACCACGTTCAAGTTAACGTGTTATTCAGTATACTTGAGCATCAATTCGACCCACCAACCCACAATTCGACCTGATTGTTACCCTACATCTAGTTTTCAATTTCAAAACTATGATTATTACTGCTAAACTCAGAGTTGATTTCTTATAAGTGGCAGCAAAATCAAATCCTTCTGAATCGAAGTAATATGCTTCAACCATATGTCCTACATCTTCCATGAACACCAAATTCGATAAACAAGAACTCGTGTAGCCATGCTTTTCAATTCCAATAGTCACTTCTAGATGAAACCATATCTAAATTATTGATCCCTTGATGTAGATATTCATTTGTCTGCTTGCTTCTTTTTCATCTCTATAAGATCAGGCCAGAAAAGCCCAAAGGGTAGAATCTCCACTACTTTGAAGGGGACATCATTACACCATCACATCTTGCAACGCGACAACACATTGAATGGTTATTTTCGTTCGTAAATTTTTCTTCTCACAGAGTCTTCATCAAGTATTACGGAATATGCTATCTTTCTTCTCGAATCTACTGAATTGTTGGGGATTTGAGCAGCAGATTCCTTGAAGTAGCCAACTTCCAATTAAAAATAGAAATCAATTGCCTCGAATCTGTAGAATCTCACAACCACTGAATCAGTTTTCGGTAATTCCAGTCCGACAGTTCATTCTAATTTCTCCCTCTCTTGCCATGCAAAGAAACACAAAAGTCATCAAGTCTCAATCCTTTGAGATTCAACGTGATTAAACTCGAATATGCTGGTGTCTAGGAACTGTTTTACGGATGTGAAATGTAAGAACAATTATATGCTTCCACAAAGAAAGCAAAAAAACTGTGAGATTAGGATAAAGTTTTGTCGCATGACTTCTCTTGAATTCTTGATTATGAGGTTTGTTAGGATGTGGAACAAGCAACTAGATGTAATAAAATTGTTAACTCAAAAGTCTTCAATTGGCCTTATTTGGATCGTAGTTTTGCGCAAACTTTTTTTTATGTTTTTCACGACTATTTTTCATTTCACATACATCAAATCGATATAATATATTTTTTTATAAAAACCAACTCAAGTAGATTTTCACACCCATCGACTTGTGTTTGTATATCATTGTCGTTTCGAGGAAAAGGAACGTGTTATAATTTTTCTCCTATTTCCAATCAAGTACCAATATCAACATATACCAAACCTAATAAGCTATAGACTGTACGAGGCCAAACCCTAGGTTTTGTAACAATTTTGTGGGATCAACAATTAAGTGATGATAATCATTCAAAATTCTTAAAATTTATAATGACCAAGAGTTATGAATATGTATATGTTTTCGTGTTCCATTAATTCGAAGTTAATCAAGTTCAAGTTTTCCAAATCAAGAAAATTATAACACTAACCACAGAACTAATACAATTTAAGGGAAAAAAAAAGAAAAAGAAAAAGAAAAGAGGGGATATAGCTTGGAGGTTTGAGTGGCTAAAAAATATCATCGATTCATAAGTATACTGTATACGTGGATTATCCTAGGTTTTTATGTATGATTTTAACAATAGTTTTTATGTATGATTTTTTTTTTTTATAATCTCTAAAGAATATATATTGTATCTTAGATTACTTGGATTTGGTTAATCTTTTTCTGGAATCACATTCGAAACAGATGTCACGACATTAATTATTTTATTAATCTAACTTCCAAGTGTAAATCAAACAACTTAACCATCACATCCAACAATATATGAATTTTTCCTCTTCTTCTTCTTTTTTTTTTTTTGGGATATTGAGACTTGCCCTTATTGTTGCAAATTCAGTATCTTATACCAACACAAAAGTGCAAACTGATGATAACTCAGCATCAGATGCAAAAGAAACATTTGGTTGTTCTTTTTACATTCTTTTGGAGTTTTGTACACCAAACAAATTTTTCTTTTTCTTTTTTTTTTTTTATTTTGTAATGAAGAATATGATGTTTATGGACGACTAAATGCTGAAAATGGCATCACGTAATTTATAAGCATGCGATTTATTTTTTTTTTCTCAAATATCCAAATACGTTTGTGACCAAAACAAAGAGGTGCCTCTCTGGTAATGGTTATGCAGCAACAATTCAACTAGCTTTTGGCTCGCAAAGTTATTTCAGTGGATCACGTTGCCAGCTGCCGCTGGAAGTTTAATTATTTTCTTCTTCTCATTTTAAGTGAATGTAAATCTTTTTTTTTTTTTTTCCCGAAACGAAAAAAACACATACACCCAACTAATTTAGACAAACGCAGGAGTTAATCGAGAAATCGGCCCGAAAGCAATCTAAAAGGGACCCACAAAGAACCACTGTTCAGCCAATTGATGATGTAAAGCTTGAATATTGGGTTTTCTCACACAATAGGTAGGTATTTGTCTATTATTTCTGACCACGATCATGTAGAATTTTTTTTTTTGTTTTGTTTTGGTGGATAACGATAACTAATCTACTCCTGCTTCAATGGGAGGAAACTAAAGAGGCTTGTGTAGAGATAGGGGGTAAATTACGAAATCAAATAAGTGTTACTGCACCCTCTCTATTTTTACCAGGTGAAATTAGTGCATTTTGTATGATGCACCGACAGAGTTTGAAGTTATCAAAGATTAAACGACAAGTGTATGAAAGAATTTTAAAGGGGGTTCTCCCTGCTCGATGGTCCACGGTCATGTGGGAGTTGAAAAATTACTAGCGAAAAAAAGAAAAGAAAAGGCACGACAAATCATTATCTCGTCCAATTGATTGTCAAGAAAAAGGAATCGAAGAGTAGTTACAAGACACATATGACAAAGAAATTGATTTATTTAGGCATATATAATTAGCTTTCTGTCATCTTTTCATTTAACTGTAATTAGAATTTATTTCACAATCATATCATTATTTTGTTGCTCCAAAACCAATCAAAAGGAAAATTGCTCTTTCCTCGTGTTTTTCGGGTCCATCATTCGACCACACAATTATTTAATCAATGTTCTTGTCCAAGAGCTAAATCTTAACAATAGTTCACTTCTATTATCCACGTATCCACATGACAATTATGATCGACTACTAGACCTAAATGTTCTCGAAGTTGTTTAAATTTTTGGATTATTAGTTTCTTCTCAAAATTTTTTAAAATATTTTTCATGAACATATTTTTTAATTATTTTTTATCTCACATACATCAAATCATTATAGTAAATTTTTTTTATAAAAACTCAAAAAAAAAAGCGATCCAAATAAGTTCTAACATTCAAGGCTCAATGTTCACCACCCCTTCTTAGCTTTTTTTAAAAATGTCCAAGAAAAGAAAAATGCAGAACTAAATCCATAAGCAAGCAAAAAATAAATAAATAAATAAATCCATAAGCAAGCAAATGATGTGGTCTGCAAATCTCCCCAACTCCCCCAAATTTCCAACCTCCATTTACGTGTACACATGCCACAAGACCAGTGACTGAGAACCATCACAGAAAGATGATCAAACTTCTTCTCCAAGATGTACAGAAGTTCCCGGCCATTTTCCAAAATCTTGATAATCACACGGGCCCACAAGTACACAAGACCTCAATCAAGCTCACCATTAACAGAGCGATGGCCCACAAGTGAATCAGACCTGAATCGGACGCCATTCACGGATACTTCATTCCACCCATCAGAATCTTCAAAGAAACGTCCACACAAAATCCACTGGACGTCATCCACACAAGATTGCCTCATTAGTCATTACATACGTGTCTTAAACTTACTGACTGTGAGCCTGTGAGCCTGTTACCCTTGCACCTTCCTACCAGACACGTGTCACTTCCACCTTCCTCTCTCTCTATTTCGTGGACGTTAAAACCGCCGTTGAAAGATAAAGGACACAGCCACCCAAATTGGCGAACTGTCCCCCAAGGTGACTTTAACCCGACGTGTGACGCGCCATTTCCACATGTCCCGGTCCCATTAGCTCACTCCATGGAACCAACTGTACACTAATTTTTTGATTTTATGACGGTAATATTCGTACGCTCTTTCTAACTTTCGTTTACAAGGGATGGTTCCAAGACTGGTTGCAACTTGCAAGTTGCAGATTGCGATAGCATGCTCGGATTTGCGTCCGCATGGAAGGTGTGTTTTTTTAGTTGTTTGTATAAAATTTTATTACAACTTACCATAAAATCAGCAGAAAAAGCCTTTGTGTATTTAAGGGTTTGGAAAAATTTTAAAAGATTTCTTTTTCATTTTTTTTCTTTTCCTTCACTTTTTCATTTTTTTTTCCCTCCTCCCTTTCCTTTCTTCTTCTTCTCTTTCTTTGCTCACATAGCAACAACAGCTATGGAGTGTTCGGCGGTGATGCCATTGCCGACATTGGTTGGCCGTCCGCCGCTGCCTTCTTCATTGACTAAATTTCACACTTCTTCACTCCATTTTTCGTGTAAATTCCATTTCCGTTATTAATTTTCAGAAAGAACAAATAAAAATTGGTCTAAATTTAAAGAACAATTGGTAGACAATGTTTTCTCCCCTTTTCTCCCTCCCTCTCCTCCTCCCTCTCCCCCCTTTCTCCTGCCTTCCACGCTCTCCCTTCACTTCTCACGACCCTCCCTCCCCTACTTTGATGTGGACCAGATCCCTCCCCTACCCTGATCTGGACTAGATCTGGTCTGGAGTGTTGATAGACTCACCTTTGATGTGGACCAGATCCCTCCCCTACCCTGATCTGGACTAGATCTGGTCTGGAAGTGTTGATAGACTCACGTGCAAGGGAAAAATTTTTTAATGTGTTTTTTGGCATATAAGGTATATATTTTAAAATTTTTGGGGAGTTTTTTAAGATTATTATAGTTAAAGTTGTTAAAAATTTTGTAAAAGAAAAACTAGGTAAAAAACTTGCCTCCCAAACTGATATTTGCATAAATTTATTTGATTGTATCATACAAATATTTTTAAATTATTGTTTATCTCAAATATATCATATTAAAAATATAATATAATATTTTTCTTAAAAAATTATTTTAAATAATCAACTATCCAAATACGAGTGTTTAATGATCAAGATTTGGCTCATCAAGTACAATTCAAAATGTACAACGATGTTTACGGCACAAAACCTTGACTCAAATTATATGTATCTTTTTAGCAGGGAAAAATTGAGATTTAAGAAGCGAGGAAGGAAAAGAATAATTAAAATTCAGGGCCTTTCTAAATTTTAGAATTGAAATTTTAACCTCAATCACTGGACTAGAGCCTTTTCAGCAATGTATCTTTATGAATGAATAGTGTTTGATTTTTAACATTAGTATTACGAAATTATGTAAATTATTTGTGATTAATTATAACTTATTGAAATATTTGTAAAACCGTTCATAAATAGTTGCCTTACCAACAGTTCTCGCCAAAACTCTCATGGACGTAACTATTAGATATTTTATCTACTATACATACTTTGTTATTTGAATTCAAAAGCTTTTTTTTTTTATGGGATAAAAAAGGAATAAGAAAGCATTCAAAATTTGAAGAGAAATATAGGAAAGGGTAGGGGTATAGATGAATTGGGTGATTCGGTGGAAAAAACGTTAGTGAGAAATCTCAAATTAATTAAAAAAAAAGGGTAATATTTGAATTAATTAGGTGACACTGAATTTTTTAAATAAAATTTGCTTCAAAAAATAAATGTGATAGTTTATTCATTTATCACTTAATATAATTTATACTTAAATGTATCAAATTTAATATTTAAAAATTTAATAAATTCAAATTTCATGTTTCATTTTTTAGAATTCAGTTTTATCCAACGCGCACCCTAAAGTCTTATTCTCCAAATTGAATTTAAGTTTGATTCGATAAAATCTCATTCAATGTGTATGATTTTGATAAATATCATAGCATTGAAAAAAAAACAAAAATTTTGTGACCAAAAATCAATCTACTCTTAAAATAAAGTTTTCAAATGCAATAAAATCTGCCTGGCTCAGCTCAAAGAATGACGAAATCAAACATAAAAAAAAAACATTCAGGATCAGCTCAATTCAACTGTTATACTAGCACACTAGTAATTAGTAAAAATATTTAGCTGGTTCAACTTGATCACGCGCTTCCAACCCGAACCTTCATTAGTAATCCGAACCTTCATTAGTAAATAAAAATATTTAGCTGGTTCAACTTGATCACGCGCTTCCAACCTGAACCTTCACGCGGATTCTCCAACCCATCTCCACCGTCCTTCTCACTTGTCTCTATAGCCATCCCAGCCGTCGCCTCCGCTTTCGCACACAACTCGCCACTTGGCCCCAAATTAACGGCTTATCCTTTTCCGGGACAAAAAAAAAAAAATCTTATCCCATCTCCCATCTAAGCCTATATATATCCCTGTCCCTCCGCCGTTTCCAACACTTCACCAGCTGTGATTTTCGCTGCAAAGCAAAGCAAAAAACAAGAAGAAAAGGGAGAAAACCCCAGAAATCCAAAGGATATTAATTCTTGATATTCCACTTTTTTTCATTTTCCATTTTTTGAAATATTTCTGTGATTGATTCTTTCTATTATGGCAATGAGTATGCCGCATCAGATCGGAGCATTGGCCGGAACGCCGATAGCAGCGGAGTCCGGAGGACTAACAGGAGAGGGAGCTCAATCGGCAGCAACAGTTAGCACGTCGGCAGTGTGGAGATCACCGGTGACGAATCTCCGGGTTTCAGTGCAGAAACCGGGAGATGTAGAAAGGGTTTCACCCCTTTCGTCGCCGCCGTTGAGCCCGGTAAGGGCCGGCATGCGACCAGATCTCTCGGTTGCATGCCAAGCATTTGCGACCGCCGTGGAGACAGAGACGGCGGTCGAAAAAGTTCATAGCTTTCCTGAAAGTTCTACCCAGAAGAAGGAAAAAGGGTTGCCGGTTTTCGTGATGATGCCGTTGGATAGTGTGAAAATGGATAACACGGTGAATAGGAGAAAGGCGATGAATGCAAGTTTGCAGGCGCTGAAGAGTGCTGGGGTAGAAGGGATAATGATGGATGTTTGGTGGGGATTAGTAGAGAGGGATGAACCAGGGAAGTATAATTTCGGTGGCTATGTTGAGCTCTTGGAAATGGCGAAAAAACATGGGTTGAAAGTTCAGGCGGTCATGTCTTTCCATCAATGTGGAGGAAACGTTGGTGATTCCTGCACGTATGTTACTTTCAACTTCACTGCATCATTTTTTTTAATTATTGGAAAAAGTTTTAATTTTTTCATTTTGGTTGAATAATAAGTAGTAAATATTGTCTGGATTTGGAATATTCTGGCAAAATTTTGTATTTTCTTTGTTGGTTGTTTTAATATGGATTGAAAAAGATGTTGCTTTTATCTGAGCTTTTAACATGTGGTGGTAGCGGCTTCAGAGCTGGAAAAGTCGAATTTAGCTTTTCCTATTCACTTTTTTAGTGGTCACAAGAAGCTAATGTAAAATGGAAAATTGGCAATGGGTGAAAGAGACGTGCTAGAGTTTTAATTGTAATCGACAACAAAGTAGTTTTTTTTTTTTTTCTTTTTTGTGGGGTTCAAAAGACAACAAAGTAGTATCTAATTAAAGATTGTAACTTGGAGTTGGTTTTTTTTCATTTTTTGTTTTTGAGGGATATATCAATTGATAAGAAGATGTAAAATTTTGTCGTACTTATTTTCCTATTGAAGTCAAGGCGAGTAGGTACTGTGTAGTTTCTTGTCTGTCTAGGGACTAGGAAACCAAATTGATAATTTAATACCAAAAATAAGGCCCAGGTACCTATTTGTTTGAAGATTGCATAAGTTAGTACTGTAATAAAAACTCCTCAGTATGGATAATATCTCATCCTCGGAAAATTCTTCCCTGTTTCGTGTAAGACTTGCCTTTTCTTGAAGATATTAGAATTGAAGCAGGAAAAAAATGAACATGGCCATGAATGCTTTATTGCCTTTATGTGAAACTCAAATTAACAATTTTTGCATTTTGTAGAAGGAAAGGTCATTCTAATATTCATGTGGGTAATTTGGATGAATAACCTTTGAGTGCTTTGAACTTATGAATGGGCATATTAGTTTTAGCACAAGTGTTGTCCATACTCTTGAAAAAATTGCTGCTTTTCTGAAATTAAACCTATTGTATGGTTTATCAGAGGGTAAAGCTTGCAAATGTTAGTTCCATGCATTTGGTCAGTGATTAATGGGTGTGTAGCTTCTACCTTCTTTTCATGGTGTCATAATGTGTCTTTAATTTTCTGCTGCATATTCTTTTTGCTGATTGTTCCATTTGGGTTCTCAGTATCCCTCTCCCAAGATGGGCGACAGAAGAGATTGACAAAGATCCTGGCCTTGCATACACAGATCAATGGGGGAGGAGAAATTATGAATACATCTCTCTTGGATGTGACACCCTTCCAGTACTCAAAGGAAGGACACCTGTCCAGTGTTATTCTGACTTTATGCTGGCTTTCAGAGACAAATTTGAGCACCTGCTGGGAGATACCATTGTGGTAAGCAAATAAATTCAGCATTTTTTACATTAGAATAGATTAATCTGGAGTGTTGTCTTTGAATAAGTAGTCATTATTGTCTTACCCTTTTATCTTGTCATGACATCAGGAAATACAGGTTGGAATGGGTCCTGCTGGTGAGCTCCGCTATCCTTCATATCCTGAACAGAACGGAACGTGGAAGTTCCCTGGGATTGGAGCTTTTCAGTGCTATGACAAGGTATGTTCTCATTCAGTTTTGTTCTTCAGTTTACATCTTACTTGTGCTTATTGATTACTTAACTTTATGTATCTCTTGCAGTACATGCTAAGTAGCTTAAAAGCTGCAGCAGAAGCATATGGAAAGCCTGAATGGGGAAGCACTGGCCCAACAGATGCTGGCCATTATAACAACTGGCCAGATGACACAAACTTCTTCAGAAAGGAAGGTGGTGGCTGGGACAGTGAATATGGAGAGTTCTTCCTCAGCTGGTATTCCAAGATGCTTTTAGATCATGGTGAGAGGATACTGCAATCTGCTAAAGCTATTTTTGAGAATGGAGGGGTCAAAATATCAGTGAAAATTGCTGGAATCCACTGGCATTACGGAACAAGGTCCCATGCCCCTGAGCTTACAGCTGGATATTACAATACTAGATTGCGTGATGGATACCTTCCCATTGCTCAGATGCTGGCGCGCCACGGTGCAATATTCAACTTTACTTGCATTGAGATGCGAGACCATGAGCAGCCACAAGATGCACTTTGCGCACCTGAGAAGCTTGTTAGGCAAGTGGCTTTAGCTACACAGCAAGCTCAAGTTCCTCTCGCTGGAGAAAATGCATTGCCAAGGTATGATGAATATGCACATGAGCAGATACTAAAGACAGCAGCATTAAATATTGACGGTAACTCGACCAACAGAGAAATGTGTGCTTTCACATACTTGAGGATGAGCCCAGACTTGTTCCACCCTGATAATTGGAGAAGGTTTGTGGCATTTGTGAAGAAAATGAAGGAAGGAAAAGACGTCCACCGGTGTTGGGAGCAAGTGGAGCGCGAGGCTGAGCATTTCGTACACGTAACTCAGCCATTTGTGCAAGAAGCTGCTGTAGCTCTGAGGCACTAGTACTGCAGCAGGTTAATGCATGTTTCTGTATGTATGAACAAGAAGCAGAGAATGCCCCCTGATGGCTGGTTTTGTGGCCATGGATCTCTGTTTTGTTGTACGCATATCATTAGGCCTATTTCAAGAACCATATAGGAATTCTCCAAGGTGTTTTAGTAACAAAATTCCAAAATGATGCAAGTATCAATGATGCATTAATAATAGTAGTAGCATTTCTTTTCATTTGTCGTGCGTGTATTGTATTCATTAGTGATCTATAAGAAGAACTCTTATAAGACGTCTATGGTCCCTGCTGTCTTGACATACTTGTATCGAGGACTTGACGTACTTGTAAGATTTTTATCTGCCGCCCGTTTCAATAGCAAAGCGATGGATTTATGGGGTCTCACACACTCACGTGAATCTGCTGATTGCTTGAAAATTGGGTACCGTATGATTTAAACTACTGCCACCTTGTTCCCCATCACATAAACTTACAGGCCACTTCTGCTTTCTCTTGCAAGGTGGGTAATTGGCAATTCTGTCCTTTTCTTTTGTTTGGGTCATTCACAAGACTCAAAATCGAGGCCTTGATTAAAGACTACTAAGCTCTTTGTTACTCGACCCAACAAACATTAATGGCAATTCTATTTGTTTAGTGAAGGTAGAGCACTAACATGGCTAAACAACACAGGTGAAGATTGCAAGGGTTCGACAAAACTATGGGATTGGGATTTTTCATGTAGAGAAAAAAGAGAATCAGTGGAATCATTCTTATATATTAACATTGCAGTCTTGTAGGAAAAGAAAAAAAAAAGGGGGGGGGGGGGGGTTCGAAACAATATTCTTATTTATTAACATTCCAGTCTAGTCATAAGCGTAATTAATCAAGGAAAACAATAGGTGTAATTAATCATCCTTCATGTTAAAGGTTGAGAATTTTCCCAACATATATCCTCGTGGTTAAACGGTTATTTCTTGTTTTCTTTTTGGGCCTATTATCATGATCACCATTTTTTTTATTCAATTTTTGATCTGTATTTTTTTTTTTTTTGTCAATTGTCACCATTTTTGGTCTGTATTTAAGATTAGCCTTTTGGGCCTATTGTCATGATTCATGGTTATGATAGGTGGACTTGTTTGAATATGAATACATATTCTTTTTGCAAAAAAAAAAAAAAAAATTTGCATTATAAATATATTTTTCAATCACTTTTTTGTATTTGTAATTACCTTTCCACTTTATATATATCACATCATCATAAAAAATGTTACATTACTATTTTAAATAATCTTCTATCCAAACACATACTTTTTGGGCCTATTTAAACGAGTGATAACATAGTTAAACATTTCTCTTGCTAGTCTTGCAAAAAATAAATGACATTAATCAGCTTTTTCTTTTTGTTAATCAATCAATTTATTAGAGGATACACCTAAATGGATCCTAAAATTATTCTATTTATTGCATATTGGTGTGTGTGTGTTCCTCCTAATTAGCAGCTCAACTTCCGTTGTTACGTTGGCTTCCACAGCTTCACTTCACTAATAACCTGAATTGACCAAGTAATTAACCAAAAAAAACACTGGGATGGCAATTTCACAAAACTTGTTCAAGTTCCACAGCCACATGAAACAAGCCCATTGTCCAGGTCAAATGCAGCATAATATGCAACACCTAACAACCTGCTATTCCTACGTGCCATTACCTCATACCTCAAAAGGCAATCATGTTCTACTATAAATTCAAGACCTTAATTCAAGCAAAAATGCAGAACTTTCAGTTTTAGTTACAAAGATATCAAACGATTTAGTCACTTCATTTCATCTTTAAGAAAAATGTCGAGCACTCAGTTTAATGCAGGCGAAACCCACGGCAAAACTCAGGTGATTAAACCTCTTCTATTTAAGTGTTAGCAATTACCATTCTTTTCATGCTGTTGCAGCAAATTTCATGGCCTAGTCCTGTTTGCAATAATTTGGCTATCCATAGACATTGTAGTTGATATATAGCCAGATCACCATATACAGCTAGATCATCATATATAGCTGATATACGTTTCTATTTTCAAGATATCATATCAATCATCAAGTAGAAGAAAATGAGAATTCTTGATTTGGGATGAATTCTTGAAAACTCATTAGTAGGACTCTGCATCCCAAGATTATTACTAACAAGTTTTTATACGCAGGCCAAGACAGAGCAGTTGGTTGATTCATGCAAGGATGCAGCAAATGCAGCCCGTGACCAATCTGCCCAGGCTGCAGATCAGAGTGCCGGATTCCTTCAACAGGTTTTCAACTTTTACAGTTTTGTCCAAGAAGAATTCAGGATTAAAATTCTTTTTCTTGACACTCAATTATTTGTTATCTTCTTCTTATTATTGTTACTTCTTTTTTATTTCAGACTGGCGAGCAAGTGAAGAGCATGGCTCAGGGTGCTATTGATGGTGTGAAGAACACACTTGGAGTTGGTAACAACAGCACTAAGAAGTGAAAGAAACACGTCAATCATTCGTGTGAATCATGACTTAGTTGATTTATTTGTTGGTCATTTCCTATAATTAGGAGTTTCCTACACTCGAATGGTATAAGGAAATCATAAGTAGGGGTTTCTTTTTAAGGATTTCTCAGATGATGTAATAAGAGCTTTTAGGAATTTGTCGCTAAAGCGGAGTTTATACCATTTTGATGATTTTTAGGTTAGCTTAGGATTTGCTTCAGTTTCTAAGCTTATTTAGAGTTGGGAGCATGTTAATTTTCCATTGATTTGAAGAGTCTCTTGATACAGAGAACTCTCTTTCAAGTGTGATAAGGTAGTATTGACCATAATAAAATATACTGAATTCATGAAGAAAATGAGACAACTTGGTCTTTTTTCTGACTTCTCGTTAAGATTCCAAAACAGGTTTTCCACAAGAAGACTAGTTACAGAACCGAAGTCCAACGTTTTGAAATTACAGCTACGTTTGCAAAATGGAGATTTGTAGTAGTTAATATTGACTACTAATATTATCTGTTTACCCTTTTATTGTCATTGCTATATAATATGCTTTCTATCTAACTTGCACGCATCTTAGATTAATTCACCTTTTTGATTCACAGAATTTGTTTCAAGGACTCGGGACTGATGATTTCAGGAAATAATTCCCAAATCCATTCTCGTTGAAGTACCCGATGTACTTGCTAGGACAGAAATTCAATACTACCTTGATCATGTGTTTGGTTTGGACATTTTTTTTTAAAATACAACATTTTATAACTGGTCCTATAATAGGGAATGTGAATGTACCTAATTAAATTATTGAAAATTCGAAGAGAACTAAACTATCTCTGAAAATATTTTAGAAGTTTTGGACGGAAAATGTAGGCAAGGGATTTTGATTCCCATACCTATACCCACGGAGGGACACTTCGACTTTAGGCTCAAAATTTTCTCCATTGAGCTTATTTGCATACTAAATATAAGAAATATTGCATTAAAAAAAGGGTTATCATCACTTTAGCCCCTTAACGTTTGGTGTTACTATCAATTTCCCCCTTAACGTTATCTTTTAGCCACTTTACCCCCAAGACTAATGGTCAAACTTAACGGAGTTTGTTAATTAAAGTAAAAAGACATGTTTAACCCTTAAAATTATTATCACTTTACCCCCATAAAATATAGTCTCATTATCAATTTACCCCATAAAGTTATTTTTTAGACAATTTATCCTACCATTAAACCAACTTAGCAAGTTAAAAAACTTTAGAAGAAAATACTCTTCTCTTTGCATAATAAAAATAATAAAAAATTTAGAGTGACTCTTCTCCTTTTTAATATCAAGAAAAAAAGTCAAAGTATTAATTTTTTTTCTTCTTGACAATCTTATTAATATTGAAAAAAAAATAGAAAGATGGAGAGGGGGAGGGGGAGAGAGAGAACTCAATTCTTTTTTTAAAAATTACAAATAAGAAAGAATTAAATATTTTTATTATTTTAAAATTATTTCACTTTTTTGTTTACCACCAAATTTCAATTCTAATCCCGACAACCTTAAAGTAATGCGATAATGTTAGACTTTTCTTTATTTTATTTTTTTACAAAATCTAATTTTTTTGTCTCATTCTTTCCTATCTCTTTTTCTTTTCCTAGTATTAATAAGTGTGAAAAAAGAAATTTTAGAAAACTCTTTTATTTTTATGTTTTTCGATCTCTTAAAGTGAAAAAAAAGGAAGAATAACTATTCTAACTTTTTGTTTTTAATTATATATAAAAAAGGGTAAATACATTTAAAATTTTTTGACCATACTAGTTAGATTAATGATGAGGTAAAATGCCTAAAAAATAATGTTAGGAACTAAAATGATTGTATTACTATAATTCAAATGAATAAAGTGATAATAACAACGTAGTAATGCTATAAAATAAAAGGATATTTTTGTCCAAAATTTATTAACGTGTTGAGTTGAATTACTTATAGGGGCAAAGTGATTAAAAGATAACTTTAGGGGGGTAAACTGATAGTAGTGATATAGTTTAAGGGGGTAAACTGATAATAACCCTTAAAAAAAGCATAAGAAATATTGTACCCGCGGGCCACAAGATAGGGGTGGGCAAAAATACTTGTTAACTCGAAAACTTACCATATCCGATCCAATTTGATCCGAAAATTAGGATATCCGATTCGTATTATTTGATTGCGTTAAAAGAGGGTAAAGGACCCGATTAGATTCCGGGCAGGTTAGGATCACATAATTGAAAATCTACAAATACTTGACTCACCCCGCATATATGTATTTATATATATTTATATATTTATTTTTAATTGTTATACACATACTATAAAATAATATTTTTAGAGCTAAATAAACAATTTCATTGAGCAAATTGTACGCAAATATGGGAGATTATAGTTTGTTTACAAAATTCATTTGTAGAGATCATGATTTTATGTTTTTTAGAAAAGAATTTAGTTAATATGGAATATATATCTAAAAAAAGGTGCTACTTATTTCAAATTTTTATTGATTTTGAATTCTTTTAATTTTTTCCCTTTTTCTTGTATGCTCTTTGCATGTTTGTTTCTTGGTGGGATAATTTTTTTGAGAAAAAATCTTTATTAAATTTTAGATGAATATGTGAAATATAAAATTAAATTAGTATAAATCATTTTTTTTTAAAAATTAAATGATAAGCGGGATGAGACGGGTATCCGTTGATCCGATCCTAGCTAATTAGGTACTTGCTGATATGTAGGGCGAATAAAACTCAGAAAATGGCTGATCTGCAAAATGCGGGACGGGTTAGTCAAATGGTGCATAGGGTAGGTATTCGACCCATACCCACCCCTACGACGACTCCATAAGGTCCCATATATCTCTCTTCATTGCATATACTTAACATTTATAGATTCCTAGCTAGATTAAATACTTTATTACAAAAAAAAAACACTAGATTAAAATTAAATACTTGTTTCACAAAAATCTCCTGGAATTCTTGCTAGGATCCTGCCCACTGCTGATCTTCATAATCTTATGCCAATCTTCTAAAAACAACTCTCAATCAATGTTTTTAAACCCGAACCGGGGAGTGAACTGGAAAACCTCCGGGTTCACGATTCAACCAGTTCGACCCCGGTTCAAAGATTTAATAATTTTTTATTCATTTT
Source organism: Coffea arabica (assembly GCF_036785885.1). Taxonomy (NCBI): domain Eukaryota; kingdom Viridiplantae; phylum Streptophyta; class Magnoliopsida; order Gentianales; family Rubiaceae; genus Coffea; species Coffea arabica. The sequence goes on from NC_092315.1 coordinate 6,093,106, forward strand.
AGTATTAAAAATTTTGAATAAAATTAAAATATTTATTTTAGAAAATAAATACTTAATAAAAACCGGTTGAATCTCTCGGTTTTTACCAGTTCAACCGGTTTGATTATTTCTTTGGATTTTTAATTGAATCAGACCGGAGGCATGGCCGATTCGCGATTCAACTGGTCAAACCGGCTGGTCCGGTCCGATTTTTAAAACCATTGCACTCAATAGAAAATTTCATTATTCATCTCTTTTGTTTTTAACATCTTTCAACTGGGGAGAGGTGAAATTTAACAAACATTTCTTATTCATGAAATCTCAATATTAACCACTAGACTAACGCATTCTCGACATCATAATTCATCTCTGATCCAAAAATTGTCACTTTCAAGTTTTCCAACAAAAAACACACCTATAGTTATGTTTCTTAGTTGTATTTATACACCACAAAAAAAAATCTTAACTTTTCTCTTATGAAATGTTAAAATTAATGAAAGACATCTGAACCAAAATTCTCAAGTCCAAAACCAAAAAATAAAAAATAAAAAAATTAGAAAACAAAATAAGAAATCTAGAATGACCGTTAATCAATTGGCGCGACGGCTGTCTCCCGCAGCTTCTCCTAGCTTCCCCCCCACCATCCAATAATACGCCACTAAACTCCACCTTCTTGCTACCAAATCTCAACCTAAATTCTATTGCCTTCTAACGGCAAAATTCTTGAAAAGTGAAAACCCCTTCTTTCAGAAAAAAAGAAGGCGGAAAAAGAAAATTTTTCAAGTTCCACAGCCACATGAAACAAGCCTATCGTCCAGGTCAGATGCAGCATAATATGCAACACCTAACAACCTGCTATTCCTACGTGCCATTACCTCATAGCTCAAAAGGCAATCATGTTCTACTATATATTCAAGAGCTTAATTCAAGCAAAAATGCAGAACTTTGGGTTTTAGTTACAAAGATATCAAATGATTTAGACACTTCATTTCATCTTTAAGAAAAATGTCGAGCACTCAGTTTAATGCGGGCGAGACCCATGGCAGAACTCAGGTGATTGAACCTCTTCCATTTAAGTGTTAGCAATTATCATTCTTTTCTTGCTGTTGCAGCAAATTTCATGGCCGAGTCCTGTTTGTAATAATTTGGTTATCCATAGACATTGTAGTTGATATATAGCCAGATCATCATATATAGCTGATATATGTTTCTATTTTCAAGATATCATATCAATCATCAAGTATAAGAAAATGAGAATTCTTGATTTGGGACGAATTCTTGAAGACTCATTAGTGGGACTCATTAGCAAGCTCAAGTTCCTCTCGCTGGAGAAAATGCATTGCCAAGATATGATGAATATGCACATGAGCAGATACTAAAGACGGCAGCATTAAATATTGACGGTAACTCGACCAATAGAGAAATGTGTGCTTTCACATACTTGAGGATGAACCCAGACTTGTTCCACGCTGATAACTGGAGAAGGTTTGTGGCATTTGTGAAGAAAATGAAGGAAGGAAAAGACGTCCACCGGTGTTGGGAGCAAGTGGAGCGCGAGGCTGAGCATTTCGTACACGTAACTCAGCCATTTGTGCAAGAAGCTGCTGTAGCTCTGATGCACTAGTACTGCAGCAGGTTAATGCATGTTTCTGTATGTATGAACAAGAAGCAGAGAATGCCTGATGCCTGGTTTTGTGGCCATGGATGTCTGTTTTGTTGTACGCATATCATTAGGCCTATTTCAAGAACCATATAGAAATTCTCCAAGGTGTTTAGTAACAAAGTGACAAAATGATGCAAGTATCAATGATGCATTAATAATAGAAGTAGTATTTCTTTTCATTTGTCGTGCATATATTATGATGTATGAATTGTCAGAATGTTGAACTGTTTTGGTCATTCATTCGTATGTCAAAAGAAAAGGTAGAAAAGAATAATGAATTGAATGCCTTCTTAGAGAAGCAAATTAATATCCAGGTATGAAACTATCTACAAGAATTCCCCTAGATTCTGGTAATCAACAAGAATTGAGAATTGTACTCATTACTAGTGACCTATAAGAACTCTTATAAGACGTCTATGGTCCCTGCTGTCTTGCATCAAGGACTTGACGTACTTGTAAGATTTTTATCTGCCGCCCATTTCAATAGCAAAGCGATGGATTTATGGTGTCTCACACTCTCACGTGAATCTGCTGATTGCTTGAAAACTGGGTACCGTATGATTTAAACTACTGCCACCTTATTCCCCATCACATAAACTTAATAGGCCACTTCTGCTTGTTAATGCCGACCATTTACCACTTTGTAAATTGCAAGCAACTATATGCTATCAAGAATCATGTGACTAAAAGTTGCTTTCAAGGTGGGTAATTGGCAATTCTGTCCTTTTATATATTTTTTTTTGTTGGTCTAAATCCTGGCCTTCGGTGACTGCTAAGGCTTTGTTTGGATTGCATTTTTCTGGACTTTTTATAAAAAAATTATTGTAATGATTTGATATATGTGAGGTAAAAATGTGATCGAGAGATGTGTCCATGGAAAACATTGTGTTTGGACAGGAGATTATTGCCCAAATATATTTGCTTACATCACCATTACAATTTCCAATACACCTTTTTATTTTTCCAATTACCTTTTTATCTCAGATATATCGCATCACAAAAAGTACTACAGTAAAAATATCTCAAATAATTTACAATCCAATTTTTCTTTGGAAAATTGCAATCTAAACACTCCTTTTTAGATTTTGACTAATTCAAAATCTAATACTATCGGACTCCTTTTGAGAAGATTTTGACAATGTTATTTTTTCCATTCACAAGACTCAAAATCGAGACCTTGATTAAAGACTACTAAGCTCTTTGTTACTTGACTCAACAACCATTAATAGCAATTCTATTTGGTAAATGAAGGTAGAGCACTTGCAAGATTTCGACAAAACTATGAGATTGTGATTTTTCATGTAGATAGCGTAGAGAACAAAGAGAATCAGTGGAACCATTCTTATCTATTAACATTGCAGTCTAGTAGGAAAAGAAAAAAAAAGGGGGGTCGAAACAATATTCTTATTTATTAACATTCCAGTCTAGTCATAAGCGTAATTAATCAAGGAAAAAAAAGGGTGTAAATGTTAAAGGTTGAGCATTTTCCCAACATATATCCTCGTGGTTAAAAGGTTATTTCTTGTTTTCTTTTTGGGCCTATTATCATGATCACTGGTTTTTTTTTTCAATTTTTCGGTCTGTATTTTTTTTTGTCAATCATCACCATTTTTGGCTTGTATTAAAGATTAGCCTTTTGGGCCTATTGTCATGATTCATGGTTATGTCAGGTGGATTTGTTTGAATATGAATACACATTCTTTTTGCAAAAAAAAAAAAAAATGCATTACAAATATATTTTTCAATCACTTTTTTTTTTTAATATTTGTTAGTATCTTTCCACTTTACATAGATCACATCATAAAAAATGTTATAGTACTACTTTAAATAATTTTTCAAATAATCTTCCATCCAAATAAATACTTTTTGGGCCTATTTAAACAAGCGATAACCTAGTTAAACATATCTCTTGCTAGTCTTGCAAAAAATAAATGACATTAATCAACCTTTTCTTTTTGTTAATCAATCAATTTATTAGAGGATACACCTAAATGGATCCTAAAATTATTCTATTTATTGCATATTGGCGTGTGTGTGTGTTCCTCCTAATTAGCAGCTCAACTTCCGTTGTTACGTTGGCTTCCACAGCTTCACTTCACTAATAACCTGAATTGACCAAGTAATTAACCAAAAAAAACACTGGGATGGCAGTTTCACAAAACTTGTTCAAGTTCCACAGCCACATGAAACAAGCCCATTGTCCAGGTCAAATGCAGCATAATATGCAACACCTAACAACCTGCTATTCGAGCCCCTCGGGGTCAGCTCGGCTGGTGAGCCTCGGGGGTAATCTTCGGGGTGGCACAGGTTCGAGTCTGGCCTCACATACCGCCTGGGTGCTCTTGGGGGGCGGGGTACTTCAGGCGCAGGGGATTAGTCGGGCCGCCTTCGGGTCTTGACCCGGACACCCCTGTGTTGACAAAAAAAAAAAAAAAAAAAAAAAAACAACCTGCTATTCCTACGTGCCATTACCTTATAGCTCAAAAGGCAATCATGTTCTACTATAAATTCAAGACATTAATTCAAGCAAAAATGCAGAACTTTCAGTTTTAGTTACAAAGATATCAAACTATTTAGTCACTTCATTTCATCTTTAAGAAAAATGTCGAGCACTCAGTTTAATGCAGGCGAGACCCACGGCAAAACTCAGGTGATTAAACCTCTTCTATTTAAGTGTTAGCAATTACCATTCTTTTCATGCTGTTGCAGCAAATTTCATGGCCTAGTCCTGTTTGTAATGATTTGGCTGTCCATAGACATTGCAGTTGATATATAGCCAAATCAGCATATATAGCCAGATCACCATATATAGCTGATATATGTTTCTATTTTCAACATATCATATCAATCATCAAGTATAAGAAAATGAGAATTCTTGATTTGGGACGAATTCTTGAAGACTCATTAGTAGGACCCTCCATCCCAAGATTATTACTAACAAGTTTTTATACGCAGGCCAAGACAGAGCAGTTGGTTGATTCATGCAAGGATGCAGCAAATGCAGCCCGTGACCAATCTGCCCAGGCTGCAGATCAGAGTGCCGGATTCCTTCAACAGGTTTTCAACTTTTACAGTTTTGTCCAAGAAGAATTCAGGATTAAAATTCTTTTTCTTGACACTCAATTATTTGTTATCTTCTTCTTATTATTGTTACTTCTTTTTTATTTCAGACTGGCGAGCAAGTGAAGAGCATGGCTCAGGGTGCTATTGATGGTGTGAAGAACACACTTGGAGTTGGTGACAACAACACTAAGAAGTGAAAGAAACACGTCATTCGTGAGAATCATGACTTGGTTGATTTATTTGTTGGTCATTTCCTATAATTAGGAGTTTCCTATACTCGAATGGTATACGGAAATCATAAGTAGGGATTTCTTTTTAGGGATTTCTCAGATGATGTAATAAGAGCTTTTAGCAATCTGTTGCTAGTGTGGAGTTTATACCATTTTGATGATTTTTAGGTTAGCTTAGGATTTGCTTCAGTTTCTAGCTTATTTAGAGTTGGAAGCATGTTAATTTTCCATTGATCTGAAGAGTCACTTGATACATAGAACTCTCTTTCAAGTGTAACAAGGTAGTATTGACCATAATAAAAGATATATAGAATTCATGAAGAAAATGAGACAATTTCATCTTTTTTCTGACTTCTTGTTAAGATTCCAAAACAGGTTTTCCACAAGAAAACTAGTTACAGAACCGAAGTCCAACGTTTTGAAATTACAGCTAGGTTTCCAAAATGGAGATTTGTAGTAGTTAATATTGACTACTAATATTATCTATTTAGCCTTTTATTGTCATTGCTATATAATATGCTTTCTATCTACTTGCACGCATCTTAGATTAATTCACCTTTTTGATTTACAGAATTTGTGTCAAGGATTCGGGACTAGGGCTGTCAAAACCGAACTCGGCCCAGATCTAGTAAAATTTTTCCGATGTGGGTTGAGAAATAATTCCGGTACTCGGATCTGAACCAGAACCCGTTTACTCTAAAAAAAAGCGGGTCGAATATGAAATATAGGATTCCGATTCGAACCCAAAAAAATACATTAATAATTATAAAATATAAATATTTCTAAATATATTCTTTTAATAAATTAACAAAAGTATTCTTTTACCAAATTAACCGAATTATCCGTATCCTAGATGAAACATCTAAGAAATTAGGATTTGGAAGAGGCAAACTTGTTTGACCAGAAATGTATTCATCACAAGTTGCATATAAGTGCTTTTTGCTAAATATTTTGAAATCATGTTAGGCCTTTTTGCTAACATGGATAAAAGAAAATGAATGATACATGTTGGACAATTTCTTTCCAAATAGACCCGAATCCGACCCGAGACCCGTCGAATCTGGTTCTAAAATCTTAAGCACAAGACCCGTCGAGTATACGAGTCAGGTTCAAGGCTAGTACATTAAAACGGGTCCAGATCCGAAATTTTCAATTTCAATCCAAACACGACCCGTTGACAAGCCTACTCGGGACTGAAGATTTTAGGAAATAATTCCCAAATCCATTCTCGTTGAACTACCCGATGTACTTGCTAGGATAGAAATCCAATACTGCCTTGATCATGTGTTTGGTTGGGACACTTTTTTCTTTTTTTAAAATACAATAGTTTATAATTGGTCCTATATTGGGGAATGGGAATGAACATAACTAAGTTATTGAAAATTCGAAAAAGAACTAAACTATCTCCGAAAATGTTTTAGAAGTCCTAGATGGAAAATGTAGGCAAGGGGTTTTGAATCCCATACCTATACCCAAGCAGGGACACTTCGACTTTAGGCTCAAAATTTTCTCCATTGAGCTTATTTGCAAACTAAATATAAGAAATATTGCATTAAAAAAAAGCATAAGAAATATTGTACCCACGGGCCAAAAGACAGGGGTGGGCAAAAATATTCCGATTCGTATTATTTGATCGCGTTAAAATAGGGTCAAGTACCCGATTAGATTCCAGGCAGGTCAGGATCACATAATTGAAAATTCTCAAATACTTGACTTACCCCGCACACACACACACACACACACACACACACACATATATATATTTATTTATTTATTTTTAATTTTTATACCTACACATATTATAAAATAATATTTTTAGAGCTAAATAAGCAATTTTATTGAGCAAATTGTGTTACAAATATAGGAGATTATAGTTTGTTTATAAGATTCATTTGTAGACGTCATAATCTTATATTTTTTAGAAAAGAGTTTAGTTAATGTGCAATATATATCTAAAAAAAAGGGCTACTTATTTCAAATTTTTATTGATTTTGAATTCTTTTAATTTTTTTCCTTTTTCTTGTATTCTCTTTGCATGTTTGTTTCTTGGTGGGATAATTTTTTTGAGAAGAAATCTTTATTAAATCTTAAATGAATATATAAAATATAAAATTAAATTAGTATAGATCATTTTTTAAAAAAAATTAAATGATAAGCAGGTTGAGATGAGTATCCGTTAATCCGATCCTATGTAATCAGATACTCGCAGATATGCGAGGCAAATAAGACTCAGAAAATGGCTGATCCGTAAGATGTGGGGCGGGTCAGTCAAATGGTGCATGAGGTAGGTATTCGACTCATACCACCCCTATGACGACCCCATAAGATCCCATATATCTCTCTTCATTGCATATACTTAACATTTATAGACTCTTAGTTGGATTAAATACTTTGTTACAAAAAAAAAACACTAGATTAAAATTAAATACTTGTTTCACAAAAATGTCTTGGAATTCTTGCTAGGATCCGACCCACTGCTGATCTTTATAATCTTATGCCAATTTTCTAAAAACAACTCCCAATAGAAAATTTCATAATATATCTCTTTTGTTTTTAACATCTTTCAATTGGGGAGAGGAGAAATTTAACGAACATTTCTGATTCATGGAATCTCAATTTTAACCTCTAGACTAACGCATTCTCGACATCATAATTCATCTCCGCATCAATAATTGTCACTTTCAAGTTTTCCAACAAAAAATGCACCTATAGTTATGTTTCTTAGTTGTATTTATACACCACAAAAAAAAAAAAAAACTTAACTTTCCTCTTATGTAATGTTAAAATTAATGAAAGACATTTGAACCAAAATTCTCAAGACCAAAAAATAAAAAATAAAAAAATTAGAAAACCAAATAAGAAATCTAGAATAACCGTCAATCAATTGGCATGACGGCTGTCTCCCGCGGCTTCTCCTAACTTCCCTGCCACTAGAGGTATCAAAATGGGTGACTTGGGCGGGTTTGGGTTCGTTAAAATGGGTAATAGGTATAAGTGAGTCAACCCATTAAAACCCATTTAATTAGATGGGTATAAATGAGTAAGTCCAAAAATGAATTGGGTAACCCAATTACCCATTTATAAGCCATTTATTTTAACTTTTTATAAACTCATTCAAATTCATTTTCGCAAACTAAGTTATCAATTTATACCACCATTTGCATCTATCATTAGTTTTAAATATTTATTTATAATACTCAACAAGCCTAATTACTAATTTTTTTTACATCCGCACTCTATGTCACAAAATTACATACTATTTAATAGTTGAACAATAAGAATAGAAAAATTTGAATTAAGTACTATAAAAGTTAACATAAAAATTTAATCCAAAATTTTGAAACCCTAGCATTTCTTTCATGTGTAAATTTAAAATTTCATTTTCAAAATGTAGGAAAAGAGTGCTAAAACTTGTCATAAATTGGCAATGCTGAAAAATAAACAAGTTAACAAACTAAAAGAAAATAAAATGATCAGATAAAAACAACAAATAATAATAATAATGAAACAAAAGTAGTTAACATCAAGATAAAATGAAAAATTTGAAAAAAAAAAGGTGGGGAAAGAAAGGAAGCTTGGGAAAAGACAATTTTAAATGGGTTAATTGGGTTTAATGGGTTATCCAAAAATACCATTTAATAAATGGGTATCATTGGGTAACCCATTTATATCCATATGCAAAAATTTAAGATATCCATACCCATTTATTCATGGATGAGTATGGGTAAATTTAATTAAATGGATTTGTTTGCCACCTATACCTGCTACCATCCAGTAATATGCCACTAAACTCCACTTTCTTGCTACCAAATCTCAAGTTAAATTCTATTGCCTTCTAACAGCAAAATTCTTGAAAAGTGAAAACCCCTTGATTGAGAAAAAAGAAGGCGGAAAAAGAAAATTCTGCAAGTTCCACATCCACGTGAAACAAGCCTATTGTCCAGGTCAAATGCAGCATAATACGCAAAACCTAACAACCTGCTATTCCTACGTGCCATTACCTCATACATCAAAAGGCAATCATGTTCTACTATAAATTCAAGAGCTTAATTCAAGCAAAAATGCAGAACTTGCGGTTTTATTTACAAAGATATCAAACGATTTAGTCACTTCATTTCATCTTTAAGAAAAATGTCGAGCACACAGTTTAATGCAGGCGAAACCCATGGCAGAACTCAGGTGATTGAACCTCTTCCATTTAAGTGTTAGCAATTATCATTCTTTTCTCGTTGTTGCAGCAAATTTCATGGCCTTGTCCTGTTTGTAATGATTGGCTATCCATAGACATTGTAGTATTATTCTACTTTTTGTTCATGGCATAAAACTGCTGTACTATTCTTCCTCTGTTGGAAAAAGAATTTGTCTTGCTGATGATATATAAGATGCTAGATGAGTTTTCTATCCTCTCAATTACATGTATAAGACGGCTATTGCATTAATTTAAGATCATCATATACAGCTGATATATGTTTCTATTTTCGAGATAGCTTATCAATCATCAAGTATAAGAAAACGAGAATTCTTGATTTGGGACGAATTCTTGAAGACTCGTTAGTAGGACTCTCCATCCCAAGATTATTACTAACAAGTTTTTATACGCAGGCCAAGACAGAGCAGTTGGTTGATTCATGCAAGGATGCAGCAAATGCAGCTCGTGACCGATCTGCCCAGGCTGCAGATCAGAGTGCCGGATTCCTTCAGCAGGTTTTCAACTTTTACAGTTTTGTCCAAGAAGAATTTGGGGTTAAAATTCTTTTTCTTGACACTCAATTATTTGTTATCTTCTTCTTATTATTGTTACTTCTTTTTTATTTTAGACTAGCGAGCAAGTGAAGGGCATGGCTCAGGGAGCTATTGATGGTGTGAAGAACACACTTGGAGTTGGTGACAACAACACTAAGAAGTGAAAGAAACACGTCATTCGTGAGAATCATGACTTGGTTGATTTATTTGTTGGTCATTTCCAATAATTAGGAGTTTCCTATACTCGAATGGTATAAGGAAATCATAAGTAGGGGTTTCTTTTTAGGGATTTCTCAGATGATGTAATAAGAGCTTTTAGCAATTTGTTGCTAGTGTGGAGTTTATACCATTTTGATGATTTTTAGGTTAGCTTAGGATTTGCTTCAGTTTCTAGCTTATTTAGAGTTGGAAGCATGTTAATTTTCCATTGATCTGAAGAGTCTCTTGATACTTCAGTCTCTTGATACATAGAACTCTCTTTCAAGTGTAACAAGGTAGTATTGACCATAATAAAAGATATATAGAATTCATGAAGAAAATGAGACAATTTGGTCTTTTTTCTGACTTCTTGGTAAGATTCCAAAACAGGTTTTCCACAAGAAAACTAGTTACAGAACCGAAGTCCAACATTTTGAAATTACAGCTAGGTTTGCAAAATGGAGATCTGTAGTAGTTAATATTGACTACTAATATTATCTATTTACCCTTTCATTGTCATTGCTATATAATATGCTTTCTATCTAACTTGCACGCATCTTAGATTAATTCACCTTTTTTATTCACAGAATTTGTGTCAAGCACTCGGGACTAGGGCTGTCAAAACCGAATTTGGCCCGGTTCTGGTAAATTTTTCTGGGTATGGGTTGACAAATAATTCCGGTACCCAGATCTAAACCAGTACTCGTTTACTCTAAAAAAAAGCGGGTTGAATACAAAATATAGGATTCCAACCCGTATCCGACTCGGATCCAAACAATACATTAATAATTATAAAATATAAATATTTCTAAATATATTCTTTTACTAAATTAACAAAAGTATTCTTTTACCAAATTAACCAAATTACCCGTATCCTTGATGAAACATCTAAGAAATTAGGATTTGGTAAAGGCAAACTTGCTTGACCAGAAATGTGTTTATCACAAGTTGAATATAAGTGCTTTTTGTCAAATATTTTAGATCATGTTTAGGGGTGGCAACTGAAAACACGATACGAATCTAATACGAAATTAATGGGTTTGGGTTGAGATTTCGCGGGTTCGGGTCGAACCCGATGAACCCGAAAAGAAAACGGGTCGAATTCGATTCAACCCGTGGGTGACCCGATAACCCGTTTACGAATTAAAAATAATTTAATGAACATAAAATTATTTTATTTAATTAAACTATGTTATTCTTTTTTTTCCAAAGGCATTAATCGCTTAATCCTAAATGAATTTATTTAACTTGTGTGAAGTTGAAATTATTATATTTGGACAAATAATGTATTATATTATTTTTTTACTTTTATACTATTTTAATTTATTTATATTTGGTTTGGAATAAAACACTTTTACGGTGTTTTAATTTATTTTAGATTTGGTTTGGGATTATTTATTTAAATTTTTATTACTTGATTATGTAATTAGTCTTGTGCGAAATTAGTTTTATTAGAAATTACATTGGTAAATTAATAAATTAAAATTAAGTTTCAAGTCATTCGAGTCGACCCACCAACCCGAAATTTTTGGGTTTGAGTCAATTATCCTGACCCGTTTCGGGTTGGCGGGTCAGGTTCGGACCAGCGGATTTTCTGTTATACCTGGGTCTCAACCCGACCCACCAACCCGATTTGGACCCGATTGCCACCTCTAATCATGTTAGGCCGTTTTGCTAACATGAATAAAAGAAAATGGATGATACGTGTTGGACATTTTCTTTCCAGATAGATGGGGACTCGACCCGAGACCCGTCGAATCTGGTTCTGGAATCTTAAGCACAAGACCCGTCTAGTATACGAGTTGGGTCCGAGGCTAGTACATTAAAACGGGTCTAGATCCGAAATTTTCAATTTTGATCCGAACTCTACTCGTTGATAGGCCTACTCGGGACTGAAGATTTCGGGAAATAATTTCCAAATCCATTCTCGTTGAACTACCCGATGTACTTGCTAGGACAGAAATTCGATACTACCTTGATCATGTGTTTGGTTGGGACACTTTTTTCTTTTTTTAAAATACAATGTTTTATAATTGGTCCTATATTGGGGAATGGGAATGGACCTAACTAAGTTATTGAAAATTCAAAAAAGAACTAAACTATCTTCGAAAATGTTTTAGAAGTCCTAGATGGAAATTGTAGGCAAGGGATTTTGAATCCCATACCTGTACCCAAGCAGGGACACTTCGACTTTAGGCTCAAAATTTTCTCCATTGAGCTTATTTGCAAACTAAATATAAGAAATATTGCATTAAAAAAAAAAAGCATAAGAAGTATCATACCCACGGGCCACAAGATAGGGGTGGGCAAAAATATTTGTTAACTCGAAAACTTTCCATATCCAATCCAATTCGATTTGAAAATTAGGATTTTTTGATTCGTATTATTTGATCGCGTTAAAAGAGGGTCAAGTACCCGATTAGATTCCAGACAGGTTAGGATCACATAATTGAAAATCCACGAATACTTGACTTATGCTGCATATATATATATATATTATTTATTTATTTTTAATTTTTATACACGTACTATAAAATAATATTTTTAGACCTAAATAAGCAATTTTATTAAGCAAATTGTGTTACAAATATGGGAGATTATAGTTTGTTTATAAGATTCATTTGTAGACATCATGATCTTATATTTTTTAGAAAAGAGTTTAGTTAATATGAAATATGTATCTAAAAAAAGGGTACTACTTATTTCAAATTTTTATTGATTTTTAATTCTTTTAATTTTTTTCCTTTTTCTTGTATTCTCTTCGCATGTTCGTTTCTTGGTGGGATAATTTTTTTGTGAAAAAATCTTTATTAAATCTTAAATGAATGTGTAAAATATAAAATTAAATTAGTATAGATCATTTTTTTAAAAAAAAATTAAATGATAAGCGGGTTGAGATGGGTATCCGTTGACCCGATTCTATGTAATTGGATACTCGTTGATATACGGGGCAGATAAGACTCAGAAAATTACTGATTCGCAAGATGTGGGGTGGGTCAGTCAAATAGTGCACGGGGTAGGTATTCAACTCATGCCCACCCCTATGACGATTCCATAAGGTCCCATGTATCTCTCTTCATTGTATATACTTAACATTTATAGACTCCTAACTGGATTAAATACTTTATTACAAAAAAAAACACTCGATTAAAATTAAATACATGTTTCACAAAAATCTCCTAGAATTCTTGCTAGGATCCGGCCCAATGCTGATCTTTATAATCTTATGCCAATATTCTAAAAACAACTCTCAATAGAAAATTTCATAATACATCTCTTTTGTTTTTAACATCTTTCAACTGGGGAGAGGTGCAATTTAACCAACATTTCTGATTCACGGAATCTCAATTTTAACCACTGGACTAACGCATTCTTGACATCATAATTCATCTCCGATCCAATAATTGTCACTTTCAAGTTTTCCAACAAAAAACGCACCTATCGTTATGTTTCTTAGTTGTATTTATAAACCACCAAAAAAAAAATCTTAACTACCTCTTATGAAATGTTAAAATTAATGAAAGACATTTAAACCAAAATTCTCAAGTCCAAAACCAAAAAATAAAAAAAATTAGAAAACCAAATAAGAAATCTAGAATGACCGTCAATCGATTGGCGCGATGGCTGTCTCCTGTGAGAACTCTCATTTTAAAAACCAAAATTTTCCTTAACTACATGCTTTATTCTAAGATCTAGACCATTTATTATATGCCCTTACATTTATATTCCTTATGTGTTATAACAATTTCCATACATTACATTTTATTCCTCTTATTTCAATTAAAACAATTTTCTTGAGATAGTTATATTTTTCTACCACTTATATTCTACCAAGTGTCCTTATATTAGTGGTAGAGACTTTACATGTAGGATTAGAGGTATTAAAGAATTATTGGTACATTTGGAAAAGTCAGTATATCATTAGTCAAAGATTAAGGGAGGATTGGACAAGTATGGGGACAAGTGGCAAAACCCTAGCAATGGATCTTGTTTGACCAAGAGTTAGTAGATAATTTAAACCATCTTGAAGCTTTCTTTCCCATAGCTTGGCCGAAATTCATGAAGCTTAGAGAGGGAGAGAGAAACTCCATTTTCCTTACTTTCTAACCTTGGTAAATCAAGAGCAAAAATCAAAAGAGTAAGATCTTGAGTGGGTTGAGAAACTTCCCTTCATTCCTAGTGGTTGATCCAAGCTTGAAGCTTCCATCTTGGTTCTTGGTGGATTGTTTGGTGACCTAAGCAACTTGTAAGAGAGGTAAATGACCTTTAAATTTGGGGGTTTTGATGTTATATCATCTACTTTAAGTTTTCATGGTGAAATACAAGTTGTTTTGGTTGAGATTTGGAGTTAATTCCTTGAATTAAACAAGTAGTAGTTAAGCTTGCTAGTATGCCTACCAAGTGTTTGATGAAATGCCTAACCTTTGTTCATGGTTGTTTATGATGTATTTACATGTTTTAACTTTTGAGTTAGATTTAACACTTGATATGCAGTTTAAGTGAAAATCATTTGAGGATGAAGGTTAGATGAATAAAGAAAATTGTGGACTGTTTTCATCCTCTTGGCTGACCGGCATGAGAAGAAGGGGTTTCATCTTGATTTTTGTGGTTTATTTACACCTTAATCATGCGTAAGAAACTTGGCTAAAGAATGGTTAAACTCATGTGTGAATTGGAATGAAATTTGAGTAAGGAAAGTAGTGGTTTGGTCTATATAGTGGACTGGTTTGGTTTTCTTGAAGGCTAGGCTGCTATGGTTATTTATTTCATGTTGATGTGTTATATTTTGAACTCCAATGGTCCTAGGTGATGTGACCCCCTGTATATGAACATTTGAGGACTGATTTGGTTGCATTTGGACTAAAACAAATGAAGATAACACCAAGAACCAATGTAGTTTTGCTTGCGGTTAGGACTGATCGAGGGTTGGAAAAATAGCCAATTTGTCCGAGCTATTGGTACTTAAAGGAGATGAAATAGAGTGTGTAGTTGGTACCGTTGGAAAGCTCTTCAAGTCTAGTTTCCAACGCCGCTGACGGTACCTAATTCCGACCTTCATACAGTGAGATATAGCCGTTTTACCAAGACTGCGCGGGCGCGACTGTTTTACGCGCGAAGAACGATTTAACCTAGAATGAAACTTTTCTTTTGCCCAACTTTCATGTACTTATTGAACTTGTTTTCTCATGAACTTTTACTGCATTTTGGGCCAAATTTACATGATGAATTGTGTGACTTTAACCACTCACTTGGTCTCTTAATGAGCCTACGATTGAGTGAGAAATGAATCTAATTGTTAACGGTTTTCACTCGTTGCCCTAGCAGTGGGAAACGAAGGTGGTCGTAACCGAGACACTTGACGTTTAACTACTGCTTGGCTTGACAGGTGAGTGTTTCACTACCTGCTACCTGTTATGTGAAATATCTGAATATTTGAAATACTTGACTGATAACTGTTGGAGCTAAATACTGTTTTGATAAAATGGAGGCGAGTGTGTACTTTATCGCACTCGATCTCCCTTGTTTTCCACTGAAACTCTGTATACTGTTATTATGAGATGTGATATCTCTATGTATGACTGTGTTTGAGTTGTTTGGGTGATATCCCATCAACCACTGCTACTGTTTGGGTACCCAACCCCATTGGTGAGTCGGACGTATCGAGCCAGCAAGGGCTTGGTCGAGAAAGCCGGCAAACCTTGGGGATTGTTTACTGAACACTGGAAATCGGTATACTCGAGTATTACTAAAATACTGTTTGTGGCATGCGGGCTCGGTAGGGGGTTGATTGGTAGACGGGGATTGTGGAAAGTGGTGTTCTATGGACCGTATATTCTTTAAATACAAACGTTGACGGAGAGTCAACGGACCCTGGTATGATCAAGCTCAAGGGGTTTTGGCTTTTGGAAGCCACCCGTATCCTTGAATTGAACTGTGATTAAATTGGTCATTGTACTATGCGGTGTTTATTTGGTTATTTTATGCCTTTATTTGGTTATGTGTTTACTGGTTTTACTTGGAACCTCACTGAGTTTTAGCTCACCCCACTCCCTTCGTTTTCCTTAACAGATCAGGGATGGACTAACGGTCGAGCGCTTTCTTAGCTTTATTTTGCTTGAACTTGTAACCCTTTTTGTTAAGATGACTTTACTTTTGACTTTTTGTAAGCTTGAATTCATAAGTTTGACTTATGTTATGTAATTGTAGTATTGAGTGGTAAGTGTGACTTTTAGCTTGCCATTTTAAGTTTGGAAAGTTGGCTTGACGTTTATATGCCATTAGGGTTTGTACGCTTTGATTTGAAGTTATTTCACCAGTTATTTTGAATTGTTAGTTCTTTGATCGACTGAACCCCGGCGAGAGTTGGGTAGGCAATCCGCTGATACTCCAGGGTTCGCCCTAGGGTGAGATGAGGCTGTCACATCTCCCGCTGCTTCTCCTAACTTTCCTGCCACTAGAGGTGTCAAATGAGTGACTTGGACGGGTTTGGCTTAGTTAAAATGGGTAATAGATATAAGTAAGGCAACCCATTTATACCCATTTAATTAGATGGGTATAAATGAGTAAGTCCAAAATGAATTGGGTAACCCAATTATCCATTTATAAGCCATTTATTTTAACTTTTTATAAACGCATTTTAATTCATTTTTGCAAACTAAGTTATCAATTTATACTACCCTTTGCACCCATCATTAGTTTTAAATATTTATTTATAATGCTCAATAAGCCTAATTACTAATTTTTTTCGCATCCGTACTCAATGTCACAAAATTACATACTATTTAATAATTGAACAATAAGAATATAAAAATTTGAATTAAGTACTATAAAAATTAACATAAAAACTAAATCCAAAATTTTGAAACCCTAGCATTTTTTTCGTGTATAAATTTAAAATTTCATTTTCGAAAGGTAGGAAAAGAGACTAAAACTTATCATAAATTGGTAATGCTGAAAAATAAACAAATTAACAAACTAAAAGAAAATAAAATGATAAGATAAAATCAAAATAAATAATAATTAAACAAAAGTAATTAACATCATGATAAAATGAAAATTTTGAAAAAAATGGGTGGAGAAAGAAAAGAAGTTTGGGGGAAGACAATTTTAAATGCGTTAATTAGGTTTAATGGGTTACCCAATAATACCCATTTATTAAATGGGTATTATTGGATAACTCATTTATACTCATATACAAAAATTTAAGATACGCATACCCATTTATTCATGGGTGAGTATGGGTAAATTTAGTTAAATGTGTTTGTTTGCCACTTATACCGCCACCATCCAATAATATGCCACTAAACTCTACCTTCTTGCTACCAAATCTCAAGCTAAATTCTATTGCCTTCTAACAGCAAAATTCTTGAAAAGTGAAAACCCCTTCATTGATGAAAAAAGAAGGCGAAAAAAGAAAATTTTTCAAGTTCCACAGCCACATGAAACAAGCCTATTGTCCAGGTCAAATGCAGCATAATATGCAACACCTAACAACCTGCTATTCCTACGAGCCATTACCTCATACATCAAAAGGCAATCATGTTCTACTATAAATTCAAGAGCTTAATTCAAGCAAAAATGCAGACTTTCGGTTTTATTTACAAAGATATCAAACAATTTAGTCACTTCATTTCATCTTTAAGAAAAATGTCGAGCACACAGTTTAATGCAGGCGAAACCCATGGCAGAACTCAGGTGATTGAACCTCTTCCATTTAAGTGTTAGCAATTATCATTCTTTTCTCGTTGTTGCAGCAAATTTCATGGCCTTGTCCTGTTTGTAATGATTGGCTATTCATAGACATTGTAGTATTATTCTACTTTTTGTTCATGGCATAAAACTGCTATACTATTCTTCCTCTGTTGGAAAAAGAATTTGTCTTGCTGATGATATATAAGATGCTAGATGAGTTTTCTATCCTCTCAATTACATGTATAAGACGGCTATTGCATTAATTTAAGATCGTCATATACAGCTGATATATGTTTCTATTGTCGAGATATCTTATCAAACATCAAGTATAAGAAAACGAGAATTCTTGATTTGGGACGAATTCTTGAAGACTCGTTAGTAGGACTCTCCATCCCAAGATTATTACTAACAAGTTTTTATACGCAGGCCAAGACAGAGCAGTTGGTTGATTCATGCAAGGATGCAGCAAATGCAGCCAGTGACCGATCTGCCCAGGCTGCAGATCAGAGTGCCGGATTCCTTCAGCAGGTTTTCAACTTTTACAGTTTTTGTCCAAGAAGAATTCGGGGTTAAAATTCTTTTTCTTGACACTCAATTATTTGTTATCTTCTTCTTATTATTGTTACTTCTTTTTTATTTCAGACTGGCGAGCAAGTGAAGAGCATGGCTCAGGGAGCTATTGATGGTGTGAAGAACACACTTGGAGTTGGTGACAACAACACTAAGAAGTGAAAGAAACACGTCATTCGTGAGAATCATGACTTGGTTGATTTATTTGTTGGTCATTTCCAATAATTAGGAGTTTCCTATACTCGAATGGTATAAGGAAATCATAAGTAGGGGTTTCTTTTTAGGGATTTCTCAGATGATGTAATAAGAGCTTTTAGCAATTTGTTGCTAGATTGGAGTTTATACCATTTTGATGATTTTTAGGTTAGCTTAGGATTTGCTTCAGTTTCTAGCTTATTTAGAGTTGGAAGCATGTTAATTTTCCATTGATCTGAAGAGTCTCTTGATACTTCAGTCTCTTGATACATAGAACTCTCTTTCAAGTGTAACAAGGTAGTATTGACCATAATAAAAGATATATAGAATTCATGAAGAAAATGAGACAATTTGGTCTTTTTTCTGACTTCTTGTTAAGATTCCAAAACAGGTTTTCCACAAGAAAACTAGTTACAGAACCGAAGTCCAACATTTTGAAATTACAGCTAGGTTTGCAAAATGGAGATCTGTAGTAGTTAATATTGACTACTAATATTATCTATTTACCCTTTCATTGTCATTGCTATATAATATGCTTTCTATCTAACTTGCACGCATCTTAGGATAATTTACATTTTTGATTCACAGAATTTGTGCCAAGGACTCTGGACTAGGGTTGTCAAAACCGAATTCGGCCCGATTTTGGTAAATTTTTCCGGGTATGGGTTGAGAAATAATTCCAGTACTCGGATCTGGACTAGTACCCGTTTACTCTAAAAAAAATGGGTCGAATACGAAATATAGGATTCCGACCCTTATCGGACTCGGACCCAAACCATACATTAATAATTATAAAATATAAATATTTCTAAATATATTCTTTTACTAAATTAACAAAAGTATTCTTTTACCAAATTAACCAAATTACCCGTATCCTTGATGAAACATCTAAGAAATTAGGATTTGGTAGAGGCAAACTTGTTTGACCAGAAATGTATTTATCACAAGTTGCATATAAGTGCTTTTTGCTAAATATTTTGAGATCATGTTAGGCCTTTTTGCTAACATGGATAAAAAAAAATGAATTATACATGTTAGACATTTTCTTTCCGGATAGATCTGGACCCGACCCCGACCCATCGAATCTGGTTCTGGAATCTTAAGTACAAGACCCATCTGGTATACGAGTCGGGTCCGAGGCTAGTACATTAAAATGGGTCTGGATCTGAAATTTTCAATTTCGATCCGAAACCGACTCATTGATAGGCCTACTCGGGACTGAAGATTTCAGGAAATAATTTCCAAATCCATTCTCGTTGAACTACTCGATGTACTTGCTAGGACAGAAATTCGATACTACCTTGATCATGTGTTTGGTTTGGACACTTTTTTTTTTTTTTAAATGCAACATTTTATAACTGGTCCTGTGTATATGTTGGGGAATGGGAATGGATCTAACTAAATTATTGAAAATTCAAAAAGGACTAAACTATCTCCAAAAATGTTTTAGAAGTCCTGAAGGAAAAATATAAGCAAGGGATTTTGAATTTCATACCAATACCCAAGAAGGGACACTTTGACTTTTGGCTCAAAATTTTTTCCATTGAGCTTATTTGCAAACTAAATATAACAAATATTGCATTAAAAAAATGCATAAGAAATATTGTACCCATGGGCCACAAGATAGGGGTGAACAAAAATACTTGTCAACTCAAAAACCAACTATATTTGATCCAATTCGATCCGAGAATTAGAATATCCGATTTGTATTATTTGATGGTTTCAAAAGAGGGTCGAGTACCCAATTAGATTCTAGGCGGGTTAGGGTCATATAATTGAAAATTCGCGAATACTTGACTTGTCTAGCGCCCACACACACACATATATATTATTTTAAATTTTTATTCACGTACTATAAAATAATGTTTTTAGAGTTAAATAAGCAATTTCATTGAGCAAATAGTATTACAAATATAGGAGATTATAGTTTGTTTACAAGATTCATTTATAGAGGTCATGATCATATGTTTTTTAGAAAAGAGTTTAGTTAATGTGGAATATATATCTAAAAAAAGGTACTACTTATTTCAAATTTTTATTGATTTTGAATTCTTTTATTTATTTTTTCTTTTTTCTTGTATTCTCTTCGCATGTTTGTTTCTTGGTGGGATAATTTTTTGAGAAAAAATCTTTATTAAATTTTAGATGAATATGTAAAATATAAAATTAAATTAGTATAGATCATTTTTTATGAAAAATTAAATGATAAGTCGGATAGAACGAGTATCTATTGACTTGATCCTATCTAATTAGGTACTCGCTGATATGTGGGGCGAATAAGGACAAAAAAATGGCTGACTCGTAAGATGCGAGGTGGGTAAGCCAAATGGTGCACGGGGTAGGTATCCGAACCATGTCCGCCCTTACCACGACTCCATAAGGTCCCATATATCTCTCGTCATTGCGGACACTGAACATTTATAGACTCCTAGCTAAATTATACCACCAGTGGCCACCACCAAAGCTTTAAAAAGCTTGATAGGGCCTACCAATTTGCCACATTAAAAAAGAGTGGCTTTGCTTGAAAAATCCAAACGGGTGTGTAGTGCACCCGTTTGGTTCGACAGTGGTTCAGTCCCCTCCGGATTATTCCTGGGTCTCTTTAGGTCTGCCCCCTCCCCCCTAGTGTAGGATAGATTATGTTATACAAATAGTTATCATAGCCGGAAAAAAGAAGCTAGATTAAATACTTTATTACAAAAAAAACACTAGATTAAAATTAAATACTGTTTCACAAAAATCTCCTGGAATTCGTGCTAGGATCATGCACATTGCTGATCTTTATAATCTTATGCCAATATTCTAAAAACAACTCTCAATAGAAAATTTCATAATTCATCTCTTTTGTTTTTAAAATCTTTCAACTGGGGAGAGGTGAAATTTAACAAATATTTTTTATTAATGAAATTTCAATTTTAACCACTAGACTAACACATTCTTGACATCATAATTCATCTCCGATCCAATAATTGTCACTTTCAAGTTTTCCAACAAAAAACACACCTATAGTGATGTTTCTTTAGTTGTATTTATACACCACAAAAAAAAAATCTTAATTTTCCTCTTATGAAATGTTAAAATTAATGAAAGACATCTAAACCAAAATTCTCAAGTCAAAAAATAAAAAATAAAAAATAAAAAATAAAAAATAAAAAATAGAAAACCAAATCAGAAATCTAGAATGACCGTTAATCAACTGTCTCCCGCGGCTTCTCCTAGCTTCCCTGCCACCATCCAATAATACGCCACCGAACTCCACCTTCTTACTACCAAATCTCAAGCTAAATTCTATTGCCTTCTAAAGGCAAAATTCTTGAAAAGTGAAAACCCCTTTATTGAGGAAACAAGAAAGCGGAAAAAGAAAATTCTTGAACCCTCACCCAATCTTCAATGGCAGCTCTTCAACTGCACCTTTACTTCCTTCACTCTGCTCACACCCCAAAAGGGCCAAAACTGCTCCATTTCAAGAATCCCGTTTCACTTTCGTATTCAAGAAAGCTTTTATTTCACAAGAGAATATCTGGGTTCTTGGATTCAAGCTATTTTAGAGCGAACTCCGTTAACGGGCCCCACTTGTTGTGTTGCTTTAGCAAGGGAAATGCAGAAAATGAGACCCTTTTAGCTAAAGAGCAGGAGTCTGAAAGTGAAAATGAAAGGCCTCCTTTTGATATCAACTTGGCTGTTATTCTTGCTGGCTTTGCTTTTGAAGCTTATTATACTCCACCTGTAAAGTTCTCAGCTTTATCTATTTTATTCATGTGTTTAGTGGTTATTGTTCCTTTGATTGTTGTTAGAATGAACCAAATGGGATCAGTTAATGTTGTTCGTGCTTCAAATTCCAATGTTGTTAGAAAAAATCTGTCTTTTTAACTAAGAATCAATTTATCTTATACCATTGCAACGAAAACAAGGCAGTTAATTTCTACTTTTAAGTAGATATATGTCTGATGGCACAACTATGAATTTAATGTTTAAATTAATGTGGCTGATGAGAGGGGCAAGAGAAGATATAAAGGAGAAACCAATTCTACTAATACAATTAAGATGCTCCCCCGAACTAATGAAGGTGAATTGTGTACAAATGTAGTTGCACAATTGTCTCTGTGTTGTAAGAATGAGTTTGTAAGTAGCAAAGACCAAATTTGCAGAAAGGATTTAACCAAGAAAAAAGATAATCTTTGAAATTTCAAGTTTCTGTTTGATGTGTATGATTTGATTTTAACTGTTATGCGATTCCTTTCAAATCAGGAAAATATTGGAAAGCGTGAGGTGGACGGAGCAAATTGTCAGACAGTTTTTCTTTCAAAGTATGTAGTCATCTCATTCAGTTAAAACTTACCCTACGACTAGTCATGAGTCATTAATATTACAACCAACTAAGAAAGATCACTTTGGATGGGGTGAAGAAATAGTTCTTTGAGTTCTGGATATTCTTAACTATTGATTTCTCTTTTGTTCTCTTGTTAATTGCTTAGCCATGTCTTTGCACTTTATCTCATGCACACTTAACATTGTTGACTTAGTTTTGAGTCCCCTACTTTGGCTTTGCCCATGTATCTTCCCTGTAGCAATGCTTGGCACCCATTATTGGGCTGTAGTTCCATTGCTCTGGAGCATATTCTTTTAATCCCAGGAACCATGGCAATGCTGACCATTTGGTTCTGTAGTAGGCTGAAAATGCCTCTTCCACCATTGTTAGTAAAGCCTAAGAGTGCATCTAGAAAAGAGCACTAACAAAGCAGAGAAGCTATGCTCGGCTCTGCCGATGTTCCTTCAAGTTGTTGGGAGCATTTTGACAGATCCTATTACTTCAATATAAAGGGTTTCTGTAATTATACTCCTTTAATATACTTGATCAAGATAGCTTACTAGTTTCCCTCTTTAGGCAAAAAGCTTTTTAAGTCAATGTTATAAGTTTCTTTATCGATATGTAAGGACTGATGAACATTTTCAGGTCTTTTATGCGAGAGATTTATGATGGTCAGTTGTTCATAAAGCTAAAGAAGGGGACCAACCTTCCTGCTATGGATCCATGGGTAGGTTGCTTGCCCTCAGAACTCCTTTTCTAGCTGTGGTTGAACTTCTCTATCTCTTTTGGCAATCTCTTGCCAAATGAAAAACAGTTATCACCCATAAGACTTTCTTCTTTCAGTGATATATTACCTACATTTCCTGTCAGGGAACAAGTGATCCATATGTGGTCATTCAACTGGATAGTCAGGTTGTAAAAAGTAAGACAAAATGGGGGTAAGCTTCGAAGTTCTGTTACAGATTCTTAAGAAACTGTCCATGTAAAAATGACCGTTTGTTTTTTTCAAACTTGAGGCATGCATCTGAGGTTATATCTCAGTTAATTAACTTTTGGTTTATGTGAAGTGATAGAATGCTGATTGACAGAAAAAAGAACATAACATGAATATAAGCCGTTCTGGAGCTTATAGTTTTTGTGTATTTCTTGTGAATAATCATAGCTGGGACAACATAGACTGAAGTAACAGTGATGCAATTATATCCTTCTTTGATTCTTCGCTGTTATTTTATTAACATCAGATTTTGTTTCTGCTATCTGCTGTTGAAGATACTGCATTCAAGATTCATTCACCTATTAATCCTTTAAGTGTCTCAACAGAGACAACGAAACCTCAATGGAGATTGTATGATTTGGCTTCACTTGGTTCAAACATAGTTAAATCTTTTTTATTATGTATGTTTAGTTCTTTATCTACTTTTAGGTTATCTCTCCACATGTTGGAATTTCTTCTGTTGTCAATTATTCTCAGAACTGCAGAGTTCAGTTATGAATATTGGCAGGACTAAAGAACCAACATGGAATGAGGAATTTGCTCTAAATATCAAGCAGTTGCCAAACCAGATACTTCAGGTTTGTAATGAAGTCTTTGGGAATCTTCTTTTCATTGTCCCATGCAGTTCCTTGAGATCCTAAATTTTACAATCCATTTAATTTTCTTTTTAGGATTGGTTTGAGATGTTGACAGAAAAAACTAAATTAACAAATACAGTAAAGTTATATAGAAATGTTAATGTAGATATCATGATGTGCAGTACAGGCATCTGCCAAAGTGTTGAATAGAAAAATTGAGACAATCTATAGAACAAATCTCATGATTTATGTATGCATCCTATTTGTGCTTTCATTCAGTTGATATGATCACTCCTCAAATTCAGAGGGATGAGCATATTTGTTCTGAACTTTGCCTCTTACTCGCTGATATGTTCATTTAAAGTTCAGATCGCAGCTTGGGATGCAAATATTGTGACTCCTCACAAGCGCATGGGAAATTCTGGCATTAATTTGGACTCGCTCTTTGATGGTAAGATTTCAATGCAAGTCATGCTTGATCAGCATCTAACGATTGTCAAAACCCATGTGATAACACATCAATGTCGGTCAGTTGTCTAGCATTGATCAGCTTTCCTTCAGCCAGCAATCAGTTTATTCCTGTTGCTGAGGGAAGCTATACAAAAATTCAGTCACGCCTATCTATATTCCATCCACATGAACAACCCATTATCCATATCATTTTAAGTTTAATTATTAATGGTTATTGATGCCTATGTGATTTTAAACATTATACATCTTAGATTCAGGGGCTAAAATTTAAACCAGAGTAGCAAAATAACAAGCATATCTCTTTGTAGGAGATCTGCATGAGGTGCTGATTGATTTGGAAGGAATGGGAGGTGGTGGACAGATAGAACTTGAGGTTTGTTTCTTGGTGGAGGATTTAATTTTATTTTATATCTTTTGAGGCACTGGATACAAAAATATTGCATAATGAGCCTCAATCTTCTGTGTGCAAGAAGACAATGGCTGATGGCTCTTCATCTCCCTCTCTGTCTTTGGGATTTCTTTGTCTTTTTTCTCGTCCAAACCACACACTCATTGTATCTTAAATACCTCTTCCTGATAACAAACCAATTACATGTAGACTCTACAATCATTTCATGGCACTGTTTGATCCACTAATAGAAGGACTGGGAATATTGCTCTATCTGCACTAACAGACACGGAACAACCTTACTGGGTGAAAGTAAGATAATTGTTTCTTGAATAGGCCATTGTGATTTCAGCTTAGAAATCCTAAGTTGGACTGATTCATTGAGATTACTAAACTTTTCAGCAACAGATTTTTATTCTTATATGTTCTTTGATGTCTCTACCCTGGTCCATTGCCAGAAGAGGAAGAAAAAGAAGGAAAGGAAGATGATGATGTGAAGGGGGGGAAGGGGATAGAGAAACAGAGAGTTGTTAAAAAAATCTTAAGTACCTTGGGAGGCACTTCTCATTTAGTGTAGGAGAATCATAGTACAAGCTAGGCACTGACAAGAACGTTTAGGAGATGTACATACTTTGAGATTGAGAAAAACATTCTCAGATTTTCTGGAAATTAATTTCCTGAAACTACATCTAATGGTTTTATTAGTTAGTTATACATTTATCAGGTTTGGCAATAATTTACATTCTATTTGTTACTCTAGAATTGATGCACGGATTGCTTTGTGTGTGTGTTTTTTTTTAATTTATTTTTTTGTAAATCTATAAAAAGCCTCCCGTAAAACATGTGATCTTGCTTTTCTGTGCTCAGATTAGGTACAAAAGTTTTGAGAAAATTGATGAGGAAAAGCAATGGTGGAGGATCCCCCTTGTCACTGAGTTTCTTGAGAAATATGGAATTGAAAATGCTGTGAAAAAAGTTTTTGGCTCTGAGACTGTGCAAGCCCGCCAGTTTGTGGAATTTGCTTTTGGTCAGATAAAGTCACTGAACAATGAGTACCTTCCTAATAATTGGTTTTCAAACAGCAGAGTTGGCAACAGATATATTAGTGATCCTTCTGCAGAGTCAGACATGACTCCTCAACTGGAGAGCCGTTCAGAGTTTTCTTCAAATGATAGAATTGACGAGGTAGTTGAAAATGAAACAGGAAATAATACAGAAAATAGTGGTGTGGATGATGGCAAGAACTCTTTAACCATCGATCAAGTTGGCGAGACCTTAGAATCAGATAAACAATTCTGGCACAAACTTACTGAAACAGTCAATCAGAATGTTGTTCAGAAACTTGGTCTCCCTGCTCCCAACATAATAAGATGGGATACATTTGATTTATTAAACAAAATTGGTTTACAATCACGAAAAATTGCAGAGGCAGGTTATATTGAATCTGGACTTGCCACTCCTGAAAATCTGGAAAGTGGTAATGGTGATGCAAACACTGGACCAATTTCTCCAGACACCGATCAGTCATCTTTTTCAAATATGAAGAAGGTGACTCAAGATTTGTTACAACAAACTGATGCTGTATTGGGAGCATTAATGGTTCTTAATGCCACAGTTTCTGAAATAAGTAAAAGGTCAGGCTTGCTAGGAAAACAAGATGACAAAACAGATGCTTCAACAGAATCTAGTGAACCATCTGCAAGTCCACCAGATGGATTAGTGTTGGATGAGGAGAAAGCTGAGGAGATGAGGGCACTTTTTTCAACAGCAGAGAGTGCAATGGAGGCTTGGGCAATGCTGGCCACTTCGTTGGGTCACCCAAGCTTTATCAAGTCTGAATTTGAAAAAATATGTTTCTTGGATAACCCATCAACAGACACACAGGCAAGTCAATATTCCAGTGTAGGATATTGTTTAGTAGTCTAGACACATAGATAAATGCGTGCACTTATAAACCAATATAGTCAAACCTACTGAAGTCAAACTGATAGTTATGTTCCCATGCAGGTAGCACTTTGGCGTGATTCAGCTAGGAAAAGATTAGTTGTTGCCTTCAGGGGAACAGAACAAGTTAGTAATTTGGTTATGCAAATCAATTTAGTTAGTTATGCATGGCTTTGCAGTTCATTATCTGACTTGCTTAATTGTCTAGGCTAGATGGAAGGACCTCCGGACAGATTTAATGCTTGTTCCTGCAGGGTAATGTCTTTGTTCTACATATCTTCTCTTCATCCTCATTGAACTTCTAACCAGATAAAACTTCGATAACTGAACTTGAAAGGAAGATTACTGCTTGTACTTTGTATAGTCGTAATGCCAATCAATATATAATTCTTTGATTTAGAGAGAAAATTGATATTTTAAGTCCAAATGTTAACATATGGCATATTGAACGATCAGAGAAGGAGAAGCAATAAAAGTATTCATTTTAATGTAGTGTATTCTGGTACCATTGTTTTGTTCATGCACAGGAAAAGAGGGAAGAGGAAGAAGGATGAGAGAGAAATATCAAGACATTAGACCAGTTAAATCTTGTTGCACTTATTCATACATTGTTTGACTTACCTGACTGTTGGGTTCAAGTTCTATATTTTGGGCTTGGAGGATTCATAAGCCTCTTCCTTTCGTTACTTTCTTCATGTTTTCTTGGTAATGAGGAAAACGAGCTAAACATAATGTGTGCTTCACATCTCCTCCTCCTTTCCATCCCCACAAATTACAGAGTACAATTGATTCAAAACAGTGATCAGCATATAGCTTATGACGTTAAAGTTTCAGCTCTAAATTTTCAAGCTAAAAGGTGGTTGATATTACCTTTGTCGATGTAGGATATGCATAGAATTTGTTTTGTGACTCATCAACCTGCAAGCTAGTATTGGTAATTGTAACCATCCAATATTGGTGAATGTAACTACTCTCATCTTCTCTTTTGACATGCCTCTAGATTAAATATAAGAGCATGTATTAAAAGTTGGTTTCACAGTATTGCTGTCAGAATATGCAGGCCATATAGTTCTGATTGTTATTCTTGACATGTTCATCATCCTTGTACATAATGAAATGGGATTTTTATGAGTTTGTTGTCCTTGCATATACATATCCTTTTGGAAATGTATTCTGGGCCCGGATGAATCAAATCCAGGTTAATGGCTGAAACACAAGCAATATTGGATTTTTGCATGATAACCTTGCATATTCAAACTGTTTTTCCAACCCTTAATGATGTTTCTGAGTATTAGGTGAAATAATTGTTGATTCTGTTTGGTGTTTTGCTGACATATCATCATGTTATTTAGGTTAAATCCTGAAAGGATTGGTGGTGATTCCCGGCAAGAACTACAAGTATGAAACTTTTTGTGGACTTTTTCAAGTGCATGTGTTTACATCTTTGGATTTGAAATTAGTGTTGCACATTATGCAGGTTCACAGTGGCTTCTTGAGTGCATATGATTCAGTTCGGACAAGGATCCTTAGACTCATCAAACAGGTGGTTGGTTATAAGTAAGTTGTCAGTTTTTATTGTTAACTATATAGCATATTTCCTTTATATGTGAAAGGATGGCTTTGGGACTAAGATTTTATGTATGACACCACTAGCAGGGTTATCAATATATCATAGCTTTTATTTTCGCTATGCAATGTAATCTTTTTCTTTTTTGTTTAACTTCTTTGATGGCTGCACTTTCTAAATTTTGGCAATAGATAATTTCAGTTTCATATATTCCCAAAGCATCTATGGCATTTGTATCTTATGTACTAAAAAATTCTCTCTAAAGGCTGGATGTGTTTATTGCAGTGATGATGATTTTCAGCCACTATCCAAATGGCATGTCTATGTGACTGGTCATAGTTTGGGTGGTGCACTAGCTACCCTACTAGCTCTGGAACTGTCATCTAGTCAACTAGCAAAGTAAGTTCTTTCTTGCACACTATCCTTCTCTTTCCCTCACATCATTGTTGCTCAATGGTTAATTTATGTGCACGGAAGTACATGACAAGCTCAATTTAATACTGCTGATACTCAGTTGTTGGTCTCTAATTGGATTACTTCCAAAAAGCTGGGAATGACTATTTAAGTTCATGTGGGAAATTGAAGGGGTAAAGCAGAGGCACTTCTGCTGTCAGACAGGTACAGGTGGTTGATGTAATAAGGTGTCATTCAATAACAATGGAGTCATAATCTTTTCAATTACAAGGCTGTGGTTTTTCATTTTGGTGAACTGGTGGATCAATGCATAATTCCATATTCCATGGGCAAATTTGGGAAAAGAAAGAAAAGGAGAGGATAGAGCTGGTTGCCACACATTTGCTGCCAACATCAATTATCAGTACGACAGTTTATAATTTCAGAGTGGCATGATAGGGAGATAGTGTTCCCAGCAATATCGATTTGAAATTTTATTACCAAGGAGTAGGTCATGTAAACCATAGTGGTGAGAATGATTTTTTTTTTTTTTTTGGTCTCTATGTCTATACTTATCTCCATGAAAAAAGTACAAATATGAATCAGAAAAGTAAAGGAATGGCATGGAGTAAATCTGATAATCATGATGGTTGAGTATGTTTGATACATCCGAGAAAGTTCCCACAACTATCACTTCGTAAGCAAGGCTACTTAATCTAAACACTGCCATGGAAAAATGGTCGTATTATCTCTGCTGTAGCACGTGGTCATTTAGTTTGTTTTCAATTTTGGAATTATGTTCTAACTTGTGTTATTATTTCTTAATTCATTTGATGCAGGCATGGTGCTATTTGTGTCACAATGTACAATTTTGGATCTCCTAGAGTTGGAAACAAAAAATTTGCCGAAGTTTACAACAAGGTTCCTTTTGTTTTCCTTTGTTCTTTTCAGGTTATAGTTCATAATGCTCGTGATTGAAATTTTTGAGTTCTGGCTACTCACACTTTCAACTAGACATTGGAGGACTCTATATGATGAGAAAAAGCTTATTGATATAGAAACAGCTTCCTTTTTTAGCCTAATGTGACATGAAACTCTCCAAATTAACCTGCTCCTCTTCCCCAACCTTTCAACTCTTGTTCCATTTTGTTCTATGGTTAGCTTGTCTCCTAAAGAAGCAGATTTAATTTTGCCACCCTGAATGGGATCTGACGTGCATCATGCCTTCAGTGTCTACTATGAAGTACTCATCTAATTGTTCTAAACGTCCAGGAATAAGATACTATCTCTTTTTTAACCTATAGAAGATTTAAGTAGCTAACACCAGTGAATCCATGCCCTTTGCGGTCCTTATGCATTGACATTACGTGAGAAGTCAAATGAAGTATTAGTCACTCATTGCTTCCTGCATTACAGAAAGTCAAAGATAGCTGGAGAGTAGTAAATCACAGGGATATAATTCCTACAGTTCCACGTTTGATGGGCTACTGCCACGTGGCTCAACCTGTCTATTTGGCTGCTGGAGATTTAGAAAATGCATTGGTAAGTTCTT
Organism: Coffea arabica; assembly: GCF_036785885.1. Lineage (NCBI taxonomy): Eukaryota > Viridiplantae > Streptophyta > Magnoliopsida > Gentianales > Rubiaceae > Coffea > Coffea arabica. The sequence continues at coordinate 6,123,635 of NC_092315.1, forward strand.
ATTGTAAGTTCATTTGTAAACTTAAAATAAAAGTTGAGAGCATGTTGCTTACTTTAAAGAATAGTAAGTTTAACTCAGCCATGAGCGAGCCTTGTTGGACATAAAATATTTACTGGTTTTTTTTTTTGGTTTTTTGGATAAATGCCTTGGTGAAAGTTTGAATGCATCATCGGTTTTTAACTGACCCATGAAGTCTTTTCACCAATAACATGATCATAAGAAGCAACCTACTTGCAATGTTCTCAGTGATCCCGTTTATTTGTTCTCAAAGTATTTTCCTCCCAATCAATATCCTGTGTTTTTGTTCTTAATTTTCCTTCAGGAAATAAGCAGATTGTAACTATGTGGATATTTTTCACCACAAATTAGCTGACCTGCTAAAGCTTGTTCTAATGAACTTCATAACATGCTATATTCAGGAGAATATGAGTCTCATGGCAGATGGTTACCAGGGTGATGTGCTTGGAGAATCCACACCAGATGTTATTGTCAATGAATTTGTATGATCCTGCTCAACTTCTTTTATTTTGTGTATAATTGCATGGTCTTTTTTCACACTTAATATATTATTTCCCACTAAATTTTTAAGATTGAACTACTATAGAAGTTCAGGATGTCTTTCATTGCCTTTAAATCAACGAATTGGCTGGTGTACCAGAACTATGGCTCTTTGTGCCATGCTTGTAGTTTATGTAGTCCAGAAAATTGTAGATATCAACATAGCTATATATGATTTCTGCTTGTTGATTTTCCAGTCTTTTCTCCTCCTACTTTCTATTTAAATCACATTAGCGGTATTAGCTTAACTGCTTTCGGAATGAACTTTGGACACATAACCTTAAAGGATATTTCAATATCATCGGATCTTTATAAATGATTGTAATGCTTTCATACCAAACCCATGAATATGACATAAATTACGCTTACTAGTTAAGATTTTACTGCCTTGCACATGATTTGTGTGGCTACATTTATTTGAGTAGAGATTATATATTTTACATCTTCCACAACACTTTTTCCATGCCTATCAAAGCTGAAGCAGATGCTCTGCTAATTATTTTTATAGACTGTACAATTGAATTGTTGGCCTCAGACACAATTATGTGATTGTGATTCGTTGCTCTCTATGATGCCAATCATATGTCCAGATGAAAGGTGAAAGAGAGCTCATTGAGAAAATCCTGAACACAGAAATAAATATATTTCTCTCAATTAGAGATGGCAGTGCTCTTATGCAGCACATGGAGGATTTCTATTACGTTACTTTGCTGGAGGTATTATCCTTTTTCATATTCGCAACACTATCCTTTTATATTCCTTATTTTCTTGGCTAATTACATGGTCTTTTGCTTCTAATTTTTCCAGAATGTCAAATCGAACTACCAAACTGTTGCAACATCACAATCTAATGAAGAGAAGAGTGTATCAATTAGTTAAAATCTGAGATTATTGTAGCTACTGAAGATATGTTATGCTTGCTCTCACTAGTAGCCCTGGGACCGAGGAAGTTAAGTTGTCTTGTACAACCGCTACATGAGAAGAAGCAAATGCTCCTAGAGAATTTCACTCTTTGGAGTTCTTGTATTTGCTCATTTATTATCAAGATAATACTCCAGCATGCAAAAACATCAGGACAGGCATCGACATGTAAATCAATTTTTTTTTGGTTAAAGAATCTCTCAGCATTTGCACAGAAAATGAGTCTTGGCGTAACCTGTTTATGGTGTCTTGTAATTTCTTTCTGCAAATTTTGATTAAATCCAAGTTTTATAATCTTTTCAAGCTCTACTATGGCTTGGTTTTTGTTTTCTCGATGTTTGAGGTCTGAAGCATCATCTACGAAGCCTTTTCTCTTTTAGGTGTCATCACAGAATGATTGACTCCGCCTATGCTGGCGACAGCTTGACATAGCCACAAAATGCAGAAATCATTGCAAAAAGAGTTTTTACATCAACCATTTTAATGGTTTACATAGAGGAATACAGAGGCCACAGGGAACTTAAACATGATATTATTCGAAGAACATTGATGTTGGATTCAGCTTATATATCCAACTCTATGCTCTTTAAAAATGTGTTTTACCTATCTTTCTTGCCTTTCTTATTGTGGCAGACAATTCTCAAACTTTGTCTCAGTATGTCCACCTCTCTCTCCCATTTGGATTCTTCTTGCTTCATGGTAGCTAATTGTGCTTGCAGAAGCTCTATGGCTTTCTCTTTGGCCATCAGTTCCCTTTGCTGTTCCTCCAACATGTCTTCTGCCTCAGCTCTCCAAAACAGTCCTTCCCCTGGAAAACCATGTTGCAGCTTATAGTATGGCATTGTAGTTCAAACCAGAATAATCAGGGTATGATCTATGATTCTTGAACAGTAATATCAACTTGTTATACCATTATCAGGTCTTACATTAGGGATTGGTTGAGAGTAGCAGTACCTTGATTTGTTCTCTGAATAAGATCATCAAGCTCGACCTTGATGGCAAAGTAAAGCTGCTTCCACTTCTCTACAGCATCGTCTCGCCTTGCTTGTTCCTCCCGTATCTCCTCGAACAAGAAGCTAGGCCCCAAAAAGTGCCATTTGTTACCACTCTTGTCCACCACAAACTCATTTTCCATCCCTTTAAACCTCTCTTCTCTACATTCTAGCTGCTTCCTCAACTTCTTCACCTCCTCTCTCAACTTCTTCCTCTCTTTCTTCCACTCAGCTTCTTTAAACGCAAAAACCATCATTTCTCGTTCGTAAGCTTCGATCTCAGCATCCCTCAAGCAGATTATCTCGCTAACTTCCCCTTGGAGAAGCTTAACCCTATACTGAAGCCCTTCAACAGCTTTGCGACTAGGCATAGTCCTATCCTTGGTCTGGTAACCACCCATAGCTGCTGCAGGTTTCTGTGTTTGCTGGGATCACTCAAAGGAGCTTCTGGGGATGAATTTGATCAGAAGAAAGGCTGCTACATGAATGTCAAGCCCTCCAGCCAAATATATGTGTCACTTGGGATATATGAGAATAATGGAGGCTCCCTTATCATCAAATCAATCAATCATTTATGGGACTGTGGAAGATGCTCGTGATGATGGCTGCTTTTTGAACTCTGATGTATTTATGAGGTTGAAATTGGTGCATGCAAATATTCATATCATGCTCAAGTAAGTCACATGTAAAATTATTACAGGGAGCCTGGACATTTAGCAGTACAAGTTTGGATTCATTTGTCAACATGCTGCCCAACTTATATAGGTCCACATTGTTTGCTGAGTTAAGGAATGTTGACTGCAGCAAACACTGAGGCTGCTTGCTTATATATGGATATATGGTTGGTGACGGTGAGCATTTTTTGTCCAAGTTAGTTAGGTGGATGAGGAAATTATACAAGACTGAAAACAAAAATCAACATTACTGGACCATGTTAGGCAATGATGAAAGGTTGGCAAATTAAAGCTCCAATAAAACTCAGTGAATTTTTCTTGATTGGCCCTTAATTAGAATATTATCTCATTTTGGATGAAATAATTGATAGTACTAGTTTAGTCCATACCTTGGAATTGGTTCAACCAGATTTCTGAATTTACCAAGGATGATTCGAATAATGCAGCAATCATACCTTTTTTTTCTTTTTGGCCCTATGGTGTCAGGGTTTGTATGAGAAAGTGCCTTATCCTTTTTATGTCTAACACGTGAAAGTGTTGCCTAGCATGGAGGTGATAAGACATGATTTAGCGTGTGTGCAAAAGATTAGTAAAACATTAAGACCACGGCATCCAAGTAAATTGCTGACAGAAGGACGCATGAATGACACTATGAAAACAAAAAGTAGACTCCCAAAAATATTTATAGTTAATAGCAACTCACCTTTTGGTCCAATCATACATCATTTACTTATGTCTCCTAATTTGTTCAATGATTTTACTGGTCCGTCCGTCCCATTTTGATAGAATTGATTTTTTTTTTCTCACACGATTTAAGAAAAAAATAATAAATTTTATTGAAAAAATAAATTTAATTTATTATTTTTTTAAAATATCCTTACATTAGTATTAAGAGTATCACTAATCACTATACTTTATATTAATTATAACAGCAATAATGATGGTTTGTTGCACCATTCAACGCGTATATCAAAGCAATTATTGGGTGAAAAGGTTGACCGTATTAAATAAAGTAGACTATATTTACTGATAATGAAATATATTAAATAAGAATATTTTAGAGAAATTAAAAATTAACTATATTTTTTAATTGAAAGGTGCACTATAATTTGGAACGGATGAAAAAGGAAAATAAATTTATCAAAGTAGGACGGAGGGATCAAAAGTTAGTATTTAATAGCAGAAAACCTTGCTGTTTCTATTTCTCTCTTTTTCTTCGTCTCATTGAATCATCTCTTGTAGCGGGGGCTTTTTTTTATTATTTGTAATTAGTTGTAATTGACGCAGAGTAAGATTTGGATTGTAATTTTTGGTAGAAAATTTTGTTAGTTTTTGTAAGAATGTCTTCTAATATAATTTTTAATTATCTTTTTATTTATATTTTATCTCATATAGAGCACATCTAAAAAAAGTGAGTATATTTTTCTATAAAAACTCTTCGGAAAGGGTTCTAAATTTCTTAGAAGACAAATGGAAATAATGGCATTGGGCAGGGGAGGGGCTGCGATCATGTGATGTCCCGACATTCTTTTTCGTACAAACAGCTCACCAACTTTGGGCTCGGCCTACCATGGGATGGTAGATCAACAGCCTGGACTAGTTCGTCTTCACAATGGGCCCAGAAACTGATGGGACTGGTTTTACTAGATAAAAAGCTTTAAACTCTAGCTCTTTTTCTCTTTTTTTTTTTGGGGTGGGGAAAAATGGATCTTAAGCAAATACTTCATGCACAATACTTTTCTTTTCCTATGAGACTCCATAGCAGTTTACAAATCATATTGGGATACTTTATAATTCATGTGCTTCAGTTTCTGGTTGAAGATATATTATTTTGCCCTAAGTTCTCTCATCACTATGTAGAGTGGTTGGTTATTTTGAAAGTACCTAAAATTTCATTAAATTACAAAATTGACCACTAACATATAAAGGTGCAAAAAAAAATATAACGAGGTCTTTGATCGACTAAGATAATGATGTCAAAGATCCCAATTAGTTTAGTTGGGAATTTGTAAATTGTTATCAATCTAGAAGTCTTGTAAACCCTCTTAACCATGGAGTGCTTTTATTGTACATTTGGTGAAGTGTAAACATGACATGGTGATATAATACCTTAATTACCAACCTGATCAAACGGTGGTTGAAGTGAAATCTATCATGCTCTTGAACTAATATGCCAAGTTAAATAGCTTTACTAGATCATAACTCTATTCATGTGAATTGAGTTCCTAGAGATGCAAATAAAGTAGCTCATGAATTGTTTCTTTATGCCAAATCATCTGATTATGTTGAATCTTTTTGGAAGTCTCTTCCAATTGTTGTCAATCATTTTCTGTTGCACGATTTCCAGTAATCTTAGTAATAAAATTTTTTTTCTTATCGAAAAAGACAAAAAACTAAAGCATATAAGATCAAATTGGGTAGGTGCGTGCATTAATGTTTGAGTAAAATTCAATGGAAAATTGAACACTTTCTCTCCACGAAGTAACTAGCATTCAACCAAATTAATTGGTTACTCCATTCTTCTTGTTGAAATGGTTGAATGGCAAACAACTGCTGCGTTAGTTAACTAAAACTCATGCGCGTTGGACACAAGACCGAACTGAAATGCATTTTGTTGTCACTCTGTGTGTGTGTGTTTTATTCTTTTCTCTTTTTTTCACCAAATAGGGGAGGGGAGTCACCATGTGTTGATAGAATTGTACATGTATCCTATGAAATTTTGGCTATTGATTATCAATATGGTTTGGCGGTGGGTTGTTTTTTTCTTTTGTTTTTTTTTTTCCTTGAGGGGGAGGATGTAAAGAGTGTGATTTTTACATGCTTTGTCTTTCGAAGCTATTATACCTCTAGTATTAGGTCTAAAAGGTTAGAAAAGACATGTCCTATTTGATAAATGAGTTTTTTAGATGTTTGTTTAAAATTTTACTATATTTTATTGTAGAATTTATAGAAAGAATTTTTAAAGTGTGTAAAACTTTTTTTTCTTTTTATTTCCTTTCCTCTTCTTCACCCTCAACTCCCATTGATCTTCCTTCTTACTCCCTCTTCACTGGCACCTCCACCAACAACACTCTTACTTTTTTATTTTTAACTTTTTGCTTTTTTCTCCCTCTCTCTCTCCTTCTTCCTTCTCTCTCTTCTCTTCTCCTTCCTTCTCTCCTAGCACCTCATTTCCCCTTGTCCCTCATCCCGCCACCCAACGCGATTTGGTCGCACGACCAAATCGCCTCTCCCTTGCCACCTCCTTCCCCTCCTCTTCTCCCATCACCTTTCACTTTCCCCAATGTGATCTGGTCGCGCGATTAGATCCTCTCTCCCTCATCACCTCCTTCCCCCTCTTCTCCTTCCTCTTTTGCCAGTCTCCCCTTCTCCCCAATGCGATTTGGTCACATAACCAGATTGCTCTGGGGAGAGGGAGATGGCGGCAGGGGAAAGGGGGTGGCATGGAAGAGGGGAAGGGAAGAGGAGAGGGAGAGAGATGAGAAGGAGAGGAGGTGGAAGGAGAAGGAGAGAGGAGAGGGAAAGAAAGGAAAAAAAAAAGGGAAAATCGTTCAAAACGTCCCTCACATTTTACAGGATGACTTTTTTCGTCCCTCAATTTTAAAAGTGTAATTTTACGTCCCTTACAAATTCACATTAACCAAATTTGGTCCCTACCTAGGTTTCCTACTAGTTTTTTGCCCGGAATCCATCACGTGACTTGCATGTGATCATTTTTTAAGGGTAAAATTGTCAAATCAAATTTTTACATAATCTGATTCATAGTCCCTCACATTTCACAAAATAAATTTTTTCGTCCCTAACATTTTACAAAATGAATTGTTTCGTTCCTCACATTTCAAAAAATGAATGTTTCTATCCCTCACATTTTTCAAAATGAATTTTTTCATCCCTCATTGATCATGTGTACGAATAGTTTTTTTCTATAAATCCACATATATATCTATTTAATTTTATCTGAACAGTATGAATAACATGTAATTTATCTCTATTGAATTTCATCTAAACATGCTAATTGTAGTTATACACATACTATTCTATAGATATATATATAGGGGTTTAAAACTAATGATTTTGTTTGAAACCCATGTATATATTTATATGATTTCACCATTTGAACCTATTCAATATTTGTGACCTTTCTCTTTTGGTAATAACTTATTTATTGAATTGTATAATAAGGTCATCTAATTAATGGGTTCTAACTCGAATTCTATAATTGTGCTAACAATTTTCAGTTTAAATATGAAATTTCTATTCGACACTTTTAAGATTAACAGTTGAATTACTTACCTTGTGATTGTCTTAAAATTTGAAAGTGTCAATCACTTATTTCTTTTTGTCATACTTTTCTTTTGTTTACTTTTTCTATCCAAATTTAATTTGATATAAACAGTCGATAATATTTAGGATTAAATGTCTTCTTTATTTTCAAATTTCGAGTAAAAGAAAATGAATATATGTGAAAACTAACAATTTTTTTTAAACCCATATATATATATCTATTTGATTTCACTTGAGCAGTATGAATAGTATGTAATATATCTCTATTTGATTTCATATGCTATTCGTACTGTTCAGGTTAAATCAAATAGGCATATACATGGATTTAAAAAAAAATATTCATACACATGATCAATAAAGGATGAAAAAATTCATTTTGAAAAATGTGAAGGATGAAAAAATTCATTTTGTGAAATGTAAGGGATGAAAATTTTTTTTTTATGAAATGTGAGGGATTATGAATCGAATTATATAAAATCTGATTTGACAATTTTGCCCTTAAAATATGATCACGTGCAATGCACGTAGTGAATTCCGACCAAAAACTAGTCGGAAATCTAAATAGGAACCAAATTTGACCAATGTAAATTTGTAAAGGACGTAAAATTACATTTTTAAAAGTAAGGGACGAAAAAAGTTATTTTGCAAAATGTGAGGGACGTTTTGAACGATTTTTCCCAAAAAAAAAAAATGTTGGCATTGGCCGACAGAGGTGATGGTGGGTTGAGGTGAGGAGAGTAGAAAGAAGAAAGGAAGTAAGGAAATTTTTTTGTACATTTTGGTGTGTGTATTTTACAAAATTTAAGAAGTTTATTGAAATATTGTAACTAAAGTTGTTAAACTTCATAAGAAAAAACTTGACAAAATAACTCGTTTGCTAAACAAGCCTGTAATTGTAGAGTTTTGAATGTTGAATTTGAGAGAGCTCTTTAAAATAAGGAAGCCAAGATATATTACAACGACCCAAGAGGGCAATGAACAATATCATATGTAGCTCTTTTTTTTTTTTTTTTGCCTGTGACTCCTATAGATGGTGTAGATTTGGAATCATGATAGTAACTAGTAAGGTTACTACTTGTGAATGTTTTCCTCCCTCTTTTCCATTTACTGGTTCTTCCTCTTTCATGCTCCAATTACTTGTGCAAGACCAAATGCACCAATCTCGACGTTTAATTTCAACGATCCCACAGAAAAAAGTCACATATGAGAGAGAACCTACTTTAGGTAACATAAAGTAATTTATTCTTTTAGTCATCATTAGAGAAGGTTTAAGTGGAAGTAGATTGGAGAAACTTTCAAAGATAGACTTAGTTGTTTATGGAAACTTAATCTCTATTATATGCATTTCACTTATTAACATCTCATATAGCTTAGGAAAGTCTGATATTACCTTTTGCAAGTGAGAATAATCATTACTAGAAAACTTGGCCGTGCAACTAGAACTTTAGGTTGTGTTTGGATTGCATTTTTTATGATTTTTCATGGAAAAATTACTGTAGCGATTTGATGTATATCAGGGAAAAAGGTAATAGGGAAATGTGATCACGGAAAACAACGTAATTTTTCGACGGAAACGGCAATCCAAACAAGGCACTTTAAGGGTCTAAACATTCACTGCAAGACTAACCTTTACATATGTTTAACTTGGTGAACTTATGGGCTTACCAAATGAATTCACCCAATGAAAAGGCAATTAGCCTAAAATCTACATGGCGTATTGCATGTAGCTCATTAAGTTTTTTTTTTTTCAAATATAAATGAGAGATTTCGAATTTAAAACCTGCACCACCAAACCTATCCATCCTCTGCATGTTATTAAGTTAAATAAATTAATCACTTCTTTGCAGTGTTAATTTTCAAAATGTCTCATAAAGATAAACCTATTTTATTAAAGACGATAAGATAATACAGCTAAAACAATCTAGCATGACTTACCGTGACAAAATCTTTCACTTTCTTCATTCCCATTAGTAATACAAAACCTTTAATGTCCTATTATATCATGCTTTATTTTTGTTCCTTTCATATATCTTTCAATAATGTAATTTATATTAACTTTGGATTATATTTGGGCACAAAAACCATCTATCCTCAGCTAACATCATTAAATTCTAATCCATGTGCATTTCTGAAACACATAGATACAAATACCACAAAAAAATAATTTAAAAACCTAAATTATAATAATGTCAACGTAATTTAGGGGCAATATATGAAAAATCAAAAGGTCCAAAACCATCCATTTTTCTTCTTGTTTTTCACTATCTTAAGTTATTGGTCAATGCATGCATGGATCCATTCCACACCTCAAAGCCAAAAGTACACCTTAGACATAACATTCCTTGGCTCCGTCAGCAGAATTAGAGTCAACCATCTTTGTTTAGATAATCAATTCCCTTTTCTTCCAATCCAGCGGCCACAACAGCCTAGAATCTCGCACATTATCTCTCAACCGTGGATGCTCATTCCTTCACTAATTAATTAGTTAATTAGTAAATTAATCTCAGCAAAATCCGGCGTCACGACGTCGTATCCAGACGAAACTCGAAAGTTTATGAAAAGCGCGGGAGAGACATGACGTAAGCATTTCCGACAAACAAATGATGTCCGGAACTCTCGGCGCCTTTTCACATAACTTGATTAAGTGGGCCCCGTTTAGAATCACTGGGTCGAATTTTGACCGTCCGATCAAGTCCTTGTCAGACCCGGAGAAATTTTTTCGACGGTCAAGAGTTTGTTTCGTGATCGTTGATAGGTGCTAAAGGAGTTTGTTGGCTTTGAACGAGATTCCGAAAATATCCATGGCTTTGCATTGGATTAACGACTATACCCTTCCGGCTTAATTTCACAAGGTTTTGACTCAATACTTTTGGGGATAATTTCACAAACCTCTCCCGAGGTTTTTTACAATTACAGAGAGCTCCCCTCAGATTTTAAAAATTATATATACTTCTTCTACTTTTACTGTTTAGTAACAATATAGGTCCAACAATATAGATTTTCTTATAAAATTCCTAATTGCCCTTTAAACTAAGAAAAATATAGTATACTCAATTATTTTCTTCCACACTTGGCACAAATCAACAAATCTAATCCCTAACACCCATCCAAGTATAAGTTTTAAAATCAAATAGCCATCCAAAGGATACCAAATTACATGTATAGTATCAATACTTGCTATGTAAAAAAAAAAAAAACATACACACACACACATACACAAACCCCATTGATAGCCAATTTTATACCCCAAAATTAAATATCAATGCTCAAATACCTTTTCAATACAAATCAATCTGACTTAGAATTGCTATTACAGGCTTTCTATGGTCTTAAAAATATTAATATCTTAGAAATAGAGAATAAATTCTACATCTACAATAAAATCATAATAAAAAATTTCTAATCCAATGAAAGAAATTCTTATGTAATTATTGACATTTTATAAAACTTTTTCTTAACAACAAATAAAATATAACAAATTCAACATCTTTAGTTCTTCTTCTTATTTCAATCATTAATTTCATTATTTATTTCTCTATCACTGTGAGTCTCTTCATTTCCTTCTAATTTGACACATAATCTGCTCCCTCTGTTGATTTCATAATTTTAATTTGCTAATATCCATAAAATTGAAGATAATAAAAAGAGGGTATATTAACTAAAAAAGAGAGAAATGAAAATAGATAATAGATTGAAAAATTTCTTTGGGTTTTGTAAATTTATTGCATTAAATTTAAAATTGTCTACCAAGTGAAGGGTATTATAGGTATTTTACGATACCAAGAGAGGTAAATGTAATTTTTTAAACTTGAGGGGAGCCAAATAAAATTGTCAGAAACCTCAAGGGACGTTTCTGAAATTATCCCATACTTTTGAGTACTAACTGCTACTACTCGATATATATTTCCATCCTTCTTCCATAAAAGGGTTAAAAAAAAGGTTAATTTTCTCTGCCATCCATTGTAGCTAAACACAGGTAATTAACTGTCTTGTTAGCTCAGCTATTAATTCTGTTCGTAAAAATATTTTTATTTGAGTTTGACAATCTTAAATTTGTTAAATTTTTTTTTGAATTTATGAGTTCAAGTTTTGGAAGTTTTAATCGTTACAGTTTTAATGTGTACTCACAAGACATACAAGTCGATCTATAAATTCTCTAATGTCCAATAAGAAAAAAGTAGATTAAACTAATAACTAATGCGTTTAGATAGTGAGTGGTCATTGGGCCTAAATAAATTTCTGAAAGAAATGCTATTATTACAAAAAGTTTTTGTTGTGGGAACTTAATTTACAAAATAATCTGAAAGCATGAGTTGATCTATTATCTCAGGAAAAACGAATTCTAATAGTTGTTTCTTCTTTAAGAAATTAAGTGTCCACCTATGAGTTGCTTTCATTAAGAAATCACACATTAATGATACTTGATCTTAATAGTTTTTAAGATTCATGTATTCCAAACTTTTAATGATTTATGTAACTCATCACTAGAAGTAAAGGCAAAAAGGTGAGTTTTATGTACTTGAGAAATAAGGGTTACAAATTCTAATGTCAAATAGTTACCGACTTTGTAGTGATTTTAAAAACAATCCTTTAAGATCTATATTTGCACAATTGGAAGCATAACAAAGAATGTCATTAATGGGATGTTGCCATTTTGGCTAGATCCTAATTGTCAAGCCAAATTAATCATGTGGGACAAGTCAAAACGCACCAATAAATAATCGATCAATGTTCTTGGCATCACCACCTTTTCGAAGGCTTTCCATTTAAGAAAAGGTTTGAACAATTCCACGTGCAGCTTAGCATTGCCATAGACTCTAAATGCAAGTGGGCTACCATTAATTTCATGTTAATTAATAGTATTAATTGGCTCAAGCAGTCAACTCAATATATAAAACTGAAGAAGAAATGATCACGAGCATAAAATTATAAGCATGAAATAAAACATTGAGGATATGAATAGCAGTATAGGTTTGGCATAGTAATTTTGTGAATGAAATGTAGTAAAGCACATCAGATTCACTGCAGCATAGCCAAAATGCTAAGAAGGAAAAGGAAAATAAAGTTGACCTGACTTAAAATCTTTTTTTTTTTTGCTCCATATGGCTGGTTGACAAATGTTAAAAATATTTCTTTGTTAAGCTTTTCCCACAGTTTGATTATAAACAATCTGTTTGAAACTGATAATCTTGTCTTCATTCCATTGTAACCATCCATTTGTATGAGTTCACATACTCTATATGTGACTTTCATATGAGTCAAGAGTCATGTTAGAGGCACTCAAGGGAATCTTGCAGCAGCAAACTGCATTTGGCTTCCCATCCTTTTACCATTCTGATAGCCCCTTTTATTTCTTTTTTTTGTCTGAACAAATTTGAGTGACACTGACTTTCAAGATGCATTATTTTGTTTTGCCTGTAGGCTTTAATCTTTGTGACAAACTAGGAATAGAAAGCTTCAATTTACATTCATCAAATTCAATAATGCTGCGATTACAACTAAAGAAGGAAAGCTTTCTTTGATGGGGGAAGGGGGAGAAGGAAAGACCGCCGTTTAAGGATATTAAGTAAATTTTGTTAAAAAAATGTCACAATATCCAATACAATGATTCTTAATCAGGGATTTTGGTGTTTAGGAATGTATATTTTTGCATTTAGCGCCATGAAATTGCAGAATATGACACATAAAATGAAACAACGTGTTACTTTAAATTTAAGAAAGAAAATTCAAGCTCCTTGTAACATCCTATATATTTTTCTTAACCAGATTAGGTCAATTTTTTCCAAGAGATTGTCCACCATTCTTCCAACATCATTAAATACTAATAATGTTTCCTGTCTAATTAATATGCTCAATCTTAATCTCAAAGATCAGTGTTCATAAATAAAGAGTAACTATGCCACATTATGAAAAGATTCCCAATTTCGTATCTACTTATAAAATAGAATTAGAATAAAACATTACAAAGACTTTTGAAAAACAAAATCCTAAAGATGGAAAAGAGAGAGCCATTGCCACAATCAAATTTCCTATGCTCCTAGTTGTATGAAAGAAAGAAGAGGAAAAGAAAGAGACTAATTATGACCCAAAAAACAATTAAAAGGAGTCCGTTCATTTTAGAGGAAAATAAATGAAAAAAAAATGAAAAAACTGAAAAGGAGAAAAGATCACAAGACATTTCAAGTAAATCAGCAAAAAGTGCAAATTGGAGAATTCAGCAATGACCAAGGGCAATTCCGGAAACTAAAAGAACAACTAACTCCCCACTCCGTTCCCGCAAAATGACGCCACATTCTGCATTTCCATTTCCTCTCCTCTGTCTCTTCTCTCTGCATTTTGACGTTAAAACTTAAAATCACACACAGACACACATTGAAGGTGGAGAATCAAAAGGAAAGAAAAGGGACCAAATAAGAAAAATAGGAAAGACATTTTCCATTTCCATCTAGGAAAAGGAAAAAGTTGCAGAGGAAAATTTTTGGTACTTTTGGTCCAATTCCGGATTTTTGGATTTTTTTTCCCAGGGAAAAAAAAAAATACTCCATTGCATCCTCTGCAACCATTTCAATTTTCTAAACCCTAATCACGAATTTTCTCATTGTATCTCATTTTCCTCTTTCTTGCATAGCCTGTTTATATCGAATTTAGGCTGTATTGAGTTATTTATATTGAGTTTTCCCGGGAAATTGTTGATGATTTCGGTGTCATTTGCGGCATTGAGGTGAAGCTGGGGTTTTGTGATTGCTTTCTGGTTGAATTGGCTTCAAGAAATGGTAACTTTTATGGCTGTGTTTTAGTACATTTTTGTTTTAAAATGTTTGAATGTGTTTTTATGTATTTTTGTGAGTTGAACTTAATAATTTGTGGCTTAAAGCAGATTTCTTTGGGAGTGAAAGCTGGTGAAATGTCATAAAGTTTTTCACTTTTTGGGTTACTTAGAAATGCATGTTAAACTGTTTAAAATTTGTCTTCCTTCTGATAAAATTAGAACTTGTTGCATTATACTTCTATTATTGTATTTAAAAATTGAGTTATTTCTGTTTTACTTTGCTTAAGAATTTTTTTTAATTCAAATGAAAAAGTATATAATTATTTTGCCATTTTTAAGGCCGGAAAGAAGAAATGAAATGAGTTGGTGGGCAAGACTACTAGTGTAACAGGTTATTTCTGAAATTTATGCTTGTTGGATGTTTCTGTGAAAATGCTCAGCATAAAAACTTTTTCTTATCCTGAATTCAAGATATTGTGTAAGGAGTTGGACTTTTGTTGCGGTTCTATGCTGAAGTCAATTGAAAGGCAATGAGAACTATTGAATCCTCTGCGGGAGCAAGAAAATAGCATATTGTAGGCATTATTAGCTGAAAATGTGACCATATATATATATATATATATATATATATATATATAACGTATATCTTTTCCAAAGTTACTACTCTTCATTCTTTGCTTTCTCCGGGATGTTGGACTTCTATGTTGAAACTGCTGTGAATTGCATATCATAGAAATGCTTGCATTTAATGATTGGTGTGGTCAAATGCATTAACATTTCAAATGGCAGAGTTTCTTGTTCTCTTAATGGTGTGGACATTTGCTGGTAAATGGTGTTCGACATTTTTGGTGGACAAATGTGATTAGTATAGCAGTCTCTGATGTCCACCAAGTTGGTATCAAGTATGAAAATTGCGGACAAGCAGCTGAATTCTGATTCTGAAATGAGCTTAAATTGTATGAGATTGGGAGTTTAGTTCCTAAAATGGAGCTACTTGATTGGTTTGAATCAATAAAAGATTACTGACTTTACTGTGGTTAGGCCTCTTTGGATTTGATTCAGGCACTTTGAAAAGGATAATATTGAGATTGGAAATAAGAAGTAACTTTGTTTATAAAGGGATATTTTGTTCACCTTTGCATCTTGGCACTCAATTCCTCGTTTACATAGATAGCCAATTTATTGAACATTTACTTCTGTTGCAGACTGTTTCAACTGGTATAGCAGTAGGATCTCATGTTTGGGTAGAAGATCCTGAGGTAGCTTGGATAGATGGAATCGTCTTGGAAGTTGATGGTGAAGAGATCACGGTGGATTGTACATCAGGAAAGACTGTAAGTACCACCTCTGTAGTTTTTTCCAGTTCTTGGAATAAAATTGTCTCTCTTTAGATAGGTATTTCACATTCACTCACTTATGTATCATGGCATGTATGTTTATTTGTGCATGCTAGCACCTACGCTGTTCTTGTTTCCAAAAACCAAATGATTGTTTCTGCAAGGATGAGCTCTCAGAGCCCTTAATTTAACTTCCTATGATCTTTAGACTGCCCTGGCAATTTGATAGACTAAGATCAAGTTTTTATAGTTTTTGGCTTGGGATGTTTGGAGGGATACACATTGGTAAATTCGTGTCAATGTGCATGCTCTCTGCATTTATAGGTAATGATGGATAATCGGTTAATCCATCGATATACAAGTTATCTGTCAATTGGAATGTGTTGATGCATGGGGATGAAATTGATATGCTTTTATTCCTTCCAATATCGATAGAGATGATATCCTTGATAATACTAGATCATAAAGATTACTTCATAACAGCATTTCCTGAACATGACTTCCAAAAAGTAGCATGCTTAGCAAAAGTTAGGGTTGATGAATTGTCTGGTTTGCAGTGATTTTGATATTATGAAATGTTAGTCTAATTTAGGTTGTGAAAGGGACAAGACACAGTAGATGAATATCAAATGCCTTTCCAAGAAAGCCTACATAAATCAGATTGTATGCATCCTCCAGCTAAATTTTGTCTGGTGTTTTAACTTTTCTTTCCTATTACTGGGTAATTTTAGTCTGCTTCACTCAATTTAGGACTATCATAGTATATCTTATCTGCTTTTTATTTATTTATTTAAATTTCTATGCTGTAGGTTGTTGCTAATGTATCCAATGTACATGCCAAAGATGTTGAGGCTCCTCAATGTGGTGTAGATGACATGACAAAGCTTGCCTACCTGCATGAACCAGGTGTTCTGCAGAATTTGAGGTGTCGGTATGACATGAATGAAATTTATGTAAGCCAGCTTCTGAAATCTTGTTTGCTTAATTGTGTATGTTTCGGATCTTAGTATGCATGTTTATCTTTTTGAGTTTAATAACTTGCTCCTTGTTATCTATCACTATCCATTCAATTCCGTTTCTCTGTAAGTTTATTCATTTGGCCTGTGTAAACCATGAATTTAATCTTCAGGACCTGAGGATTTGTTGTCCCACGATTTTTTTTAGCTAATTCTGTAACGATACCTATTTCTCAATCTAACTTCTCACATCTTGTTTTCAGACTTATACAGGTAATATACTGATAGCTGTAAACCCTTTCCAGAGGTTACTACATTTATACGACAATCATATGATGGAACAGTACAAAGGAGCCGCCTTTGGTGAGCTGAGCCCGCACCCTTTTGCTATTGCTGATGCTGCATACAGGCAAAGCTTTTGTGCTGATGAGTTTTTAAGCATGTGTCTTGTAGGATCCTGAAAATGTTCTGAACTCTGCACTTTCAAAATGCAGGCAAATGATTAATGAGGGAATAAGCCAGTCAATCTTGGTTAGTGGGGAAAGTGGAGCTGGTAAAACTGAAAGCACAAAAATGCTTATGCAATATCTTGCCTTTATGGGAGGGAGAGCTGTAGCTGAGGGACGGACTGTTGAGCAGCAAGTCCTTGAGGTTTGCATATTATTCAATAATCTTTTTCTACACTCTTATGATGAATGGCCATGTATTTAGACCCTACAATAACACAGCCTCATTTCCTGTGTTATAACTTTGATGTTGATGCATTTGCTGCAGAGTGCTAGCTTTCTTTTTCTTCATTTGATTTGAAAGTGCAATCATTCATTTGAACTTATTTGTCAATGGTCTCGGAGATTAGATTATGCTAGAAATTATGCTGTTCATGATATGATTTAGAAAATTCCTCTTGATCAAAGGCCAGGAATAATTGAACATTTGTTTATTGTGGACAAAAAAAGATCAGAGACAAAAGCACCCCACTTTTTCTAAAAGAATTAGCTAATTTTGAGATTCTCATGGGAATACAAGCCCCTAACAAACTATTCAAAAAGTAATCTCTTATGATAATAGTCAATGGGGGACGGTTACCACCAGTTAGGAGGATCTATAATTTAGCACCAATAAGCCCCTAACAAACTATTAAAGTCTAAAATAAGATTCTTTATTGGTGCTAAATTAAAGTCTAAAATAAAGCGGTATTAAATAGGTGAGTTTCCTATTCCAACGACCATGTATAACTTCATATTTGATGTCAGTACCACTAGCTTTGGAGGCCTTCATTGCGGCAGAAATATGTTCATGCAGATTCTGTGCTGCTTGAAATCATGTATAGAGCTCTGCCTCCCATTAGTGTGTGGTTCAAATGTTCCTGATTTTTGTCATTGTGCATCCTTAGAGAAAAACATTGTACTCTGAATAATGCAGTGCCGCAAGGTCCTTTCACAAATGAATCATTTAACAGGACAGATGAGGAGATATTTCGCTCATCTTTTGATTTTCTCCTGACATTTTTCATTGCTTTGCAGTCAAATCCTGTTCTAGAAGCATTTGGTAATGCAAAGACTGTCCGAAATAACAATTCAAGGTGGGCAAAGCATAGCTGTTTTACTTGGCAGTTTAGTTTAACCATTCCCTTTAAGTGATCAAAAGTTTCTCTACATAACAAAGTTGATTGTCACGCCAGTCGTTTTGGTAAATTTGTGGAGATTCAATTTGACAAAAGTGGGAGAATTTCTGGTGCTGCAATCAGAACTTACCTGTTGGAAAGATCTCGGGTTTGTCAGGTGTCTGATCCTGAGAGAAATTACCATTGTTTCTACATGCTTTGTGCTGCACCAATCGAGGTAACATATTTCCTGTATCTTACATGGAAAATGTTCGCAGAAATAGTGAAGGCCACATGTTTTTACTTGTATAAACTAGTTCCAAGTATGTGGTGGCCGAACAGAAATGCAAACAACAACAGTTAATTTATGCGATTTGTAAAGTATATGGCCAATTGACACAAGACTTTACACTTAAAACTACCAGGCATAAAGATCTTTAATTATTTTGCCTTCTTTCTCTGCTCTGAATGACAAGTTTTCTAGATCAAAGACCGAATGCCTCTTTTGTGCATCTTTTCCATTTAAATAGAAAACTCTGTACCTTCTCTCCTCCGTCAGAATATCTACCTCTCTAATGTATTAATTACATATATGCTAATATACATCTAATATAGTAGACCATAATCAGCTCTCCTTGATTAGTGCAATTAGTAGACTAGATCCCATAAGCAGCTGTTCTTGTCTTTTGCTAGCAGATCAGATCTCATAATCAGTTGCTGCCCATGACTTCCATAAGCAGCTGTTCTTGACTTTTACTTTTGCTAGCAGGCTGTCCTTGACTTCCATAAGCAGCTGTTCTTGACTTTTGCATTTAGTAGACCAGATCCCAACTACTGCCCTTGATACTGAATTTCCTAATATTGCCAGTGTCAATCAAATTAACATATATTTTGGTTGATTTTCAATAGAAGATTTGTTGTCATATTGTTTACTTTTTCCCCCCTTGCTGTTAGGATGTCAAAAAATACAAATTGGGAGATCCAAGGATGTTCCATTATCTGAACCAATCGAATTGTTATGAATTGAGTGGAGTTGATGATTCCAAGGAATACCTAGCTACTAGGAGGGCGATGGATGTTGTTGGCATCAGCTCTGATGAGCAGGTAATAATAGTGTTGTCTTATTATGTAGTGCATCTAGGGAGGAAATATCCATTATCTTGTAACTGGTTTTAAGGAGCAGCGCCTCATAGACTGAGTATGGAACAGGAACAGTGTATATTTTGTTAAAATGTCCTTTTCAGGATGCAATTTTTCGAGTTGTGGCTGCTGTTCTTCATCTGGGTAATATTAAGTTTGCCAAAGGAAATGAAACAGATTCTTCTGAACCTGAGGACGAGCAGTCTCGGTTCCATTTAAAGACTGCAGCAGAGCTCCTCATGTAAGTCATTTGATTCTATTTGTACCTAAAAAA
Organism: Coffea arabica; assembly: GCF_036785885.1. Lineage (NCBI taxonomy): Eukaryota > Viridiplantae > Streptophyta > Magnoliopsida > Gentianales > Rubiaceae > Coffea > Coffea arabica. The sequence goes on from NC_092315.1 coordinate 6,143,143, forward strand.
GCGATATTCAAATTAGAAACTTTATGGTGGCTTTTGATAGAAACTCCAAAATCTTGTAATACCTCCAGGTGTGATGAGAAGCCTCTTGAAGACTCATTGTGCAAACGTGTGATTGTAACTCGCGATGAGGCAATAACCAAATGCCTTGATCCAAATGCTGCTGCAGTCAACAGAGATGCTTTGGCTAAAATAGTGTATTCAAGATTGTTTGATTGGTTAGTTTGACTGAAATGAAAATGAGTATATGATTGAATCTTGTGTAGCTTGTCCTTTTGTTTTCTTATACCTTCTATATCTTGTCATCTTAGGCTTGTTAACAAGATCAACAATTCCATTGGCCAAGATCCTGATTCAAAATGCTTAATTGGAGTCCTGGATATTTATGGATTTGAGAGTTTCAAGACAAACAGGTGCTTAACTGGTATGCTTTTGTTTTCATCATTTGCAGATGTTAATTCTTGCAGCTAACTGCTTGAGATCCCTTTTAACATACACATAGGATCTACAAGATTTTCTGGGTGCTTTTGTGTCTGAATTTTTCTGAAAATTGCGTTAAATAGTTGGCAAATATAATTTTGCAGATCAAAAGCATGTATGGTTAAGTAATAAATGACCTGTGCTTCTATTTTATACTGATTGGGCATCCTGTCAGGTTTTCTAGATCTACATGTCCTTGTTATGACATAGGCTTTTTAGTACATTAATGACACCTAACTAGCCACTTTGCTTTGGAAATCTTAAATCTCTTATATAGGCTATGGCTTCTGAGGAGACACTTTGACCTTAAAGAACTTGTTGCTTTCTTCTGAATTTCTTGGTGAAGAGTTTTGCTAAATTTTTTTTGCGAAACATTGTAGTTTCACTATTGATGCTTCTATATCTGAGATTATTTAATTTAATTTTTTTGCTGATATGTTATTCGGTTTGGTCTTATCTCATCTATGCAGCTTCGAGCAATTTTGTATCAATTTGACAAATGAGAAGTTGCAGCAGCATTTCAATCAGGTTTGCCAAGAGTAAATGTGCACATTCTATTGCATTATTGCTTATAAAATTTAAATCTGGAAATATAGCAGTGCGGTTAAGAAAAATGTATCAAATGATTCATAGAAACTCTTTTTTTGTTTTTTTTTTTATTCCTTTGGCAGCATGTTTTCAAAATGGAGCAAGAAGAGTACACCAAAGAAGAAATTGACTGGAGCTATATTGAGTTTGTAGATAATCAGGACATTCTTGATCTTATAGAAAAGGTTGATATACATCAGCGTGAATATATTTTACTTGAATATAACTTTTTTATATGTTGGTGTGAGTTATTTCCTTCTTGCTTTAGTTCACAATGGAAGCAAATATAAAAACTCTTGCTGTTAAATAATTAAAGGATTAATGTTTCCTACACTGACAGTGTATACATTGCCAATGTTAGATAGATGACAACTATGCAAAATTTGAATTTGAAATTCAAGTTTTGTACATATGTCATAGATCCAACGATAATAGTGTAAACACTGTCAGTGTATATAAGATTTACTCAAAAATAAATCAGCCTTACTTCTTGTGAAGTTATGCTAATTATATTTCCTAAACTTAGACAAAAGGATTTTTATTTCTGATTTATGATTTCATGAAGCTTTGGATTTAATTTAACACAGTACAAAAGTTTATCTTCTCTCTGCAATATATGCATACGTCCAGTAAAAAATGTGTCGAGATTTACTTTTTCCCGAGCTTTATCATTTTGAGCCATAACATGTGCAAGCAGCCTGATCCCTCCTGTGTGCTGATATTTGGACATTGCTGATCTATTGATTTAATGTGGTTCCTTCTAGTGGTCATACATTGAGCTAGTTAGATTGAATATTTCTGTCCTGTTGCACTGCATTTTATGTTCATCTTCATTTCATCAGTATAGTCATGCTGATAGAAAATGATAAAACACATAAACACCATTTGATTTTTTTTAAAAAAATTACCTCCCACCTCTCAGTATACCCTTCCCACCCACAAACTGCCAAGCCCAGGGTTTAAACCCTGAACCTGGCAGTGGGAAGAACTCTAAGAGCCCCTTGGCCACTGGGCAAAACACCATTTGCTTCTTGAGTCTACTATTCAAAATTATTGAGGTCATGTTGCATCTCTTCCGGTGACATTTTGTCCATTGGAATTTTTTTTTAATTTAAGAATTTTATCAGCTGTATTTTAGTGTCATATTCCTAACGTGTTCTGTACTTCCAGAAACCTGGTGGTATAATAGCTCTTGTGGATGAGGCTTGGTATGTATCGATAAAACTTTTAACCTCAATCATACTTGAGTATCAATATGCACCCGCAAATCTAGATACTCGAGTTGAAATGCTTGTGTAATTTGTTACAGCATGTTTCCAAGATCAACTCATGAAACATTTGCACAGAAGCTTTACCAGACATTCAAAGATCACAAACGGTTTAGCAAGCCAAAGTTATCAAGGACTGATTTCACCATTTGCCATTATGCTGGTGACGTATGTGATTAACTTACTAGAATATTTGGTATTAAAATACAGGTTTTATGGTTATTTTCCTTGATTGAGAAAATATCATTCCAGGTGACATATCAAACTGAACTTTTTTTGGATAAGAACAAAGATTATGTTGTTGCTGAGCACCAAGCACTTCTTAGTGCTTCAAGATGCTCCTTTGTAGCTAGCTTGTTCCCACCTTTACCTGAAGAATCGTCTAAAACATCAAAGTTTTCATCCATTGGTTCTCAATTTAAGGTATTTGGTTTTATACTTTTCGGTGAAAGTTATTAACTTCTTTCACCCCCGAGATTAACTCCAGTTTTCTGTAATTAATGCAGCAACAACTGCAAACTTTGCTTGAGACACTGAGTGCCACTGAGCCTCATTACGTTCGTTGCGTGAAACCAAATAATGTTTTGAAACCATCTATATTTGAGAATAAGAATGTACTTCAGCAGCTTCGCTGTGGGGTGAGTTTTGATAGTTGTTGCTGTTTGTGATGAGGCTTTGTTACAATTGCAAGTATTGTAACTAGAAAGTTGTAATTCTAGGGAGTCATGGAAGCAATCAGGATAAGTTGTGCTGGATTTCCCACTCGGAAGACATTTGATGAATTTGTAAGTCGTTTTGGCATCCTTGCACCTGGTGTCTTAGATGGAAGGTACTTGCTTTAACTGCTTGCGATGTATAGTGATATTTTTTGAAGTATCTTAATTCTTGATACGGTTTTCCCCATGGCTTAATAGTTTTTTCCTTCTTTTTCTTCTCACTTATTTCTGTTATCAATAGCTGCGAGGAGGTTAGTGCCTGCAAGACGATTTTAGAGAGGGTTGACCTTAAAGGTTATCAGGTACTTGGTCTTGATAATGATGCTTTTTTCCCCTCATTTCTGCTTGGCAAATAAATTGGTGAGTGCAGGAGATACAGTTAAAAAGGATTAATCAATAAATATAATGGAAGTTCTGTGGGAACTGACATCCAATTTCCAACAAATCTTTTTGTCAAAGTTTAGATGTTTAATTTTTTAATAAGTGAATTTTTCATCTCCTCATAGAATTTTTACATTTGTGACTGATTATAGATTCAGATCTACCTAAAGTTAACTAATTAATAATGTTGTAGATTGGTAAAACCAAAGTGTTTCTGAGAGCTGGTCAGATGGCAGAACTAGATGCTTGCAGGAGTAAGGTTCTTGGAAAATCTGCTTGTGTCATCCAGAGAAAAGGTCGTTCGTATTTTGCCCGCAAAAGCTTTATTGAGTTGCGTATTTCAGCAATACTAATCCAAGCAGTGTGCAGAGGTATGATTGATGCCTGATGTTCTCGTTGCTATTGTCTATAAACTTGCTAGTAGCTTTCAAGGAAAGAACTGTCATCAGTTCATCTTTTTCTTGATGGACTACAGGTGAAGTGGCACGCCATTGCTACCAGCTGATGAGGAGAGAAGCTGCTTGCTTGAAAATCCAGAAAGATGCACGCACCTTTCTTGCAAAGAAAGCTTATAGAGCCTTGTGCTCCTCATCTATATCTATTCAAACTGGAATGCGGGGGATGGCTGCTCGGCATGAACTTCAGTTAAGAAAGCAAACACAAGCAGCCATATGCATCCAGGTAACCATTAGTTGTTTGCTGAATGGAAATCAACATCTAGGAGAACTTTAAGGTGCTTATGATTATTTTAGTTCATTTGCAAAGGAGTTTTTGCTGAAAGGTGTATATCATAAGTAGATCTAGGTCAGCTTTTTTCTTTTTTTAACTATATTGATTAAATAGGTCAGTGGTGTGTTTGCTACTCCGACTTGTTTGTTCTGGTCCATTATTAGTCGAGCATCATGAATCATATTGCTCATGGGTGGCAGATAACTTTGATATAGAGATGCTCTTGATTGGTAATTTTGTAATTTTATGCCAGGACCTGTAAAGATTTTACTGCTGTGCCTCCACAGTTTTCTGTATGCTATTCATTTCATCCATTAGAAGCATTGAGGTCATTTTATTGAAAAATATACTTATTTAACCTCTTGTCAAAGGCCTTACGTAGTTCTATCCTCCATTTGCAACACTTTCATCTAATCATTTTCTTTTTCAAGTCATCCATGGCATTTATGTTGCGCTGCATACCTTCCATTTTCATTCTGGATAAGAGTTAACTAATTGATGCTAATGGCTCATTATAGATTACAGAATTACAAGATGTTCTTCATATGCATGTTTGGTTGATGTGTATATCTTTCCTGGCACAAGAGGTGATCTGTTCCTCGTCCTTCCATGGGTATCATGCTTTTGGGACAATTGTTTCAGGTTTCCTGAGTTGTTCTGTGCCTTGCTAGGATCTTTCTACAACTTCTGAAGTTAACTTTTTCATTTTCCTGACATATTATGGAAACTGCACTTCTTGATTTGCAAATTATAACAGTGTTCCCTAGACAAATGAGAGAAACTTAAAACTTTGCATTTCACATAATGGCAAGCTGTGAGAATTTTTTTTCCTTCCCTCCAGCTTGGGCTTCAGCTTTGTCCGACTCTTGAATATCTCAAAATTGGAATTTAGATAGGGCCATTCATTTGTAGATTTTTATTACTTTTGTGTTGGCTTAAAACTTTTGAAAACTGAATGCGATAGATTTTATTTTTGATTGCTTTTCTTGTTTGACAAAGGGAAATCAGTAAAGCCAGTGTATTTCTTTGACCCAATTCCATGAATTTGACTTTAAAAGAATTGCTTTTTCTTATTTATTTGCTGGTCTTTGTTTGAACTTACAGAATTTCATGCTCCTTTTCTGTCAAAGTGTGTAATATCCTGTTATTTTTTCATAGATAAACTTCTTTTTTTTTAGGTTACATGTTTTTTTTTTTTTGTTGGGTAGTGTCATTACCGTGGATATTTAGCACGTGCTCGCTACTTGAAGATGAAGAAAGCTGCAGTAGCTACTCAATGTGCCTGGAGAGGGAAAATAGCCCGTAGAGAACTACGAAAGCTTAAAATGGTGAGATTACTTCTAAGAAACTTGATTGTCTGCTTTTGTTTTTTGAAGGCTGTCTAGTTCATTTTTGAGTCTTAACCTGAATGCCCTAATGGAAGATTAACACGGAAATCATTTTTAAGAGTTGCTTGTGTCTTCCACTCCCTCCACTTTGTGTATGTTTGGTTCATGGGAGTATACACAATCTGTGTCTAGGCTTATTCTGCATTTCTTTGGCAAAAGGAGACAGGAATGCTCATCCCATTTAATCTCAAAATCCCTTTTCCCAAGCCCTTCTCCGGATTATATTCAGGATTACTTATGCAATTGATTGGGTGCAAAAAATTATTAGAGGACAAGCAATTTGAAGAAGTAATAAAATGATTTAATTGCACTTACATAAAGATTCTACTCTTTTTTCTTTTTGGGAAGAGGTTATTACTATAATTTCTTTATTTCATTTATGAGATAGGATGCACATTTTATTCGTATTTCTATGTAGTTACTTGCTATTTCCTTCTCTGACTTTTATGTTTCAAATTTGATTTGTATCTTTGCTATTTTGGTGATAAACCCACTTCATTTTCATTTAGATTATGTATGTTTTTCATCTGTGCTGTTTTCATAGACCAGAACAAAAAAGTAGTAATGCTGCAACATATTTTTTTCGTGAGTTTATCTTAATTATGTGCTAATGATATTTATCAAGAATATGTAAAAGTATCTCTATCAATTGATCTTCTCATTTTAATGCCTCTTTTTTCCTTTTGCACTTTGATGTTATCTATTGTAGTATTGCAAGGACATGGTATGCCTTTTAGTTTAGTCTAGGACTAAGTCAATTATGTTTAACAGTATGGTGATACCTATAATGTTTAAGTAGCTATCTTTACATTTTGTTTCCCACTGAAAGTATGAAATGGGATTATTTTGAAGATATCTTTATGAGTTACTCAAGGATTAAGGATTTCTATGATGCTAGAGACTGGTATCTTCTTTTTGTTTGTATTCTGCTAGCTCTATTATGTTGTCCTTGGAAGTTATTAGATTAACTTTATATTTCTTGTGCTTTGCAATTTTCATTATGCCATATGCTGATGGTATTGAATAATTGTGGTGGGACTTCAGGCTGCAAAGGAAACTGGGGCTCTCCAAGCTGCCAAAAGTATGCTGGAAAAGCAAGTTGAGGAATTGACTTGGCGTCTACAACTTGAGAAACGCATGAGGGTAAATACATTATACTACTTTCTTCTAGCAATTTCTTTCTCTTGTTTCTCAATGATTATTAATTTTTTTTTTTTAAGATTTAAGTCAGTTTCCTTTTTATTAAGTCATATCTTGATATTAGTGAGATGTAACTTCCTTATGCTAGTTTGATAGAATCTTGTAGCCTTAAAAGAAATTAAGGATGATGGTTAAATTCAATATGGTTTGACCTATGTTATTTGACTTGTTATGTAGTATGCCTTCTGTTCATCTTATGATTCAGCATTGATGTATCTTGAGCAATTAGTTCTCCTCTTTTAACTATAGGTAGTTAAACTGCATCTCATGGTTTCTTGTTTTCTGCAAATTGTTTATCTTAAGACTTTGGAACGGAATTAAGATGTGTGGATCATGGAAGAAGAAAGAAATTAATTCTTGGTTCATAAATTAATTCTTGGCTAAGTTATTGATCCTTTCATAGGCGGACATAGAAGAAGCTAAAACCCAAGAGAACAGACGATTGAAGTTAGCTTTGGAAGAGATGCAGCTTCAGTTTGATGAAACCAAAGAACTGCTAATGAAGGAAAGGGAGGCTGCAAAGGAAATAGCTGAGAAAGTTCCTGTAGTTCAAGAGGTCACAGTCTTTGACCATGAAATTGTCAATAAACTTACTGCAGAAAATGAGCAGCTCAAGGTAATTACATTAATTTATTTCTCCATTTTGATTAATGAAAATGAGTTGTTTGTTTGTCCTTTTTTTATGAACTTATCTAAAGTCCTTATTAAAACGTGCAATTTTACACTTGTTAACAATTTATTCTTTAAGATGCAAATAATATAATAACTACAATGCTTTTGTTATAATGTCTTGCAGGCTTTAGTAAATTCACTGGAAAACAGAATTGATGAAACCCAAAAGAAGTACGAGGAAACAAGTCGGCTTAGTGAGGAGAGATTGAAACAAGCTTTGGATGCAGAGTCAAAGATAATTGAGTTGAAAACTGCCATGCAAAGGTTATTGCAGAGAAATTGTCAAAGCATAAAACTCTGTTGAACGTAGAACTCAATGCTTAGAAAGCATTGGCTCAATTTTTTAGTATCACACACTTGTGCACAAACTATTTTTTATATGCAATTTTAAGTGTATCTGTTCAAAAAGATCATAACATTTCGTTTTTGGTGAAGCCTTAATTTACTTCTGTCCTGCTTTTGTTTAGAATTTTGAATTAAAATTTAATGTTTAGTTCTGCTTTGTCTCAGACTTGAAGAAAAACTTTCGGATATGCAAACTGAGGACCAGATTTTGAGACAGCAAGCATTGCTGAACGCACCAGCTGGAAAAATGTCTGGACATTTGGCTTTAAAAGATCAGGTTAAGATGCTGGATAATTTAATTTTCTTTCTTCAGACTCTCTTGGGCATACACATCTCACTCTTTCTGTTTCTTGCCTCCTGCAGCCTACTGAAAATGGTTATCATGTAAGTGCACTTTATGCTATAAGCTATGGTTCTAAAAGGAAAAATAGTTTTTAGTTGTCATAATTGCCTGAAAATACACTTTCCAAGTATGATAAGTTTAATGAACCTGTGCTGCAGGAACCACAGAATTCAGCACCTGCAAAACGATTTGGCAGTGGATCGAAAAGATTTGGCAGTGAGTCAATGAGGAGATCCAATATTGAAAGGCAGCGAGTATGTGCTCAAAACTCCTCATATGTGTGCATCCTCTGTCTTATTTTGTTCCTTTCTACTCTTGTTGGCCTTCGAAAGCATTCAGCAAGACAATTCACAGCCACCGATGCATTTGATTTCAATTAACTTAAGTTTCTTATATTCCAGGAATTTGTTGATGCTCTGATCACTTGTGTTTCTCAAGATCTTGGCTTTAGTGAAGGAAAACCAGTCGCTGCATTTACCATATATAAATGCCTTGTTAACTGGAGATCTTTTGAAGCAGAAAAGACTAGTGTGTTTGATCGTCTCATTCAGATGATTGGTTCTGCCATACAGGTTAAATTTCGACACAATCACCTATGCTATCTCACTCAGGCTTCTAGTTCTATGCTGAGCTGGTTGTTTGTTTTCCATTATTCATAACCATTGAATTCTCTCACATAACTTCTACTGAGACCAGATAATTTTAAACATTTCTTGTTATACATTGTTGATTAATTGAAGCTATCTTCTATATTGGTTGATCCTTTAATTTCAGGATGAGACAAACAATGATTACATGGCTTATTGGCTCTCCAACACATCAACATTATTGTTTTTACTTCAGCAGACCATAAAAGCTACTGGTTCAACTCCACCAAAACCTCCCCAGCCAACATCATTATTTGGAAGGATGACCCAGGTGAAGAGATCATTGTTACTCTCTCTCTCTCACATTGATTCTTTCATCTGTATGAATTGGTTGTCTTACTCAATGTTATATTCTAGTGTAATATGAATTGAAACTACTTCTTTGTCATTAATTGATGAAAGCTTCAATGTGAGATTGATATATTTTTTAGAGTTTCCGTTCATCCTCTTCTATCACCAACGTTTCTATTGGTGGTCTTGATGGCGTACGTCAAGTTGACGCCAAGTACCCGGCTTTGCTTTTCAAGCAACAACTTACTGCATATGTTGAAAAGATCTACGGTATTATTCGAGATAATCTGAAGAAGGACCTATCATCACTTATTTCTTCTTGTATCCAGGTAATACAGCCTTTCTTTCAGTTTTGGATGCTACCACAGGAACCTTTTTTTGATCCAGCAATACTTCAGATTTATGATCCTAAATTTGTAGAACTCTTTGAATCTGAAATTGATTTATTTGTCAATGCTTGAAAAAAAGAAAAATAAATAAATAAAAAGATTGATTTATTTGTGAATGCTTAAAAATGATAAACTGTTGAATATATTCATTGCTGAAATTGTTGTTTACTATGTTGAAAGTGTTCATTTTTCCTCTCATGTGTGGGCGTCCCATTTTCCTATTTTTTCTGTCAGGTTTAAATTTATATAAGCTTGACTAAACAGTAGATTAGTGCATCTTATTATCTTGACGCTTAATATCCTAGTTAGGCGATGTTTTATGGATATGCAATTAAATGTGTTGCAGTTTATGATTAAGATCCATTTGGCTGCCTGATCTTCCAAGGAGTCCTTGCCTTGTTTGATCAGTTGTAAATTTTTTGTGGATATTACTTGGGACTAAAGTGTGGTTTTGAGTTTTAGCTCTGTTCCTGACTTTTCATCTTATACTTTGACAGTATTAGTAGCCTCGCCTCATATTTTGTGTAATTTTGCTCTTTTAGGCATCCAGAACACCTCGAGGGAACTCTTTGAGATCATCTGGGCGGTCTTTTAGTGGTAGTTCTCCTGCCAGACACTGGCAGTGCATCATTGATAGCTTGAATGGACTTCTGAGTACTCTGAAAGAAAATTTTGTGAGTAAATTCTCCCTAGTTTATGATAAGATGCTTTGATGTAGACAGACATCTAATCTTGTGAATCTCTTTTCATTTTAGGTGCCTCCAGTTCTTGCTCAGAAAATTTTTGTCCAGATCTTCTCTTGCATAAATGTGCAACTTTTCAATAGGTAGATTTTTACCCTTCATTGTATGAGGAATATGCAAATTACATGCCACTTCTTTGCTGTAAGAATGTTAATATTCTTACACCAATTCTGCAGTCTTCTCCTCCGTAGAGAGTGTTGCACATTCAATAATGGAGAGTATGTGAAATCTGGGTTAGCTGAATTGGAACTTTGGTGCGGGCATGCAACGGAAGAGGTAAACATCAATTGTGCAGTTCATGGCAGACTGTCCACGAAAATAAACTGATATGCACTGGATATTGTAACTCTTCTGCTGCATTTCACAATTGCTTGAATAGGCTAGGTCTTGAATATACTTCACCAAAAAGATTGTGAATCCTTGTTCATTTCTGTGCTGCAGTATGCAGGATCTTCGTGGGACGAATTGAAGCATACAAGGCAAGCTGTTGGTTTCTTGGTATGGTTCACTTCTTTGAATGGAAATTACTTATTGTGAGGCTGCACTTGTTGGCAAACCAATTAGCTTGGTATTTGATCCAATATTACACTTAGAAACTGTAATAATGTATTCTTCATATAAAAGAAAATTCTCATGCTCCTAAAGCTGCTTAACTAGTTATGGTGCATATGATCATTTGTTATTCGTTTTTTGCTTATTTGTTATTTAATTGAATAGCTCATCTCTTGGTTGCAGGTTATTCACCAGAAGTCTAGAATTACCTATGATGATCTTACAAATGATCTCTGCCCTGTACGTAGTCTGTTTTGGATCATTAATTATTTGTTTTTTGCTTCTGGGGCAGTTGTGCTAGCAAGATATGTTTTGAATTGTTAAACATATACATTTGGTCTCTCAATGCTTTCTACTTTGCTAATTGGAAAAAGCGGTTATGTGAACTAATACAGTGTTAGCATTGGTGTGATATGGTAGTATATTTCACTCATGTTCTGCATTTTCAGGTCTTGAGCATTCAACAGCTTTATAGAATATGCACGCTTTACTGTGATGAGAACTACCATACTCCAAGTGTATCCACAGATGTGAGTCTCTCTCTATATTTTGAAATTGACTTTTTCTGGGGGTTGGTGAGAGACGGGGTGGAAAGGTGCTGTAAGTAGATTTGCTGGGACCTTTTAAATCCTCCTTGGAGGTTTGGAACATTGTCTAAGATCCTCACTCAATTTGCGGATAGTTTCCGGAAACTGCATAATGACAACTTGAGATTGATTAAACTGTGGTTCTGTTCCTTCACATCATGTAGGTGATTTCCAACATGAAGATATTAATGACAGAAGATTCAAATGAAGCTGATACCAGTTCGTTTTTATTGGACGATGATTCCAGGTAATGTGTTAAGAAAAGGGGTTCGATTCTGGAAGAAAATATTCTTGTCTGTTGACCGATGTACTTTTTGACTGCAGTATCCCGTTCTCAGTTGATGATATTACCCATGACCTGAAGGGGGTAGATTTTACAGGTGTAAAACCTGCAGAAGAACTAGTTGAAAATCCAGCCTTCGAATTTTTAAAGGAATAAGGCTGTGGTTTCATTGGCTAGACTTTGAAGTTCTAAAGTGGAAGGATTTGTTGGATCCTTTTATTAGGTTAGTTTCATTGTGTATATCCATCAATAGCTTCGATTTAGATATGGTTTTCCTAGAAATGACTTCTACTGCCCCGTATGTAAAATTCTTTTGAAATTAGAGGATTGTAAAATGCATAGGTTTTGTGAGATAGGTAGAAGGGGCATGGATAAAATCTTTATGCCTAGCTTTTTTCTGTCTAGGATCACCTTCAGCCAGCATTTTTTGTATCAATGATTCATCGAATTCTTGTACTGCGTAGGGAGCTGCCACTGCTTGGCCTTCCAAAATCAAATTGTACAAAAAACAGTTACAATGGTAGAGTTATTTTAGTTCTATCATTTGTCGGGAAAATCCTGTGCTCTTTCATTTGCACCTGCTGTTATACCTTCTATCTAGTTATGTGCTAGAGATCATCGGAGTTGTTGAAGAATTTATCTAGTTTACGAAGTCTTGGTAGTTGATAGCTAAATGTGCAAAAATGGTTAAACAAGAACTTTGCAAAAGGACTTGGTTTCCATTTTTGCATCATTTAAAAACAAAACTCGATTTTCAGGAGAAAGCGACCTATATGCTGCTAAGGTTGTCATGTATGCCACCCAATACCCTATTTTGATGATTTCATGCTCTTAAACATCAGAAATGAACTTGAAACAAAAATTTCAGATGATTTCAAGGTATTGTACAGGTAATGGTGAGTAAAGCGGGTGCGATTTTGTTTGTATGCGAGCCAAGGATTAAATTCTTGAAGGAGAACTCGTCAGACTTTGGAGTGACAAACTATTAAATTGCATTAAGTCTTCCTACACATAGCCAAGTCTTCCTACACACAGTCTCTAGATTCTTTTATACAAGGCAAACTCTTATATACAAAGTTTTAGGCTATTCCATAAGTCTCTTGGACAATCTAGAGTGATTCGAAAGCCTCCAAGGCTTTCTACATACTTTTAATAACATTTGGAAGAGGCTCCATGCATTGGCCAAGACTCCATGGCTTCCCATTGTAAAAAAAATTAAAATTTCGGTTTTATGGAATTGATTTTTTAAGACTAATATCCAATTACCATCCAAACTTTAGTTTGGTAGATTGGATTGGAGAACTAGTAATTCAATAATATCTGAAATTCAAAATGTCAATAGTGAGTTAAAATATATTAATTTTTTCAAAAAATTGTTGTGACAAAGTAATATTCCATATGTTTTTCCAATAAAATTCAATCAACTTAACTCAAACAAACATGATATGCAAAAAAATAAATTCATAATTATGTTCATAATCCTAAATCCTAACTCATAATCTCAATTCTTAAACAATAGTGAAATAAATAAGAACTTCAAATTTAATTGTCAAGCTACACTCCAACATGTCAACTTCCATCAAAATTTGACTTCCAAGAATAGTTATAGTTAAGTTAGCTAATTAGTAATTACTAATTACTAGTATTTAGTGATAGGATTAAGATTTACTCTTATATTTAGTAGTATATATATATATATATATATCATTATATTATAAAATTTTCGATAATTCGGCCAGTAATCAGTAATTTGGTACTGTATTTTTAATAGCCGTTCCCAAACCATTTTATTGAACATTATATTTCAATTTTTCTGAATTCTGTTTTACCGATATCCAAAATTCGATCTAGATTGGATTGACCAATTTTTTTTTTTCAAAATATTAGCACCCCTACTTGTTATTTATTGTCATCTCAACAATATACGACACGGCTGAATTTCTTTTCTTCAGCATCAGAAAAGTACAAAAAAAAAGAGAATATATTTATTTGCTTGAAATTCTTGATAGGAAGCAATGGAGGAATGAAACTATCCTCTAATTTGGAAAAGATCAGCAGTGATTTTCTATTTTCCTTTTTAACATTTCATCGTGAGTTTTTAGATAGCATTATTTTTTTCAAATAATTTTTTATCTCATATATATCACTTCATAAAAAGTGCCATAGTAATTATTTCAATTAATATTTCAAATAATATTCTATCCAAAAATGTATATTTCAAGGTCAATCTATTGTCATTTTTATGAGCTTAAGACAATTGACTAGATTTTATATGATTTGATCATGTAATTGTCGGTGTCCAAAATGATTAGGGATTTTATGATAGAGATTTTGCATCATAATTAAACACGCCACTTCTATTTTGTCTTTAACACAAGTATCTTTTGTTTTTATTTGCTCCTACTAATTAGTAAATACACCACGATTTCATAATTATTCTTCCCCGAGTTGCTTTTTTGCGCAGAAAAAAAAAATCAAACAAAATCTCATTAAACAAGAAGCAACTTAATTAATCGAACCCTTGAATAAAAGAAGAAAAAAAAATGAAAACCAGTCCAGACATGAAATCCCTGAATTTATTTTCTTCTTCTGCTTCATTCCAACAGACATTTTCAAGACTGATTAGAAAGAAATGGATACATAAAGAAATATTTCTCTCCTTAACTATTTTTCTTTTGGGGAAACACAGAAACTTTCTCCAGCAATTAAGAGGCACATGCCAATCCAGTACTATAGTAATTTCCTTTTGGGATCCTCTGACCATGTTTTTGATGGTCATGTGATCACATGTACTCCCAAGTTTTCATCCATTTTGTTCTCAGAATTTTGATTCTCGGACCAGGGGCTAATTATTCTAATTTCTATATTTTTATTATCTGATACCGTTATTACGGTTATTACAGTTATGCAGTTAGTTGCAATGCATGTAGATGACGTATGTGGACAGAATTTACATGGTCTTCTTGGGAAATCAACATGGAGTTGGATGAGATTTAATGTTGATCCCATGAATGCAGACATTTTAGTGTACACAAAAAAGTATATTATGGGACAGAAAAAATCTATGGATTTGCTTAAAAGCCAATTTGGAAATCTTAATTGCCATTAATATGAGTGCATTGTCAGAAGAAGAAACCTTAATACAATGAACTATGAACAAATCTAGACTTCAAGTCTGAAAGGTTTACTTGCCCCAAGAAGGCAGAATCATAAGACAATTGAATGTGTTTAAGAGTCCCCCTTAATCCACATTGGTTACTGAATTTTTTCTGTACATCAACTCTTATATATGGAGAGATAATAGGACCCACAAGAGCAAATGGGGGTTTCTCCACTCTAAATTACTCCATTTTTTTGCCATGTTTTATTGTGCTTGTCTTGTTTACCTTCTTGTTAGCATAAATTTTCTAATAAAAGATAATTATGACCCATTAATAGGTAATCAGTAGGAAATCTGATACAAAAGGTACGTTTTAATTTGAAGCAAATTTCACATGCAACACCTTTCTCTTCTTTTATATATGCTTTTTGGGTTATTTTAGAAGGTAAAGAGAGGAGGAAGAACTTGTTGGGCTGAATGACTAAATGATGCAGCCAACTGTGCTTGAGATAGGTGGATAACCATTTTAAGAAGAGGAACAATGAAAGCCTTGAGCAATGATCTACATCTAATTCTCAATTAGTACGCCAAAAGTAATCATAAGAAGACCACGGAAAATTGAGTATAAATGGTCTTTGTATTTTTATATTTTTTTGGTAAATAATAGTTTAGGAAGAAGGTAAGTTTAGTCCATTTCAGTCAAGGCAGGAGCTTTGCACTAGGACCAATTTGTTCCCTCAATTCAATCAAATCTTGTCCAAGTTTACTCCATTAACTTATTGAACTATTTTAAGGATTTAACCAAAGCTTAGCACATGTTAGATACATAAGACCAAAAAAGAGAGAGAGAGAGAGAGATCAAAAGGGCGGAAGGGAATTGCAAATTTTCAAACAGTTCAATATTTTTTGGGATGATCATCAACGAATAGAGGCACTAATCAAGGCAAAGACTCAGAGATATTAAAACAAAGTTAGTTATCTTTTTGTGGGAAGCACAAGGAAGATTTTGACCAGGGCAAGTGCGCCATGTTGGGCGTGGTTGATTTTCTTTGAGTACAAAACAAAACAGTCTTCATTCATTTAAATCCTAGCCATCGGCTGTATTAATAGTACCTCATTATTGAAAACTGAGTCAAATGAATGTGGAATGATTTAGGATAAAAAAAACAAAAAGAGATGACAATGTTATGTTTTTTTGTGCTCAAACATGTAGTTTGATGCTCAATCATGGCAAGCTTCTATTACTTAATTTTGTTGATACCTCTAGTTTCTTTCACTATATAATTATTTGGTTGAGATTTGTTCACTTGTGTGGCAAATCAAACATCAATCATAATTGTCCCTCATTAGGGATTGCATAAATGGCTTTTTTTTTTTGGTATTACGTGAAATATAACCAATGGCTTAAGCTATAACTAAAAGGGGTTTGAACTAGTATAGGTGTAAATTATTGATAGGCATACATGCGTCAAATTCATTAGGTACCATTTTCACAATGCCCACCATAAGTTTAGCTAATTTTCTTTTCTGGGGCAAAAGGAAATAAATTTTGCTAAGTTAATTAAGACACGCCCTCTAGTAAATCAAATACCAGCACGAGGATTTGTTGCTACTCTCCAAAGTCAAATGAATGATCACGAGTCTGCATGAAGGAAAAATCATGACTTTCTGACTGTTGGCGGAAATGATGGGAGAGGACCTTTGGTGTATTCAAAGAGTCTAAACTTGTCATGTATCCATGTGAACTTTCTTTGAATTTGATAAAGAATGAAGAACATTTTTGCTGACCATAGCTAAAAAATTTGTGTGGAAGCTAGGGTAATTTTTTATTAAGACTGTATTGTATCCCAAATGCACAATGTTAGTAAATGTGATGCAAGTAATTTAAGCCTATGGGTTGTAGAGTGGATCTCATCTACTTAATTGAGTTTGTGCATTAACTTAGTGGTTGCAATGAGTACACTTGAGCATATGAAATAAGGGATCAAGGGTTCCCTTCTTTCATTGTCTTTTAAGATATATCTTGTAGGACCAAAAGGAAAAACATTTGTAATTAAATTGGTTTGTTAATAATTTATTAGGCCATTAATGAATTAAGAAAGGAAAACAAAGGGAAGTACTCTTTAGTAGAATTAATTAATACTTGGAGACTTGAGGAAATCTTATGGGCCCTGCCCTAATCATGGACTAGCTAGGATGACCAATCATTTTTTTGTTGTTTCCACACTACTTTAGTTTTTCATTCACAAAGAACAAATTTTAACTACCATTTGGGGCGTAATGTGATCAACTAAAGGAAAAGGCAAGAAATCACAAAAGCTAAAGATCAATAGATTATGCCTTCTGTCCTCCAATATTTTTTAGGGTTTTTTTGCTAAAAGCCTAAATATGAATTGAAAGCACAAAAAGAAAAAACAAAAGAAAGAAAGAAAGAAGAAGAAGAAGTTGTTGTAGAAAGGAAGGAGATCCTTTATTCCGGTGGAGGGACCCCATAATATTAGTTATTATACAGATAAATAAATCAAGCTTCAAGACTCTAGTATTATATCCATCACTGGAAAAAGATAAGATGGACGCAAAATGGGATTTGATCCATTAGGTCAAAGCAATTCTGATATACTTAATACACCGATTGATTAAAACCGTGTTTCACAACTTCAGACTTAATATCCAATGATTACCCCCTGGCATCTATTCCACCAAAGATATTTCTTTTTCTTTCTTTTCTAAGAAATAATTTGAAGTATTAGTAAACATGCATTTGCTACCCTGCATGCATCGGCTATAGTTTTGGTTCACCTTTGAAAGTGATTAAAGAAGTTTTAGTTAATTGGGTTTTACTCTCTGTAGTATAATTTTGCAACAGAAACCTAAATAAGCATAAATGTTGTTGCCATGTTCTGCTAGGCGGTATAATTGCTTTGTATACTATGATTATTCAGTAAATAGATACATTTTTTTTTTTATAAAACATAAGTCAATATTATTAATAATATAGTTGAAAATCGTCCAACACAATTTGCTTGATAAATGCTATTTAGTATTAGTATATACTACTAATACTTTATTATATTATATAGGTAAATGCTATTAATAATAATTAGTATATGGTATTATCAATTTATCATCATATCATTTACTTATAATAATAATAATATATAATAATGTACAATATATTATTTTAGTATTTGTTAATTGTTATATGACTATAATAATACCAATATATAGTAATACATAACAATATAAGATAACTATAATACTTATTATTTTATACATGAGTAACATGACTAGAATTAGATAATAATTAACACATATATGTATAATACTAAATATTAAACAATAAACATAATTAGTAATTAAATTTAGATATTGGTAATTTGATACATCATTCATGTTTGAATTATTGAATATTTGAATGCGTAATCTCTAACTTGCAAGTATTAGTGTACTCTACATATTTAACATAAAAATTCATATTATCTATTCACTAATCTTAATTCTTAAGACTTTACGTATAGATAAGACAACTAAGTAGTTAGCAGTGTAAGTGAATGCATATGAATTGCAAATCAATGTACTAGTGTATTGATTTTCACAATAATATATGTAAGTAAATAAGTTTTATTTTGATTTGAAATAAATTATAAGTTTGTAAGTAATATAACTTATCACTACTCATTGTAATTTGTAAGTTTGTAACTAATATTACTTATTATTAATCATTGTAAATTATAAATTCATAAATTATCACTAATCATTGTACAGTCTAAGGTTTATTCTAGTTTAAATTAATCACTTTTTATGTGTTCCTTAAATCATAGACTAATGATTTTAGGCATAAGTTATCAAATAAGTTAAAATTCATATTATCTATTTACTAATCTTAAGGCTTTAAGTATAGACAAGACAACTAAGCAGTGTAAGACTGTAAGTGAATGTATGTGAATTGCAAATCAATGTATTAGTGTATTGACTTTCACAATAACATGTGTAAGTAAATAAGTTTTTATTTTGATTTGAAATAAATTATAAGTTTGTAACTAATATAACTTATCACTAATCATTGTAGTTTGTAAGTTTGTAACTAATATTACTTATTATTAATCAGTGTAAATTATAAATTCATTGTAACTACTAACTAATATTGCTTATAATTAATCATTGTAAATTATAAATTCATAAATTATCACCAATCATTGTATAGTCTAAGGTTTATTTTAGTTTAAATTAATCACTTTTTATGTGTTTCTTAAATCATAGACTAAGGATTCTAGGTATAAGTGATCAAATAAATGCCAATTAAACCACAAAATGATTAGAACATAAGTAATGTGTTCAATTATGAATAAATTTAGGGATCAAATCAGTAATAATTTATAAATCATAGATGAATTCGGTTTAACCGAATTCATTACCGTTTTCGAATTTGAAATCGGTTGCGGAATGAATTCGGTTATGCCCAATTCGAAATTGAAAACGGTTTAAATTTTTACATGTAGAATAACCGAATTCACCGAATTCAGTGCACCGAATTACCGAATTTGCACCGAATGCACACCCCTAGATTATGCCTTCTGTCCTCCAATATTTTTTAGGGTTTTTTTGCTAAAAGCCTAAATATGAATTGAAAGCACAAAAGGAAAAAACAAAAGAAAGAAAGAAAGAAGAAGAAGAAGATGATGATGAAGAAGTTGTCGTAGAAAGGAAGAAGATCCTTTTATTCCGGTGGAGGGGCCGCATAATATTAGTTATTATACAGATAAATAAATCAAGCTTCAAGACTCTAATATTATATCCATCACTGGAAAAAGATAAGATGGAAGCAAAATGGGATTTGATCCATTAGGTCAAAGCAATTCTGATATACTGAATACACTGATTGATTAAAGCCGTGTTTCACAACTTCAGAGTTTAGTATCCAATCATTACCCGGCCCCTGGCATCTATTCCACCAAAGATATTTCTTTTTCTTTCTTTTCTAAGAAATAATTTGAAGTAGTAAACATGCATTTGCTACCCTGCATGCATCGGCTATAGTTTTGGTTCACCTTTGAAAGTGAGTAAAGAAGTTTTAGTTAATTGGGTTTTACTTTCTCTAGTATAATTTTGCAACAGAAACCTAAGTAAGCATAAATGTTGTTGCCATGTTCTGCTAGGCGGTATAATTGCTTTGTATACTATGATTACTTAGTAAATAGATACATTTTTTTTTATAAAACATAAGTTAATATTATTAATAATATAGTTGAAAATCGTCCAGTACAATTTGCTTGATAAAATAATCTGCACTAATGACAGAAATAGATACATTTTGTCTATGGTTTTAGGTAAATGATACCTTCCTTGGCCTTAAATCAATAAATACTTGCAAAATGAGTATAATAAAGCTAAAAAACTACAAGGAAAATAATGGTTAATTTCATATTGCAACCTTGAATCATATCCCGATTCTTACTTTGGTCTTTTAACTTTTAGTTTAAGATACTTTTTAAACTCGTTTGACTTTAATCCAATCAATAACGAAATGTGAAAAACTGTCGAAAGTGTTGCTATTTTCAGTTATTATATTGCTAAAATTAGAATATTATGTTAATAGAGAGTGATAGTTATTCCGTTAGTTTCTGTAACATTCCACTAACAATTAGACTAAAACATATAGGATAAGTTTAGCATTTTAGGAAGTAAAACATCCCAAACTTTAGTTCAGGGACAAAAGTAGAAATTAGGGTGCCAAATACAATCAACCCAGAAAAGATTTTTTTTAAAAAAAACATCTAGATCTTATCAAACGGTCGGGCTTCATGATCTGATATAAAGCCTTCTATGAACATCTTCTAGGAAGCTTGTAAGATTCTAAAGAATTGCAACTTTATAGGCCCTTGATTACGCGTGGATGTGAAATTAATATATATTCATTGAAGAATGATTAAGAATCTACCTACACGTTTGCTACGTAGGTTTATGCAAAGTATTGCCACCAAAGGAAGGTACGATTACAAAGACTTTTGACGATATTGAAGGCTAAAGAAGCAATATTATGGGAAGAAAAAAGATTGTGACCCATTCTTAATGCCAAAAGTGACTGGTGGATGGTAATAGAGTGGCCCTCTCACAAGCTGTCTAAAACAGCTTTCCTATGGTAAAGCTAAAGTACACATCCCCTTAATAAAGAATAAATGAAGAAAGAAAAAAGAGAAAATTAAGAATAGAACAATGCTAGGAGGGCAGCAAGATGTTATGAAAATCAAGGTAAAGAAAATATTACCAAATGAAGAAAAAAAAAAGGAGTTATAAGTAACTTAATTGCTCAAACACTAATAGGTGTATTTATTAAGTTAAATTATTTTTTAAACAAGAACCTTTCCCAAATATCAAACATAGTGCGCACGCATTAAGAGTGAAATGTCATTGCTTTACCGTTCTATGTCTTTCTGCATAAAAAAAAAAAAAGTGT
Source organism: Coffea arabica (assembly GCF_036785885.1). NCBI lineage: Eukaryota > Viridiplantae > Streptophyta > Magnoliopsida > Gentianales > Rubiaceae > Coffea > Coffea arabica. The sequence goes on from NC_092315.1 coordinate 6,164,296, forward strand.
AAAGATGTGAAGATAATTTTGGTATGATGATTGTACTCTCATTCCAAAGCCATTGGAAAGATATAAGATAGTATATCCCAATGAGAGGAAGAAACAAGGACTACCATCTAATGCTTGCATGGAAAGAAGAGACTATCTTAGCCAAGGTTCCATGCATGCACATGCACCTACACTTTCTTGGCAACCACTCTTTTGCCATTACCCTAAGCTAGAACCACAAAATCACATACACAAGTATAAACAAATGATTTGAGTTTGCTCAATGAAACGAAGATCAGATGATTTTGAGCCGTCTAATTAAGTATAGTCATTTAGTGTAGATTGAATGATTTTTCATCGATCAAATTAACTTAGCTTTCTAGTAGTCATGCTACAAACTACAATGGATATTGAAACATGGTTTTTGGTTGGCGCAGAGTTGGACTTTGTGTACACCAAAACAACATTTATAATCTCCATGCAGATGTGAATATGTGATAGGTAATAGATGTAGCAAATCAAAGCTTGATTGTGGTTTCTTTTTCAAATTGCAATCTCAAAGTATGGTGACTGCTGCAGAGTGAAAGTAGGTGTTATTGTTGGGGCTGAGGCGTGGTTCCAAATTCCAACAGGGAATGTGAGCCCCCCCAGGTGCAACTGGTAGCCTTCATCGCCCTACTTCACGTGGGCGCATCGCGCGTACCCTTGTCAGCTTCACCTCGTGGGGATGAACTAGGAAGAAATGAAGCTTCCCACCGCTAAAACCAGGTTGGCTCACCTTGTGATCAGCATTGGACACCTTTTTTTTTTTCTTTTTTTTCTTTTCTTGAGTTTATGATCAAACTTCTTACATTTACATAATCTTTTGTTGATAGGTGATCTGTATTAATTTTTAAGAATTAAAAACCTTGAATTTAAATCCCTTTTTCCTTCCTGTTTTTTAAATTCCACTTGTTTATCGGTTGATAAAATAGTGATTTGTAAATATCACTATAAATATTGGGTGATGCTTGTGATTTATTTTGCTTTTGATCGAGTAGGATAACCTGCATTTCTCCTTTTTTTTTTTTTTGGCGACAACAAGAAAATGATAAAGAAAAGAAAGCGCCATCACACTACAATCTTTCTATTATTTGATGTGCAAGTTCTAATAACGTCACTTGTGACTTTTAAGATTTCAAGTCAACATAAACTGGTTGCCGACGTCCTGCAGAGTTAATTCGACATATCCATACTAAGATTTTATGTGCTTGACTTTGACTAATAAAAGTCGACTAAAGATTTTTCTTTTTAAAGGATACATATATATATATATATATATATATATATGAAAGTTTACAACTTGTTTGGAGATTTTTTTTTTTTTTTCGCAATGATAGATGTCCTATAACCTACTCTAACCTAATCTAAGGGAAGGGGTAAGGGGAATGGTCAACTAAGACCAGCCACATATTGTGACAAATTTTTTGTGGGAGGTGGGGATTGAGATTTCAGTCGTTTTTTGTTTGGAGATTTCAGTATGTAGCCGTTGAAGGTTTTAGCTTTTAAATGTTTAAGCACACTTCAGTCTGAAACGTGTCACAATCCTATCATTTTCAAATGAAATCTTAATCAACTTTTTCTTTTGGAACTTGTAGATTCAAATGCTCAAAACTTCGAATTGAGAAGTGTCATTAGGCCTTTTGCAATTAGAATATCAAACCAGCGAATAATTTTGGTGACCGTTGGAAGACTAGTATTTTCTAGAGGCAATTATGACCTACATGATTGATTTTAAAGTGATTGATATCCTAATTAATTGATTGATATTTTGTTAACGATTAATATCTCCTATTTAATAATGAATGATTGATTGGTATCTTCTGTTAATTGATATCTCACTAAATCAAATAATCAATCAAATAAATTAATTAGTCAGATTTATTATTTTCAGTTGTGAATTGACGGAAGAAAACCCTAGAGATTTTAGTATTTGCCGGAAGAGTTTCTAAACTAACTTATAATCGGTCTGTGATACTCTATCTACAAAACAGTCTCTTTGGTTAAACATAGGTTAGAGGCTCCCTTGCTCTAATTCTTTTTTTTACGTATATTTTATTTTATTAGAATGGACCAGAAAAAGGCAAGGAAACAAGGAAGCCTCTTTTTAGATTTCTGCTACCTAGTACATTCATATGTACACACTTAGTTTAATACCTGTTTATTTACCCTTTAATGATAAATGATACCAACGTGTTTGACAACTAAAAATTTACAACAGTATGCGGGATATAGAGTCTTATCTCTTTTTGAAGCCATTTACAGATTCGAATGTGGAAAACATTCATCCTGTCTAACTTATTGAGGCCCCTTTCATACCCAACGATCTCTTTCCTTTATCTGAAGCAAGAATAAATCTTATCTTGAAATGACTTTTCTTAGCCGAATAGATATTATAATTCTTGATGAATAGATTAGCCAGCAGGAACGGGCATGTAGCTATTGCAAATTCATCTAGTAGCCTACATTTTGGAGGTTCGAAGATTACATGTATTAATTCTAACCAGGGTGTAAGTTCCCTCATGAAATGCCAAAAAAAAAAAAGTTTTTCTAACTCATTAATACACTTAAAATTCACATAACTTACTATGTATATACACATATTAACAATTTATATACCTTCCTTATTTAATTTTACCCACCTTCCCTTGTATTTATTTACTTTCTCTAACTAATTAATCATGCATTTTAAAAAATATGGCACCTGCAATATTTCTTAACAGGCACCTATTAGACAGACCAAAAAAAAAAAATTTTTTTATTTGACCCCGTATCCTCAATTTATGCTTCACTCTACATGGATTATTCAATTGTATCTTTACAAAGTAAAGAATGCACAATTCCAAGTAAAACTCCTCCTTAATAGAACTTTTATTTACGCCATGTATGTTGTTAATTTTTCTTAAGGTGGTAGAGTTATTTTTTTTTAAAAGAAAATTGCTTCATGCAAATTAAAATAATAGCATAATGTTACTTGTACATAATCTCACGACCTCAACCACTCCAAATACTTCCATCTTGCTACCATTTTAACAACCATTTCGATCATCACAACCCTTTGTCAACACCTCTTCGTCCTCATTATACTTCATTGGATCACACGACCATCCCTCTTTTAGCATAAAATCTTCTATTAAATTGGAGAAGAATATTTAAGAATTCTCAGTAATAAGAGGTTAAAAAGTGTTAAATTCAATTATGAAAAATTTCAAAAGCATAAACTTGATGGAGTTTTCTCCTAGTAAATCAATTAATGTATATGCAAATATATTTTCACAAAATAGAAAAAAGAAAATATTTTACAAAATTTCTTGGGTTGCCATCCCCGGAATGCACAAGTCTCTATGCTAATATCCGTATAAAGAATCTTGATACAGTATATAGTATACAATTCTTGAAATCAAGGATGTCAAAATGCAAATTCCAACATGGAAACTTGAATCCAAGTTCTTGAACTTGCATCTTCATATCTCTCATAAATCATAGGGTATGAAACCGTCACTCCACTTTATTGCTTCTCCTAAAAGCAAAACAAATCTGACTTGTTACTACATTTTTATATTGATCTTTTAAAAGACTGTTTGCATAGCTATTGCCAAGAAATGCTACAAAAATATTCGGTAACTGATGCAACATGATTACAAAAACTTTTCTAAATTTGCCATCATTAGCAAAGTCTAGTTGTATGTTTAACTAATGAGCATGCACTTATATCCACTTAAAATAAACAAGTAAATTAGACAGCATTAACTCGAGGAATTGCCGTCATAGCTCAAAAGGACAGAATTGTAGAATTGCATCATGAGAATTGGAATTCAAATCTTGAAATTATTATTACTAATTATTGGGGTTTGATGAGCTCTACCAGTAGGAAGATTAGTCCGTATAGTCCAGGAATTTTTTATCTGAAAAATCTGTTGGATGAAGAGCCCCTTGTTTTGCAGCCAGGCCAACGCATTCTTTTGGATCTTGATAAAGTTTTGGAATATCTCTCACCACTTTAGTGCAACTATGATAAATAGTACAAGTTGTTTTGTTTAATCTGCCATTGTAGTCATGCAAACATGTTCACTTTTCATATGTGCAAAAAGAGATCCAAAATAGCTTTGGATTTTTGCAAAGAGCTCGCCGGGGGTACCACTTGCTGAGCGAAGCAATGCAATCCAAAAACCTGAACCAAAAGTTTAATGTGGATGGTAGTTCACTAATTTTCTAAGGAAGACCTCTATATATGGTATTCTTGATGTGTTGAGAAACTATGCCATTTATTAAATTAAACTCAATTTCGACACAAATGTTTCTTAGTTTTTATTTCATGACGTACAGCAAAAGTTATGTGATGGCATATCGAATTATAAAATACAATAAAGTTATGTGAATGTACACCAAATCATGAAAAGAGCACAACAACTGGATCAATTGCGCCTAAGGCCAATCATACCTACCCCATCCCTGTTTTACTCTATAGTAGTTCTTAAGAAATGGTTTAATGAAGGATTGTTGCTGGTAGAGAGTGAAAAATAAAAACGTGATACTTACCAATTTAGTCAGCTTAAGAAACAGTAGGAAACATGTCTGAACGCTATCGCTCCTTTTTTCCTTTTGCCGGGGGAGGGGGGGGGTAATTTAATTAGAATTTTTTTTCAAGCAAATAATCGGTTAAAATATAAATCAATCATTAGCAAAACACTGAATGTTCGATCAGTAACAATTTCTTGAAGAATGGTAAGCTTGGCTGATGGTGTTGAGAGAAGGGGCCATCAGCTTTTTTTTTTTTTTTTTTTTTTTTTTTTAACCGTGTAGCTGTAGGAATAGATCAGTCTGAAAACTTCTAATTTTCTCATACTGAACCTTGACTCTTGAAGCATTGATCAGAAGCCTTTTACTATTGGGTAGTGTAAAAGTAGTAAATCACTTCCATGAAAAAGTGATGTAGCTCTTATGGTTGTCAGCTTTAGTTTCTTGCATATTTCCTTCCTTCACATAAATATGAGTTTTTGGATCTAATTTATGGAGAAGTCTTCTTCTTCTTCTTTCTTTTTTCTTTTCATTTTCTTTAACACTCTTAGTCTCTTCCGCATTGTATCTGAGATATTTATGGAGTTTTAAGAAGTTTATTAACAACTGCAGCGTATAGCTTTCTATATATCAGGTAATTATAGAATTGCAATGCTCAGTTTTTTTTTTCTTTTAAAGACTACCAAAAAGTTTTGAGAATTATGGCTGAATTAGTTCTTGTCATAGTCTTTCTTAGTTTCCCCTACATTTACTGATGTTGTTTGCAAGAGAAAACATGCATTCAAGTCCGGCAACTTTACTTCCAGGCTAGAAAGTAGTTCTCACTGTAAAACTCATGAAGAAATCATTGCCATTTGCCAACTAACTATTTCAGAGAGGAAACACGTACGTTGTAATGATTCATCTGTTCATAGGCTTCAATTTTCAAAACGTAATAACTATTGTATGGTACACTCTGAAGTTGACTCCATATCCCAAATCAAGTCTTTTTCTAAAGCAAAATTTTGGGTAGAAATGGAGAGCAAGTCGAATTTACGTGTAAAATAATTAATCGTCTAGCAGGTATGTATGTATGCCACACAAAGCAGTATTAGAAATAAAATTGATTTGGATACTTAGGTATCCTCTTATGTGTCTTAAATTCAGTAAACAACTATAAGACTATAATAGGTGAGTGTCACATTTGCTAAGGACAATGAAAACATCATTGTCATATCCTAATTACAAGCTGCCATCATGCCCTGACCTCCCCTATATAAATCTCTCCATTCGTCTAAACCCCCTCCACACATTTCTCTTGGAAGTTGAAACCAATTTCCTCACTTCATTCCTTTCCCAGTTCTCTTCTCCTTCTGCTCTTGTTTGTCCTCTATCCATCATTTGACAAAGATTAAAGACAAATTTGCTTTTCTATATTTGGAAAGTAGCCTCAGTTCGGATAATTTTCATTCTTTTTTAAGCTCCATCACACGTTCCAACAAACTCTTGATGAATAATCAATGTAATCTTTGTCTTCCACCTATGGCTGATGCTTCAGAACATGATGAACTCTTTGCAGGAAGACGAATACTGGTGAATGGCCCTGTCATCGTTGGTGCAGGCCCGTCAGGTTTAGCAGTGGCAGCTGGCCTTCAACAGCAAGGTGTTCCATTCATAATACTTGAAAGGGCCAGCTGCATTGCCTCTCTGTGGCAAAACAGAACGTATGATCGCCTTAAACTTCATCTTCCAAGACAATTCTGTGAACTTCCCTATTTTCCATTTCCCAAAGAATTTCCAGAATACCCCACCAAGAATCAGTTCATTGACTACCTCGAATCTTATGCTAAACACTTTAAAATTAGCCCGAGGTTTAATGAATCAGTACAATCTGCTAAGTACGATCAGAAGTGTGGTTCATGGCGAATCAAGACTGTCGTTGCAAGCGATAATTCAGAGATCGAGTATATCTGCAGCTGGCTGGTGGCAGCAACGGGAGAGAATGCAGAGAAGGTGGTTCCAGAGTTTGAAGGCTTACAAGACTTTGGCGAAGTCATGCATGTTTGTGACTATAAATCAGGCGAGGCTTATGAAGGAAAACGTGTGTTGGTGGTCGGTTGTGGCAATTCAGGCATGGAGGTTTCACTTGATCTCTGCGACTATAATGCAATGCCATCCATGGTAGTTCGAAGCTCGGTAAGTCCACCATCATACATTGAGCAATTAGATTCACTTCATTTTTTCCCAAAAAAATCAAAAGCGGGCATATCAGAAGGCAACATAAGGACGTTATGGAACATTTGTTCTCATGTTCTGGCTTGAGGAACCAGGCAATTACATTTAACTTCTACATAACAAAATTCTAACTCTTTTTGGTCACAAATCCACAGGTTCATGTCTTGCCAAGGGAAATTCTAGGACTATCAACATTCCAACTAGCAGTATCATTCATGAAATGGCTACCCGTTTGGCTTGTGGACAAGATATTGGTCACTGCAACAAGGTTGATTCTGGGAAATTTGGAGAAGTATGGTATAAAAAGGCCATCTGCAGGTCCTCTGGAGCTCAAGAATGCTGAAGGAAAAACCCCTGTTCTGGATATTGGGACACTTGACAAAATTAGATCTGGTAAGATCAGTATTGTCCCTGGGATCAAGAAGTTCTTCAGAGGGGGGGTTGAGTTGGAGAATGGAGAATTTCTTGAAATTGATTCTGTAATTCTGGCTACTGGATATCGCAGCAATGTCCCCTCATGGTTGAAGGTGAGAACTCAAACTAGAATTTGCATGTGTTTTTAGGTGTCTATGTTTTATTGTTTAATACTAGTGTAGTTACTACTTAATTAGTCAAGTCAGTTTTACCTCTGTGTGGATTCATGTGATCGTTATGGAAGTTGGTTTCTCCTAGATTCTCTGTCCAATCTTGTCTTGGGTCAGTATGCAGCAGTCTGGTCAGGTCTTCAGTTGGCTTCTCTTTTCTAATAATTATCCTTTTCCCAAATAATTTCTGATCTGCAGAAAATGTGCAGAAAACCGCCACCGATCCGCATGTGACACCCGTTTTTAGTTTTTTTTTTCCCCTTACACTGTTAAACTCTATGGATAGAATAGTCGGTTGGTTTCCTTTCCCCAAGAAAATTGCCAACATTGAGAAACATTTTTTGTTTTTCTTTCTTTGGGTACCTTTTTTTTTTTTTTTTTTTTGGTTATTATTATCGTTTAGATCTCATCTGAGAAATTTTCTAGATGGGACCTGACAACTTTTGTGTGTTTACAGGAAAATGAATTCTTTTCTGTTGATGGATTCCCAAAAACTCCATTTCCAAATGGGTGGAAAGGAAAAGCAGGGCTTTATGCAGTTGGTTTCACCAGGAGGGGCCTCTCTGGTGCATCCTTTGATGCCATTAGAGTATCAGAAGATATTGGCCAAATTTGGAAACAGGAACTAAAACAGAAGAACCAAGGTGCTTTGTCCCTTGCAAATAGAAGAACATGCAAGTCATAATTCCAAGTATATGTCAAGGTTCTAATTCATCGTCTAATGTTTCTTTCATCTTTCTTTTTTTTTTTTTTTTTTTTTTTTTTGCATATTTGTACTTTGTAAAAGAAAGTAGTTCAGTTTAGGTTGGCATAGTTTGATCAGAAAAGGACACAAAAAACAGAGAGCAGCCCTCTCCGGGAAAATCCCAACATGATTTGGGCATTTTTGAATAAAAGGAAGAAGAGGCTTTTTAACCTCCTAGCTTTTGTGAATGACATTTTGGTACAAAAGTCCATATTCCTTTGATATCTAAAGCTTTATCTCAATTGTCTCCTTTACACCCTCTCTATAGCATAATCAAGAAACCAATGCAAAACACTTGGACAGACCTAATTTGACAAAGACTTGGCATATTTGTACTACTGCATTTTAAATGCAAGAAAGTTGTTATATTTCAATAGGGTAATATTTACCAAAGACGAAGACTAACACATTCCTGATTCCACAAATTTGGTCCAAGAAGTAATAAATAGAGCAGGTGGGATCTATCTCTCCACAATTTGGTCCATCTAGGGACCCTTTTAAAGGACGCGGGGCTGGAGCGGTTGTTCTGACAACCGCTCCGGAAGGTGTAACACCATTTGTACATGGTGTAACATCATCTGTACAAGGTGTAACAATTGAACAACAGCGAGTAAAATAAAACAACATTTTTGTGGGTCCCACACGGCGTGAAAATCGAGTTACAAGACGTGATCTGAGCCGCACAAATTTTTGAGTCTTCATCCAAGCCGTGAACTGCCTGGGACGGTTGTCGCCCCTCGTCCCCTTTTAAATGTGGTGGACCCTGTATCCATAATTCCCCAGCATCTCTAACCTATTGAATGCGATACCGACTCTTCACTGTTTTTATTCAGGAGGTACATGTAAAACTCTGGTAAAATCCATATTGCCTAGCACATGGATAGCGCCCACAGACAAGAAGAGAAAAAGGAGGCAAAGAAGAGAGAATCCCTTTACTCCTCTCAAGTCAAAACTGGAGAGGCCGATCATCAGAGTTCTATTAATTTAATTCTTGAACAAGAAGTTCAACAACAAAGGGTACAGCCCAGTTTTCTAATGTTTCCCCACCTATGGAAAATAGCCTTTCTATACCTTGAATGAATGCCACATGAATCTTGCCAGTCGCTGTCACCGCCTATGGTTAAGGGGTGTACATATCCTCAATTCCATGGAGGCAATTAAACGGATCAGCCACTTCACTCCCAAGGTGTCATACGACTGCTCCAAGCCCTTTTCATCCAGAAATTTCTTTCTCAAAGTCAAAATACAATACATACGTTTATCCAATTTGCGAAATGTCATCTTTCATTTCTAGCACAAAACGGATAGAGATAAACATTGATGCTCCACAGTCAATACCGCCTAACTCATAAACAGACATGAGCGTAATGTTCCATGTGAGAAGTGAGTAATAGCTAACTTATCTGATAAATTATTCTTTTCCATCCAAACAGAAAAGAAAATCAATGTAACATAATCTTGCTTTCTTTTCATCACTTTATACTTCAGATATAAACAGGAGCTAAGTAGATTTCTTCGCATGTTTGCTCACAAACTCTCTAAATTCAACGAACAATTAGTGAACTCAATTTTCGGTTTGCAGATCCAGCATAATTTCATTTCCGATAGAGCAATCGACCAACATGGGTTCTTTTAACATAGAACTTGGAAGAAAAAGTTAAAATGCAGTGCAAAAATATAGACACCCCATATGTGCACCCATGCTGTTGATTCAACCATGCATTAAAGCCTTTATATAAGTGGCCCATCTAAAGTTGCTCCACCACCACACAGTAAAATCTCATTAGAAAATACAAACTTGTCAACCTCAAACCTTAATGAACATGAACTTAAGCTCACCTTAGTCAACTTGGCTCCACAGAAAGATCGTGTTTGAATTTTGCTCTAGTTCCAGTCAGTGACATGGAAGCTACAGTTGTACTTCTGTCTTATTGCATTGGAACATTCTAAAGTTGTTCTCAGTTCTGCAATGTCCTACTTAGATATTGCTATTTCCAAGAGAATAAAACACACGCGATCTGGTCACAAACACTACTCAACATCCTCTAGTTCATTAAAAAAAGACCCCCATTCCTACTTGTTTTGATGCATCTTGACAGATATCTGTTGATAGCTTCAAAGTCCTGGAAATTTGATGGTGGGCAAATGCCTTTTGTCCTTCTTCCAGAGTTACCTTCGAAAAATATAACCATTTCAAGTTGCCATATATCTACAATTATTTCCAAGATGTTTTCACGCTTAATTTTGTCCTTTAATGGCTACAAGGGATAGAAATTAGACGGTGGGTACTTTGTGTCCTTTGGTCATTTAAGTTCTGATGTTTCCTTAATCATACCCAAAGCATTCGTGCACTTCATTTTGACTATATCTCAATGTAGTCTAGTACAGGTTACATTAGCTGGATTATGAGCTTAAATCAGATGAATTACAGGAATACATCAGAGGACTGTACTAGGTACATCAAGAAGCCTTACTGTCAAAGGACTTACAAGGATGAAGTTTTTTAATCATTTTTGGCATCCATCTTGACAGGTTCCAGACATTTTCTCAGACTTCAGAAGGAAAAAAAACAGGAGGACAACAAAAGAATCTAAAACCATTCCTATACATGACTAAACAAACTTCCCTTCCCTCCCCAGTAAGATGTGAGTTGTCATCTGAGTTCATCAGTGCAGAACAGTTGACCTAATGAAGACTATGAACTAGCTGCGGCACTCTGGATTATACATAGCTCAAACTAGTTTGCAGACTGAAAACTTTAATAGCAAGTTTTAACAGATTTAGTCAATTGATTTCAAGCAACAAACTTGATCAAGTACTAATCTACCTATCTGAACCGGAACAGTTATCAGCAGTCATTTGCAACCCCAGATAAAAGACCACTGTATTGTCAAAGCATGAGGATAACAAAAATATTCGTGTGAGGAAACCAATTTACTTGAGCTAAGAAAATTATATACTCCATACAGGACCTGTCTCAGTAAACTAGTAATTCCCTCTAGGAAGATTCACAAATAATACTAAACCTGATTAAGGATGTTGGAGAGCATAAACTACACTGAGTTATTAACAGAAATCCATGCAAAATTTACCAGTAAACAAACTTATTCTTCAGATTAAAAACTCTCTATTATGTATGCTCAATGTGAACATTCCAACATGGCGATCTCTTTTGAAAGAAAAACTAGTCTGAACGCTAATAGAAGTTGAAGTTCAGAATACAATGAGCAAAGTTAACTGGAAAATCATGGCCCTATCACATTCTTAGTCATGCTAGAATTTGTGGAATATCTATCTGAGTCACACAGCTTAGTTGACTTCTAAACTAACTGTCGATTAAATACAAAATTTACATTTATAAGGGCCTGGAACATGGAACATATGGGACATGAACTATGACCAAGTTGAAAGGTGCTGCTACCATTGTTGACAACAATGCTCATTCATCTGCGTAAGATATAGCGAACATTCAACATGGAAGAAAAATCAGTTCCTTCACTTGTTCTACTCATTAGAAGGTTTATCAAGCTATACATGCTTGAGCCCACTTTTATCTTTCTAGACAAAAGACAAATTGCAAATCAGACGATTGCTATGGTCCCTTTTTAAAATGGTTATGACTGCATGTTGTGCATTTTCAGGCTACACAACGTTTGGACTTTTTAAAATTTATGTCCACAGCAAAAATTTATGCTGTGGACAGAAATTTATGTTGAAAAAAGGTACTATAAATTTATACTTTTTATGTCAACATAAACTTATGTCAAATTTATAAGGGCCTGGAACATGGAACTTATGGGACATGAACTATGACCAAGTTGAAAGGTGCTGCTACCATTGTTGACAACAATGCTCATTCATCTGCGTAAGATATAGCGAACATTCAACATGGAAGAAAAATCAGTTCCTTCACTTGTTCTACTCGTTAGAAGGTTTATCAAGCTATACATGCTTGAGCCCACTTTTATCTTTCTAGACAAAAGACAAATTGCAAATCAGACGATTGCTATGGTCCCTTTTTAAAATGGCTATGACTGCATGTTGTGCATTTTCAGGCTACACAACGTTTGGACTTTTTAAAATTTATGTCCACAGCAAAAATTTATGCTGTGGACAGAAATTTATGTTGAAAAAAGGTACTATAAATTTATACTTTTTATGTCAACATAAACTTATGTCAAATTTATGTGACAAATTTATGTGACTAAATTTATACACAACGTCAAATTTATGTCCCCAGCAAAAAAAGTACACATAAATTTGACTTTTTAAGACTATCCAATTATCAAGTGACTCTCCCAACCACCAGCTCTTGGGCTGGTGGCCAGGGGAAGGGGTTAAAGCCCTTCCCTGCTGACTGGTCAGGCAATCAATCCCCTGGCCAGCCAGTTGGGGTGGGAGGGAATTGGGGAGGGGGGAAGGGGGAAGGGATTCCCAAAAAAAAAAAAAAAGTGACTACTCATGCTACTGTCATTGGATTCACTAGTTGTCCTCTATCAATGCACTACACAGTAGCATCAGTGTGATCTACCACCATCTCACCTGTCCTAAGCGTTGACGGGATATCAGGTGAATGCACTCAAATTTCAAGAATCCACTTAAAGAAATACTCATATGTTCTGGCTTTCAAAGGATGTGCACTTAACATGCCTAATGCAAGGTTCCTCCGAGTGATTCTAAAACAACATGCAGAGTCTTGTCTTAAAAACACATGTATTGGGATGATGCAAAATTCAAACTATGGTTATGTGAGCTTGGCAAGGAAGGTTATATAAGTATATTTCTGTCCTCCTTTCATTGTGTTCACAGGTTATTATACCCATCGTTACTTTATTGGTGCACAAGAACAAGTGCCAATGCAAGATATATGCAAAAGCAATACCAAACAATTTAACACCACCAAGTGGAAGCTAATAATGACTTAACAAAACAAAAATCTTAGATAGGGAAGGTCGCAATGTTTCATAAGTAGAGTGGAGACAAGCGAGAGGTACCTTTTAGTATTAATAGACTATCCCAATTAAATTTTAAGAAAAAAACTATATATGGAATCTTCAGTGAGCCATGTCTGAGATAATACTATTACTCACGGATCCCCTCACTTTCTGGTGAAATAACAAGTAATGAATTGATAATGAGAGAAATAAGAGAGGGTTGTTGACAAACCGAAGACGATTTCCTTACTTTTGGAACACTAATGATCCATAAAACAATCAATATTTTTGTTTTTAAGATTTCAATACAATTAACAACGTTATGTGAAATAACCCCACATGTACCCATATGGTTTATTGCTATTCAATTTTAACTTTTTCCTATTATTCTTTATCTTTCTTTTCTATTAATCTGCTAGTTTGTTTTATGAGGCATAGATAAGAAAGATAGACATTATAAAACTGAAGTAGAATATATAAAAAGACTCTTTGTTTCTTCTGATTTACTCAATTTTTAACAATTACTTAACAAAATTTGTTTACAGCTGCAATTCATGCTTTGACATCTATCTCAAAATTTTTAATGTTAAACAAATTAATTACGATTCAAAGGATTAAACAGCTCTAAACTATTCTATTAAAAAATAACAATCACTTGAAGAATGAGATAGCATGATTTAAAAATGACAGATCAAAATCTCCATTCAAGGCCATAAACTGTTTCTCTAGAAATAAAGTCCATTTTTCAGTGTGCATCCAGTAATTTAAGAATCAAGTGCCATGAGGACTCAAACTCAAGTCACAGGTACTTGAGAAAAAAAAATCACGTGATATTGCCTTTATGAACTACCATAGGGAAAACAAATTTCATTGTATCCTCAGATTATGATGTGTCTTAGTGAATCGCACATTAAAAAAGGAACTGGTTCAGTCAAACTTTTCTTTATCTCCTTTCTTTGGAATAAAAATTACTAAAACATTTGAATTGGTTTGGAGTTCATGCATAATAGAAAAACAGTTGTTGGCTAGGTTGGTTTCTTTTCTAATTAGTGCACTACTGATAATCAGAATTTCTTGATCCAAGTTTTCATACAAGCATTAGTTTGACTTGCTGTGAAGCAATGAGTTTTGTGCAGAACAGTCAAGTATCTCTAATTACAAAATCTAAAGGAACACTTGGTACTACTCTTTTCTGGAGACGAATTAAGATGGAGGGCAAAAAATTAGACGAGTTGAACTCAATCTAACACAAGCCTAGGGAATGATAAGGGTCAGTGAGTGAAAATATCATTTTGTACACAATTCAGACAGTTTGAAATTTTACAACTGCCAGGATAAATGAGGGTCCACCAAATAGGCCAAAAGCCCATTTCCTCAGAATTTAAAACCTTTTCTTCTATTAAATGCTGGCCACTTCAGGTACTGATGAAACTTGGAGCGGAATAAAGACTGACCTCAAATAACTATGATGTTTGCCTTCAATGTGGCGTTATCACTACATGGCCACATTTCAGGAGCCCATCACCATATATAGAAGCAGCAATGCACGGAAGTCCTCATACATGGGAATGTGAAGGGAATTTCCACCTTTTGCTGTGTTTTCATCACTTAGTCAAGAGCATTTGATCAATTTCCCCATTCTGGTTATAAAAAGAAACAATTTTCTTTGCATATGATGGCATGTGCCTATCAGCTCTGCATACATCAAAATAAGATATAAACCAGAAAAATTAGAGAGAGAGAGAGAGAGAGCCTTCAATCTTATGCCAGGAAAGGATACCTTTGTTTTCCCCATGTGCGATTTACATGTAGATAATTTCTGATGGTATGGTAATCTAATGAATAACGAGCAAATTCCAGACCTTTTGGGCCAATCTGAAGCAAACGGAACAGTAATAATGGTAAACTTCTGTACAGTCACTCCGCTTGACAAATAATTAAGCAAGTGGAATTGTTACTACTTACTAAGTTCAATACAAATGCTAAAAAGTTGCCAACAAACTTTGGGGCAGGTTGAGAAGGACCCTGTCCTGGGAAATCAATAACAATATGCATGGTGGAAATATTCAAAAGTAAGAACTTATAAGTTAATCTGGAAACTACAAGTTGTCATGCATTTCTTTCATGATTTAAAGACAAATTTAATCTTGAATCTAACAGAGATCATGAGAAAAGCACTAAATCTTGTACTGCTAGAAGGTTATGCCAATGCCCACAAACAATCAGCATATCAAATTGGAACTTTTTATCTGCCATGTCCGATGCAAAAACAGAGTCATTAAAAAAGAGAGTTGACTGGCAGATAGATAGCTATTCAGTTCTTACACAATAGTATCCTTGTAGATAATGCGAATTATGTCAACATCGAGTGTGTAAGACAGGCAAAAGATGCATTTCCTTGTTACTAATATGTCTCTTTAAGCAGGGAAAAGTTGTTCTCTTCAAGTTAGATCAAAAGACAGTAGCTTGAATCCGGGTAGAAGGATGTTATCACTGCTCAATTATATATTAAATGGCCTCTACTCTATGCATTCAAAGCTCTTTTAAAACTTCTAATCCATTGGAGGTATTGATGTAGCACCAAAAAAGAGAGATTATGGACAGAATTTATTGACAAAATATTAGTTGTAGAAACTAGCAAGGCCAAAATGACAGGAAACCAGGGAAGAAAGTAGAAAAGCAAGAGACTCTAAGCAATTCTTTATGATAAAATCAAATCCAAAGTACTTTTCATTCCTTCATAAAACAATTACAACTCATTTACCAACAAAAAGACATGGAGGCCTGCATTGACGAACTTAATATCCAAAGAAACTAAACGGTTTAAGGATACTTGAAGATTAAGGAAAATATGGATCCAAGTTTGACTTGAAGATCTAAAGATTGACATTAAAAAGTCTACTTTCAGGAATTAATTACTTGCGTGCCTAGTAAAGCGATATTTCAGTATTCACGATAAGAGAAAACGCCCTCAACATTCCAAACTCACGAAACACATCGAAAAAACATAGAATGAAAAATAAACAGAGAATAGTGATTATGGTGTTACTACAGATCAGAAAAAGAATACATTAGAGAAGCAAATAAATGAGAGGGACAAACATAATGAGCAGGCATTCTTTGATCTCAAATCCAGATGCTAGAGGGCCAGTACTACTATAAAGGAAGAGTGAATATATTACTGCTTCAGGTCAAATGAGATGCATTTCTTGAATAAAATGGACAAACTTAATCACAACATACCCAACTTGGCTTTATCGTCTGCCTTCACTGTCTCCATGACAAATGGTTGTCGATTCCCCTGGATAACAAACATATTTGAGTCAATTTCACTGCTAGGATTACTTGAAATCAAAAGCATACTAGCTGGAGTATGGTGCATTACCAGACTAGTTGTAGGAGTAATTTCCAAAAGGTTTTCAACAAGTTTCAGCATTTCTCGTCCTCTTTCATTTCTTCCATTTGAATAAAAGGAAAGACAGCACCTTAGGAACTTTATCTCAAATTAAGGTATGACAGGAAGAAAAAATACTAAATGTGCCAGCTAAGAAAAAAATCACATAATGCACAGCATAACAGCTGCTAGCACTGGTTTACCTGACAGTAACATACTGTGGATGCTGTGTCATGCTGACACCACTATACTTTGGCACACCCATGTATCCCACCACCAAATCCTGATGTAGTCAAAGAAGAGTAGTAAGACGTTTCACTTGACATATGAAGAAGACAAGCTACAATTTCAAAGGGATATACAATTTTTATCAATCATGACAAGGCCTCTGAAGATGTTTATTGTTATTTTCTAAGGGAAAGGAGATGAAATCACCAGTGTATAGAGAAAGATGGGGAACGGCTTTCTTTCAATTTTTTTTTTTTTTTTTTGGTGTTTGGGCAGGGGGGAGAGGGGAGGGGGGACGGAGTGGTGACAAGTAGGGCTAGTCCGTAACAAACTAGGGGAAAATACTGTTAGTGACTGGCCATAGATCAAGTAAGGTAACATATAGAAGTGCATTTAAAACAGTAAAAGGTTATGAAAAAAAACATCAGAATTTATTATGTATATAATTGAAAAACTAGAAAACGCAGTTACATTACAGAACCTCCAATCCATCCCTTTCTGTCTTCAGAGCTAGAAAAAGGCATTTTTTTGAATGTTTTTAAAATTCAAAATTTCAGCAGCAACCAGAAAAGGAGGAAGTGGCCTACCCAAACTTATATGTCTATAAGAGATTTAAAGGACACATATCCAGTGAGAAGACTTACAAAGGATGTGTTTAAGCCCACAGGCTTGTTCGGTTGATCATTTTAGCTGAATATAGATTCTGATTTTAGATAATCAGTTTTTTCTGATGTTCTCATTTGCTTTTGCATTTAGCTTATAGATCCAAAAAGCTAAAATCCCTAATCTACCAAGGAGTAGCTTTTGCTGATTTTGATTATTTGCTACAATCACTTTCATAATCAGTTTTGCAAAATCTAAAGCAAATGAGAACAAGGCTGCAAATCCAAATTCTCTAACTTGGCACAGCTGTAAACAACAAATAGGCACATATACATTCATTATATATGAATTACATAAACATCAAGCCTCTATCCCAGACTCGGGTAGAAAAAACTCACCGCTAAACCATTTGTGTAGTCAAAACAGCTGTAAGACACAACAAAAGCTAATAGTTTAGCACGAGCTTATATGAAAGAATAAGTTGAAGAGTACCACAACTTTCTGACAGAAATATAAACATTTTAAAAGAACAAAATCTCATAAAATTGATATAAAAACAAAATTTATCAACAGCTGTGATTACAGCAGCACATTAAGATGGTGAATGATAATCACCATCATGGTACAAAATTAACACGTAGGACTAGGTATTACCATTTTCTAATCCTAACTGGCTTTGAAAAACAGGCCTAGTTGCAAAGACAATCTTTCTTGACCAAATGCATGACACCCACTTCATTGACATGTCAGTTATATGCATCATGAATCTCTAGGAGGTAATTACAATTAAATGATAATCACGCAGTTGAATAATTCCAATGAGTTCAATAACCAACTAGCAATTACCTGTAGCAAGATGGTGCAATGACATCTACTAAATCATTTGCTGGTAAACAGAAATAGGGAACCTGCTTTAGTGAAATATATATTTCGATGAAGTGGCATACTACCAAGAGTTTAGAAGCTAAAAGAAGGATAAGGGTGTTACCTCTTCAATATGTCCATCCAAATGCTTCAAATGAACCTATCAAAGTGTTAGAGAGAGAAAATTCTTTAGCATAGGGAATCGAAATATGTAAGCATCGGTAACTATAGTGGAGCAGCACTAATATGTACTTTTTCCTTCCTAGAAATTTAAGAACATGTGCTTATAGATAACCAGCAAAACTGCTCATAAGTATCTTAAAAGTCAAATTCATTTGGAAAAAGCAATTTAGATTAGCTACCCAATTCTGATTTTATTTTGTCGAGGAGAATGAGTCATAGGAGGATAAAATATACACACTAATATAGAACTATAGGTAGACAAAGAGATAGTTCAGAATTGAAAAACTACCTCACAACCAAGTATTGCATCTCGAAGTTCACCAGTTGAACTCCAAAAACTCCAAGACACAAACTTTTCAGACACCACTAGACTCGAATAATTGTAAGCATTTTCATTAAGTTTGATATGAACTTTAGTGTTCATCATGTTCAAAAGAAACCAAAACTGCACATTTTTCTACTGTTCAACGTTGGCAAGATTTCAAACTTGAAAATACTATTTCAGTTCTATAATTTTAGTGGAAGAAAAAACAAATTAACCATATAATTCTGCTGCCAAACTGTTAGGTTGGAAGCACAAAAAGCAAGAGTAAAAGATATAGAACCTTATAATCTTGCATAAACTCGTAATGGAGGACAGTTTCTGGCTCACTGCTAGCTGCTTTCAGGAATTTATCTAAGCCTTCTCTTGTTCCGTTATCAACTATAGAAAATAGGAAAAATAAGAATCAGTATCCAAGACCTAAGCAAACATACTGGAGAAGAAAATGGGAAAGATTATTTTAATCCCCTCAAACAACAAGCAGAACTACTACTACAGATCAAGTACAAGTTTGAGGACTAAAAGCAAAAGGATATCTAGCAAGCAGAACATTGGGTCACTAGAGAACTCCAATTCAATTCCAATCATGTATTCCCATGATTGAGTTTCTACTTACCACAATTAGTACCTAGAACATAAAGCTTCTCCAGATTCAAGTGGTGCTCAACAGATCTCAATGCTGCAGTTTAAAAAATTACTCTGCATTATGATAGTAATAGTCACAAAAAAGAAACTGGAGAAATCAGCACATACCCAGATGATAAACATGTAATACCTTGCACTTGGCACCCTACACCACAAAAAAGAAGGCGTTTCACTCCAGCTGCCTGTCACAAGGAAGATCCAAATTAATAGAGACCAAAACCAAGATATGTATATGCAGAAGTGAAGAAGTTACATGAAAGACCACCAATGACTCACTTCATCAAATTAAAACATAGAAACACAGAAATCCAATTATAAAAAGGAAAGACTATACTAAAGAAGATTTAGAAACTAATGCTTCCAGGAAATACAAAGAGAAGATCGAAAGGAAACATTGCTCAGCTCATGCATTATTTCTGAATATTGACATAGTATTCTCTTTTTAATGCATGTAATCAAAACTAACAGAGGCAATTCAGCAATTAAAATTCATCTCGCAGTCCACAAGTAACAAACATGAAGAATTACTGAAATGGGAAGACAAATGAAAAATGTGGATGCTCACAATTGAGACTTTTGTCATCACTAACCAAGAAGAAAACATTCGTGTACAGATTAAAGGCTCAAATACTTGGTCGTGCATATCATTGCAGACAAAAAGGAACTCAACTCAAATAAACCAGCAGAAGGACCTTCTGTACAGGTTAAAGGCTCAAATACTTGGTCATGCATATCATTGCAGACAAAAAGGAACTCAACTCAAATGAACCAGCAGGAGGACCTTCAAAAAAAAAACCATGCGAGATGATTTAAAAATTGTGGCAACTTTCATAAGCACATTTTGTGGGCAATGGTTTGGCGCAAAATCGCTCTTGATGAAATTGAAAATTGAAGCACTTTTCTATGAGAAGCACTTCAACACTTACAACTCTCTCAGTTTACTTTCTCAGTTCAACAAAGGCTCTATCGCATACCATCTAATGTCAGCTAAGCTGAGTTAGTTTATGTCAAGTAACAATAAGTACCACAAGTGTAATATATGTATAAAGATATAAACAGAAAGTAACAATGCTAAAGAGCTGTAGGAAGAACCTCAACAAGGGCCAGGGTGTTAAGATTAGGGGATAGTGTAGGCTTAACACCTTTGGCTGCTATGACTTCCTCTGGTGTCCTACATGTACATCAACATTAGACACAAGAACATAAGTAGAAGGCAATTTGAAAAGATTTAATGAAGAGGTCTCTTAATAAATGAAGACTAAGCTGAAGTGAGAAATTGAACTCAGCAAACCTTGCTAGGACAGGTCTTGGGGTAAATCTATCTTCAGGATCACTTGAGCAAATTAAAGAGACAATTAGGAACCCAGACAACAGAAGAAATGAAAACTTTTCAAAATTAAATCCATTGTAGAATAAACAAACTTCTTGGAACATCACGAAATGGTAAACTACCTCTGGACACAAATAACAGCTTCTACCATGCCAGTTTTAAGCATTTCCACGGCAATTGTTGTAACTATTCCAGTCCACTGAGCTCCTACAAATCAACAGCATAAGTCAAGACATATGAATCACCTAATGCATCTCAAAAAGAATAAAGGACATAAAGCTGTCCAGCAATTCAAGATGCCACAAAATCAAAGCCGCAATCACCAGAGCCATGAGTTATTCAACAGCATTAATCAGGACATATAAATCACCTAATACATATCAAAAAGAATCTGTCAGGTAATTCAAGATGCCTCAAAATCAAAGCCGGAATCACCAGATACACGGATTAAAAAGAATTCATCATAACTGTTAGCTTAAGACAGGTATGTTTCGACAGAAAACCAACTTCAGCCAATTTTTCACCTACGAGAATAGAAAAATCACAGACATAGAGGGGCAAAAGAAGAAAAGTACAAAAGCGTCTGGAAGATCCTCGCTGCCTGCATTCCGATTCTATTGGCCAAATTGATTATATACACAGTTTAAATGTAACATACAATAATTTTGTAACTCTTATTAAAACTCTTATATTATAGATTTATTTAAAAATTTTGGAATATAGAAATCTTGAGAGTGAAAAACATTAATGATAAAACTAAATGAAGGGCATTTTATTTAATTAGCTATAATATTTTATGGAATCACCAAACTCCTTCCAAATAAACTCAGATGAGCCTCTATCAAGAAGTAGCAGCACCGGATAAAAGACAAAAGCATCAAGTTTAAGTTAGTTATCTAGCATCTAAATTTCTCTACTTATAAAATGTGTTCAAGAACTCAATATGCTTACCATCAACAGGCTTAATTTTTCGAGCATACAAAAGATTCTCATAGACCCCCAGGTACACCTCATCCAGCGAATCTGCTTTCCTCCCTCGGCCATGGACCATCTGTTCTAAGGCCTGAGGCAAAACGAACAAGAAAACAGCACAGACTGTAATTCACAGTCAAGAAATATTTGTTATTGCAAGATACTGCACGCACAAAACTGGAAACTTTTTACCGATCTCAAAGAGTCACTATTGCTAAACCAGGGCTTAGGAGGAAATTCCTAGGACACTTTGAATGTAAAGATATACAGCATTATGGTTATCTCTTACCATGTGAGAAAACATTTATTTGGTGCATAATTTCAATTGTCTACCACATCCAAAAAACAACTATGCAGCTTAATTGACTTCAAAAATTTAATTCTTAAATTTAGACATAACTCTATCCTGAAGCAAATGCCAATGAGAAATAACTTAAATCACGACTAGAGTCACAAGGTTTGTAGAAAAGAGAAATTTAACATCCTCTTAAAGAATCTGGTTTTTTTGCATATCTACAGGAGTTCATCTACTTCACGTGACTATAAATTTAAATATTTCACAAGAATCTGTGCTGCATAACATTAGCACCAGTACAAACTCTATTGATGGCTCAGAGGCCTAAGGAAGAAAATGTGGCACATCAAATAAGACTTGAATGTTGGACAAACCTATCTTTACATGCTAAATAGCTCGTCAAAATGAACATCGGATAGTTTAGAAAGAGAAAATTCTTTGATTTAGTAGAAAATTTGTATAGCTAACTACTTTCTTCCTAAGCTAAAAGTTCCAGAGTACTTAATCAAACAACATTTGTACTTCATTTTTCCAATTCTCAAAGATTTCATATGCAAGAATTTTTTGACTTCAGAGACAAAGTTTCAGATCACTGAACCACCAAAGGACAAGCTAAAATGTACTAGGTGGGTGCCAACAGACTTCTGTCTAATGCTCCACTTTGGCTATTAGAGACTACCACAATGCACCTACAAATTACAGAATCCTAAAAGCTGCACCATGCACGGTGGGAGCTACCTTTAGAATCCTTACAGGTGACATAGGGAGTTTGTGGAGGGAGATCAAATTGCATTTATTCCAAATAGATTACTTAGAGATTCTTTTATAAGTAAGTAAAACTTAGGATGGTATTCTTCCAGCAAGCCACTCCGTTCGGGCTGTTACAATATACTAATACTCAATAAGCCTCTCACTTTAATTATGATTGCCACCTGTTATCTCATTCCAATAGATGGAGATTAAGAAATAATATCACTCCCCCAGCTTTATATTGCACGCTCGAACAGTTTAAACTGTTAAATAAAACATTAGTTCCATATCATACAAAATATTATCCCCGTATGCTACAGAAATTGGACAACTAAAAAGCATGATAAATAGACAAAGCTGGAAAAACTCACTTCAATTCTGGACATGCCATCTCCTAGAAAAGCACAAGCATTCTTGACATGGGCAATATAATAAGTATCACACAACCCGCATTTACTGCCAAACCAAGAAATCAAGGGAACCAATTTCAGCCACTTCAAAATTTAATTACCGTTACTGTAACTAAGCATAAAGAAACAAAATCCAAGTAGATTATTCTTTATAAAAATAAAAAATACAATGATTCCCAACAAGGGCTTTCAAGAAAATGCGAAAATTTAAACCTGCAGTGGTCCTTTGCTGGATAGACCCCACCAGGAGGAATTGGTCTGGACTTTTTCCTCCAGTCCTCCCTTAATTTCACTGACTTTGAGCTTGAATTTGAACTTGTTTCTGCAAAATTCTCCGCAGCATTAGCAAAAATGAGCATAAAAGAAGAACATGTACAACATATCTATATTTGAAGAGAAAAAAAAGAAAAGAAAGAAACTATTTTTCAGCTTTTTATCAAACATTTTCTTAAACACTCAAGACGTGTCTTTTTCTGTATAACTTGCGTGAGATTTTGTGTGTGTTTTAGAGTGTGACAGAGAAAGAGTGAGGGACCTTTGGAGGAAGAAACAACCGAGAAGGAGAAGGGGGGAGAGGGAAATGGGCAGTACGTTCCACTGACTACGGCCGTGGAGAAAGGTGCAAGGACTGAAGAGAAGTGTGTGTTCTGTGTGTAAAAGCTACTTAGGCACCATTAATATTGGATAACGGTGAAAATGAGCCACGCCAAGACGACGATGCCGTTTTGGATCCTGTAACTGTATTGGTAAACTGTAATGGCCTATAGGTGTAGAATTGACAGCGCCTAAATTTCAGCATACATACTTTTAGTCTCAGAAAAAGGAGAAAAAAAAAACTACATTCATTTATTTTATTTTTTATTTTTAAGGTAATATTTATTGATATTCCATAAAAATTTAAAGCTTCTTTGTACTGTTAGAGTTTTATGATTGTAAGAGACGAATAAAATATATTCAGAAAATATTAATATGTAATTAATATATATGTATAACATGCCTTAAGTTGAACTGTCTACATTATTCTAAGGTTACTAATGTATTAAGATTGAACCATATAAATAAAAATATTATATTTGCGGGCATTTCATGTATCCATCTTATGAGTAATCTTCAATATTTTCTCTTTCTTTTTCTTTTTTTTTTGGTTTTTATGTAGAAGAAGAAATGTGAATCTTTCATTTTTCATGATTTATTCTTTGGTGGAAAGTCCATAATTATAAAACACAGTTCGATCAAATGGCCAAACTGATCAACTAGGTGAACCGACCATAGAATCGGATTGGATTACTAATTAAACCAGTTATACAATGTTGACCAATTAACGATTCGACGGTTCAATCAATGAATTAAAAAAAAAATCGTCCATTGAACCACTAATTTAAATTTTTATAATTTAAAATGTATTATTATATTATATAATATGACTATTATGCAACGCCCGATTAAACCAATGATCCAATGACCTCTATGAGTTGAGCTCCGGACTAGGTTTAATAACTATAACTTAAAACTTGTAAATAATTCTGTTTGGAGGCTAAAATGTAAATGGGGACCTAATAATGATGGTTTAGATAAAATTAGACTTAAGTGTCATAGGGCAATGGGAAATTCATGTTTCAGTAATTGCCCACATCATTTTACTATCTGCTTAGCAGTGATGAACTGACTGCTAAGGTTGGACAGATTACTAGAAAGTAGAAACACTTGCATTAAAATGTGAAAGATATTTCTCTAAGATGGGATCACCCCTTCAAAAGGTAGACAAAGGCAATGGTAAAAGATGGGGGGAAAGTTTACATGAATCTACTGAACAAAAGTTGCCCCTTAGCAAGGGCGTAACATAAAGAAAATCTGCTCAAGGGTTGGGGGCTGGGGCAGGAAGAGGTCTGCTCTGTATTCTCAGAATAGATGTGTCCAGCTTCAAGTTCAACAAAAGGAGGGAAAGCAGAGAGAAAACCTGATAACGAGTCCATGTACAATCTAAGATCTCTAAGGAGATCTGAAATTCTCAAATGTTCTTTCTTTCATATATTGGCATTTAATCTTTCAGTAAGTGTAACAAACTACAAATAGAACTGTAACTGGAAGAATAAAGAATACAAGTCACTTTCTCCAAAAGAACCAAGTACATTTGCCTTTCTTCCTTTTCAACTGTAACAAAATTATGATACAATCTCACGTTCCTGCACTAACATCTATCTTTCTAACACCTGTTTCAAATGTTTACCTTGTGGTTCACAATCGATGCACCCAATAGCTTTTCATAGACCCATCTGTAGATTTAAAATGAGCGTCTATCTTTATTGCCAACTCTTTCAAGAAGTGACAATAGCATTTCCCAATATTACCAACAACACCATTGTCTTTCTGAGACAAAAGAATGGACTATATCGGTCACTCACAATATACAACTGCAACCGTCATCTTGTACAAAAATTTGATTGTGTTTGAACCAAAACACATCTGCTAGAAGCCCCAACTAAGAAAGTGTCCACTGGAAAGTCAAAGTAGCTTGCTACTTCGCCGCCTTGATGGCCCTCCAGGAAAGAGCTTCATAATCCATCCCAATACCCTTTCCACCACCTATTCCAGACAAAGGAATCAGCAAATTAATTCGAAGAGTCCAACAAATGAATCAGCAAAAAAAAAAAATTTGACCACAAAAAAGAAATTCTAGTAGCTATCAAGATGGACTAATTTGGCTGATATTATGGAAGGAAAATATTCGAGGATCAAGGACTTGCTTCAAATTTTATCATGTGAGTAAAGCAAAACTAAATTAGCCAGTATCTAGCAGCTCCTCAACATAAATAGCAGTCCATTTACTTGTAATTATAAGTAACAAATTTCATTGCCTTAACACATATAGAGCTTATGACTCATCTATCTGAAAGGTTTCCATAGTGGCTATCTATTTAAATAGGCTTCTTAGTCTACTGATGCTTTGTCTACCCTTACCCCTCATACCAGATGAGACAAATTTCTTATTTGAAATTTCAGTAGGCACCAAAACATAAACCAAAAATTGAGATAAAAAACCAGAGAGAACAGAGCATAATTCAAGGAGAAGAGATCATAGAGCAGAAGACAACATTTAAAACACGAGTAGATTTTAATCACATGATCCCATTTTGGAAAAGGTGTTCATAGAAATACTACTGTTAAGGATCATCCTTTCCCTCTAATTAGCAAATCACAACTGAGAATGCCCAACCTACAAGCTTATATCTGCCAGTCCAAATGAAATGTCCAAAACTAATTAATTACCAAAGGTTAAGCCCAACCCTGACAATTTGAGTAGAATTTGAATTAAATAAGTATCACTACCACAATATCAGTAGGATGAGTAAATAAGACTCAAATCAATCCTTCCACCATAAAGGTATTATAATCAGAAGACTCCTAAAAATAAAATCATAGAGCTGGAGTAACTGAAATGTCTAAGGAAGCTGAATGAAGGAAATAGATTAAGTACCTCATCTCCTTCATCTGCATATGGAATATTATCGTTCACTGTACGAGTATCAGGTTGTCTTACTGGGATAACGTCATTCACCATACTCTGGGCAGTCAAAAGCTCTAATCTTTGAGTTTGAACTTCAAGTTTTCGAGTTAACTCCTTATTCAAGTCCTTCAGTGAGACAAGTCCAACAATCAAATTTTACAGAGGAATCTTCAAATGCAGCACCAAGAAGGAATCTCTATGATAACACAGTTTCATGCAACTACAATATGCTTTAGTATGCTTGTAACCTCAAGGAAAAAATAATTAAAAAACAAAGTATACTTGTAACCTCAAATGCCCTAAAGCAATTGTGGCAACTTTCTATTTTAAAAACTTTTTGGAATGTTTTGTATTAGTTACACGAGTTAGAAAACAAGCAATAGATGGAAGCATCAAAAACTCACCTATCACCGTAGACAAAAAAAAAATTTATAACATTTAGTTAAAAAAGACATTCCTTTAGCTAGTTAATTCCATCAACTACCGTTTGGCCCAACTTAAACTAATTCTTTTCAGGGCATTATGCAGAACCTTTTTTCCCTATTGCTGGTGACAAAATGAAGTTGCCGATGAAATGAATAGCAGCAAAGGCTTTGCAGAGCTCTAAGATGCCTAGTACACTTGTTAAACACTCGTTTGTTGGGGTTGGGGGGGAGAGGCACTCATCTAGGCTAGGTATCCAAAATGCCTCAACCATCAAAATGATTTTTCAGCAAAGTTGAATCATTGGCAGACTCCTACTGTCATTTTTTTTATTTTATTTTCAAACTCCACTAGACATAACAACATTTCTCGACAGGAGATAACTAAGTTTCAGAACACTACCTTACCTCTTCAAATGAGTTTTATTTACGTGCATGTATTTATAAACGTACATCAAGAGGAGGAGATTTTGAGTGAACTATGTGATGACAGAGATAAAGAAGAGATCCATAGCCTTCTAAGCCAACTTCCATAATTGCCCAAGCGAGAGTTTGAAAAACATGTCATCGTGAGATATATGGTCTAAGTCATCTTAGGAATAAGATTGATATGACCCTCTGTTACAGTATAGAGGGTCAGGTACCTAGCTTTACCTATTATTTCAAACTTCACTGATCCCACAAATAATCAAATTTAATGTTCTGTAACCTTCCTTTCCATACTTCCACCCCACTCCACCAACCACTATACGGTCCGATTATAACACTACAACTATTTGCTTCTAAGCATGTTTGACGATGTTTTTTGACAATGTAACCATTATGATCTGGTTGGAGAGTAATACCTTAAGCTTAGAGCTTTGAGACGATTCAACAAACAAGGCTTGTGCCAACTCTTCTTTTTCCAAGGTTAACTGCAGTTACAGAAGTGCCACATAAGATTAAAGAGCAAAACTGAAAAGCATCTATACAATAAAAGGAGACAAACTACAGAAGTCAACCTCTGAAATTAATGTGTTAATGTTCTCAATCATTCTTGTCTGGTCAGGAGGAATAGCCAAAGATAAATCTTGAAGGTTGAAATCCCTGTTATCATGCAGAAGTGGAATGCTGGAAGAATCATTTCCATGATTGCCTTCCATATTAGAAGTGCTGGTGCTGGTATCTACGTCGTGGTTTTCACCTGAAGAGATAATATATTTTTGGAAATAATAACATGAAAAGAAAGTCTAGACAAACAAAAGGAAAGGGAGTCAGAAATAGTTATTCAAGGAGTACAAGGAAACAGAGCATCCCCTTCGGATAATTTATAAAGCCACCTATAGAAAAATAGTCCTAGTAAGATCCAGTCATAGGAAAATACTAGCAACAGAGTTACATAGTTCTTAAAATAGTGACTGCCCCTGTTTAAACAATCAATCATTTGAAGTAAAAACCACAGTAAACAGCATTGAAAATAAAAAGCCAATGCATAAACCCATTCTAGGTAGAAAAGAGAATTCCTACAGAGCCCAAATCTCCCCACCTTTTTATAAATTAGGAGCCCGTGATGGATTTACTCCACATTGAAGTAGGCAAAGGAAAGGAATCAGACTTGGAGTATTAGAATACTAAATGTTCAAGTGCACAGGGGAGAGAGATGAAAGTTGAAGAATTGGACGACAATTTCAATCTGAGCTAATTGGAACACAACAGGATCCACCCTTGTCTCTTTAGACCTTTTGGTGTGAAGAAGAGAAATTCAGAACCCACTGCAGCTTTCAGTGAGTATATGATCCCCTTCTTCTCCTCCCCCCCTCCCCCTCCTCCTCCCCCAAAAACCTTCTTCAAAACTTAAAAAAAAAATGAAGAGATGTCTACCACAAACAATGCCTTATACCATTTCAATTAACATTTAACTGTTGATCAGAAAATTCCTCATACCCGCTGTCATGGGTTGGGTCTTTCTATAAGTGCTAGACAGTATGTAGATCAAATAGGATAAGATCAAATAGGATAAGGAAAAAAATATTAATGCAGGGAAATTTATGTGTAGAAGCTGTTCTATAGATCAAAATAAGGTGCATTATAGAGCAGGGTTGGGTAAAAAAACCCAGTCAATGATGTCTAAGATATAGACCAGGGAAATAATGTTAAGAATGTTGGATGGTAAATTTTCTGAAATATAAAAATCCTGCCCTGCTGCCATGTTGTTGCATGAAACTAAGCAGATCTAAGTCTACCTGCCATTACACATGGCAAATCTATTTGACTAAAACTAAAACCTCCAAGATCATGATTGTCCAAATGGTGCTGAGGCTTGCACTTACCTCATTCAGCTTTCCGAATGAGAACAAACAGATAACAATTTGTAATATTTAATTTCTTTAATATGTAAGCTTGTTGATCCAATAGGATGGCATGCTTGAAAATACAAACAAAGCTCATTGGAGGCTTGGAACAGTTTTTGATGGGAGTGCCAGCACAGCCTATAAATGGTCCACCAAATTGACAGTGTGGAGAAATTATTCAATGCATAAAGCAGACAAAAAAAAAAGCATATCTTTTTCTTTAACCTGATGCACAGCCAGATGAGTCAATGAACGGATGTCGATTATTGAAGTGTCTGTGATGTACACACCTTGGTTCGACAAATTGGTTTTTTGAATTGGTTAGGCTCTGGATCAATTTTAATTATGCCTTTGATGGAGATCGACAAATTAATTGTAAAGGAAAGATAAACATACATCATAAAGTGCTACAGGCAGAAAGATATCAAAGTATCATAGCTTCCAATACCTTCTTGTAATTGAAAAACAGGGTACCTGAAAATGGTTTCAACACCAATGGCAAATTGAAATAAAATATATGACATATTGCACAAGGATTTCAGTTAATGGGTTTTGTGTTATGCCAACAGCCACAAACAGCAAAAGGATCAATAAAGCCGCGGATACAACTCAAACACGAAAACATATACATCCATTCTTTCATAGATAAGAAAAGTGTCAGAATAACATACCAAGATCTTCTGTCGAGGTTGAAACATCTTTCTTACTAGTTGGGCTCTTGCTAACCTCAACAGCCTTACCACTTCCAGATGCTTTTCGTAGCTTGGACTGCAACAGTTTCTTTTCTGTCCAAGAGAAATTTAAATATAGTAAAAAAGAAGTCTAAAATATGTCATGTGGAGTAAGTCAAATTGACATACGAGTTTATAGGTTATACTTCACGAACATAAGTGGCAAATTTCATGGAAATAACTTAGAATGACTCTGGATACATCAAAAAACCCAGCAACCAACAGCAATCTCCACTGATAAATTTGACTTGGCAAAGATTCAAGAACAGAATATTTAGTGAAGCTTATGGAATTTCCAATACCATACTCTTGAATGTTATGGGCCACCACATCAATTTGTTATGCATCAAATATATCAGATTTCAACCAGATATACTGTGAATTCTTTACAGTATCACATACAGCACATTCTGCAGAGTATATGATCATTTAACCTTCATGCAAACAGAACTACTATGAGTTCAAGCAATCCTAGCAAGAATTTCCATCAAAGTAAAATTTCTTTTCACTGCATGGTTTATGAGATGCTTATCATTGCCTAGTCTTTGAAAGCAATCTCAATGCTATAATCATGCCCAATCAACAAATGACACAAAAATTGGCGCATAGAAAGAAGAAAAACATGGACAAAATATTGCCAGGCAAATGCAAATTTATGAACTGGTGAATTCAACATACAAAGGTGTTCCTGCAAACGACCCGTCTATATAGATTTTGTCATAACCAAGAAAAGAGAGTGTGTGTAATATAGCTGTCCAAAAAAGCAGGAATGGTGGACCAAACAAACTCAAGCTTATCTCAGCTTACAAAAATTAAACTTTGTGTTGAATGAGCAAATCATGTGCTACAAGTATGCAAAATAAAGTCATAAATTGATTCATTGACACTACACAACCACCTAGCCTTCAAATTATTAAATCAGAAAACTGTTTCACAACTACTTAAATAAAAGTCCAGAACATGCCAGGTTCAACATCTTTCCCAGTATTACCTTTAAAAAGATTGTTGGACTTTTTCTTCAGACAATGCTAGAGCAGAAGAGCAACCACTACTAGTAAGTTTTATGTCTAGCTAGTCACATAAAAACAGAGTGATATTTAACAAGCTCTGTAAGTAGAAGAAAATTTTTAATAAATCATCTTGTTTGCAGCAATTCTAGGTGTTGTCCTGCCAGAACTCATAGGCATGTACAGCATTTATTTGTGAAATTCTGCAAGATTTACAAGGCACTACAGAGTAATTTCATGAGAAGGAAAAATTAATGTGGATGCAATGATAAGGACATATACCATAGAAGGTTAGGCCTTACCTTCTTGTAATGCAGCAATCGTCGATTGCAGATCCTGACGGTCCTTCTCAAGGCTTGACATTTTCTTCCTGCATAATCCAATTAGGAAACTTTTTTTAAAAATGTCTGATATTTAATGTAAAAAAAATGCCAAGAAAGATCAATTCATGTACGTTAAAGGCATCAATTCACTTTGACCATGCAGCCCATGTAACATCAATGTCAGGGCCAGTTATGTGGAAGAAAGACATTTTACACATAAACCACCAGACAAAGAAATTTTAAAAGATAAGAAAAACAGGCAGCAGCCTTAAAAATCACAAATCTATGCTGTTATGACCTTTGCATAAATCTCTAACAGTCAAGCAGATGGTAAATTGCAACACCCAGAGCCAATATGGGCAATTAAAAAGCGTCAGAATCCATAAGAGTCTGAAAAACACACAAATTTTATACTTTATCCAAACTAATCCTACCTGCCAAAAACATAAAACATCTATGGATCCTAGATATGCAAGTCTTTTATCTCATTACAACTCCACAAAAACCTTTACCCACTACATATGCTTTTCTTCACCTTTACACAAGGAATTAGCAGATCTTCCACATTAGATATAGAAAATAAAACTACATAATATGACCAATTACAAGCTTCATCCAGTGACATATATAACATTTTAAGCAAAAATCAATTTGAACTTGCAAGTTTATTCAAACCTCTGATATAAAAATTTTTCAACTGAAGTTTCAGATACAAGCAAGAAATATCAGAAGCAAGGAAAAACAATATTGAACATTCTTCTCATTGTTGGCCAAAAACTAACCCAGTCAAACTCCTTGTGTTATACTGAAAGAAAACTATCATAAAGTAACTATCATTTTTGTTCAGAAGATATAGCAACTTTTTTAACATTAAATTTGTCAATAAATCATTTATACATTTGCAGATCAGGTAATATAACAACCCCCCCCCCCCCCAAAAAAAAAAAGACACTCATTATCAACACCCAAATGTGAAATTCATACTTGAAAGAAGAAATTTCAGCTTGTGACTCCTCCAGCTGTCTCTCCAGTTTTAGCTCATTAGACCTCAATCGAAGAGCCTAGACAAATGAATAAGCAAATTTATATCACCAAAAGGTTCACAATATCACAAGAAGTTGTTCACCAGGCCATATAAACATATACAGAGTAACAAATTCAAAACCCTTGATGTTAGGCAGCACTCTAGACAAAATAAAAATCATCTTCCCACTGCAGGCTATTCTCAACAAGATAAAACAAGGACACTATCAGGAAATTCTCCAAAAAGTACAGAATTTTTTCTTTTTCCAGACTAAATTCTGAAAGAAACAGACAGTTCACTGGCATTTATCATCCATTTACAAGGAAAGTGAATCTACATAGTTGAGTAAATATCCAAAGGTCCATCTAAAACAAAGAAGTCACTGGTAAGAAGAAGTGCAATTCCAACACCAAACCTGATGTCAAAAAACTCTCTTCCGACTTGAGATATAATGCTCACATAATTCTCTCAAATTAGGGTCTAATTAGAGGTTATCACATCAGAAATCTTTATCAGATAATCAGGTGTTTATTTATTTGCATAATACCTTCAATAATGTCAGTCCACCGCAGAAGTATATTTCAAAGATTGCCTTAAATGACCATTAAAATTTCGCAGAGCCATGAGCATGATATCTTCTAACTTGATTTAAAAGAAAAAAAAAAAAAGAACAATGACAAATTTGAGTCCTATTACTCAGCATCTATTGAAGACAGCATTCCAAAGACTGAAAAAGAAGTTCAAAATTAGGGAAATGGATAAAAGCGTCTCTAATCAAAAGTGATTCACTTTTTGTTACATCCTCTTCAAAACTACAACACCCATTACACAGACCACAAGAGACACCTAATTTCCTTTTTTTGTATCAAAATATTGAGCATCAAGATAACAACACACGTCATTGTATATAATCAAAATCAAACAGCCAATGAAAAAATAAAATTAGCCCTGTGCAGCAATCACCTGTTCAAATTATTACACTAGTAGAGAGATTACTTTATACTGAGTACCTAGTCTATATTTTACCACTGCCGTGCTTTCCTATCATCAAAAGGACCTAAGAATATATGTAACCTGGCAAATTATTGCCATAAGATAAATAAAAAATACCTTCTCTTCCAACCCTATAACTTCAGATGCCAATAACCTGGCACGCTCATCTGCTGCATTACATTCCAATTGTGCGTTTCCATATTCTATTCTCACAGCTTCCAGCTCCACCTACGAAGAGAAATTATTTTCAGAAATAAAAATTATACACCTGAAGAAAGAATGTACAAGAAGTTGATATCATATTATCCATCATACAATGATGACAGAACAGATGGTTGCAATCCCTAGGTCGAAAGCAAAAAAATGGGAAACAAAAATTATTCAAACCTAGTTATCAAACCTGTTTTGGACCCTAAATCGAAAATAGAAACAGTTCCCTTCATAAACTCCTGATGCGTGGAATTATGGCCAGTCAACTAAGTCAATAGATGTTATTCCCTAGAGGTTACACAAGCTTCAGTGACGGTGGCTGGTAATGTTGACCTTGGCTCAAGGTTTGAGTTATTGCCACACATGTCAGACATCCCAGTAAAGCAAATCATGGAAGCCCTCGAATTGAGGTTGTGTCTAATTAATAACAAAATCTCAATCAAATGCCCTAGGGTTGTATCAGCAATCAAAAAATAATCATATCAGAGAAGTTAATTTTATGCATATAATGAGCATGGAGTAAATACAAAACCACATTGATGAGAAAAACACCCTTAGTATCAGCTTCATTGTCACTCTGTTCCTGTTAATTGCCAGAATCTACCTAAGCTGGTAATTACATCTCAAGAACTTTCAGAGAAACCCACCACTATACAGATTACTTGCTAACATTTCCATGCCGACCTTTATGTCCAAAGGAAGACACGGTTATTCTTTATGACTTAAATGATGCCAAAAGATTATGAGGAGAACTTTGTTCCAATTTACTTTTGCACATTGCTAAATTTCCTTAATATTGTTCAAAAGCCAAATATCTACCCAAAAATTGAATTAAGCTTAAAAATTTAGAGAAATATACACTCTCAAAAATGAAAGAATCAAATACTGCAAGAACTGGTCATGAACTAGCCAAAACCCAACTTCATTAAAATTTAGTCCCATCTTTTAACATTCAGCCACACCAATTGTACGGGAAAAATGCAATAAAAGTATAAATCCAGCATCAAAATTGCTTGTAAGATAATCTTAGTTGTATTTTACATCAAGGTAACCATGTTTATGGTCAAGTTTTTGGACAACAGCACGTAAGCAGTTTATGAATAACTCCATCGGTTTATCCTCATATTGTTACAAAATCTAACAATAGAAGATGCAATGCAAATGGCCCCAGAAAGTGTGAGACTCTGAAGCTGTATGGTAATGATGTTGTTTATGAAGCAGAGTAATTTCTGATATAATTGAAAAAGAAAACGTAATATTCAGCAGCATAGAATAACTCAGTAGAGGCAAGGACATTAAACTACAAATGCTAACCAGATTGGCTCTAATTTCCTCTTGTAACTTCTCCATGTCAGATTTTAGTTGGTTCACAGCACTTCCCTGGACAGAAAGAACAAGTCTTTTAAGCCAAAAACACAGGTGACATCGAAAGTTCAAAATGGATACAATAAAATGAAAATGGCCAGTGGGAATAATAAAAATTAATAACATATAAATTGAAATTTAAAAAAAAAAATACAATACAAACAAAACCCACAGCACCGTGAATGGAATTTTACAAAGTCCATTTATAGATAGTCCCAAAATCAATACACTAGAAAATAGTCGATCACAACTGCACTTAACATTCCTTATGATTTATAACAGTTGCATTTGTCAGCGTCAAACCAACTTGAAGATAAAAAAGAGGACAAAAAACACCCCAAAATGATCTACCTTCTATCAAAACTATAAGGCTGCTATACATAGGGATTGAACCACATCATCAGCCAGAAAAATTATTCTAAATATTGCGGTGGACACCACCAAAATAGTAGCACAACCAAAACTATACCCCTTAACACAACACCAATCCAGTATTTAATAACAACAAAGACTGCCCCACCTTTGTCCCTTCAAGAGCCAAAGGAGATTTTTAATCTGTCTTTCCTGTCATTCTCACTATCAATTCTCCAGAAGGCTAATAATTAACAACCAATATAGAAGCTATGTTGGGCTGCCTCCTATGCAGGCATTGTAACAAAGACTCCAAAACCTTACTGATGATAAAGAAAAACTAATAACAATCAAATTTTTCTAGAGATCTTCCAAGTAAAAAATTTGAATTTTGAGGATACAATATGCAAAGAGATGTAAAGTAACAGAGGCACAATAAGTAAAGCATACACATAAAAGAGTCAGTAAAAGCATCATAAGTAAACCATCAATAAAATATGCAAGCAAGAAAAACAGTCAGTAACTTATTCTTATCCAGGCTGTACAAGCTTAATCAGAACATGTAGTTGAATAAGAGACATTGACCAAACAAATCTAAGAAACATACTTACAATCACATAAGCATACACACAATTTTTAAAGAAAAGTAGCGTGTACTTGAAAGAACAATTTCTACAAATAGACACAAAAGTCAAAACGCACAGGTTTGACAAGAAATAACCTGTTGATTATAGTTATCTGTAAGAGCTGAATTTTCAGCAGCCAAGGACTCTGCCAAAGCTCGTGAAGCATCAAGCGCACGTTGCAAAGAAAATTTCTCTTGTGTTAAATCTTCAATATGCTGAAAATCGAGAAGATAGTGAAAACAGAAAAGAAAATAATGTTAGAATGTCACCAGAAAAGCCTGAGTCCATTCCACTTTAATCCATACTACAGTTACATTTCAATGCAACTTCCATGGCTACTTTCATCAATTGGTAAATCGCAATTAGCACATGTGCCACAGCAGTATACAATCATCTCATGCAATTCACTGCCCATGTACACTTACATCTAATTTTGGTATATGAACAAGTATATCAATTTATCCATCTCCAATTGTTCTTCAACTAGCATGTACCTCTAAAAAACAGACCACAACAAA
Source organism: Coffea arabica (assembly GCF_036785885.1). Taxonomy (NCBI): domain Eukaryota; kingdom Viridiplantae; phylum Streptophyta; class Magnoliopsida; order Gentianales; family Rubiaceae; genus Coffea; species Coffea arabica. The sequence goes on from NC_092315.1 coordinate 6,200,710, forward strand.
GGTATACATGTATCAGTCACAAAAGAAAACATAGACTCCAACCAAAACCTAACCCAAAATGTCCTTTACATGCTTCAAACAAAAACTCTAAAATAGATCAAAGGTTAAGCCTTCCAATTTGATCTCCCTTTATCTACCCAGTTTTAAATAGAAAATGATTACTTAGAAAAGCTACTGCAGCATAACCCAAAAGGACAAAATAGAATGAAAATGAGCGCCCACATAATGAATGTATAGATGAAGTAATGTTCAGCAATACAAAAAAGAGGGAAGAAAACACTAAAAACCTGTTCTAGCGCAGCAAAATCTTCATCTTGTTTCCGTGGATAAAGCTCTTGTCTATTATCCAAGCCTTTGTCCATAACTTGCTTGAACATGTCCGCCCCATTACCCAAAGCAACGGAAGATTGTGTTGAGTTCTGTGCAGGATACGAGCTTAAAGTGTCCTCTGGGTGTACTTTTGAACCAAGTAGCTCAACCTTTGGTCCAGACATAGGAGGCGATGCAGAAGGACCTCGTGATATATTGATGGAATCAAGGAAAGATGGACGAGACCTCCTGACATTAGTTTCTGAGGATAGAGTTTGTTGCCTATAATTTGATGAGCTCCATGGAGATAAATTATTGGCACCAGACAACTGAGCTGAGCCGCTATTAAACTTGCTCTCTCCTAGACCAGAAACCATGAAATTATTATAGTCATAAGCGCCCATCTTCTCCACTACAAAAGAAAAGTAGTGACTATTACTCATTGTGGACTGCATGGAGACTTCCATTGAAAAACAAAAAGCCTTAGACAGCTTTGTCAGAAAACAACCATCCATTTTACAAGAAAAGTTCTAGGTAGTCAAGAGCAATGGATATTTCAATTATGTGTTATAAAATCACAAGAATGCATCGACACAAAACCAATTAAACAACAATGGAATTACCTCCAAAAGATGAGGACATATGGTTGCTAAACATGTGATTCCCATAACCTGAGTTTTCAGGTAGAAAAACAGTTCCAGAATCCTCAGGAAAGCCATTTGCAGTGAAAGAATGAGACCTTTTAGAATTAGTTACTGAGAGATCTTTCAAGTAACTATCACTGTTACTAGACAAGGTATCATACAACCCATCATAACCAAAGGGTCTTGAAGTACTGCCAATGTTCTCAGATGGCAGATGAAGAGCAAAAGTTTGATCTATTGCAACTCCAGATGATGTGCTGTCTAAGGCTCCATCAATTCCTTTTTTGTTTTGTGGGCCATAATCCGCATTAAGTTGTGAAGTGTCATCACCTCTAAATTCTTTGTCTGATGACTGAGAATGCAATGGTACAAAAGTGTTAACTGCAAATTCATTTACAGGAGGAAGGTTTGCACTTTCATCATGAGAAAAAGTAAAGCTACTTTTCTGGGATGCCTCAGTTTCTTTGCTATCTTTGTTAATTACTACACCAGAAGGTTCTGAAACAGCTGCTCCAACTGCATCAGATGTACCAGCTACATCAGAATCAACAAGCCGTACACGTTCAGAATCCGAAAGTTGCTTCTCATGGGACCCCCCATCAGAGGTGTTAATTTGGGTAACAGAGGTAGTCTTTTTGGACCTTTCAGCAGCTTTTTTTTTACGGAACTCCTCTAGCTGTGAGGCAATAAATAAGGTAGTCAGAGTGATCAAAACATCACAGTTTGTATCCTACTTTTCTATATAACAAGATTCCTTTAAATTTGCCATTTACTATGATAAACTATTTAACAAGGGCTAGACAACATCTGAAAAAATTTGAAATGCATAAGAAATTTCATTCCAACCAGTATATTCCTTAACCTTTACCACACAGGTCACTGAACAAGAAGTAGCAAGAACAAATCCACTGAACAACAAACCCACTATTGCCTGAGTATATATTTCTATATTTTTTATAACTCTTCCCCTTAGATAGGAAAGTTACTCCACACAACAATCCCTTGATGCCCACAACATAAAGGAGCTGTGCCAAGACTTGTCTTGTGGTCTAGTACCAAGCAACGACCAACAAAACGAAGTGGAAAACCTGGCTGTTTAGCTAACAAAACAAGCTATGACTTCAAAACAAAAAACTCCATCTTGACCGTATCAAAAAATACTTCTTTTGACAGCCTAAGTTTCTCGTTTCTAGTATGATATTATTCAAAAAGAACTCTTTAGAGCACCCATGTTAGTATATTTCTTTTTCCAACTTTTGCTAAAATCTAGAAGCATAGAAGAGGAGGGAAGAAGTAGCCAAGCAAATGTGGGATGGTGTCGGCAGGAATGGAACTTTTTCTGAAACTTTAAAACGTGGACCAAAAAAATCTTAGTTAATGGGCTACATACGCAATGCAAGGTTTAATTGGCTTTAGTCTTCCTATTTGTGAGCACCAGTTACACGCTGCAACAGATGATATAGACACCTAAAGAACCATAATCTCCCAAAATACAAGATAAACAAGCACATATGCAGCTAGATCAATAAATTCAAATTGAAAATGCTACCACAATCTTTAAACTACCATTATTGAATCAGCCATCATCCACCTTCCAACAAATATAATCCCAGAAAATATATCCAGAGAAACAATGTAACTTCAAGCAAGTAGCAAACCCAATTGGAAATCCAAAAATTTTAACTAAGAAATTAAACAAATTTGGCACCTTTCTTTTTCCAGCTTCCAAATGGTCTTGCTTTCTCATAACCTGCGCCGACGCCATTCAAATTCTTCAATTCCAAAAATCTTCCCCTTACCACTTCCACCTTCCCCCTTCTATATCCCTATCAAAAACCTTGAATTTGAGAGCAACCCTAGTTTCAAATATTACCACGACGATCAAATCAAATGTGTATATACAAATACATTCAGGTACGAGTAAATTCCGAAAAATAAATTGTTCTTTTGAACAGAAAAACGGTCGAATTTTCACCCAAAGATTTCAAAATTTTGAAATCAGAATTCTGGCAAAAGGGTAAAAACCGTGAAATTTTCGAATCCGATCTGATCGGAGAGAGAGAGTTCCTTTTTCTTTTTCCTTTTTCGGTTTATTTGTTCGAGCAGATCTCCTGTTCTCTCTCCATTTCTTAATTTTCCGGTAATGTTTGTACATTTATTTCTTCTTTTTTTTTCCGGCTTGCTTTTTTTTCCCGTCCCTGGTGGCTGGTCATGAATTTCACTTTTAGTCCCTTACGTTCAATACTAGTTCCATTTTAGTCCATAATGTTTCATTCCAAAACATTTGTTGTTTTTTGTTCAACAAATTTTTTTTAGACATGAGCATTATAAGGAGGAAATTCTATGGGAGGCAATAATTGAATTGTCCTATGTGTATTCTTAAAAATGAAAATTTTTAATTTTTTTCTTGATTTTATCTTATTTTTCCCTTATGTACTACAATAATGAATTGACCAGGTATGATTATACCATGAGTTGTACGCATGTTATTTCTTGAAAAACGAATTTACATGCGTCACATAAACAATTCAAATTGAAGAATATTGACTTTACTCATTTTAAACATTTATTATTCAACTCTCATTCGTTTTGGCATTCTAAATATAAACTCTATTAGTTAAAATTTTGATCATATGCATATTTGCTAATTTATCTATCATTGTTGGAGGACAACAAACAACTTACTGAGTCATCTTAGACTCTTTGAAAAAGATCAAATGTGTTAAAGTTTAAAAATGAAAAACTTAGAGTCTGTTTGGAAAGGCATTTTTCTCATAAAATTTTTATATTTTTCGTGAACACATTTTTCAATTATCCTCTTATCTCACATACATTAAATTATTACAGTATATTTTTTTGTAAAAACTCCAAAGAAATAGCAATCCAAACAAGGCCTTAGTTACAATTAGTACAAATATATGAACTTAAAAATGTTAAACGAATACAAGTGAGCTGAAAAACAAAATACAGTAAACATAAAGGATGATAACTGCAATTATCCCTTATGATTTAGGTAATATACTAGTACTCTTAGATTCGAGGGTGTTACACATACCTGTTGGTTACGGTGAGCTAAGATTGTGACGCATTAGAAGGCAAGCTAAGAGGACACGTGTAAAATTATCGATTCGGTTGGTGAGGTTTGGAAGGTGACAGATACGGGGCTGGCTTCCATCAGGTTGGAGCTCTAAACCGGTTTAAATGGGTTTCAACTTTTCGTCCATAAATGGGTGTAAAGGGAAAATCGCCAATTTAGTCCCTAAACTTTTTTTTTCCGTCAATTTAGTCCCTATATATTATTTCTAGCCAATTGGATCCCTAAACCTATATATCGGTTCCAATCAAGGATCTTTGCAGCGGCGCCACCGTATAATTTCCATTAGGTTCATAATCGTGCAATACAAAAGGGGCATTTTAGGGAATTCCATTCTGGCGCCTTTTCCAATTAAAAAGTAAACGAAACAAGTCTGCGATAAATACACACCCAAAAATCCAAAATGAAAACAAAAAATGTCTTGGACAAAATCCAGGGCTTGAGTCGATGATCTGCTAAATAAAATCAAAGCAAATCGTGTTAAATAAGGAATCGGAGGGCATAAGAAAGCAAATGATGGAGGCAGTGGGGGACAATATGCAGGAAAGGAGCAATGTTGAGGAGAGGAAGTCAAGAAAAGCAAGTAAGTTTAAGGACTATAATGCTGTCTGTTTTGTTAAGTTAATAGCATAATCATGGTTGGTGGGGTTATCTTATGTTAACTAGCAAACATTTTACTGCAACTGATGGTCGGGAATTTGTTTAGGTTATTTTTTTTGTCGTTGTTTGTAGAGATGGGTTCATGTGGTCCCTATCCCTTAAGTTTAATGTGTAATGTTGCTTTCATGTTGTGAAAAAGGTAGACAATGGTACCCTAAATCATGTGCTTGTAAACTACTAGATTGTGGTGTAAATTAATTTAATTTGTTTGAAAATGAAACAGGTGCTGAGTCGGCTGAGTTTACTCTGTATGTCTACTATGGTGGGGCATATTTTGAAAAACCAGAAACAAAATATTTGGGTGGTAGCATGGAGCTTTTTGAGGGGGTTTTGGCCGAAAAAATTAATATGGCTGCTGTCAGAGGTTTTGGCTACTTACTTGGGTGTCATGCAGATGCTAACTATAGGTATAGAATCCCAACTGAAAATGGTGGGTTGAGACTTAGGCAGATAGATGGTGAAGATGATGTAATAGACATGGTTGCCATAGGTAAACAAACTGGAAAAGTTGAAGTTTATGTTGTATATGACTTTCATATTAGATCCATAGATCTTGGTTTGAAGAACTCCTCACCTGTTGAAAGTGAAACTAAGAAGGAAAATGAGGATTTATGGAATGTGGACATCACATTTGATGACTTCATTGGGAATGAAGAACTTCCAGTTCATGTTCCCGTCCAAGAATTGAACAATGGTAAACGGAGAGGTCCTGAAACTGAAGAAGAGGATGGTGCTGAGGCTAAAAATGAGGCAGAATCTGAGTCAGGTGATGATGGTGAAGGATTTCATGATAGTGACTACGATTTTAGTAAAGATGAGGATGACATAATATTTAATCATTGTAGTACTACTGTTGACAATGCAATTGATGGCCAGAATGTCATATGTAATGTTGGTGTTGGAGGGAAAGCTGGTATACCAAATGCTGAAGAGAAGAAAGTACCAGTACAATCACATAGGCAAGAACAAGCAAAAGTAAAAGAAAGTCTTGCTGCTGACTTGCATTTTGATGTTTATGACGGGGACCAAATTCCTGTCCAAGAGGAATCAGATTCCATAAACACAGAGGAGTTACACAGTTGCCATGATTCCTCAGATGAAAACACTTCAAGAAGTAAGCCGAAATATGTGAGATTTAGGCCAGAAGTTGACATGCAGAAACCTAAATTGTTTGTTGGTTTACTGTTTGACACAAAGATGCTCTTTAAGAGAGCTGTTGAATTATATTCTGTGCAGTGGGGTAAGGAGCATACTTGGGAGAAAAATGACCATAAAAGAATCAGGGCAAAATGCAAGAATAAACAATGCATGTGGTTTACTTATGCTGCAAAAGAACCAGATTCTGATGCATTCGTAATTAGAACAATGGGACCACAACATCAGTGTGGTAGAACTTTCCATCACAAACATGCGAACTCTGGTTTTTTGGCTAGATATTACATGGAGTTTTTGCGCATGAATAGAAAAGTTACAGTTGGTGCATTTAAAGAGAAGGTGCATAAGGAGTTGAATGTGAATATCACAAAGGATCAAGTCTACAAGACCTTTGCAAAAGCCAAAATCCTGATTCAAGGGAAGTATCAGCAACAATACACAAGGATTTGGGACTACTGTGAGGAATTATTGAACTCAAATCCAGGTTCCACAGTGCATGTCGAGACAGAGGTTGATGAGGATAGTGGAAAAGAAAGATTCCAGAGGTTGTATATTTGTTTTGCAGCCTTGAAAAAAGGTTTTAAGGAAGGTTGCCGCCCTATACTTGGTGTTGATGGCTGCCACCTAAGAGGACCACACCCGGGAGTACTCTTGACTGCTGTAGGTCTTGATGCTAATGATTGCATCTATCCTATTGCCTATGCAATTGTGGAGACTGAAAACAAGATGTCTTGGAAATGGTTCATCGAGTTCTTAAAGTTTGATCTTAAAATCCATGACCAGAAAAGATGGACATTTATTAGTGACAGGCAGAAGGTGAACATTTATGTTTTCTAATAATACTACTGTTGCAAAAAAATGTGAGTTTATACTAATTTGTGAACTTTTTTTTTTTTTGTAATTTCAACATCAGGGATTGGGTTCTGCAATCCAAGAAATTATTCCAGGAGTGGAGCACAGACATTGCGTTAGACATCTACACAACAATTTTAAGAAGCACCATCCTGGTGAAACTATTAAGGGAATGTTTTGGGCATGTGCAAGGAGCTCATATGTTAATAAGTTTGAAGCTGAAATGGAGGGATTGAGGCAATATGATGAGAGTGCATACCAATGGCTGGTTGATAACACATCACCCAACCATTGGTCAAGGTCACATTTTAGGACTACTTGCAAGTGTGACATACTTCTTAATAATGTATGTGAGAGCTTTAATTCTGTGATATTAGAGGCAAGAGAAAAGCCCATCCTTGGTATGTTAGAAAATATTAGGATATACCTAATGGAAAGATTGAGAACAAAAAGAGAGTGGATGAGAAAAAGAAATGATGTTATCTGCCCAAAAATTCAAAAAAAACTTGAAAAGATTAAGGAGGACTCTAGATCAAGTATTGCTAGGTGGTCTGATGAATCCAGATTTGAGGTGACACCTATGTATGGGAGTACATTTGTTGTTGATTTAAAGGCAATGACTTGTACATGCAGAAAGTGGGAGTTGACTGGTTTACCTTGCTCTCATGCTGTTGGTTGCATTGCATTGACTGGAGCTGCACCAGAAAGTCTAGTGCACCAATGTTATTCTAGAGATGCTTATCTGAAAGCTTATGAGCCAGCTATTGGTCCAATTAATGGACCTAATAACTGGAAGAGATCTAAAAACGTCCCTATGTGTGCACCAAAGAAGTTGAAGCTGCCTGGAAGGCCTAAAAAGGCAAGAAGGAGAGAATCTGATGAGCCAAGGCCTGATTCTAGAGGTTGTACAAAGCTATCCAGGAAGGGTGTCACACGGATGACTTGCTCAAAGTGTCATCAGAAGGGTCACACTAAAAGAAAATGCCAACTGAATGTTAAAGGAGATAACAGCAGTGAAAGAAGACCACCTTTGAACATTAACAAGTGCTCAAAGTGTAAGGTGCTTGGTCACAATGCTAGAACCTGCCCAATGGTTGCCAAAGGAGAAGAAGATATTGATCATGTTTCTGGTATGGATCAAGACGATGCTGATCATGTTTCTGGTATGGTTCAAGAAGATGTTGATCATGTTTCTGGTATAGTTCAAGAAGATGATAATCATATTTCTGGTATGGTGCAAGAAGATGCTGATCATGTTTCTGGTAAGGTTCAAGTGTAATGAAGTTCATTCAGTTCTTTCTTTTCTTGGATTAGTAATACTTTTGTTGTTGTTTATTTGGTTTTGGTTATTTAATGAAGTGCAAGCTACTGAAATTGCTGAAGAAATTGATGTACAACTCAGTGCACCGACTAAAAGCTCACAGAGGCCAAAGAAAAGGACTATGTGTTGTTATTTTTGTCATATTCCAGGCCAGAGCAAACGTACTTGCACTTGTAGTCAAGCACAATCTTGGCGAAAAAGGATGGCTGTTGTGAGTAGAAGAAAACTCAGAGTGAGTTTTTTACTTACTATTGTTACTATTGTTGTGAGTAGAAGGATGGTTGTTTCAGTGTTACTATTGTTCTTGTGTTTCTCACTAGACATGCATTTATAGGCTCATAGGATACTTGATGAGCAAGATGACCAGTGAAGAAGAATGGAATTGATGTCTGCTGACGTAGTTGCAAGCTGGAGATGTTCTACTTTGTTTGCTGCTGAAGATATATAGATGGAAAGCTGTCTTTTGTCCAATTTTGTATCCATCTGAAAGCTTTTGTACTAGCTTTCTTTTGTCCACTTTTGTATCTACTCTGGTTTTGTGGTCCTTAATCAACAACCGAACCTAGTTCTTTTGGCTGGTAGGACTTGGATTACTTTTGAGAATTGTACAGCTGAAATCAGTTATATACTTTTGGGAAATTGATTACTTTTGCTAGAAATTGATATATCAGTTGTTGATTATATATTGCATTGTTCCAATTGAAGATGTTCGTATTAGCCGATGACTATATATTGCATTCATTCAAGCAATGGTCATCACTTCTGCAATATTTTTAAGTTGATGAATATATATTGCATTCATTCAAGCAATGGTCATCACTTCTGCAATTTTTTTAAGCTGATGACTATATATTGCATTCATTCAAGCAATGGTCATCACTTATGCAATTCACTCAAGTTGATGACTACATATGACTCGACTGAGCAACAATTTTTTAGGGTAAACAACAAAAAAGCCCCCTGTGGTTAAGCAATCATACATAAAAGCCCCATGTGGTTTCATATCATACCAGTCGATACCCCGTGGTTTGAATTAATCTGAAAAGTGGACGGAAATCGGCAAAACAGACGGAGCTGAGTGAATAGACGAAAATACCCTTTTGAAGAACGCAGCTTGCATGTAAATTTTTTTTTTTTAAGTAATTTGTTAAATAGCCTGCCTGAAACCCGCTTGCGGGTTTCCCCCTTATGTAAAATGACTAAAAGCTGCGTTTCTGTTCTATTTATATCAAACACATACTCTCAAACCCTCACCTGAAGGGTGAGGATGAGAGGGGAGGTTTGCTGGGCATCCTAGGGCCCTCCGATGGGCATGTGCAACTCAACGCAGCTTGCATGTAAAAAAAATTTTTTTTTTTTAAGTAATTTGTTAAATAGCCTGAAACCCGCTTGCGGGTTTCCCTCTTTTTTTTTTTTTAAAAAAAAATAAATTCTATGCTAAAATGACTTAAAACAAAAATAAAAGACTAAAAGTAAATAAAAACTAGCATGAAAAATAAAAATAACAATAAATAAAAATACACTAAAAATTTGGTGTCTACAGTAGTTAATGAATAATCTGGAAACAGATTGAATGAAGACTCAGAAGAAACGGAAGCTGGTCTCTTATTATTAAAGAGTGAAGGCTAAAATAGGCATATCAGGTGAAAGTTTGTGGTGGAAATCTGTTTTTCGCATATGCACGCGCCTTTGCAGTTCGTTTAAGACACACGCCGAATATTTGACGATTTCCGTCCACTTTTCAGGTTAATTCAAACCACGGGGTATCGACTGGTATGATATGAAACCACAAGGGGTTTTTATGTATGATTGCCTAACCACAGGGGGCTTTTTTGTTGTTTACCCAATTTTTTAATGGCCATCACTTCTGCAATTCTTCCACTTCAGTCAACATTGTCAGCATAACATTGAACTTGTCACAGAAACTTACATGAGCAATCCAGATGCAAAACAGAGTAATAACAAATCCAGAAGCAAAACAGAGTCAAACATAGATGAAAACTCAATTGTATTTACTTCATTTTAAAGTACAGATGAACCATACAATTCCATACATTCTTCAAAACTACTGCAACATCTTCAATTCCAGCAAACCTTGTTTCTTCCTTTCCTTGCCTCCAAGTACAAAAACAAGTAAAACGCCAAAACAGATACAAATTATAAACAATATTTTCACTTTTGCCTTCAACTTGTTCATTTCAATCAATAATGCTGCGTTTTCTCTCTCAACACTTCTCAGGTCCCTTAAAAGTGCACCCATTATATTTTCATCTTTTGGGGTATGGGTGGATCATACCACAAAAAAAATCTGCAAGCACCACGTTTCTGCATTTACCACCATTTCATAGTTAAAAGACAAGAAATATTTTAACAAATTCTAAACTTTATGCACATACAAAAAAATTACCCCATAATTTCTGCAACCATGAAACCTTCTTGATGGATTTGCCTCTGTCCAAGCAGTCACAATTCGGCATTGTTCTTGGCAATAGCATCGCACGATGTTGTCTCCACTGTAGTATTTCTCGTTTCCTTCATAAATCGAGTTTCCTGTTTCTGAACCATTTGATCCTTTGACGGTGTTAATAAATTGATCACTGGCTGAGCTTGAGGATGCTTTGTCCCAATTCTTTCTCGAATGCATTGAATTACAGTGCTTTTTCTACGCGGGTCTGCAAAAATTGGACAGCTCTCTTTGGTGCAAGAGAGGTAGTACCTAGATTTGGGCTTTACATCGATTTACTTTTTAATTGGAAAAGGCGCCAGAATGGAATTCCCTAAAATGCCCCTTTTGTATTGCACGATTATGAACCTAATGGAAATTATACGGTGGCGCCGCTGCAAAGATCCTTGATTGGAACCGATATATAGGTTTAGGGATCCAATTGGCTAGAAATAATATATAGGGACTAAATTGACGGAAAAAAAAAGTTTAGGGACTAAATTGGCGATTTTCCCTGGGTGTAAACTTTTAAACCAATTAAATGGTTTTAAGGAGGGTTTCAACTTTTCAATTTTCTTCACAAATTTATTCGGGTTATACATATCCGATTCTAAGCAGCTTATGTCCCACATGATTTAGCTCCCCCTGGGGTTGCAATGCATTTATCCAAAAAAAAAAAAAAAAAAAAAACCCCCACTTTTAAGCACTAAATTTTTTTTTAAAGTGTTTGGTAATTAATTTTTCATGATTTAAGGAATTGAACTTTTGATAATTTAAAGCACTTGTGTCAGACATAGTTCTTTATAAATCATCGCAATTCCAAACAATACCTTAGAATAATTGAACTTTTATGAATTTCTTGTTGTAGGAAACATGACATTTCAGTATTTCACATAAGACTTGTTATTCATTGAACCTAATGTTTACAAGTAATTATGCTTCACTCGGATCCTGGTTCTTTTGATAATCAAAACTGTAAAATGAAGGAAAGTAAAAAAACAAAAAAATAAAGTTGAAATTTAGACAGCTAGACCTTATTGTGAGTTAGTTATGAATCTGATTCACTAGAAGTCCTTGGTCACCAGATTTTATTTTATTTGGCTCTTTCAACTTTGATTTCTACGGTTCAAGCGCTAATGCTTAAATTAGTAAGTTGCTGCTCAAGTGCTCATTTCATTAACTATTGCTGCTCATTACATCAGATATATTCTACTTTAAACACAAAAGCTAATTAGCTTAAAAAGTGCAAAGTGCCACTCAGAGAAGTGTGCATCACATTTCTTACCTTATTACTGGGTGATGGCTAAATATTAAAGACAAGATGGCGGTTAAGCAGGTTGAGAGAGAGGAGTGATAGGTTGGGTGGTATTAGGAGAGAAAGCATAAGTAAGAAGTTCTGAATTCGAAACCTTTCACTTACACTAAAAAATGATAGGATAATATGAATGGAAGCTACATGTAGATCCATAGAAGGTAACCTCAGGAAAAGAAAATTTTGTTTTTTTGGGACTGGGAAAAGAAAATTAGACACTAAAATACCATATATAAGCACGGATTTCTTTAATAGTTGTAGTTAGTATACTAAAATTAAAAAAGCATTTTCAAGAATTCGTTAACACATTTAAAATTCACCTAACCTATCATGTATGTATATACACATACTAACAATCATTACCTTCTCTTGCATATATATATTTTTTCCATTTGATCTTATATACCCTCTCTTATATTTATTTACTTTCCCCAATTAATCTTACTTTTTTAAAAATATAACACATGAAATATATCCAAGCGAGTGCCCGGTGACCCTAAAAAAATTATACTTAATTATACTTGACTTATTATGTAAATGCATATATTCATATTTAATATATGTATTTAAGACACTCTCTCATATGCGGACTTTGTGTACCAATTCAAGACAGTTAGAATCGGTATCTAACTTTTGCTTTTTAACCAAAAAACAGACATCATAAGTAACAGTTTATACACATTCATGCTATATCATAAATTAACATGTATACATTCAAGGAATAGGTATTCCTTTCTGACTTTTTTTTTTCAATAAGTAGAAGATTTTGAATATCAGATCTTTTATTTACAATCCTTCCCACCCTTACCCAGAGGTATAAATGAGACTAATCAAACCAAATACCCTAGTGTTCAAATTTATTTGATTATTTTAACAAGTTTGAAATTTTATTCAAATTTAACATGTTTATTTGCCGAATCGAATTTGAACGAACTTTTTATCAAATTTGAATGTTATTAAACATAAAATGCTTTTCAATCTTGGTTTGACTAGTTGGTGAACCAAAATCTTACCAAGTTGAGTTTGATTCGAGTATCAAGTAGTTCTTTTTAGTTTGATTCATCTTTCAGATATAACTTTAATATCCAACTTAATATTTCCCTCATTCAAGGAATATTTATAATTATCTTTTCATCTACAAATTTAGCTCTACATTTTTTTTTGTCATATAACATACTCTTTACTAATAAGCATTCAATATCATTAGGCACTCATTAAGAGGGTTTTCAAGTGTCAGTTTTCTGGAAAATTAGTTAATTTGAAAAAAATCACAATTTAGGGATATAACAAATGTGAGTGTATGTATTATTTACATAGTGACTTAAGTGTGATTTAGGTGTCTCAACGAGCATCCAATTACATAATAATTTAAGTGTAATTTAGGTGTCTAGATTAGATTCTATAACATATAACATCCATTGTATTTTTGCAACGATATGTAAACTTACGAGCCAAAAAATAATACCCCCTTCATCCCATTTTGATTGTCTTGATTTTTGTTTCACGCAGTTAAAAAAAACTAGTTAACTTTGTTAGAATAGTAAATATAGCCATCTGTTTTTCTAAAATACCCTTACATTAATATTAGGAGTACCACTAATCACTATACATTTATATTAATTAGGGATAATTGCAGAAACCTCCCCTGAGGTTTCTGACATTTGCACTGACCTCTCCTGTGGTTTGAAAAATTACACTAACCTCCCCTGAGGTTACTAATCCTTTACAAATTTAGTCCAAACGATTAAAATATTGTTTTAGGGAGTGAAATTAGAATTTTTTACCAAATTTGTCCTTTGTACTACATATCCAATGAATGACAAAATATTACAAATCAATTAACAATTAATAAACTTTAAGGAGTATAATTTATAGGCAAATACACATTACCTATTTAAAGTACCGGCTCTTTATGGGTATTTTACTTTCAAACATTTAATTTAATACAAATATTTACGCGGTATTTACTTTCAAATATTTAATTTTTATTAAATACAAAAACTATCAATCTCTCTTCCGTAAAAATATTAATATAACACTTTTTCAATTTTAGTTATAAACATTTATGTATTTAATATAAATTAAATGATTCAAAATAAAATACCCATAAAGAGCCAATACTTTATTCATGTAATGGATGAAAGTCATAAAGAATTAATACTTTATGGGCCATTTCTTTTTTTAAAAAAATATTTAATTTATATTAAATAAATAACCTACCGATTTCCTTTTTGCAAGAATATTACTGTAACACTTTTTGAATTTTACTTACAAACATTGATATATTTATCAAAAATTAAATGTTTGAAAGTAAAATACTCGTAAAAAATCGGTACTTTAAATGAGTAATGCGTGTTTGCCTATAAAGAGGCGATAACTATTTAAAGTACTGGTTCTTTAAGGGTATTTTACTTTCAAACATTTAATTTAATACAAATATTTACGCTCAAATACAGATTTGTATTTACTTTCAAATATTTAATTTTTGTTAAATACAAAACCTACCAATCTCTCTTCCGTAAAAATATTAATATAACACTTTTTCAATTTTAGTTACAAACATTTATGTATTTAACATAAATTAAATGATTCAAAATAAAATGCACATAAAGAGCGAATACTTTAATCGTGTAATGGATGAAAAACATAAAAAATTAATACTTTATGGGCCATTTATTTTTTAAAAAAATATTTAATTTATATTAAATAAATAACCTATCGATTTTCTTTTTGCAAGAATATTACTATAACAATTTTTGAATTTTACTCACAAATATTGATATATTGATCATAAATTAAATATTTGAAAGTAAAATACCCGTAAAGAACCGGTACTTTGTCAGAATCAAGCACTTAGCATTGCACCAAAAGCTATAGCTATTAGCAAAGACACAATTTTATTTCTTTAACCACAATGGCAGCACAAAGCATCGTACCACGCTCGACCAGCATGAGGGGCTGGACCCCTGAGTGCCACGGGTTGGGCGGTTAGTCTTTTTGATCCGAGATCTGAAGGATGTTGCTGATTAGGCCAACATACTTTAAATGAGTAATGCGTGTTTGCCCATAAATTATACTCCTTAAAGTTTATTAATTGTTAATTGATTTATAGTACTTTGTTATTCATTGGACATGTGGTACAAAGGACAAATTTGGTAAAAAATTCTAATTTCACTCTCTAAAATAATATTTTAATCGTTTGGACTGAATTTGTAAAGGATTAGTAACCTCAAGGGAGGTTAGTGTAATTTTTCAAACCACAAGGGAGGTCAGTGCAAATCTTAGAAACCTCAGGGGAGGTTTCTGCAATTATCCCTATTAATTATAAACCAATATCATGAAAAGTTTTATTATTCAAAACGTGAATCAAAACAATTATCGAATAAAGTAGATCATACTCACTAATAACAAATTACATTAAATAAAGGTATTTTATAAAAGTTACAAATTAACTACATTTTTAAATTGAAATGTGGCCAAATCCATTCCCTACCCTTGGTTCCACCGACAAAACAGATGTATTTAATAAATAAAATTTTTTTTCCAGAAAAAGATTCTGCAAAAGTGCATGGTTTAGATCCCTCCTCCACACGTGCAGCCTCAGACATCGTACTGACACGTAGCATTTTCTGTATCCATGTGGCGTTACATGATTGGTGGTTCTCGTGAAAAGGTTTCCGCTTTCGGCAACCATTTACCACGTCAGCAAAAGCTTCCCCGTGTCGGCTGACTTTTACTCCACCAGTCCACGGAGGCACAAACGGTGCACAGAGTTGACAGTTCCAAGGGAACTACTGCTAAGTGCCAAATGACAAACATTAACATTTCTAGTTCTCGAGTTATAAGATCGTTTTTAATTTTCCCCCAATCTTTTTTCTTGTTGCCAAATTAGAACCTGGATTAGCCATAAGATTCACGTTCAAGTTTAGATGAAT
Source organism: Coffea arabica (assembly GCF_036785885.1). Lineage (NCBI taxonomy): Eukaryota > Viridiplantae > Streptophyta > Magnoliopsida > Gentianales > Rubiaceae > Coffea > Coffea arabica. Next base: position 6,216,435 of record NC_092315.1, read on the forward strand.
CGATATGATAATTCTTTTATTTTTTGGAGAAAAACAAACCAGCATAATGTATGTTGCTTGGTTGATGTTAGAATTAGCCATAGGATTCACGTTCAAGTTCAAAACCAAGTTTGAAGGCAATCATTTTTGCTTGGTTGATGTTGATTGCAACTTTATTTATTTAAATGTGTAATGTGATTGGGTGAAGTTGCCATAAGTTGTCAAATTGAATTTGACTTCTAATTAATTTAAATATTGATTAATTGTTAAGGAAATAATTTTGATTGGATGATTTCGGGCTGCAATGTGTTGATTCAAAACACTAGTACTTTAGGTTATAAATCATATTATTTTGTTGATTGGTTTCTTGAGTCGGATGCCAACCGTCAAATATATCTGTATATATATATATGAATGTAATGAAATGAAGTTATGGTGAAATTGAGGAATTAAAATTGTGTTTTGCCTCCCAAAGCTTTATATGGTTTGCCTCAATATTTAACTCATATCTCGTGTAGTGTTAGTGGTTAACTTGTGCATGTGTTATGGGTAGAAATATGATAAGTTGTAACTAATGACATAATTTATTTAAATACTCCAACTTAACTTCTAGTTAATTTATTTTATTTTTAGTATAAGTGGAATCTTGAATTCGATATCTCTCACTTACATTTTCCTCTTCTTGTACCACCTAATTCATTAGAAGAGATTAAATCATTTTTTCTACTTCGAAATATGAAATAGTACTTTAAATTGTCTCTAGACTTTAAAAAAATATACCAAAGTGGACTTTAGTCTCCTCGACTAAGGGAGGTTCATATAATTAATGATTAATAAAGTAACTAAATTACATTACACCTACTTTGATTTGAGTATTTGATAAACGGATTTTGTCTATAACTTGTACTATTGATAATTCCACAACCCATTATTATTGAATCACATTCAATGGATTTTTTATTTTGGAGCTTTCACGACTTAAATATGCATTTTCGGAAAAAAAAAAAAACACATGAGCCAAGTTACAAATTCTTGTGAAATTCACTTGATCATAAGCATGGAGTGATTGTTTCTAATCCAAAATTGTATGCCCACAAAATTTCATTTTTCTCCTTTTATTATTTTCTTTAAGTCTTGAAAGAGCTAAGAAATGTTATGAGATGCATGAGATTTACACTAGCGCTATATCTTGCCTACTAACATTTATCAAAACAATTTGATAGAAAAGTAGAAGAGTAAATCCTATATATACTGATAGTATATACACTATCACCGTTTAATTCATGACAGTGCGCAAAAGGTTAATAATATACTTCAAAATTGTTATAGCATCAATAGATGCATTTTTTGACATTCTGTAGTTGAGAAATCAATGTGGTGTTGTTCCTTTAATTATTTAATATTTAAAGGTTAAGTTTATACTGTCTAAAAAAATGTATTATTAGATTTTTCTAAAATCTCATACACTGCAAAAAATATAAATTTATTGAATAAATAATTATAGTTTCATTTTCATTTGTATGTTTACATCATTTAACAAAACTAATTAATCAAAAATTAAATTATCAAGTCTAATTGTCTCATTATAAATCTTGACGACATACAAATTAACAAAAAAACAGATACAAATTAGTAACAATATATCTTTTTCCTATGCCTGCATGCATGATTCTTCTCGTCTTCCAAATTGTACAAGGTGAAGTAAGTGTAATACAAACAAAAGTGAACATTCATCGGTCTATTAATCCGAATGAGGTGATTCAATTAGTAGGGATGGTTGATCAGACAAATATACCTAAATTTAGAGGTCACACAACAATATGTCCAAGTACACCTAGAAATTGCAATTTCTCTAAATCTGACGTTACCCGAGTCCCATTTTTCTTGTTCTCATCTTCAGCTGATGAATCGGTCCTCTGTTCAACTGTCTCACTCCACTCGTGTATACCTTTCCAATTTCCACCGTTTGATTTCATCCTTTGTTCCTCTTGAATGGCCTTCACAAAAATGGCTGAGGAAGATGGCCAAATATTGATAAAAAATCACCAGAAAAAGACTAAAATTGAAGAAAATGGAGATTGGTCATCAAGATTTCCTTGTATTGGGGACAATCTATGTGATGGTGGATACATTGATATTGTAGAAAGCAGAGTGAAGAAGAGAAAAAGAAGGAAGAAATTGGATAAAGAAGAAGAAGATAAATTCACAGTTGAAAAGGGTCATGATTTGCCAATTGAATCAGTGAAGAAGCAGGACCCTTTGGTTGTACTTGGCTATGATATCATGCTTATGATATTCGGCTACCTTGACGCACGCAGCGTGGTACTATCTCTCCTTGCCTCTTGTAGATGGCATGGAGTTGCTTGCAGTGATAGACTCTGGGCTCCCAAGGTTTCATTTTTCTCTGTTTTTAGCTTTTTGTTATCTTTTTCTGGTGAAGAGTCATGCAATAACTTTGATAAAGTTTTGATATTTATTGAAATTTTACAAGATTTTTCTGTTGGTTGGTTCTAATATGAAAGATTATTCTTTTTGCAACGATGCTTTTGCTTAGTGCCGGGATCATGCACTTAAAGCTTGATTTTAATTTTAATTTTTTTGAATATTTTGCGTTTGTTTTGTATTATTCTTAAGGATGATGCTGGTATTCTTGGAATGAACTTTCATTGGAATTTTGATTGTTAAAGCCTTAAATGGGTGTTTTTAATTGTTTCTAAAATGTAGTAGTCTAGCTATTGTAAAAATCGTACATAAATTTGGAAGAATTGAAAGATGTTATTAATCTTTTTTGGTGTCTTTAGAGGGGTGGAGATGGAGGTTGTGACATAATTTGGAGGGTATGTAATTCTCCTTATTCGTGGTCGGGGTTCTTTAGTAGAGCTATACAACTAAGCCCAAGGGAGTAGGTGAAGCAATAGTGTAGTTAACAGCTAGTACATATGATTAAGAATGCGATAAGAGCTATATTAGGTTGTTAGTTTTGCGCTGCAGGCAGTGATTTGTGATGATATATAGCCTGATTCATCCTATGAGAGGCTGCATGTCACTGCAGTGCATCTAATTTTAGTTCAAGAAGTTTTGCTTCTAAACATTCTATTAAAAACCGTTGAGGACTATCTAATACTCTATTAATTTCCATTTGATCTGCTTGTTTAAGTTCTAGTTGGATAAAAAGAAGGATTGGATAGAGAAATTAAAAAGTTGAGGTAGACAAGCGATGGGCTTAATGCTTGTTTCCTCCTAGATGCAGGATGCCATATGGACAGTCTGCTTGCAATAGTAAGAGTTCAAAATCCTGATAGTGAATCCCAAAAACCCGGGGGGGGGGGGAGGGAGCATGCACTGGCCTACACAATGATTTGGTACACTAGTATCTTCTACTTGTTTGAAGTCTGCAAATCTCTAGGGAATTTTCACCGTTATGCTCATTTTCTGTTAGGCTTATAACAGGTAAATGGGAAAGTGGGGAATTAGATGGAATGGTTAATGATGTCTAGATTAGCCAAACAACCCCGCTTTTAGTGAATGTGTTGCAAATTCGGCACAATTAGTTCTGTCGAAATTTGGTAAAGATTTCTCTTCCATTGTATAGTTTCCTTTTTGTAATCAAGAAGCCTGTCTGAAACTATCTGAGGAAATTCATTTACAGAATGAATACAAGTGACCCAAATTGTTGTGCACATTATTCATCACATTCGACTTTTCTTGAAAATGCTCATTGTTTCATCTGCAACTAGTTGTAGTTTGCTATGTTTCTAACTAAATCTATGCTTTTGTATTATATTTGCAGCAGAAAAAATATTGGTTCTATGAATTGATAACAAGAAATGAATCAAACAGATAGGTGTTGGTTTGGTTTTCAATGAAATAAGCTGAAGTTTCTTTTCTGATGTAGTGTGAGGAGTTATGGCATGGTAAAGCTCACATATCTCGCATATCAAAATTCCGGGGATTGTCAAAGTTAGCTGCTTACTCATTGTCCACTTTGGATGGCAAACGTGTAAGTAACCAAAAATATGACTATTATCTCCTTTTCTTCTTCTTTCTTTCTCTTGTGGCTGTTTGCTTTTACTATTTCTCTCTCTCTTGTGCATGGCAAATATATCTTCAACAAATAAATTTGTCTGATAGATACCTGTGCTGAGAATAATCATCTCTTCTGTGCCTGATGCATCTGCTAATGCATAGTTGCTAATGTTAGACCCGGATAATGAGGGATAACTTGTGCGATCATATCTGGGAGTTCCGTTTCACTGAGGTATGTATGTTCTGGGATGTCCTGGATTTCTTGTAGACTTCACTTGCACTTGTACTTTTGGATCTTGGCACTAGGATGATTTTTTTATATGTTTAAACTTCTCTTTTAGGCTAAAACTTTCATGGGAGTAAAGTGTTGATTTTTCAAACACAAGAAGGTGGAAAAAAAATTTGCTTTCTCCCTTTTCCCGTTGTCCCCATTGCTTGCTGTTACATATGATGCCGTGATTCTCTCTTATTTCTAAAAGTTATAATGTGCAATATACCTACCACCTCATAATATTAATCCACTGATCAATTAAAACTATATGGTTTCTGTATTCATGCCGCTCCACAATACTGGCGGGACCTTGATCCTTATTGGAAAGGGACAAGAAAGTCCATGCACCTTTATTTCCATCAAGATGGAAGCCAAACTACAGACCTAGGTGATGAGGTATGGGGCGGTCACGAGGCATGTTATTCTATAGTCACTGGATTACAGGTTGACGGGAACGTGAGAGAACATTATGTGAGGGTAAGTCGTTGGCCACGGATGTATATTGCAAGGAAGCAGGACTGGAGCTGGGAAATGAGTAACAGCCTGTGTCGTTATTCCAGTATGCCTGATCCCGACAAGGAATACGGCACAGGCCCCTATTATGCTGTTATCTAGTCGCAATTCTATATGTTTTACAGGTTGTGGTAGAATCTTGAAATTCTAATTATAGTTTGCTCTTTTTCCTTGTTTTTTCTGTTAGTTTGTTTTTGTTCTTGAGTGTGTTCTTTGTAGATTAATCTATGCACGTGTTTGTCTTGTTTCAAATGTGGCATAAAGCTTTAGGAGCTTTTACTTCTATTCTTATTATGTGTTTGTCTATTCTTTTTTATTTCTTGCACTCTTTAGGAGCTTGTAACTGTATCCTTAAAAAGCATATGCTTTAGGTTCAGGCTGGCATATCTGGATTGATCTTTTGACATTAAATGCCTAAGGGATAAAAAAAAAAAAAGAATGGCAACACAAAAATGTTGATTGGTTGTGTTCAAGGACAAAAGAACAGCAGTTTGAACTACGTAAAATTGCAGTGACAAGCATTGCCTTTTTTTTTTATTTTTCATCTTCTTTCCCTTTTGGATAGGTAAGAAGTTTATTGATAGCCAAATGAGATACAAAACTACAAGGGGCATATCCCAGGAAATGCAATCACAAAAAATCCATCAGGAAGAGACTACTTTTAACATTAATGTACTTGAACATCTCCATGATCAAGAATGGTGTCTGGTAGCTACCAAGTCATTTGAAGCCAAAGGTTTCTGTTAGACAATATAACTCTATATAGTGGAAAGAAACTTACATGTAACTAAACAGAAAAACACCTTTACCAATTGCCAATTCGCCATAACTACAAACTGAACAGAAAATACATCTTCTAGCCTTATAGTGACCCTTCTCTCTACTTCGCATTGCATAAAAACTACCTCAGCAAGCTCACAATTTGAGGAGGCCAGTAGTGCCTTGTTCTCTACTGGAAATGATACGGTAGCAGTCCCATTTACTCTTATGATCGTACCCACAACATGATCAGAAAGTGAAGCGAATCTCATTAATAATTGCAGGAGTACTGCTATTAGCTCCCAGACCAAAAAAAATTATATATTCAGCTCCAGCCTATAGCTGGATGGTTGTCAAAAGGACCGGGGACGTTGTGATGTTGTTGTCCCGTAAAATAGAAACCATCTTCTTTTACTAGCCAATAGCAATACTTGTCAGATTGATGATAATGACCACAATAGTAAGCCCAGGTGTCATTGTACACATCAAACATTGCAGATTTTGCGCCCCGCCAAAAATGGCAGAAGTATAAAGTATTCCTGAAGAAATTCATGTGAAAACTCCATGTCAAATCCTGATTAACAGTAAGATTATGATATCCAATATCATCATTTCCTGAGGCACAATGAACTGTTAACGGGGTAGAATCGTCAGGCAGGCCATTGTGCACGTAGAGATAATATCGTCCGAAGAAACCAACCACTTTGCCTGCCTGGAAACTGAAAGTTGCCAAGAAAAGTAAGAAGCAAAGGCTTCTGAATATGGTATGATTCATCTTGTGAGACGCAAAAAAAAAATGATGTTCTTTCCTAGCTAAAATGGGATGATGATTTTCTAGCTAACCTATTAAGTTTAGTTGCACACGTTCTCAATTGCTTTTAAAACCATAATTCAACAGCACATCATTTGCTGCTTCTTGGGACAATTGAGAACAGACACTTATATCTAGTAATGTAGGTAGTTAATCTTTCATGGCTAAGTTTCAAAAGTTCAATTCTACGGTGCTAATGGCATATTAGATGTTTCTTATACCCAATAACATAGGCAGTCCACAATGGATTCCACGGACTCTTCGGGCTGATGCAGAATGAGTTTGCAAAGAGCAAAGGTTGCCATCAAAAACATTTTGCTCCTAGATAAAGGGATGGTAGAGAATTGGTGGTTAATTTTTTTTTTATTTTTTTTGGTGGTTAATGCACATTTCCAAATGCTAAATATAAGTTTGATTTTCTTGCTTCATTATTTCACTCTTTTATAAAGCGGACTATATCTGTAGAATTAATAGAAATATTTTCACTGGTTCGATGGATTATAGAGATAAATAAACTTATTAATAGCTAATTGGACTAATTGGAAATCATTAATAAACCAATCACAATAGAGATCCATAAATGAGTAAATTCACTAAGTTTGGTATAACTCTCCAACAGTTCTTGTTGTAGTTCTCAATCTGTGTTAAAGCCGTGTTTATTTACTACTAACAACCGGTCATATCCACCAAAAGAAAGAGAATGCCATGCAAGGCTTCAAAGGAGGATATATGAATTTTACAGGTAATTAATTGTTGCATGTGTTTTAGATTTGAATTAACATGGTTACTATGCAAAGTTAAATAATGCAATAGACAGTTATGGTGTTCATATAGCTGACGTTTATTTCATACTTAACATCATGCTAAATGCTTTTCTTTAAACAAAGAATTTTTTAACATCTAAGCATTGTGCCAAAAGTTATCTAGACAACTACTTTTTTAAAGTTGATTTAAGCCATTTCTTGTATTTTTGAAAGTATATCGTGCAGGTTAACCGCATGCATCTAACTAGTTTCACCAATGAGAACTGGAGTACAATAAAAGGTAGGAAATAGCAATATCAAGAACAAAAAAGTTTTCTAGTAAGAAACCCGAGAAATTCACCCTTCAAATGTCTTATCATTTGTAAAGAAAATGAAAAACCAATCTACTATATGGCATCTTCTATACTTCAAAATAGAGTTTGGGTTCTATATATGAAACACATGTTTATCAGTTACATAGCGCAATGAGAATTGAACCCTTCGTGTGAAATTGATATGCACTCCTTTTGCTGATTTTTAAGATTTAACCTGCACCAAAGCAACAAATTTCCACTACAATGACTACATAAAAAGGTTAAAAAAAGGGAGCTTATCATAAAAAACCTCCTAAAGAACCTTTGGCAGATTTATTTAACTTCCTCTATGGTTTAGTCAATTTTCTTAAGTAAAAGATGCAGAAGCATTTGTATTTGTTTTGGTCCAACTTGGTTGTTAATTATCTCTTTTCAAGATTACAAATCTTTCTTTGCCAAGGAGAAAATGGTAAGGTATCAAGATTAGTGAAGACATGATTGTGCAAAGTTTTTATCAGTGTAATTTAGAAACTTCAACTATGGCCTTTACTTCTAAGAAATCTTATCAAATTATAAATGGTGTACCTTTTTACTACAACAAATAATTTATATTATTCCTCGTTTCACTATATGAAATGAAATATAGTGCTTATGCACTTTTTTTTTTTTTTTTTCTGAAAGGCTTATAAACCTTCTTGAATTTCATTTTCTAACCTTATTCTCTAATTAACGTTATGAGGTAATTTGATATAATGCATTTCACCTTTCTTGCCAATTTTGGAAAAAATCACACTCATCTTTCCAAATTAAACTTTTAATTATGCCCTCCTTTCTTACCTCTTTTTTTTTTTTTTTTTTATAATTATGCCCTCCTTAGGTGATCAAGAAAATTCAACCACTCATCCTTTTTAGATATTCAATCAATTTCCAGCCCAAGTACCAATAAGCCATTACAATTTGCACTTAGTTATCAGAACACAAAATTTACCATTCATTTTTTTCATAGCACAGTCTTCTGAAACTTCAACTATTTTATGTAAAATCGGGCACTTGAAAATTCATTCAAATATTCAGGTTACAGTTAAGAGTCATTTTTTAAACTAAAATTTCAAAAAAAAAAAAGAAAAATCCTTGTGAATTGAGGAGTAGCCAAAATTTGAGGGGTTCAAAGCTGCAAACTAATAAAATAAAAAATAAGGAAATAGAGTTAAACAAAAAAAAAAAGAGTAAATTATAAATATTTGTGACAAGGACTAGAGTTGAAAAGAGCAAAAAAGTTAAAAATTAAAAATTACCACTACTAATTTCTTTCCTTTGTCTTACTTATTTGGCCTGCAATGTAAAGACTTGTTTTGACCCTTAAACCCTTTGGTAGAAGGTTTATATAATTCTTCATTAAACCCTAAAACCCTAGAAGTTCCTCCTTCTAGACCCTTCTCTTCCCTTCTTTAAAATTACCACCACTTCTCCTGTATTCTTCTCCTTCCCCTACTCCATTACAGGTACATACACTCGCTAACTTTCTCCCTCACACACAAACGTTCTTCGCTCTCCCAAGTCCCAATTAGTCTTCGCAATTAATCATGTATCGGTTTGCAGCAAATCTTGCCTCCAAAGCCAGGTACTTTATCCTTTTTCAACTTCAAAGAAGTCGCAATATTCACTTCAATTTTATTAAATTTCTCAACTTTATTGAACCCAATTGTCCAATCATTGTTTGATGAGAAACCCATTTGTCTTTTCTTGCAGGGTTGCCAGAAACAGCAGCCAACAGGTGATTTATTTTGAGTTAGAAATTTTGAAGGACTGATTTTTCTGGTGCCTTCTTATTGTTTTATTGGTGTTTTTGATCAATTTGTGGAATTGGGTTGGTGCAGATTTCTAGTCGATTGGGATGGAGCAGAAATTATGCGGCAAAAGATATTAGATTTGGAGTAGACGCCAGGGCTTTGATGCTAAAGGGCGTCGAGGATCTTGCTGAGGCTGTCAAAGTTACTATGGGTCCAAAGGTGACATTTTGTTTTCTGTTTTGATCAATCTTTGTGGTTAGCATTGTTTTCTATTGCATTATTGATGGGTTTATGGATTTTTAAAGCTGAGTGTATGGAGCTCTTAACATTGATTTGGTTTTGAATTTCAAATTGCTTGTCTGGAATTTGTTTCACTTTCCTGTTTGAGTTCAATTGTGAAGACGTGCACATCAATGATTTGGTTATAAAGCTCTTGAGCGAAATTTACACGTAAGTTAGTGTGATTTTAGATTCATCTTTTAAAGATTTTATTATCCATCATAAACACTGGGACTGATATAATTGTATGTGCTTTGTTCTTTGTTTACTTTGACTTGTTCTGGTAAAAGTTTGATTGCGCGCTATAATTGCAAAGGTGCACGTGTGATGTGATAGTTTATTATTCCACCTATGAGCTTAGGGCAGTCCTTTTAATTATTGCTGCTGCCTATGACTGACCAGAGTAATATGCTTACTGCCATTTTCCTTCTGGCCGTTTCATCTATCACTTGCCCATCACTAAAATATAGGAAAAGAATGTAGGAAAAGATGAATTAGGATCGATGGAAAGGAGAGAAGCAGAATGAATAGGAAGAAGTTGTTGCTTTTACCTTGTTGTATTGTGGTTCAATTGTTTATCTGGTTGATTGTTTGAATGTCAGAAGATTGGCAGAGTTGGTGATAATTGCCTTCTTGTCACTGTCTTTTGTACAGGGCCGTAATGTGGTTATTGAACAAAGTTGGGGTGCTCCCAAAGTAACAAAAGATGGTGTAACGGTAGCAAAAAGTATTGAATTCAAGGACAAAGTCAAGAACATAGGTGCAAGCCTAGTTAAGCAAGTTGCAAATGCAACTAATGATGCTGCTGGTGATGGTGAGCTGATTACTTTCTGTTATCTTGTTAAGGGAGGAGTTTATAAAACTCTTGCTGTTTCGTTATGGAATCTGTTCAGTTAATTTATTGTGTATTTTCCATGAAAGTGAATTGAGCACTTCCATTATGTGTTTGTAGGAACTACTTGTGCTACAGTTCTCACCCGTGCAATATTTGCGGAGGGTTGCAAGTCTGTTGCAGCTGGTATGAATGCAATGGACCTTAGGCGTGGAATCAACATGGCTGTAGATGATGTAGTAACAACGTTAAAGAGCAGGGCAAGGATGATAAGCACATCAGAAGAAATAGCACAGGTTTGTTTGCTAGCTTGGGATGCTAGAGTAATGTTATAAAATTGGACTCTGCTTCTGCAAGGGCTTTTTACTACAATGCCCTGGTGAGATTCTCTCATCCGTGATGCAGAAGTGTTTTCGATGCTAAGCTCGTGCGCCATCTGTCCTCCTATTGGGAGTTTGGGATTTAAACTCCAATTGTCATTGCTAGTTAGGGCCTGGAATCACTTGCCCATATCATCAAAGTACTAGGATAATTCGCCTATACCTTGCCTATCTCTTCCCCTCACCCGCCACCCCAACTCCTCGAAAACAAAAGAGAGAATTGAAGGTGATGGGGAACAAATCACAATGCCTGGATGTGGAGAAGTGTTTGTCTCCTATACTTTTCCCTTGCAAGTACACTGATCTTCTTGCAATTTATATCTAAATAGGTAGGGACAATCTCTTCAAATGGAGAAAGAGAAATTGGTGAGTTGATTGCTAAGGCAATGGAGAAAGTAGGCAAGGAGGGAGTTATCACTATTCAAGTAAGTATTCTATGTCTTGTGCAAGGGTCTCTTGACATTGTTGGTTGTGGTTGCAAAAAAGGGTCACAATGGTCTTTATCTCAAGTTTTCAATTGAATAACACGAGCTTCCTGATTTATTAACAGCGTCAACCTTCATTCTGAAGATGTGGATGCTTTATGTTCGATTTTCATATACAGAGAATATGCTAATGTTCTAAAATGAAATTCAGTGATGTTACCATTTTCATTTGTCACATTCGGATTGTCAAGTAGCATTAGGTGGGTATAAATCCAGCAAACATTGTGTGCACGGAGAGCTTTAAATGGTAAAAAATATTGCAGTTCTTAAAGTTAAAGGTGGAGTACTGAAAGAGTGATCTTTAGTTTAGTACATGTAGAAAAATACTATTAGTGATGTTATCCGTATGGTACATTTATTGTATGTGTTGTTATATATTTTCTCAATATGCATGCAATATGTCTCATCTATCTTTTGCTTAAATCACTATTTTGAGTAATGGTTGGTAGGTACCTGAAATCTCCTAAACAAATCTATTAAACTTCTTTTCTCCTCTTTAGGATGGAAAAACACTCTTTAATGAGCTTGAAGTTGTTGAAGGAATGAAGTTAGAGAGGGGCTACATATCACCATATTTCATTACAAATACGAAGACCCAGAAATGTGTAAGTTTTTTTCCCCTAATATCCTTCTTCTTCTTGGGTTCACATGATCTGTTTGCTTTGTAAGACCTATTATTGCATGAAAAATGAATACTTGTAACTGTTATTGACTTACTGCAGGAGTTGGATGACCCCCTGATTCTGATCCATGAGAAGAAAATATCAAGCATTAATGCTGTTGTAAAGGTGTTAGAATTGGCTCTAAAGGTACTATCATTTGCCTTATTGTTCACTGATATTCACCTTTTAGAATATCCTAGCCCTGAGAATTTGTATTGAAAGTATTGACCTTGTTTTGTCCTATTCCTTCAGAGACAAAGACCCCTTCTGATTGTTTCTGAAGATGTGGATAGTGAAGCCCTTGCTACTCTGATTCTCAACAAGCTTCGTGCTGGAATCAAGGTTTTTCTCTACTCATCAGACTCTGAATTCTCCTTTTCCTTTTAGACTTGTAGATTGGTTTCATAACAGATGGATAACACAGGTTTGTGCAATAAAAGCTCCTGGGTTTGGTGAAAATAGAAAGGCCAGTCTGCAGGATCTTGCGGCTCTAACCGGTGGCCAAGTAAGACCACATTTCTATGAGCTTTTATGAATTTGATGTGTCAGAATGATGTTTACAAGTTGATTCATGCGTAATTGTAGGTGATAACTGAAGAGCTTGGATTGAACATTGACAATGTTGAATTGGACATGTTAGGCTCATGTAAAAAGGTAAGTTGCCCAACTATGTGTCAAGTTTTCCTTTCAGTAAAAGTTAACACATGATGAACTCTTATTTTCTGTTAATAACATAGATGATTCTCACTTTTATGTTGAATAATGGTGAATCTGAATTGATTTTGCTTTCAGGTCACTGTATCCAAGGATGACACTGTGATCCTTGATGGTGCTGGAGACAAGAAGGCAATAGAGGAAAGATGCGAACAGGTTTGAATTACCTCTATTTGCATATTTACTGTTCTCATTTTGTTATTCAGCACTTTTCAACTCTTTATATGCTTCAGCTAAATTTACTCAATCCCTGTCCTGCATGTATCAGATTCGATCTGGTATCGAGTTGAGTACATCTGACTATGACAAGGAGAAGCTGCAAGAGAGGCTGGCTAAGCTTTCTGGTGGTGTGGCAGTTTTGAAGGTGTGCAGTTGTTTTCCTTTTTGGCTATCCTAGAGTGATGACTATGATTGGTCGAGCTAGCTTGATTCATGTCATTTGCCTCCCACTTCAAGTTTGACAGGAGTGAGCTTTAATTTATTGCAGATTGGAGGGGCTAGTGAAGCTGAAGTTGGTGAAAAGAAAGACAGAGTTACAGATGCTCTAAATGCCACCAAGGCTGCTGTGGAAGAAGGAATTCTACCAGGTGGTGGCGTAGCTCTTCTCTATGCTTCTAAAGAGTTGGAAAAACTGCAAACAGCCAACTTTGATCAGAAGATTGGTGTTCAGATTATTCAGAATGCATTGAAGGTTTGGAACTACTACTAAATTTATTTGCATGTGGCTAAAGCCTTGAATCTCTTTGTTTGTTTCTGTCTTCTTATTCCTGAATGTATCCCATCTGCTAATCTATACACATGGAACCTCTTGATGCAGACCCCAGTACATACGATTGCCTCCAATGCTGGAGTAGAGGGTGCTGTTGTTGTCGGCAAGTTGTTGGAGCAAGATAACCCTGATCTCGGATATGATGCTGCTAAAGGTCCTAATCTAGATTGTCATATATTGTCAAACAACATGATGTTCTGCTTTCTTCTAATCCCATAAACTCAATTTCTGGTGTTTCTGGTATACCTCAGGTGAATATGTAGATATGGTAAAAGCAGGAATTATTGATCCACTGAAAGTATTAAGAACAGCTTTGGTTGATGCCGCAAGGTAACTGAGTCAACCACTCCCTTTTTGCCGATAACATAATCAAGGTTCCAATTTTGGTTGTGTTTGCTGCCTTAAGACTGATCTGCCTGCTTGTTTTGGCATATGCAGTGTTTCTTCTCTACTGACTACAACTGAGGCCGTGGTAGTCGAGCTCCCCAAGGAAGAGAAAGCAGCTCCTGCCATGGGTGGTGGCATGGGTGATATGGACTACTGATCGCTGGACTTATCCTAAATGGCTGACTTACACTGAAATAAGTTTTAGGAGTTCTTGCCATTCGAAACTGTGTAGGACCAAACGCATCCCCTGTAATCATAGTGAAGAGTCATTACTTCTAGGAACTGGGAGAATTGGTAGTTGCTTTATCTCAGTACGGGATTGCCATTCTTGATTTTGAGGAAATGAGTTCTCCTTTAGTTGGATTATATGTTGGCTACTGTCAATTTATTGGACATTGACTATTCTTCAAGCAGGTTATGCACTTTGTCCAAAAAAAAAAAAAAGGAAAACCTTGTTTATAAACTGATAATGGAAAAATTTCCCCCCAGGGAAGGGGCAAAGCTTGGATTACCGTATCATAGCATAGCTCTATAAAATTGAATTACTATCATAGCTTGGACGACTTGTTACTTTTTTTGTCAAGCCAAAATGCATTACCGTAAACTAAAACAGAAACAAGAACAGTTACTTTCCTGTAATAAGCAACTTCTCTCAAAACATTATTGGTTGACATTTTCTCCAAAAACAAGATGCAAATGTAAGAAAAAATGAATCTTTCTTCCAAATTCTTTCCTAGTTATTCAGCTTTTCCCACACTTGCAAATATTAGCATTTATCGCCAAACAATAAACTGGCCAAGAAATAGAAGAATTTCCTCACAATATTCAGTCACATGGACGCATATGCAATGATACAACATTACTAAAAGCAAGAAGAGAGAGAGAGAGAGAGAGAGAGAGAGAGTTGAATACAGCCTGAGGCATTATATCAAACTCTATGATTTGCCTTTGCGACGCCTTTGTGTTCCAACACAATCTGGACAGTACCAATTCCCTTTGGGCGGCTCTATGAGACCAACGCAGCCATAATGGAACCATTCTATCTTGCACTGTTTGAAGATGCATATCCATGAGAACAAAATCCAAACCGAGATAAATGAAATAAGGAAAAGAAATCAAAAGCTAAAGGGGCACAAGTACGTACACCAGGGTTATCGCATGCAACCATTTCTCCATAGCTAACTTGGTTGCAGATGCAATATGTTGGTTCATTGGGATCTACTGGTAGATCCAACTCCACACCAGTAGGATTTGTTGATGTTGTTGTGGCTGCAGCTGCAGCTGCTGCCGCCGCAGCAGCGGCAGCGGCTGCTGTTGCAGTAGCAAGGCGGGTCCTGCAGATATAAATGCCGCCGCATCAAATGTCACAATTTTCAGTGAGCAAGCACAACATGAATAACTAAAGGAATGCTTTTTAATCCACACAGAGAGAACCAAATGTCTAATTAACTGAAAAATTGTGATTAAGAGCATTCCAGGTTTTTTCTCCTGATGCCATCCAGAGTACGAAGCATTTTGAATCATCAATATGATGGCAAAAACACGTTCCTATGTTTTCCTTCCCAAGCCCAGCATGCTACTTTATCGTATCAATCCATACAGAAGCTATTAGTGTCTGTTATATTGTCTACCTACAAATTCAAGGCCTGCCATTTTGACTCTAATGTGTAATCTATTGCTTGTAATTCAATGTAACTCTAATGTCCTTAACTAAGAGACAGTTAACACCTTATGTGCATCTAGACAGAGCAGCAGGAGGACACTCTCTTGGTGAAGGATCTCTCATGTCATCTGAATTTTCAGACTATAATTAAATTCCCAGTCTTATATTTACCTGCAGATTACCCTCTCTAATCACGTACAACATGACAATAAGATCCCTCTAACCCATTATATAAAAAAAGGGAGGAAAGAACCAAGTAGAAAGTCAAATATGATATAAACTAGCTTTTAGACATCCTATTTTAAATGTCATATTCTTTACAGGCAAAAAAAATTGCAGAGTGCCAAAATGAAACTTTGATGTTAACAGACTGTTGGTCTTCATGCTAAACCTAGCACATAGTATGGTTCAGACAGTGGTTCCAGAAAAAGAATAAAGAAAGTGGTGGCCGCTCATGAGAAGAGAAAGTTACTTTTTACGCCCTCTACTACTTTCACCAGCTTTTCCAGATTTCACATTGTTATCAACAGCTGGAGCAGCAGATCCAGTTGAAGCCACAGTATCTCCTTCTGCAACAAGTCAAAATGAGAATGATGTAAAAAACAAGAAGATGGAATGGACATACTCCATATAGAAAGAAAAGCAATGATTAACCACAACTCTTAAACAGGGACAGAGGAAAAAGATAGCAAAAGGCATTACCGCGACGAATCTCTTCATCGAGTTTTTTCAAGTATTGGTCAAGCTGTTGAATATGGGCATCTACCTGTCAAAAAATCACACCATACATAGAACTTTTCAAATCAGGGACAGAATAGTCCACTCCAGCACCAGTTAAAAGAATATGACAAAGAAAATCAAACCCCATCTAGATAAAACAAGAAACAAACCACAGCTATCATAGGCATTGTGCGCACAAAATTAACTAAACCACAAGGTTCCTTCCTTTAAACTGAAGTTTTGTGCAAAATAGGCACAATGCAGACACAGGTAGGTAGCATTATCATCCTGCAACAAACTACCCAAAAAAAAAAAAAAGAAAACTTACAACAAAAGCAAGCAGAATCCTATAGAAGAAAATAAGTCATATGATGAGCAAGAAAGTTCATACTACACAATTCTGCCCTAGTCTGTGTTTTCATACTAAAATCAGAAAGTAATGGCTTTTCTTTCGCTCATGCTGTTATTTTTCTCTCTTTATCCTCTCCACATTCTGTAAGATTCTCCTAGTATGTTTATGGAGATGCTTTTAAACCCAATCACTTAACTCCCCACTCCACCTCACACAACTCCTTCATACCTCATCTAAAATTCAGGAGACCCATCTAATGTGATCTTTACCCTACATTAGTTTGTTGCCTCAATCATTTGAACAAAATTTTCTTTTTCCCCAGCAATTTTTTCATCATACATTAATACAGAACTCCTTCAATGATTCTCATAGAATTTCCAGTTAAACTAAAAGCAACAAGAAAAATAGTTATGCAAAACCAAACTAAAATAAGGAGTGACAGAACTTCAGTTTCACTACCAAGTCATATGCCTGCAGAGCTAATGCAATTTTCTCATCAGCAATCCTGATGGCATGCTTTTGCTCATCAAGCGCCTCATCTGAAAATTTCATAAATGAAGAATCGGGCGTAACACCACCATCCTTAATACGATTCTTCATATCCTCGATTTCCTGTCCGCAACGCTGCTCATTCTGTCTTTGGATTTCTGTTCATATTCAAGTTGGAAAAAATAACCTAATTACTACATAGCAAACTAAAAACAGAAATGACTTGATAGTGATATCGTCAGAATAATGCTAAGTAGAAATAAGGATGTTACCGAAAGCTATCATTCTTTGATGTTTAGAACCCTTGGTTCAGGAACACACACAAACAAACACATACAAAAGAAGTGTAGCTATGCAGAGAAGAAGCAAAACACGCGCACAGACAGGCAGACACCTACGCTGGTATACAAAAGCTATTTGTTAGGAACATTGCACAACAGAGCATTCAATCCTGTTTTCCCAAACCAAAGAGCTATGTGGTTAAGGGTCTTTATTTCTCATCTTGGACACTGAGGTTTTTGGTTTCACCATCTCCAATCCCCTTTCCACATTAAGCTCCTTCTCAACCCTTTCCTGCTAAAATTTCCAACAATTTATAATGTACATCACTATCATCATGTTGATGCAATTTGAGGACAACTTACAGCTCATGCACTCATGCACTCCAAAAAAAAAAAGGAAAGAAATAATTAACCAAAAAAAAATAAAAATACCCCAACAATAAAGCTGGCTATTTCAAGAATTCAAACTCATTAATTTTCTTTATTTTAAATTTGTTCCATTTCCCTTTAACATAATACTTATTATCAACTTCATAACAGAAAATTAAAAGAATCAAGAAAACAGATTAAAAATGAAAATGGATAAGAAAATATTTTACCATGTAAACTTTTATCCAAATCCCGCAACAATGCATACTTCTTCTGTAAAATATTCGGCAGCACCTCTAAATCTGTTAAATCCAAATAATAATATTAGTAAAATAAATAAAATAACCCTTAACAAAACCCCCAGACAATTATAAAGAAGAGAATTTTAGTGAAGTAAAATCAACGGCGCTGTTGAAGGGCATACTAGCTTGAAAATCATCTATGAAAGACATCTAATTGTATAGATAATTAAGGAATTTCCGGGTATTCCTGGGTCTGGGTTGGCAATTTAGCGCAATAATTCACGTATTTGTAAAAAATTCCTGATGCTTGGAGCCGCGAAGGATTAGGATTTGAGCCCTAATTATAGGATTGGGGATAATGGAGTTACTTGAATTTACAAAACTAGGCTTTCATTTTCTGGTATTACGAGAATGCCATGATTTCGTTACATTGGCGGTATTTTTTGAAATCTTAGAATTGCAAGAAAGCCCCAAATTTTCAAAAGTATACTTTTTAAACCATGGCCATCCTAAATTTCCAAGACTAGACTAATTTGAAACGTTGGATTTTTTGTCAGTTCAAAAGGCAAATAAAATAAGCCCATCATCCCCACTTTGATCGGTTTCTTATACCACAAATTGACCATGTTATATTTCTGTATCATCGGATATGTCTATCCATATCTAGTTTATTATTTCAACCGTTAAACAGCTGATATATAATTAACTCATTTAATATGGTGTTAGATGCTCTCTTGTTATATTTTTAGTCCATTAGGATAGTTTGTTGGGCACATTGGACGAAATTTATGTAATGCATTATTGTCTTAATGGCTGTATTATGAGATTGTGCTATGATAATGGTTTTTTAAAATTGTATTTGGATACCTAAGGGTCATGTTTGCTGTTCAAATGTTCTTGACGTTTTATGCAATATTTTTTTTATCTTGTCAAATGTTGGAAAGAGCTGATCTTTGCACCAACCAATATTGATGAGTCTTGAATGCCTAAATGGAAACCTAGGACATGTATGAAATTAATCTAGATGTTGACCTTAAACCGACAGCAAACAAGAAAGAGTCACAAGATTAGATTATTGTCGAATTTCACTTATAATGTCTATCTCAAAGAATGCTACTCTTACTTTTTTTTTTTTTTTTGCCCTAAAGGTATTGTAGTATCATCAATTGAATTCTTTTTAACCGGCAGAGAGATCGGGAATGATTAAAATCTCATTTGAAATTTTACACTTTTAATTATTTTACCTAATTTCCAATAGGTAATTCGTATGGTAATCACTTTTGAGTAGTTATTTGAGATCACCAGATCGACCCTGCTAGTAAAATGCTGTGTATCTTGGATAGATTTTGCATAACCGCAGAGGATTAGTTTGATGTAAGCAAGAGCTATGTCGACCAAAAAAAAAACTCTTTTACCTAAGAGGTAATGTTACTTCATTTCCTTTAGTGTGATTTCTTGCTCTTGAACCCAAAAATGTATCTTCATGCATATCGCTATCCCATTGCTTCTGGTAAAAATTTGTGCACAGTACACTCCTTGAAGAAATTTGCAACAACATTACAATCTCTAATCACTCAATAAACTCTAGGAGTAGGTCATAAAACCTAAGCAGGAAATTTGGTCCTTTTAGTTTTATTGGAACCCAACATTAGATGGAACGATCAACGGTATACCACAAATAGATAATGCACAAAGTTTAGCAGTGACATCTATGTTTTTACCCTGTAAATTTTATTTTCAAAATATAAACTTTTAGAAGTTGAATCTCTGATGTGAAGTGACCACAAAAAGACAATGCAGATAGTTCAATGACGTCTAGATATTTTACTCCATAACTTTTATTTTTAAAAGATAAACATTTTCATTGGGATGGACCAAAAAGAATCTTAGGAACAAAATGGGTTCTATCAAACAAAAGTTTTTATTTTAGAATTAATCTTTCCTATACTGACAGTGTATACACTGTTAGTTTTTTATGAATGACAATTATGTAAAAATTGAAATTAAACACTCACTTTTGTATATGTGTCATAAATCTAACAAAGATAATACATACATTGTTAGTGTATATAAGATTTACTCTTATCCTTCTTTGCGAGAACAGAGAATAAAAGCTTTCATACGACTAGGTTAACACTTCTTCAACCAATAAACAAAAAAAATTCCTCCATATGCAAGTACGCATCTTACTGGTCCGAAATTATCCTTTCTTTCTACCGAGGAAGTATTTTTTTTTTTGTTAAAAAAAGGATATAAAGTTATACTTCATGTGCATTCAAATTTTGTAATAATTTTCATTTTAATTCTCAAGTAGAAAAAAATCTGAATCCAGAAGTGTTATACCTAAGTGGACCTTTGAAACTAGTTCTTGGTAAATAACAAGCTGGATTGCACTTCATAACCCAATAATGAATGAAAGGCCTTGGATGAAACCCAAACGGGTGCTCACATGCCGACCCATGGGAGAGAGTACTAGCTGTATGCTGTTGTCATTTCACATCCAAGTGTAAAACTGTTTCATGATTAGTATCCAGTTTAGGCCCCTCTAATTGGCGACATTAAAAGGGAGCTAACAAGTTTAGAGGTGTCTAATATTTCTTGAGTGATTAGGAATTATAATAAAGTTGCTCATGTGCATTCTTTAATAATTCTTGAGTGAGTAGGAATCATAATAAAGTTGCCAATGTGCAATTAAAGAATGTAAACTTCATATATGATCATGTTTTTTAAAGGAAAGATCCTCCAGATTTTGCTGTGCCATTTTCTAATGATGGATTTGTTAGGAAGTTAATGAAATTTCGATGTTTCCATGACTCAATTTGTAATCTAATTTGTCTACCAAAAACTAAAACTGAATTTGTGATCCAGTCAATGTAAGAAAATTTCTAGTTTGGGAGGCAAATGATATTGTTGTAATAACCCACATTTTATTTCTATAATAACTTTTGTTAATACGCTTTTAAGTTCAAACTGCATCTGGACGTGAGAAGGGCAAGTTCAACATTTCATGCAAAATTATCTTGAAAATAGAAACTAAGCTGTTTATGCATTAACACTACTATAAGTTAATTATCATCATCATGGCAGCATTTTCTGTTTCTTGCTTGTATTTCTTCCAAATCTTGTGGAAGGAGTTGAGAGAAGTCCTCACTCAGGAGGCTCACTGCATTAGTCCTGCCAACTTCCACCAAATCCATTTTGCCTTTCTCTTTTGGCATTGATTCCTGCCCAGAGAGAGCGAGAGCTCAATGACTCAACCTAAAGGACACACCTAAATCCAATCATAAGGCCAACTAACCACACAACAACACGTACAATGTTTTGAATTGTGAACCAACTCATCCCATAATCAACGAGTGTAAAAACAAAAACAGCAAAAAAGTTCAAAAGGGTTAAGTAACAATCATGCTCCAGATATTTTGCATAAGATTGCCAAATAATTTGGTAGCACCACTATAGCTAGTAGTGTTAGTAAAGCGCAAATTGTACCACAATGTGCAATGCTATTCACTTTTGCATATTCTGTGGCATAGTATGTATGAAACTATGAGCTCACTTATAAAAAAATTTATCGAAAATCACGATATGTTTTTAACACGGTAGATATAAACGTGAGAATCCTTTATAAAGAAGGTGTGCCATCTTTTACTTTATCTTTATCGTGCGAAGTCGAGTATCGTGTATAAAGTGACATTTTCTCGGCTATGAAATAACAATAATATTAGCTATTTTGGGGTGGTCACCTTCTTTGTAAATGTTACTTAACCCATCAGAATAGCATTTGAAACAATTGATTTTGCCACTTGGTCACAAAATTTATTTCTTGAACAGACAGATACCTGGCAATCAATGCCTCCTCTAATTTTGGTCATTTCATTTGATAAAGACAATGGACCTCAAGATTTCTTGCTTTACTCTGTTTCAGCAGTGAAACCGATAGTAATTGCTTATGGCCGAATGGTGATGGTATTTGTTAAATAATTAGTCACCAATTCTCGAGCACCGTCCTGTTGCTACTTTCTTGTAACGGTTACTATAGAGTCCCCTTAAACGCGTTATGGGGACCCCAGCTTTCAAGAAATCAATGAGGTTTCCATCCAGGCATCCATAGTCAACCTGCTTGGCCCAACCAAACATGTCCTCTTCTATTTGTTGTTGCATGCAACTACATTTTTCTATTTTAGTAAGTCAGCAAAAACAGCTTCCTTTTTATCTTCCGGGCTTGTCTTGTAAGCACGTAAAGCACAAACATGAGAGGAATAAGGGTCTTGAATGATTTTAAACCACTGGAAAACTTCGATTTTGGATTTAGCTAATTACTCTTTATTAAAGGAGGAAAAATATTAACGGGATTGTAGATTGCACTTAATGGTGGGAATTCGTTTGATTTGAAATTAGATAAATGGAATTGATTTTAGGCTACAACTTTCAGTGAATTTCTTGGTTTAGTTTACAATTATATGTGAACCATTATATATCAGCTAAATTAATTTCTCAGGGACTATAAAATTCTGTAATTAAAAACAAGAGTGCTTGTTAAGGTTTGACAACAATTATGCCTTAATTAAGGTTGTGAAAATGAGGGCAGAGAAGGTGCAGAATTTGGAGGATATTCTTCTTTAGTGAGATTTGATTAATTAGCACGCATGTGACCAATTGTGGGCTGTTGTTTATTGCTTTTTCCATTTGGCCTTTTGTCTAGAAGATCAGAAGCTGAGAGTTTTGTTGGTTCTATATTTAAATAGGGCAAATTACATTTTACCCCCCTGTGGTTTACCCTTTTTTTTACATAACCCCCCTATGGTTTCAAAAGCTATACATAACCCCCTCATGGTTTGGATTAAAGTGTCAAAGTGACGGAAATAGTCACTCGTAACGGAACTTTTAAAAATGTCGAAATTACCCTTATAAATACATGACACATTAACCCCGTATGCTTTTTATATTTTACCATATAACCCCCTTATGGTTTAGTACTTTACCATATAACCCCCTTATGATTTTTAAAATATACACATAACCCCCATTGGTTAATAAATAATTTTCAACTTTACATAAGGGTAATTTTGACATTTTACATGACGCCGTTATGAATGATCATTTCCGTCACTTTGACACTTTAATCCAAACCATAAGGGGGTTATGTATAGCTTTTGAAACCACTGGGGGGTTATGTGAAAAAACGCTAAACCACAAGGGGGTAAAGTGGAATTTCTGGCTGAGAGTCGCACTAACTTCTGGCTGAAGAGCTTCACTAACTTCTGGCTGAAGAAGTGCGACTCTCAAGTCTCAAGCCTCAACCCAGTCCTCTCTCCAAAACCAAAACAGAGAAAGGTTAGCCATTTACTCTATCATTTTGACACTTCTTCAGCTGTCCTGTATCAGTTAGTTGCAACACTATCAGACCAGTGCTAGCTGTCATTCTAGGAGTGTTTTACAAGTAATTGTACAATTCATGTTTTCAAGGTTTTGGTAGTGTATTAATTTTTTTAGTCAATCTACATTCCTCAAACTCAGATTTAATTTAATCCAATCCTCCTCTAGAAGTTTAGCTATGTCTGACATATTCTTTAGCCAGCTTGCATTGTTCTAGGACTCATTTTTCTGCTGCATTTTGTTCTTGCAATTGGAACTTCTTTTACATACGGAGAACTAATACTAACTTGTTTAACATCCTTACTGTGACTTTGACGAAAATGAATTTGGTTGGTGAAGCATGCTGATAAATTTATCAGGGAATAATTATTTGGACATCTAAACTTGCATACCATATAAAGAACTGCTCATTTCACATCTAAGCTGCATTATCAAATGGAAAAGTGCTCCTTAAGTCATTATTGTCCTTGAGTGTAAAAGGGATTTCCAAAATCGGAAGCCTGAGCTCACTGTTGCACAATTTTACTTACTGGGCTCAGGATACAATGGCATTGGCAGATAATTGACTTAGCCAGAGCATTTTGCCTTGGATGATTATAGATTGTCGTATCTGAAGTTCCTGTTCAGAATATTGCAGCCGGAATTGTAGGATGGTTGAGTCTGCTGCACCAGATGAAGCCACCATGGTGGAAGTCAAATTAAGTGACAATGTGGCTATACATCCAGCAGAAAAGCGCGGACAACTGGAACAGAAGAGTAACGAGAGCTTGGT
The DNA here is from genome assembly GCF_036785885.1 of Coffea arabica. Classification (NCBI taxonomy): domain Eukaryota; kingdom Viridiplantae; phylum Streptophyta; class Magnoliopsida; order Gentianales; family Rubiaceae; genus Coffea; species Coffea arabica. The sequence goes on from NC_092315.1 coordinate 6,240,413, forward strand.
TAAAAAGAAGAAATCTCTTCGAGCCCGTTATGCTTATGGCATGATTTTCTTGATAATAAATCTTACAGCTTGGTTCTTTCGTGACTATGGAGAAAAGATTCTCCCTCTACTTCACTGTAAGTCTAGAGTCCAGTTTCAAGTTGTCATGAATTTACTGTTTTTATAAATTATTTCTATTTTTTTTAAAGGACCGTGAACTCTAAAGGATAATTTACTTGAAGTTTACGATGATGGATGCTTTCATTTTCTCTGTCTTTCTACCAGATGTTCATTGAATGTTCATATATTTGTTGGATGTCCCTAATATTTTCATTTCAGTCTTATTTGATGAGAATATTACAGGAAAAGACTGCATGGTTTTGTCATTCAATTTTTTCCTCTTAATCTAAAGTGTATGAAGTAGTTCATATACGCTCATGTCATTTGACTATCCTCATTCATGTGCAATACACATGTATAAGAGGACAGGTGTTTATAATATCATCTGTTATGACCCCTTTCCCATCTTTTTCTGCAGATTCAAAAGCATGTAGAGTTGGACAAACTGGTTGCTTTCACACGCTCGGTGTTCTTCGTGTCAGTTTAGGATGCTTTGTATCTTTTTCTTGAAAGAGTCATCAGTGCTTAATTCTTGCTTATTGAGAATTAATTGAGTTTGCATAAAGCCTTAACCGGGAAGGCCTCCCAGCTTATATTTGAGTAAGTGAATTATTGAAAATGTTCTGTTTAGGTGTTTACTGGAAAAATGTGAGTTCAATTTCGATACCAGGGTTAGACTTTGGAGCATGAATGCCAGATAAAGCGATTTTTGTCTTAGTTAGACAATTATCATAGGCCATCTAGCTTGATCCTGTAATATATCATGTCTAGATAGAATTGATGCATGATTTCATGAGTTAATACTTTCCAGAATTGCTATTGGGCTCCAACTTCTCTTTCTCTTGCATGGATTTTTTCCTCATTGCCTGTATACCCATGAGAATTTATCAGGCTACTGAACAGCAGTTATTCATCCTTCACTAGAAAGTTCAAATTATCTAAATTGCATACTTCTGCGTAATATCAAAAGTGGACACCTTGACATGAAATTCAGATATTCTTTTTCGGAATGTTTCTTACAACATGTAACACGAAGAAGTTGCATCAAGCCCGCAACCAATGGCATTCTGGATGGTGGGCTCTGAAGTTTGTTATACTGATTATCTCCTTGGTGATTCCATTCTTTGTCCCGTCCGATTATATTCAAGTTTATGGTACGTCCGCTGAAATCCAATTTGAATATACAAGATTTGTTTCACGAGTCGTGACCACTTGATTCTGTTGTTAAACCTAATGCAACACAAAATTCTTACATTTCGAACATGAAAGCTTTTCCTTGGCATTCCGCAATATAGTCAATTCCTGTCTTATGTCGTTTTTCTTTCTTAGTCAAGAACTAATTTAGTTTACTTGCTTCTTCTCGCAGGTGAAATTGCTCGCATTGGCGCGGGGTAGCCTTCAAAACTTCTCCTACCTTAAAATTTCACTAGAACAATCTGATTGTTTAGAACTGCACGTCCACTTCAAAATTCTTCACATTTTAATGATGGAGCTTTTCCTTCAAGTTCTGTAATATAATCATTCTAGGCAGTGTTTTCTTATACACTAATTGGAACTGCATGTCTGAAATCAGTCAGCGTACCAAGTATTTTTCCTTCTTAAATGTGTCAAAAATTGGTTCTGCATATCTTTCCACATGAATATTACATAAAGAAGATGGCTTACACATCCAAAGCCTAGCAAAGAATTACAGCTTTTTCCCATTGGCACAATGAGCCTGAGAATTTACCATATCTGTTCATGTCCTTAACAAATATATTTGTTAAGTACGAGTCTCAATTATCTTAGGCCTGCTGGATTTATATAGTGAGAAATTGTCGCCTTTTGGCTTCAATTATAGCAAATGCTCCTTGTTGATTTTGGGCTCCTGGAGTCACATTTTACTTCATATGCTGCAGGATATTTCTTCTTCTCCAACTTGTAAGTGTTATTGAGTTCATCACGTGGTGGAATGACTACTGGATGCCTGATGAGAAAAAGAAACATAGGTATGTGATCTTGATTTGCAGTAAACATAGTCCTATCTAAGCTCATATCATCTGTCGTTTTGTAAATGAATACGAATTAAAAGTAGGGAACTTTTGAAAGACTATGATGACTTAAACGGCTGTATCCTAGATCAAACATCAGCTATGGAGCTTATTTTACTCCAGGCGCCCCACTGGCTCAAGGGAATTAAGTTCTTTTTTTTTTTTTTTTCACATATATGGACCATTATGATGTTTAACTTGCATTGCACTTAACATCCCTTGCAGCTGCTCTCTGGGAATATTCATGTCAACCTTATTCTACATTGGTTCAGTTTGCGGGATTGTTTTGATGTTTGTGCTCTATGCCTCAAAGGCATCCTGCACTCTCAACATATTCTTCATCTCCTGGACAGGAATTTTGCTAGCCGTAATGATGATTATATCCTTGCATTCTAAGGTAAGTTCCAAGAGAATGCATTTCCAAGTATTGTAACTTCATCGATATACAAAGCTTCCACTAATAATGAAGTTACTTCATTGAAAGATTATTTGACTTGTACATGCCCAAATTTAAGTTACAGCCCATACATTGCATGTAATCTGTCTGCCAACTATAGAACAAAAGTGCAGATTCTCTTATATGCTCTCACTTCAAAGTTACACCATGTTTGCAGTCCAAAATATATATGTGTGTGTGTGTGTGTGTACTTCATTTATGATGTTGATGTGCCATACTTACATCTAATTCATGGTTATTTCCATGCTTAGGACAGGTGAATAGAGGTCTTTTGTCTTCAGGGATTATGGCTTCTTATATTGTTTTCCTTTGTTGGAGTGCTATCAGAAGGTGAGAGTTTTCATGCATGAAAGTAATCAGAAAATTATACAGATAGAACAAGCATTTTGTCAAGAAGTTCTGAGTTTCAGATTCTTTGCTGGAGAATTCTACATGTGCATTGCTAATATATTAAGCTCATTATAGGTTGTCCGGCCTAATATTTCCGTCTTAAATCTTAACGTGTAGGCATTTCGTCATTTTTTCAATTCTGCTGGATTAGCATAGTGGATAAAGAGAGAGTATTGCTAGTTAGAAATTGATGATTTTGAACAAGATCTAATTCTATATATATAAAAATAACCCTTTTCTCACCAGCAAAAGCAACCAAATATTCTGAATAAGCATCGATTATTTTCTGTTTCAGTTGAAAGATTTTGGTTAGAATTTCCTATGTTCACTTTTATCAAGTCTCCCTTCAAACTTTGATAGTAGCTTTGATTGATACTTGACAAATCACTATATTCATTCCAGCTCAAACATTTACAGTTACTTCAGCCTTATAATGTGGATTAAGAAAATCTTCAAATTTTTTGACATTTTGTTTTAAACTAACTTAATGCTTTCTGCTTTTGCCTATATGTTTTCCAGTGAACCAGCTACTGCTAAATGTAGCCCTCAGACCCAAGATAGCGGACATGGAGGTTGGACAACTGTAATTGTAAGAGAAAACATCCTTTTGATATACCTATTCCCCTATCAGTCGTAACTGCCAAAAATGGAGAGCTAAGAAAACTTTCCTACTTTGCATTAAACTATTCAACTGAAGTGCACATCTCCATTCTGTTGCTTCCAGGGCTTTTTTATAGCTGTTTGTGCAATTGTCATGGCAACTTTTTCCACTGGAATTGATTCACAAACCTTTCAGGTGAACTGAGGTTCTTTATCAATGAAACCACAGATGCAGTCATTCTGTTGCACCAGAAGCGCACTTTATTCTGATAATATCAGGCATCGTTTAGCAGATAATTTCTTCATCTTCCGGAGGGATTATTGATTTTGCTTTCATTGTCTTCCAGTTTCGTAAAGACGACATTCAATCGGAGGATGATATCCCATATAAGTATGGCTTTTTCCACTTGGTGTTCTCCCTGGGGGCCATGTACTTTGCAATGCTATTCATCAGTTGGAATCTAGATAGCTTGACAAAAAGGTAACAACTATGCTCTCAATGCTCCATAGACCTCTTTTCCTGCTCAAGTTTGATCTACTTTCCTCATGAATCAATCTCAAACAACAGATGGTGCATTGATGTTGGCTGGGCTAGTACATGGGTGAAGATCATCAATGAATGGTTTGCGGCCACAATATACTGTGAGTTAATTTAACTGTTATCCCTAACTCTCGAATTCCTTCTGTGATCAAAGCTTCTGTTTCAGATTTACTTTGTGTATGCATCTAGCCATTGTTGGAGTTCCACAGCTGATTGTCATGGTCATGGCCTTTGCAAAGCTTCTCTTTACCTTTTCCCAGTTCCAAGCCACATAAAGAGTACACCATAAGAGTACCCCATAATCTGTACAGGTTTCCAACAGGAGGAATGACAGATTTGCATGCCATCATAAAATTGAAAATCAGCAGAGTCTAGATTTTGGAGATAAACAATCTGAGTCTTGTCATGCTAGGCAATTCTTGCTGTTTGTAATACTGTTTACATTTTTCATTGCAGTGTGGAAATTGATTTCCCCTGTAGTGAGACAGAACAAAGTTATGCACCACGAAGAGCCTGTGCAGGGAGTATAAAATCTAGCTTCAGGATTTTGGATTTTGTTCTTCCACGAATGTATAAATCGAGCACAAGTTCTTTTTTTTGGCAGATTTGTATCTCTATTTTTTTTCTTCATTTGTTGTGGCAATCAAATTGTGTGTCAGAGTACAAAATAAAGATAACCCCTGAAAAACAATAAGTAGTATTTAATGTCCCTACTAAGCAAATAAAGCACATGCTTCGTCCACGCCTTTCATCAATCTTTACTCGTTTAAGTAGAAGGCGCGAAATATAACACAACATTGCTCAATAAAATGACACTCATTAAAAAATGTAATAATCATTTCATTTATTTTGAGTTTCAGATTCTCAAATTGCCAATAAGTTTTTGTTTTTGGATTATATCTCATGTCATCTCAGCAGCAATCACTTTATAGTTATTATCATTTTCATTGTTTCCATCTTTTCAAGATCCTCAAAAACCATTTTGCATTCTTGCACTTAACTTAATTGCAGTGAATTTTTTTTTTTTTTGGTACAAGGAGCTAATCATAATCTGTAAAGTGAACAAATCAAAATCAAGACCATTAAACGCAATGGAAATACTAGGAGATTAATTATCCAAGCACATAATTAATTTTCTCGCCCCAAATTTTTTTTTAAAGAAGTAAGTACTTACTATGTATTTTTGCAACTCAAAAACTGAAAAAATTAGTTTCTTAAAATGTTAATCACCAAAAAAAATAAGATGTTTTCTTTGTCATTAGCTTTTTGGCCTCATCTTCATGATTGAATTGTGAAGCAAGTATTTTACAATAATATGACATTGTCGAAACAAATACTGAGAATTTAAGAAAAACGAAGCTGTATCAATCTAACATTTATTCTCTGTATCATAATTTGGTAATCCCCCTCTTGGCCTTTGCCCTCCTCTTCTGTAGTTTTTTTCTGTTAAATTTCTGTACGAGTTATCATTCATAAATAGGCCAAATAAATTAGCAAATTCAAGAATGAAAATGGGGGCTGGAAGAGATTGGATGGAATGAGGGACAAGAATTTAATACACCTGAAAATGGAAGAAGGTGCCAATCTTGCCTCCTGCGAATTCACCAATCTTGCATACTACATTGATACCTGTTTTGGTCAATTGGAATGAGAAGAAGGAAAGAAGGTGCCATCAAGTTCTGTAAGAAGTTTGGAGATATGAAATCACAGATGCCATCCAGAAATACTATACAAATATTACACCACTAGACTGTTACATTTGTTTCCAAGTTCTTCACTCAGACAGAGAGGTAACATCACAGAGCAATATTTCTTTGATAATGCAACTGAGGCCTTGCTTTGATCAAGATTTGACATTTCAATTTTAAGGTCTGAAGATTGTCGATGCATCACAAAAATATGCCCTGAAGACAATTAGTTAAACAAAAAAGGAAAAATTGGGATGCTATTTCTAATAATTAATTTTTTTGATTTGAAAGTAAGAAAATGTTTCATAATATGGGAAGGGAAAAAAAATCATCAAGTTCATTTGTACGTGTCCATTACTACTAGTTACAAGCCTCACTAATTTGGCAAAACCCAAAAGGGTGTTGGATCAAATCTCTCCACACAATAAGGCACAAGTGAAGCAATGCTGTTTTCTTCTAAGCTGTATGAGCCAAAATCATGACCTCCATACAAGTAATCTTCATGCATCCGATCCCAATAATTATCAGTGTAATAAATCGAGTTCGGCATGAATTCTGGATAATCCTTAACAGAGAGTGAAATCCCATGATTTCCACCCAAAAAGATCACCTGATCCTTCAACGATGTCACTTTTTCCAATTTCTTTTCGATCATATTTAACTTGTAAACCTGGAAGCTGAACGTTTTATAAGGAAAAAGCAGAGGGTGGCTATCTTCATCTGTCAGAAGATCTCCCTCAGGATGAAGCTGGCCTTGATCATCCACGAACTCCCCGATAAACCTCTCAATGAGCAGAAGTTCCCCCAATGATGGCACCAAGTACCATTGAGTACAGCAAATCTCTCTTGGATAACTCGAGTCTGTTGTGTAACAACATTCCAGGCATATCTTTTTGGTAGGAGAACAAGAATCAGAAATTTCCCATACCTCGATTTGCCCTTCCCTCAATGTATATAGCAGCATATCATAGCATACAACATCATCATAGCCTTCAGAATTGCTAAATCTCACCCATTCTTGGTCTCCAAAGCCACAAAAAGCAAGTTTCTCGCGGCAACCGTATATGATGATGACCTTGTAGTTCTCATCTAATGATGGATTAGCAGTTAATATTGCTTTCTGAATCATTGTGGGAGATTGAATCAAAGAAAACTTAGGCCCATAACTCTGTGTTGTTGGAATGGTGCCTTTTCCAGGGAGTGGGATGCAGGTTCTGGAGAAAACATTCAGCAAATAAAGCTCCGAACCCTTGTCTTCAGCCACCATCCAGCCATGTGAGGAACCTATAAATCGAAAACCATCAGATGCTGAAAAAACATCTTCAGGTTTTTCGAATTCCATGTTGAGATCGTAGATTGTTCCGTCTTTTATGCTGCATGCACCAAGTCTTACATGTTCAGCGTCAGTTTCTCGAGTTAAAGGACAAAGCAGAAGTGGCCCTGGTGAAGAATATCTCTCAGCCGCAGCAAACCATGAAGAACAAACTGCTTTGAAACGTATGATATCTGGGTATAACAGCTTTGAAGCTATAATTCCAAGAAGGTCTTGATTCAGCTCAGACCAATTTGGCCGTGATTTCTTGTTATTCCCAGTCATTTTTCTGCTGAATTTTTTGGAGAATAATGGAGTTTCACGAGTAGCAAAGATTTGATTGAAGAGGGACGTGCATATATGAAGCATAATAATGTAAGAGTTCTATAGTTATACGAGTTGGTCTTTCTCTAATTCGCTGAATTTTTTGGAGAATAATGGAGTCTCACGAGTAGCAATGATTTGATTGAAGAGGGACGTGTATATATGAAGTATAATAATGTAAGAGTTCTACAGGTAGACGAGTTGGTCTTTCCCTAATTTGCTGAATTTTTTGGAGAATAATGGAGTCTCACGAGTAGCAAAGATTTGATTGAAGAGGGACATGTATATATGAAGCATAATAATGTAAGAGTTCTATAGTTATACGAGTTGGTCTTTCTCTAATTCTTAAAGGAATCGAAGATGTAGGTTTGCGTTTGATGTTTCCAACAATTGTTGGGGGATCAGGATTTAGGAAATTACCACGGCGGTGGCAATTTGGAATTTCTTGTAGTTTAATAAACTTCTCCAATTTTGACCTGGATTTGACTTTTCAATTGGTTTCCAAAAATTTCACCCCCGTTATATGCAGATTTTAACTGCTGTAAATGATTCAGGACCTCGTCAAATTGCTACAGAGGTATTAACTCCTAAGCCAAAAAGAAGCAAGGATGGGATTTGGGGTTTTTGATCCGAAGATAGGAGATTCAATTGAAATGAAGGCGCTGTTCTTTCCCTTGTCAGAATCACGCCTTTGGATTGGAATGTTAGGGAAGTCCTTATATGTTCATTTTCTTGATCACGCCTTTATGGAGAGCATTGTTTAGGTATCTGTTGCACTTCAATTTTCACCAAAGCAAAAAATAAGAATAACAAATACTAAACAAATTTGCCCTTGAAGGACCAAGGTTTTACCTTAACCAAAATTCACAAAATTGGATATTGTTGCAGAGGCTTAATATGTTATTGCTGTGTTTAATACAGTTTATAAGGAGTCTTGTAGGAATTGGCTTATTACCGGATTAAGGATGTTGAATACATAAATTTCCTAAATTCAAAATCACCTACTAAAGTGCAGTCATGGGTACAATGCATGATTAGCAATGAGGGAACAATCTTTGAAGAGTAAATTCTGAAACTAAATCCACATATTCAAAAGTATAATTCATGAATTGGTCGACTTCTTCCTCTACAAAAATCCCAAGTTGCAGGGCAAATAAAATTTAAGATTAATGTTCTATACATTGACAGTGCATGCACTTTTATCATTAGACACATAACACATAATTCAAATTTTGCATACGTATCGTATATCCAACCGTGATAGTGTATACACCATCGATATATATAAGATTTACTTATAGATTTAGTGTAAGATCTAGCCCAATTCTTGAGAATGAAAAAAAAAATGCAGAATTTAAAAACGAGTCCTTTGAAGCTAGAACCATGACATCCGGATATGGAAGTAAAGAAACAATCATTGACAGAGGAAACATCCATCTAAATTATGATTAAAGAACCATGTAAGGACCAGAGTCCATTGGCTTTTTTTTTTTTTGTCAAACATTGGCTTTGGTACATCTCATAATCTCGGCAAATTTACTTCCATAAGCACTTTTCACTAAAACCATTCTAGTGTTCTGAGATCCCCCCCTTCATATTCAAGAATTCTAGTCTTCATGTGTGGTTAATAACTTGCTGCAGTGAAGAGGTCACAACTCTATTTTGTTCCACCCTCAGAAACTAGTTTAACTTGATTGAGGTCAAAACGGATTGGTTTGTACTAATGGGATAATACCTAATCGATCTCTAGAGAAGAGAATATAAACAGAAGTACAAAACTAAAACAGATATTGTGGAAAGATCTTGTGACAAATTCATAAGGGACTTAAATTCCCAAATTTGTATTCTATTCTCCTTTTTCCTTTTTTCCCTCTTTCCTCTCCAACTTTAAGCAACAGCTCTAACTTCATTCTGGAATCTAGCAAGAATTCCAACACCTGCACAACAGACAAGCAAACAAACAGTTTTTACCTGTAATGAACACAGCAACCTTTTCAGGGAAATGTGTAAAAGAAGTATTGGATTTATTATCATTTGATCATTTTACCTGATTATTTTGAAAAATCAAAATTTTTAATGGTCTCTTTTAACATTGTATTCCGATTATAAACTGGCATTATTCTCTATAATTAGTTTTTATAATCAAATTTTGGATAATTTAAAACAAACGAGAACCAAGCCATTCTCAAATCTTCTTCTTCTTTTTTTCCCCGAAAATAGTGACAATCCAAATGGAACCTTTTATATTACAGTTTACCGCAAAGAAAAGATCAGGAGGCAATAATCTGGTATAGCCAAAAAATTGATTGAACTAAGTGTATAGCTTTTGAATTATTTACCAAAGTGGATAAACTCAACAAGGGCCTTATTCACTCGGATGTAACAAAATCATATCTCTAAACAAAGCCCTCAAATTTCCAAAAAGAAACACAGGAAATGCAATATTCCTCCCTCTGTGGATGGCCTGGGGAGAAGTGGAAGCGTTCTAGTTTAAGATATTCCAATCTCCAACAACTTCACCATTTTTTTCCTCTTTTTTATGCTAAACAACAACTGCACCATTTTTCTCTTCTTTATGATGCCAAACAACAACTTCACTATCATTTCCAGCCAAATAACAACTCCACGAAATGCTCTAACATTCTCTGATCACTATATATACAGGAGACCAAAAACAATTGTGCATCCTGAATTTAGAAAAACATTTTCTTCTTCATTATACATCAGAAAATCCCTTGAAATCCAAGGTTGAAATCCATAATTCTCAACATGTTCAAGCAATCTTCAATATCCATTTTCCTTGCAATGGTATTTGCAGCCATACATGCTATTGTAGATGCAGTTGATCCTGCACCAGTAGGAGAGCCAATTCTCGAGTTATACATGCATGACATTCTTGGAGGCAGCAATCCCACAGCCAGACCCATCACTGGCTTGCTAGGCAACATATACAGTGGCCAAGTGCCTTTCGCAAGGCCTCTAGGTTTCGTTCCCCCTCAGAATGGTGTTGTCATCCCCAACGCCAATGGCGCAATCCCAACCGTCAACATCAATGGCATTCCCTTGGGTACTGGCTTAGCAGGTACAGCTTTTACTGGTCAAAACAATGTCAATAACAATGGTAATCCAATCACTACCCAACTTGGACCTGATGGCCTGGGACTCGGCTTTGGAACAATAACTGTGATTGATGATATTTTAACCTCTTCACCTGAGTTTGGCACCCAGCCATTGGGGCAAGCCCAGGGAGTGTATGTTGCAAGCTCTGCTGATGGGAGTACACAGATGATGGCATTCACAGCTATGATGGAAGGAGGGGAATATGGTGATAGCTTGAACTTCTTTGGAGTTTACAAGATTGGAAGTACCATGTCACGTCTGTCAGTTACAGGAGGCACTGGCAACTTCAAGAATGCTTGTGGGTTTGCGGAAGTCCGATCACTCATACCATCTGGGCAGCATGTTATAGATGGTGCAGAGACATTGCTGAGGCTCACAGTCCATCTTACTTATTGAGATTGTTTTGCTACTCAACAGAAACATGTTGGTTTGTTTGTGTGAAAATTGAGTGAGCTTGTTGTGCATTTCATCATATCAACATACCATTGCTCAAAAAGAAACAAAAAATTATGTTTCCATCTTATCTATTCATGAATTTGTTGTCAATGGCTTTCTGTATCAGCAGACTCGGCAAAGAAAATTAAGAATTGCTTGTTGTACAAAAAATCATGGATAACGATATTTTTCACATTAAAATTAAATGCCTATGTTGATGCCTCAAAGAGCAAGAGAGAGAGAGAGAGAGTAAAACACAGAAACCAGAAATAAGAAAGTCAATGAAGAAAGAATAACAGAATATTTAAAGTTACTGTTTCCAAAACAACATTTAATCATTTCCTTCCTTAACATAATGACCATAGTAATAAATGGAAACTAATTCATTTATTGCTCCATGAACAGAATGAAAGAGAGTAAACTAAAAGTAATTACAAGGTGATCATCTTTCGACTGTGATCTCCATTATTGAGTTTGTAGCTTTGCTTTCCATACATTAGAAGATAAAGTTCAATGTAAACAACTTCAAGATGGATATTACCAAAGCCCAATGATATTGAAACTAAGTACAGACAATTTCTATTCCAATAGCTTGCAAATTATATTCAAAGATGGAAGACAGTAGTAAGTGCATAAAACAATACAGCTCGATTATTTACTACAAATGATCTAGAACTGATTTTCATATAGTATAGACCTTAAGATGATCATAATCTATTTTTCAAGAAGTCAGATCCTTAAGAATGATCATGCATCATGGGCTCAATACAGACTGCAAAAATGACTCAAATAGGTGGAATAGTTATTGCCTATGTACATTCTATTGCACTAATGCATTATTACAACTTGGTTATCTTCACTCGATTAAAAACTGTACCTTGATCAAGCCCATAAAGTGAATCAATCAAGTGCATCCGCAATGAAGCTGGACCTTTTGCCATGTCCATCCCTATCTCACTGGCTACACCAAACAAAGACAATGCAGAAGCTGTGGCTTCGACTACGTGTAGAGGATCAATTGCAACAAACGCAGCAATGAGGGCAGTGACCGAGCACCCTGTTGCTGTAATCTTCTGCAGCATGGCTACTCCATTTCGTATGCTGACAGCTTGCTGTCCATCTGTGACAACATCAACAGCTCCAGACACTGCTACCACACATCCACTCAGTTGAGCCAGGGATTTTGCTGCTTCCACTACATCTGTAGATTCATGTCTGCTGTCCACACCCTTTTACAAAAGAAAAATGTATTAGAACTCAAAATTAACCAACTATGTTATGTTGAAGTTTAGTTAACTCAACATCAAAGATAGTCGCCCTTGCTATGACTCTTCAACAAGATTTTTGTCACTCACAAAATAAACTAAATAGCTGAAACTGAAAATAGAGATTTTATTACGAGTATCTTATACACACCCTAATCTGACTTCCATTTCCACAACCTGTATTATCATTTCCACAGATTGGAATTATCATTTGCCAGAGAAAGGAACTGGAAGCCAAGAAAGACAACAGAACCACAAAAGAAATTGCAGATATGTTTATTTTGTTTAGATGGTAAGCATTAGATGATACTGGATGTTCCAGGATCAGCTGTCACCTCAATGAAACACTCAAATCCGTGTATTCTTGCAAGAGATACCAAAGGAAGGGTAATATGGCTAGTAACCAAGTTATCTGATGCATTAATTTAGTTACATCAAGGTGCAGGTCCAAGTAATCAGGAGCTGAGAGTTCTCAGCTTAACAGCAAGTAAAATGGGACTGATGATCCTTAAAGAAAAATATTTCGCCTGTCGCAAAATCAAACACAGGCTCTCAGTAAAATCAGCATCCAAAAAGTATCTAGCACGACATTCAGTCGAGTAGTCTGGGAGACGAGCATGGGACTATAAGCACCGCCAAATGCTTCTAATCTTAAGTCAAGTATGCCAAGAAACTGAGGGCGTTAAATTGCTCCTGCAGTCCACTCTCACCTAAGACACGAATATGAACTCCGTGTACCAATCACATGCATTGCTTTGGTGAAATATATGAACCAAGTTATTCAACAACTTTGGTCTTTTATGCAAAGCAAAATACAGCAAATATGCAAAGTACACAGGCACCGATCTATCTAAGTTCCATATTTATTAGAAACATTTCTTCCATGAAGCACAAGTAATCTATTTTATTTCTCCATTCTTCTCAGCATTCAGATTGAACAAGACTAAGAACTTAAAAATCAATAAGACAATGAAAATTATATATAAAAAGGACGTATAGTTCATGTACAGACATCCACAGAAACAATATTTCTTTTTGCAATAAAGATTCACCCTTTCAAAAGCAAGACAGATATTTGTCATATGATAGGATTACAGAGCTGTACCTCTCAAAGGTAATAAGAAAGAAGCCTGACTTCTAAGTTTCATACAAGAACACAATAGCCCATCTACAAAACCTGCAGGACCATACCTACCCAATAATGCGGGGTAAACTTGTCAGAAGATAAAGTAAAACTAACGAAAAACAAACTCAAAGGACATGAATCTCCTATGAAAGATTCAATTTATCCCCTTTCTCCTATTTTAGGGATTTGTAATGAACACAGCGACCTTTTCAGGGCAAGGTACTTGGGCATTATCTCCCACTGAAAATAGGACGAGGCTGCAAAAATCCATTTGTATTAACTTTGCATGGATTTATATCCATTAACAATGGAGCAACAGCAGTTAAGAAAATTGAATACTTTACAACTGTTTCCAATGCATAAAAGATTTAGACTATTCAAATCTCTTCCGAAATTTCCATAACTTTTACGCTTTTAGCACAGAGAAACTCATTCAAGAAATGCATAAAAGATAAAACAATAATTACTTCAAAGTAAAAGCCTTCTATATTGTCCTCCCAGTCTTTCTCTGAATTATATCATAAATAAAAGAGCCAACGTAATAAACACCAAAGTGTATTCATCATCACCAACACACGTCTAAACAATAATTGCGAACTCAAGAAATTTTCAAAAAATTCAATCTTGAAACTAACCTTTGAATTGGGGTCGACAGAACCCTTAAAAAGTGCCAGAATCTCAGACCCATTACCCCTAATAACACTAGGCTTCATCCCAAGAAGTTCAAGACAGGCCATCAACCGGAAACTGGAAGCACCAGCTGCCACAGGGTCCAGAACCCAAGGCTTCCCTTCTTTGTTCGCCGTCTCTGCAGCCACCTTCATGGCCGGTAGCCAGTCAGGAGTGAGTGTGCCCACGTTAATGCAGAGCGCGTGAACTTTAGGAGTGAATTCAGGGATTTCATCAATTGAGTGAACCATGGCCGGCGATGCTCCGGCGGATAAAAGCACGTTGGCCATTAAATCCATTGATACAAAGTTCGTGATACACTGGACTAATGGGCACTCTTGCCGGAGTTTTGTCAAGTGGGCCCATGCCTGTTGTCTCCATTCTTCTGGGTTGTCCATATTGTTGCTGCTTTTTTTGTTTTTAGCTGCTTGATTTTGGGAGATAATCCGATGGGGAAGAGAAAAGGGAGACCTTGATCGCTTGATGGGGATATTGCAACTGAAGGCCCTCAATTTGTGCACTAGTTTGTTTTAGCCTATCAAATTCACTTCAGACTTCATTGGTTGCTCTTTTATGAAATGATTATATATGTCATACACAACATGCAAAGCATTGCACAAATTTTAAATTTCATATGAAACATTTTAAATAAAGTATTTTAAATATAAGAGATAGTTTACTTTAGTGTGTTTGGATACAAGCTTATTTGGGATGATTTTTCAAAAAATACTATAATACTTTTTTGATGTTATATATGTGAGATAAAATATAATTGAGAAATATGTCCATCATACAAACAAATAAATTTTTAGAAATAATTCACTATCCAAACAACTGAATATGGTTTATATCTATTTATAGGGATTTAGGATCAATCGGGGTAGCGTACTTTATTGGGACGATTGTATTTTGGCAATTATCTCAGCTTGTATTTACTTGCTTTAATCTTTTATGTTTAGTATTCATGTACGTGTTTGGTTATTTGTTTAAATACTCGTCTTAATTTAGTCCTAATCTTTTCATATTTACCACTTATTTGCTAGTGTTTGTGTAAGTCAAAAATTTAGAACTAATTGTGTTAAAATATGAAGAGCAAATTATCCGGTTGGTCATTAAATTTTTGCGATCGTCGAGTTTTGGTCACTCAACTTTTAAAAATCTGGTTTTGGCCACTAAATTATATAAAGGTAAGACGCGAGGTCATTCTATTACATTTAGCCGTTAAATTCTTTGATCTGTCCGTTAGTGCGATATTCTGTTACATTTAGCCGTTAAATTCTTTGATCTGTCCGTTAGTGCGATTTTCAAGACAAAAGACAGGGTCTTTTTAGGATGTTCAAAATAGCATTCAATGCTTTCTCAAAAATTGAAAAATGTGGAAAAGAGAAGGAAATGAAAGAAGCCCAGTTTGGAGAGCGAAACTCCGGCGATCTGGTCCCGGCGATTGACATAATGCAGTGTAACATTTGGAGCTCAAGACCCATGAACTCATTCGCATCTGCTACAGGGACTACTTCTCTAGATCAAAGACATCGTCGTCATCATCAGCTGGATTCAAGACCCTGCCTTCGAACAAGGACTCTAAAGGCCTATGGGATTTGACAAGAAAAAAATCATAGGTGTAAACAGATAGGGAAAACCAACTTTCAAAAAAAAAAATCCCATCTCTTCGCTGCCTCATTCTTCATAGAGCTAAAATTTCAATGAATCCATAATAGCAGGCAGTACTAGCAAGCCAAAAATAAGCAACAGTAAAGAAGGTTGGCTCAGATCTATTCTTTTGATCAGAGGAAGGAGGACGCCACAATGGCTGCAAAAACCTAATTACATGCAAGTGAGAAAGAACCCATTTTCGAATCCTTCTCATCTCACACATGATTCAGGTTGCCCTGCCAAGACATGGGCCGGCTTTTCACAGATGTCACAGATAAAGAAAACATCATCATCATAGCCAATTACTTGAACAAGAGAAGACGCGCTGTTGCTTTATAAGGCATCCCCTTCTTTTCTACCAAGGCTGTTAGTTCCATCCATCTTTAACTGACGGTGAATAATGAAATTGTTGGCATCCAGATGGGCCACCTCCTTAACAAATTCCCATCCTCTGCAACGGAGGCGTAGACGAAGAAGACGTAGCGGAGGTGGTGGGGTCCGATGGTGACTTCTACCAACCACCAGATGGTGAGATCGAGCGAGGGTCTGAGGGAAGAAAAGCCCTCTAGTTAAAAAAACAAAAAACAAAAACAGAACAGCTATTTTGAACTTCCTAAAAAGACCTTGCCTTTTGTCTTGAAAACCGTGCTAACGGACAGATCAAAGAACTTAACGGCTAAATGTAACAGAATGACCTCGCATCTTACTTTTATATAATTTAGTGGCCAAAACCAGACCTTTAAAAGTTGAGTGACCAAAACTTGACGATCGCAAAAGTTTAATGGTCAACCGAATAATTTGCTCAAATATGAATCAACTTGTACAAATATAAAGAGTTGGAATGCCTCTTTAACAAACTACAAAAGTGTCATAAGTGATCAATAGTTGCATACATAAAGGCATTGAAGACAAGTGAATGGATATGACTGCATTCAATGTCAATAATGTATTTTGATTTCAAATCAAGCACATGTAAAAAACATATTCACTGCTATAAGACATAGAGTCATTCAGTACTAAACCAAGCAATTCTTATCTGTTTATGTAATTTGAAATGTTAGGGTATAGTTAATCCAAATAAGGCTTGCATAGCATATGAAAATAGGCATAATAATCTTGTGGGGCAGGGTCACATATCCTATAATTTTCAGAGTTACATTTGTGTATTAGGCATTTAGGCCATCTCCTAAATGAACCATTTATGTCAATTTTCTCTTCCTTCTAGATACAAATATTCCTTGCTTGTATTCCCTCTCTCTTTCTTTCCATCATCATCGTGCCATCAACTCCCAAAAGAGTAGCGGGGAGTGTCTAAGCCAAGACTGAAATACCAAAGCAAAAAAAACACACACACAATGCTAAACCACCCCAACCACCACCATCAACCACCCTCCACCACCACCAGCATTAGACCCTCCACCCCCTGCATCCTCCTCTCCACCATCCTCTTTTCCCTCCTCCTTATACTATTCTTCTCTACCTCCACTCATCCTCCACCATCCCTTCCTCCACTCGACCCTTCACTCTTCCCACCTGATTCCCCCCAGCGCCACCTCTTCCTCAGCAGCAGCAACACCTCGTCTCACAAATCCAAGCAAAATCCACCTTCCCCTCCGCCTCCTCCATCAATAGCCTACCTCATCTCCGGATCCTCAAATGAAACGGGTCGGATCCTACGCCTCCTCTTCTCAATCTACCACCCCAAGAACATTTATCTCCTCCACGTAGATTCCAGAGCTTCCCAAGCTGAACGTGATAATTTAGCGGTCAAAATCCAATCTTTCCCACTTTTTAAAGCTGCCCAGAATGTTAATGTTGTTGGAAAAGCTGATGTTGTTTATCAACAAGGGTCGTCCACTTTATCAGCTATACTTCATGGGGCTTCTACTTTCCTACGTATTTCGAAGAACTGGGATTGGTTCATCAATCTCTCTGTTGATGATTATCCACTTGTTACTCAAGATGGTAACTTTGTAATTTCAAAATTTTTAGGACTTATTATATACGTGTGCTTGTTGGACTTTTGTATTTGGTTCTCGAGTAATTTAGTGAAAGTTTGTTGATCATTTGGCTTTCCGGTGATCTTTTGGTTTTGCTTGGCTTTAGATGTTGGTTGCATTATAGTACGGAAAGGAATGAGGAAGATAAAAAAGAGAAGGACGAAGGAAATGAGAGAAAAATGAAAGGAAAACAAAGAGAGTATTGTCTTAATGTCATTGGATAGTGGTAGTTATTACGATGATCAAAACTCAAAGGGATATCTTTTGCTCTTTTTTTTTAAGAGATGATTAACGTTAATGTCCATTTATTACGTGGTTTTATGTTGGATCCTGAGATTACCTGGTCATTGAAATGTGTCCTGCTGATTGACATATTGCATAATTTTCTTTCTTATGGGTTCTGCTGATAGTGTCTTTGTGTTGGGGATTGTTAATTTGCTAGTTGAGAGCTTAAGTGTGGACGAAAAGTGTTCCCGAATCCTTCTTGTGATCTGTGTTATCTAACTGTTTTCTACCCTACAAAGTCAAAGAGTGCATTTTTGTATGATTTTTCTGTTCAAATCGTAATTGTAAATCTATATGTTCTAAGAATGTGTATCTCTGTTTACTGATGTTGCTGTATTTGTACCATGGGAAATCTGTTGATCGGCTTTTTAGTCATACGAGATTTTTTTTTTCTTTTCCAGATCTTCTGCACATAATGTCATACTTGCCTAAGGATCTCAATTTTGTGAATCACACAAGCTATATTGGCTGGATTGAGTAAGGATATCTATTTTCACCACTTTTGCTAGATAAAGAAATGCATTTATACGTAGACACCCAAATACATGCACAGGCACACATGTACATACACTCAACAGAGTATTGCTGACGGTTCCACTTTTGATCCTTTGCAATGGAAGTAATATGTCTCTACATTAAATGTGGCAGATCTCGGAAATTGAAACCGATAATAGTTGATCCCGGGCTCTATATTTTGGAGGAAAATGAGGTGTTTTATGCCACTCAAAAAAGGCCCCTGCCAGATGCATTTCGTTTGTTCACAGGTGAGTCTTTAAGTATGCTACTATAACATGGACATAACAGCAAAATTTTTCACAGCGAGTAGGATATTGGTTTTTTGGTTTTGCATATTGCATGTTGCCTATTGTACTGATAGAGGCATTTATCATGTTGAATGAGTTCGAATTTTCTTGAATTCAAATAATTGCATAAATGATATCTTACATATATTAAATTCTCTCTTTCAATGATGTTAAACAAATTTATTCTTTCCCTTCCCTTTTATAAAGTTTTGCGGTTGGGGTCCTTTTTTTTTCCTCTTCAATATTGGGGTGGGTTTTTTTTTTTTGGGGGTGGGGGGGGGGGGGGGGTGTTGGAGGAGGTCAGGGAAGGTGGTTGTGGTGGTAAGAAGCTTCATTGCTGGAAGAAGGTAACGAATCCTTGTGCCTTAAATTAAGGAATGGAGCTTGGTTATAAGATGCAGTTCAAGTACATCAGGGTTAATCTAGTTAAGGGTTTAGTAAGAGAAACTTTGGATAACTACAGCAAGAATTCATATGCTTTCTATTATATTATTTTAGCTAAAGAATCTGGATATAACAAGGCTCAAATGAAGGTGGATTTATCAACGATTTGGTTACTTGGTGAGTTATAAATAAAGAATTTGAAGACAAAAAAGGTGTTTAACATGAGAAGTTCCAAAGTACAGGTTTGAAAGAGGTATATTTCCGAGGATGGTATGATTTGGCTAATTGTTTTCATAATTATGAGATTAACTAAAATATGTCATTGCTCAGCATTGGACCAAAATCATTTATGATGTTTCTAATAACTTGGAAATTTATGATCAATGGGATGAAGACACTCGGTTAGTTCAAGGACTTAACTTGGAAAACCTTGGCTGTGTAATCTTGTCCAAACTGATGGACAAAGTGCTGAAAATGGAATGATAGGTGTAGCTGCGTATACTAAATATCTATGCCTCTTTAATTTCAGAAAACAACCTTAACTTATTTTTTGGAAGCTTTCGACCTTACGTAAACGTGGTTCTTGCCATCTTTTGTTAATGGAAGACATGTCTTGGCTCTGTTTTGCTTTAATGGTTTTCAGAGAGACTTAGAGACGGCAGGATAAAGCAATTTTTGGATAAAATAACCAACTTACTAGACTTGCAGCTGGAAGATTGTCCTCTTGGTCTTGATTTTACAGCTTTACTAATGATTGATTCTGCTAAAATATTGGAGGGATTAGAGACGCATTAAATTGTCATTAACTGATGTCCTGTCGATTTGCTCAATTCAGTCCATTTCGATACAATGGACGTGCACCTGGCTTTTCTTGGCTCATGATTGAGGAAGTTTTGTCATGATAAGGATGCGATGGTTTTCATGTCAGTTACTAAACATTCTCGTGATTGGCTGAAAATTGTGGTTCTTTTTCATCCTGTTGATGCAAGATATTTACTAGCTCTGTATTGCATATTTCTTAGATTGCCAAACGGAATCAGGAAAGTCTCTGTAGATCATTAACTGAGGAGTTCAAATTTTTTTCTTTCTGGACAGGTTCATCATCAGCTATTTTGAGTCGCAAATTTATCGAATTCTGCATCTTAGGTACAGATAATCTACCCCGGACAGTGTTGATGTACTTGGCAAACACTCCCTCAGCAAATTCTGTTTACTTTCCAACCATTTTGTGCAACGCTCAGAAATTCAATAGAACAATTATCAACCACAACTTGCAGTATGTTTCATTAAACCTGAGAAAGGAACCCCACCTGCTCAATTCTAGTTACTACACTGACCTAGTCCAAAGTGGAGCAGCATTTGCTTCCCGTTTTCGTCCAGATGATCCAACTCTTGACAGAATAGACAGAGAAATTCTCCATCGAGCACCCGGGAAACCAGTACCTGGTGGATGGTGTCTAGGTGAGTCTGGACTTGACTCGTGTAAGGTGTGGGGAGATGCTGACATTTTACGGCCTGGTTTAGGAGCAAAACGGCTTGAAAATCGTCTTCTTGAACTTCTTTCGAAGGAAACATTTCTGTCTCAACAATGTGCTGTCAATTGACTATTAGCAAGAATGATAATGCAAAGAAGTTTAATTTGGGTAAAGTGAAGAACGAATCAAGAGAAAAGGCATAATATACAGGATGACTTATCTCACATGACAGATACCTGTTTGAAATTTTGTTGTGTATTAGTTTACTTGGTACGATTCTTTTGTAGCTAGTTCAGGTGTTGTACAATTAGCTTACAGTATTCGAGATTGTTGTATATTGAAAGGAGAATATATGTCCACAGTTGCTGAAGATATTTCTTCAATTTTTCCAGCAACACGGATTCATCATCAATGAAATCTTCATTTTTGTAAATGCCAAACCCATTTCCGCTCTATCATCCAGGAATTTCCAAGCTAAAGGGTATTTCTGGGTTCATATTCCAGTGTTAAATTTGAATGCAGATGCAGAAGGTATTGATAGGTGCATGAATACTGCATAATATTTTATTTTATTTGGCCTCTGATTATAATTCATTGAGTCAAGTAAAATAGCTTTGTTTTTAATGAGTTTAGCTAATGAGTACTTGCTAAAACACACATTCATGTGAGTTAATTTTTGACCAAAAAAAAAGTGGAGTTGAACTAAAGACTTGCATTCATTATCTGTTCTTGGGACTAGTCTTCTTTTAGAATCTGTCTAATATTTATTTGTTGTGGGTGAATTCAAAAAATATTTCTCCATACTACCGTTCTGGCATGCATTTGCCAATCATGAACCAAATACTTATTCTTGGAACTGCAATTAGCAGTCATTGCTGCATGTTTCCCTGGCGTCTACGGGTAATTCTCTACACGCTCAGAGGATCCTCTAATCTAATATACAAAAAAATAGTACATTATTGTACAATAGTAACTCATTTCCGTTGGCCAAATTTTAAACCTATAAGCTAATGAATGGAGCACCCACAGGCCTCGTCCATGAGCAACTGGTGGTCTTGTGGGGTTCTCTCCAAAACAATTGTCACTATTGATTTTGATCCTCGAGGCTGTATGAAACAATCTCTCTTCGTCGATGATGTAGTGCTTCACTAAAAGACTCCAAAAAATGTGGCAACAGCAAAGACAATGAACAAAGCTCCACCCAAGTACCCAACCTGATTCACAATAAACCAGTAAGATATATACAAACCAAATCACTGGGTTTCTTCAATAGACTGTGTATGACTGACTATATGGTCTTACCAGCTTCTCAGAGATGTAGTTGGCCAGAAATGCACCTCCCAGTATGGCAAGACTCGTGGCAACTAGGTGTCCGACAATGGCTCCAATTGCCACACCCCAAGGAGACTGACCGGATACAGCAGTTGAAACGTATAAGTTATTTGCGAGAAATATAAAAATAAAAACTCAGATGAATTTCAGAATTCACACCTGCGCTGCCCCTAAAGCTATTGTTGCAAGCATAGAGCGATCTCCCCATTCCTGAAAAGCAAACAAACAGCATATTAACTTAGACATGTACACAAGGGCATTACACTTCTTAAATGCTTCATCAAAACAGAGCTCCTTGCAGCTTATGGGTGGACTATTATCTGAATATGTCACCACAAATAAGTCAACTGAGTACACAGATGAAAAATGGGAAACAAAAAATGCAGGTACTAAATAAGAGGAATTAGATTCCACAAGCTGATATGGAGGAGGCATAGAGCAACACCAGATTAAGATTGTATAAGAGTGTCTCATGCGTGTTTATTTGTAAGAAAAACATAAAAAAAAATGCATACAACTGATCATCTAGAAAGGAGTACTCAAAGTGAGAAAATGCTTACAGCTAAAAATACAAGGCTGAATGATTTCCACAAAATTTCAAGAGGATTAGTAAGCCGTTTTGACACCTGGAGATATCACACGTGTTAGAGAACACCAAAAATGAACAGCCAGAACGAGGGGTTAGAGAGAGTCTGCGTCTCCATTTGAAAGCTTGAAGAAGTTCAAATTAAATACATGTATAGCAATCTTAACCTGATCATCTTTTTAAATTTTAAGAAACATGACCATAAGAGATATCTTGTGAAGCTCCATTAGTGCAATGAACTGGATTAAAAGTTACCTTTTCTTTTACAAGCTCCTCGGCTTCGACAAATTCACCAAGCTCATTGCTGCTCTTTTCTCCAGTTTTAGCAGTATCAGATGGAATATCCCACGCATCTTTGATTGATTTGAGGCCAAAGAACATCAGAAGTGTTACTGCAGCATATTCACCTATAGGAATTGCTATTTGCAGACAAAAAGTAATAATCAAAATAAGGAACCATAAAATGTACAATAACTAGCAGGCGGTGAGTAAAATATCACGATTAATTGAAGGATTTTAAAGTTGAGATACAACAAGCTGGGTCAATTGCCTTTTCTTATTCCAGGAGACATGGATATCTGGTAGTTTACAAGATAACCTACAGCTATACTATGATACTATCTACATATATGACCACTTTCAGAACAATGAAAACCAGTAAAGCATTTATTGAAATATGTTGCCATATCTGATGCTACATAAAACTCATTGAAATATATGTTACACAAGCATTAGGATAATTAATGGCTAAGTTCTTGCCGGTTGTTCTTGAAAATTGTCCAATGAAATGCGTCTAGCTGAACTTAAACAGCATCCAGACCTTCTCAATCTCTATAAAATAGCAAGTCTCTTGTTCCTATGAAGTACCTCATTGTGGAAGTCCGGTTACAGACAATCAGAGGCATCGCTAAGTACCTCATTGTGGAAGTCCTACTGAATGAGTCAGCATAGGGAGTACCTAGCAGGTAGTAGCCTATTCTAACAGAAAGGACCCTTGATGCAGCTCTTGTACACTGAAATATTTATGGTCCACTACACATATACTAGTTCAAGACAAACACTAATTCTCTATTAGGACAGTTTCTCAATGTTCGTCATTCTGCATTTTATGGTGCTTACTGCTAAAACGGACAATCTTTTAGGACCAAACTATTATCTTTGGCAAGACTGTTATCCATGGGATAATTTCTACATAATGTGGATATGTTGCATTAAAGCAGTACATAACAAACTCAAAAGAAGCCAATCAACAATTTTCTTCTTAGGCCCTTTTTTAAAAGAAAAAAATAAAAATCAGATTTTCTTGGTAGGTCTGTCTCCCATGTAACACTGCTTTGGAGTATTAAGAAATTAACACCCTTCTTACAGGCCACGAATGACCAAACAAGAAGACAAAGATGCATTATCAACTATATAACAACCATCATGCAGGAAACCTTAAATTCATCATGTCCTCACCAACAAAAACTAATGAAGAAGAACCCCAAAGATACAGGTTCTGCAACCAAAAATATTGTCAAGCATACATAAACTGAAGGCCACATAGAGTCCTATGACTAAGAAAGCCTTAGCATGCTGCTTAACTGCTCCAAAAACAAATTATTTGTTTGCAGGAACTCCATCCTTCCTTCATTGATTAAATTTTTCTTTTTATGTGCTGAAAATAACACTGTAAAGCCAGACTATTATTCTTTGCATGATATCATAATTATTGCAAAGAAATGAACTGGGAAGAAAAGAGAGAGCTCAACTCACTCGTCTGAAACTGAGCAGGTACTGAATTAAAAACCCGTCCTATAATGACTGACAGGACTGTCATAAGGGACAAAGCAACCATCGATCCTAGAAGGACCTGGTCCATAATTTAACAGCAGTTAGGCACAGCAAGTCTCATTGTCAACATCATAAACCAGTTCAACTCAACATTCATCCCTCAGCAAGGTTAAAAAAAGTCAGCATTAGAAAATGCCATAGGATAGCAAATATATGCTGAGCTTAAACTGCTAGAGTTTAAAAGATGTAACACAAGAAAACTGAACAGAAGTTATCCAAGGATGATGAAAAGATGGTAAAAATCTTTCTTTGAGAAATAAGGAATTCACCAAAGAAAACTTCCAAATGTAAAAAAGATAATAAATTGCTGCAGGTGATCACTCTCACTACTAAAGCTTCCACAGTAACCTAGCCAAACAAGAGTCATAATGACAACTTTTTCTCAGCCATGTCTCAAGAAAATGAAAAATTTGTGCTTCTGTACCTATTACACCTTCAGAAAATTTAGACAAGCAAAGCCAGCACTGCCATTTGAATTCTGCCTATATCTGCCACAATGCGCACTTAACCCTTTATCTATTATATCTTACAATTTCCACATATTCATCACCATCATGTGTCTTTTTGTTTTGTTTTTACTTAATTTCTTCTTTTGGTTTCTAGGGCATTAAAGATGTAAATTTGATAAAATGAAAGCTAAAGCTCATCCATTTAGCACATTCGAAGATACAATATGAAAACAAGAGTCTTAGAAGAACTCACTAGATGATGGTCATAAACTAGTAGAAGTTGAGAGAGAGAGAGAGAGAGAGAGATTTGTACCAGTAGTTTCTCATACTGCATCGCTAATAGTGCAGCAATGAAAAATGTCTGTCAAATAAAATTTAAAAAAGAAAAAATGCCTGAGTTCCACAACACAAGATACGAATTTGAAAGGAATCAGTAGTCAATCATAATGTAATACCACTATGCAAAATCACTTCACTGAGTATCTAACATGGAAAAAACATGGTCTTTTAGTTTTGTGGAGATTGATCATGGAATTCTATGGAGTTGGCCAACAAGAATGCCACAGGCTGGGACAATTGGGTCAGTTTTGGCGACGAAGGTATATTTGGAGTATTATTTTATAATTTTTATGATACTATCACTTTGACAGTTGATCTCAAAAGGTCACAGACAAGGGCCAAAAAGTACCCGAAAAGGAATATATACAAGATGTACCATATGGGAAATTATAAATTGATTTGGCAGAGAGAATGTGCCATACAGAACAGAAATAAACACACTGAGGTAAAAAAGGAACTGTATGAGAAAATACTAACACTTGCAAAGACGATACAAGCTATTAACTCATGTCTTGGCAGGATCATTTACCTTATCCCCAATCTCTGAAACAAAAATCAAAGAGAATGCAGCAGTGAAGCCTGACTTTGCTATTGCTGATAATACTGCTGAAGGGCTCCCTTTAATGAAGGCAATCAGGCAAAATACTAAAGCACATCCACATAGTACAATAGCTATAGCAAGAGGATAAGGAATTTGATTAGGACGCCTCTCACTGCCATTCATGAAAAGAATAAAATGAGTATCAGATGGAATTGCGCAGCTCTAGGTCCATTGGCAACAAAAGAGTCATTCCACGGTCAATAAATCGATGACTCCTGATTAATTACTTCTTGGCTTCTTGCTGATAATATAAATCTTTACTTTTTATCATTTCATCCTGGAACCACTATTGATACACAGAGCTAAAAGAAGGAAAAACACAAAGTAACAGATTTGACAGTTTTTCACTCCAAAATACTGAAACATGAGGGAAGCAGTAAAGTAGGATGCCTCTATGTGGAAAATCAAATAAATGATTTTATTGTTGGAGAATTACAGATTCTCAATTACGTCAGGCCAGAAGCTTGTTTGGACTAAAGATTCAAGGAAAACAAGCTCAACCACAAAAAACATCCATGAGACACTGTTGTTCAACAATCTAATATGGAACCAACAATAAGAATATATTGCTGGGTTGTTGCTGATGCAATTATTATCTTCTAACAAGTGAATAAAGTAATAACTTACGTCTCAGAAGAATTATCACTTGAAGGCCCAGTGGAATAAATATTCTGGTTATTCTCCTGGCTCCCTTCAAAGCCACCAGATCCAACGCCAACACTGGATGCATGTGTTGTAACTGTCTTGTACCTTACAAGTGATCTGGATATCCACCTACATTGTGCTATAAAGAAATCTAAATTATATGAATTCCTATGTGACAGAAACCAACTAGTATATGAAAATCAATAAAATAGAACAGATATTCCACTCAGCAAGTCATTCCTATGTGACAGAATTCTTTAATTATGGAAAACCAAATTAACCAAGTCTCTTTTTGTCAATTCATGCAAGAATATTGGAGAAGCACCTAAAGAATACAGACTAAAACATAAGTTCCGCACTTCTGTCAGTGCTTTTCTTCCTTTATTCTACCATCCTCTTCAAGCCTGAAGGCTACCAGCCCCAGGGCCAATCCACACATTCAAAGCACCTAAAACCAATAGAAAAGTGCAGACCATGGCTCTTTCCAAAAAACAATGCCAATTTTCTCCCTTGCATACACGGTATCCTAATATGAAATACTTTTTAGTCTTCTTTAAGTACTAAAACCTTTTGAATTAGCTTGGACATCAATGATTAGCTAGCAGTGGTGCTGCTCATTCTCTCGTCTTCATCACTACACTTGTTAACAACTCATTCAAGTAACCATACACGTAGGAGGTTTCAGTTCTATACTGCTACCCTCCAACTGATTGATTCGCCGTGTTAACAACATAGGATCTACAAAAAGGTCAAATATGGTAATGCAGCCTCGAATTCATCTCATTTATGTTCTGGTTTGAGTAAACAAACCGTATGTCCTAAAAGACCAACTTATTCCATTCCAGCATTAAAACTAGAATT
Source organism: Coffea arabica (assembly GCF_036785885.1). NCBI lineage: Eukaryota > Viridiplantae > Streptophyta > Magnoliopsida > Gentianales > Rubiaceae > Coffea > Coffea arabica. The sequence continues at coordinate 6,267,715 of NC_092315.1, forward strand.
ATAATCTTCCTCTAGCACATTTGAATTATAACCGCACTAGGCAGAAATGTACTCCAAAATGGAAAACCCCAGAAAATTCCCATTCTAAATCATTAGACCAAGTCTCAACAGTGCCACTTAAAATTCAACTAAATCAGCTTCACTAGTAACAAAGATTCAGTCTTTCTTGAACTTATTGATCAAAGCAGAAAAAAATCCAATCAAGAAAGCTAATAACCAGCTAATAAGAACTTACTTAGCGAAGGTAACGACGACGACGATGAAGCTGGTGAAATAAGCCCTCTTGGAGAACAAGGCAAAGAACCAAGAAAAGGGCTGAAGGGAAGCTTTCTTTTCTTCTTATAATTCGCCCCTTTATTGGATGCTGCTAGTACTTGGGGTACCTGAACAGCCAAGCCCTGCATTTTCTAATCACCACAAAATTTCTATCTAGGAATTCATATCAAATCCTATCCAGTTGCAGCCGTTTCCCCCTTGAATAGAAACAAGATCTCCAGAGAAAATTAGGATTCTTGGGATGCAGACTGGGGATACTTGGCAGTAACAAAACAGTGAAGGAAGAGTGAAAAGAGTTGAGATGGGGGAGCTCAGGATTGACAGTTGAGAGACTGTTATCAGATTTGGGCATTTGAGCGGTGCCACGTGCATTGGGTAGGGAGTAGGAAGATAGCGTATGATGTTTGAAACGACGTCGTTGGTTGGTTCTTTCGGCATTTTGAGTTTTTAACAAAGAAAATGATTGGGCCCAAGCCCCAAGGCTTGGATGAATTTGCTAGTACAAACGAGAGAGAGAGAGAGAGAGAAGATCAATTTACGAATTTTATGTTTTAACCAGTTACATTTGATTTTGAAAAAATTCAGCAAATTTCTCAGTATATTGTGAAACCAAGAAAATATCACAAAAGTAGCGTTGGTTGGCGTTGGTTTTTAGTTCAAGGGTCGTAGCAAATGATAAAAGAGAATTCATTAAAAAATTATTTTAAGTTTCATTTTTTTTCATCGAGGTAATAAAAGAACCTTTTTTTTTGTTTTTCGTGAAAAGGGTTTGCAGCATCTCAAATAAGCAGCGAAAGAAAGGGATCTCCGCTGATTTGAGGTGCAGCGAACCTTTAATTTATTTTTTAATTTCTAAAAAATGACAAGCATCTAACCAATTGTAGCTCCTTTCGAGTTTTTTAATAGATTATATACGTTCATCCCCTTCCTTTTTCCCCTGGTACCGGATCAATTGCAACAATGTTATATTTTTAAAAAAGAAAAAAGAAAAAAAGACAAGCACCGAACTCTTCGCGGCCAGGCCTCCCAACTACGCAATGCTAGAGATGGCAATGGGGCAGGGGACACCTCTCCCAACCTCCGTCCCGTTGCATTTTAATTCTCCCCGTCTTTCGCTCCTGGCTTTCCCCTGGGAGCATCCGTGGGGTTAAAAAATTTTATTATATAATTTTATTATAATTAAATTTGAGCAAATAATTAAGTACTAAAATATCAATACATCACTAAATTATTATTCATTATAATTTTACAATTGAAACTCATAAAAATAATTAAACAAAGATTATTTGAATACAATCTAATATGATAAAACAAATATAACTAAAATAATCAAGTTTTCACTTTTGATACAAATACAATCACGAAATTATTATTGTGTTTTTTTTAGAAAAAAAGTGTTATTGAATTAAGTGTAGTTAGAAATTTAACATAAATGTATTAATAAATTTAGTATAATTAATTAATAATTTTTTTTAATAGACATGTATAATTAGTAATATAATTGATAATATCATTATATATATAATTATGTACATATATATTTTTTTTTTTCGAATTGGTGGCGGGGCGAGGGAGTATACCCCCGCCCCATTTCTAAACGGGGCAAAAAATTCCCTTTGCCCCCGCCTCCATTGCCATCCCTGCTCACCGCCCTCGCATTCAGACATTTTGAAGACGCGTACCGCTTACCACGCCCGTCTAGTGTCGTCATATGCTTAACAGATGTAATTAACTTTTAAGAAGTTTCCAAGCGGTCCCCTATTCCGAGATAGCAACCATTAACGTTTTCAGCAGTGCCTCAAATCTTTTTTGACGTCTGACGTTAATTAATTAGCAGATGCCAATTGATGATGGAAATGTTATAGCGCTATATTCTAGACGCCTCCTTTCATAGTTCTCGTTTGGTAAGTAAATTTTTTTGGATATTTATCTAAAATATTACTGTAATTTATCGTAAAAATTATAGAAAATATTTTTGAAATGTGTAAATTTTTGGATATTTTGAAGTGTATAGTTTAAAATTTTTGAAATTTTTTTTGAGATTATTGTAACTAAGGTTGTTAAAAAACTTGTAACAGATAAACTTGGCCAAAAATTTGCTTTCCAAATATGCAATAATCAGAGGCTTTTTTATTTATCTGCATGATGTTGACATTTTCCTTCTTTTATTCACCTATCGTTGAGGAATGGCTGACAATTTTCTTTGACAAAGAAATGAGGAAAAGGCTCAACCCCAAGTCATAGGCGAAACACAAATTATTTAAGATTAGACCCAACATATGTCATTTCCCCCACAATTCCACTCTACGCCCAAGCCAAAGCCAAAGCCAAGAAGTCAAACAGCCAATTACCTTAGGCTATTACGAGCGACGCAGGACACAATTTTGCTTGCTGTTGCTTTCCTATTATGGAAAGGACGAGTTACCGTGACTTTGTCATTATTTTCATTAAAATACTTGTACAGCTAGCTGGTCGTTAGTGGACCCCCGCACCATAGATGGGCACTTTTAGCGACGCTTCTATTACTGTTCATTGAGCTTTCCGTTATTTGGAAACTTATAAAGCTATCATATATATAAATCACATATGATGATAGCATACTAGCGCGCCACTAGCCATTTGGTCCAGTGGTCATCACCATTAAAGGTGATGCTGGAGGTCAGAAGTTCAATCCCTGCCTCCCACAAATTTACCACAATTTGTGGCGTTCGCATTGCCACCTTCCATAGTTATGGATAATTATAGGTAATTAAAATAAAAGTAGTTTTATAAGGGCAGAGAAAAAGGTTCATAAAGTGACATAAATATAACCCCAATATTAAGTTTATAAATATTAATCCCACTATTAACCCCAAAATCAATCAGGTTTTAGGGACCACATTAGAGATCTGGGGGTTTAGGGGATGGTGCTGGGCTTCTGGACATTTTTTTAAAAAAAAAAATTTGTAATGATGGTTTAAGAGGAGATTTCATGGGATTTTTGGTAAAATTAAGTAAAGAATTGGTAAGTTTCAATGTAAAAATGGTAAATTTTGGCACTGAAGAAGTAATTTTTATCACAATCATACCTTATAATTTTTAGAGATAATTTCAAAAACTTCCATTGAGATTTTTTCTAATCACACCTAACACCTCTCAAGTTTCTAAAATCACACTTAACATCCTTAAAATGATAACCTTCGTAACATGTCAGCCCTTTTATGTAAAAAAAATATTAAAGACATATTTTTAGTAGAGGGACTATAGCATTCTTCCAATTTTGCCCTTTTGTAAGTTGATTTTTGAATTTTAGAAGATGAAAATGAAAACAAATAGAATTGCCATATTTACATAGAAATTGAGTGGGTGTAAGTACAATAACTGCTAAATTGTATATTTTTTGTTGATTCATGTGACCGTTATAAGATCTATGCCAAAGTTTTGGATAGAAAGGAAATAAAATTTTTTGAATACCATTTGTTAACCAATTTTTCAAAAAATTTTTTCGATCATTGAACACCATTATAGGTATATTTAACATACATTTTTTTCATGATTTGAACTGCATCCTAGCCTTTTTTTCACAAAAGGAATGATTTTAACCATTTTTCCCTCACCTCGTACTGATTAAATTAGATAACAAGATAAAATCGTAGTTAAAAAAGGATAGATTTCCTATGTTTAGATTGTCTAAATGCCTCAAGTCCTATATTTGGTTGCATATGCGCAAAAAAAAGGCCCAAAATGTGCCCAAAATTTATGGCTTTTTTGTTGCTTTATTTTTACTTAATCAAACATAAATGTTTTTTTTTTTACCTTTTCCTGCATAAGAAAGGGATTGCCACTGATGAGCGGCGAAACGGACCCTTAATTTATTTTTTAATTCCTAAAAAATGACAAGCATGTAACCAATTGTAGCTCCTTTCGAGTTTTTTAATAGATTAGATAGGTTCATTTCCTCCCCCTTTCTCCCTAGTATCGGACCAATAGTAACAATGTTGTAATTTAAAAAAAAAAAGAAAAAGAAAAGAAGACTAGCATCGAACTCTTCATGGCCAGGCCTCCCAACTACTCAACACCCTCCTATTCAGACATTTTGAAGACGTGCACCGCTTACCACGCCTATCTAGTGTCTGTAATTAACTTTTAGGGATAATTACATCTACACCCCTTATGATTTAGCCAAACTACCTTTGTATCCCTTGAACTTCTGAAAATAACAGTCACACCCTTTGACTTAACAGAGGCTAGATGGTGTTAAACTTATTCTTGTGTGGTCACAACTACCCTCCCAAAACTTTATACATTATTAAATACAAAAAAGAAAAATAGCAATCATAAGAAATGGCTGACATTTATTTATATCTGATGATGCTGACATTTTCCTTCTTTATTCATCTATCGTAGGACTGTCAATGGGGTTGGGCCAACCCGAACTCGACTCGTTCAACCCGACAAAAAGTCCGATGAGCCCGATATTTTAGTGAGTCAGTCTAAGATTGAACCTAAAATTTAAGCCCAAATTAAATATGAGCCGAGCTTGGGTCTTATTAGAATCAAACCCGATATAAGCCCGACCCTTTAATTATATATATATAATATTTATATTTTGATATTATGTATGATTATATATCCAAATATATTATTATTAAATACTAAATATATATATATATTACAAAATATAAAAATACATCTAAAGACTCTTCCACGAGCTTTCTTGAGAGCTAGTATTAGTGATATATAACTGGATCTCTAACTTTTTTTATTGGTTGAATAATTTTTTGTGTTGGCATAATATTGGTTGATTTCTTTTTGATCTACAGACACAAATCATCAAGCATGTTTGGATTCAAATCACAAGATTATAAAAAAAGTTTCAACTTTTAAAGATGTATTGGCTTATGATCGCATGTTCTATTACTATTTTTCATGCATTTTGAACGAATCAAATATAAATATTGTTGAAAAAGTTTTGGTTTATATACTTTTTAAGAACTATTATTTGTTCATGTTTAGTTTTAATATTATAGTCTTGTAAATGTTAAATTAGTTTTACAACTTAATAGTTATAGTAATTATATTAAGAAAATGAAGGAGTAATAAGTGAACTTGGGTTAAACCCGATTAAGGCTCACAACCCGAATATTATGTGAGTTGAGTATGAGTTTCACATTTATGAACTCGAAACTCATGGCATGAAATTTAAAAATGTTCCAAATTAAATGAATTGAGTTTGAAGTTACGAAAGTCTGGCTCATTAGGCCATCTAATCTATCGTTGAGACAAAGAAATGAGGAAAAGGGTCAACCCCAAGTCAGTCATTCGGTTAATTAGCAGTAGTCACTATGTCGTCATTTCCCCCACAATTCCACTCTTCGCTCAAGCCAATGGCTTTTAATTAGCAGTAGTAACTAATAGGCGAAACACAAATTACTTAAGATTAGACCCAACATAATGTCGTCATTTCCTCCCCCCCCCCCCCCCCCCCCCCCCAAACACAATTCCACTCTTCGCCCAAGCCAAAGCCAAACAACCAATCACCTTGGGCATGGCTATTTTGATTTTTGACCCACGCAGCACACAATTTTGCTTGCTGTTGCTTTCCTATTATTTTGACGGTCGGTTTTTCTCAGAATCATCATGAATGCATTATTGATTTTTCTTAGACAGCATTGCCCTGGAAGCCTTGTGTACGTATTTCGTTGCCGCACATCAGATGTGCGGTTTCAAAATAACTTTTTTTTTTTTAAAAAAATTGCCGCACATTAGATTAGATTTCCTATGTTTAGATTATCTAAATATTTCAAAACCTATATTCGGTTGCACATGCAAAAAAAACAACGCCCAAAATGTGCCCAAATTTTATGGCTTTTTTGTTACTTTATTTTTACATAATCGAATATAAATTTTTTTTCTTGCCTTTTCTGCATAAAAAAAATTTGAAAAGGGCAGAAAAAGAACCAACTAGTTTTATTCTCATCTTCTAGTTTTCAAAAATCAACTTGCAAAAAGACAAAGGTGAAAGAATTATATATTATGATCTCTATCCTAAATATATTTTTTAATATTTTTTACGGGGTCCACTAACTACCAGCCAGCTGCACAAGTATTTTAATGTAAAATAATGACAAAATCGCTGTAACTTATCGATGCCGAAACATTTCCTATAGCTCATATTATATGATCGCAAACTGACCCGTGTGGTTGAATATACAAAACTAAGCCACCATTCCAACTCTGGCGTTGGTTTTAACTTCCCTATAAAAGGCCACCAGGCCATCCAACGGCTGCAACAAACCGCCTTCTATACGTAGAAGCTTCTAAGAAACAAAACAACTGAAGAATTTCTTACTGACGGGGTGGCGAACAGAGCACAGCACAACCATCCCCATTATCCTTTCCTTCTCTCCACCGTCTTTAACTGCCATTAACCACCACCGCCTCACCATGGATGCTATTAGCTTATCCGCTTTAAGCGCCCCAAAACCCTTCGTTGTAAAAACCAGCACAGGACTCCTTCTTCGGTGCCCAGGCTTCCCCAGACTAGCCGTCCGAGCATGCACGGTTCAGGCTACACCATCAAACTCAAATTCTCTGAGCATCGCACTCAATTTCAGGCTACACTCGAGCTCGGTTGTTCTCAATGTGCCCGAGTCCCAAGGTTTCTCGCCGGCAGAACCCCCAGTCCTAGATGATGGCTTGCGTGAACCTGAAACTGGAATTTCATCAATTCAGCATGGAGAAAATCCTTCTCGACCTCCTCAAGATGTTACAGAAGATAGTGAAGAGCTTAAGGCTGCTACCCTTCGTATTATGATGGCGAGAAAGAAGGGATATTTCCGATTTGTTGTTGAAGCTGATGAAAGAATTGGTGATGCCTTTTCTATCCCTGGTTATGATAAAAGTGTAAGGCCTTTTATCTTTTTGTTTATTGCAACGGTGTTTTTCGATGCAAATCGGTTAGTACTTTCTGATAAAAAAGAAAAAAAAAGAATTATTATTATTTTTTTGGAGCTTTTCAATAGCGCTCAATTAATCTCCGAGTGTAGAGAACAGTTCTTTTTTCGGGATTTTTTTTGTCTCTGCGATGCTATACGAGGACTTCTTTTTTCTTATGGACAAATTATCTATTTGGCCCTTGAACTCTTAATATAGCTAAAATTTAGCTCTCCAACTGTTAAAAGTCTATTTTTAACCCTCCAACTTGTAAAATAGGAATCCGTGGCCCTCCCTTTTGTCGAGGTTAGTGGCCCTTTTGTCCGCTTTATATCCGGTTTTGCCACCGAAGAGACCAACGGCACTAATATGCTTTGTAGAAGGATCTTTTTTCCACACACACATACAAAAGACGGCAAAAAGCAAGATATCCATCATCTTCCCTCTGTAGAGGCGATGGTCGGTCGATTTGTTGCCGGAATCGGAGTTGGGTATGCTATGATGATAGCCCTTGTATATTCTGGTGGGATATCTCCAAGATCAATTCGGGGATTAATCACTTCTTTTACGGAAGCGTTCATCAACCTTGGCGAGCTGTTGGAACACGTGTCCAACTATTCTTTCCCCAAGCCTGCTGCCAACTTGGGTCTAAGGGTTACAGGTTCCCAAATTTATAAGTTGAAGGGCTAAAAGTTGATTTTTAATAGTTGGAGGGTTAAGTTTTGTCTATATTAAAAGTTTAAGGGCCAAATAGATAATTTGGCCTTTTCTTATTTTGGAACTAATTTGTTACTTACTATATTTTGATTACTATGATGAGATGCTGTTCACTCTCTTTGTTTCGTTACTGATTATTATTATTGATCGTGAAGTTTGATAAATTAACTATGCATTCTGTAGGTTGTCAGAACCGATCATGATGGTGATCCTGCTGGAATTGATATGGACTATCGATTATGTGGCTTACCGGTAAGAACGTTTAGTTACTTCTGAATGACATATACTAAGAGGTGTCTTCTTTTCTTTTTCTCAAAACATTTGCTGAATTTACATTTTTTCTTGAGCTTAGAAGTGAAAAATGCTCGAGTTACATCTTAGTATTAAGTGTAGATTCTGGTTCATGATATGATACTTGGTGGAGTCACCCAAACATTTGCCAGGAAAGCTATCCAATTATTGTATGATGGACATCACAATATTAATTATATTCCATTTTAGTAAGAACAGAGAAAATATGAAATCTAAAAGATGATTTTATTGTTTCAAAACTTAATACAATACAGATTATGTGATTATGCTTTCTTTCTTGGACCTGGCTACTTTAACTTTTACTATTTGATCGATGCATCTTTTTATTGAAACTCTATCAGCAGTCAGTGCTTATAAAATTTTGAACCATAAACTCGAAACAAGTCAGAGTTGAGTAATGAAATATCCAAGTAGGTCTATTTTCATCATTTATCTAGAATTTGATTGTATGATGATTACGCTGATGAACTTTTTGGTGTGTGTAAAAATATGAAATATTGCAATGGAAAGGGAGGGAGGAAGGGACGGAAAGAGGAGGATGGGTTTTATGATATGTGATTGGCACCAGCTGTGATGCTGACTCATGTTCCATAGCTTCGAGTTATTGTTATCTTTTTTCCTTATGTTGCTATCTCAGAATTGCAATGTAGTTTTATCCTGGAATCCCCATTTAGCAGGGCTGTCGTATGAACATGCTTACTCTTCATCATCATGACCTAATTTAGCCATTTAGGGATGCAAAGAGTCTTGTGCGCTTTCTCAGACTTGCCTTGGGTACTTAAATAATGTTCTGACATACTTGGAGTGTTAATTAAGAACTTAAGATATTTGGCAAATCCTTCTGTACAGTAATTTTATGTCGTAGTGTTGTATTGTAATCATTTCGGATCTACTATCTGAAGACATGGAAATGATTGGTCCTTTGTAAAGTGGTTGAGTTACTATTTCCAATGCATAATATTATCTCTTATAGCATACCAAATCAGTGATTCAAATAATATTTGAATCTCCATAGTGAACTCTTGCTTTTCATGTATAGGCATACTTTGTTTGAATGTGATTGATTAATTCATAAACTATTTGCAGATAATATCATATGCTGATCTTGAGGAGCTGAAAGTATTAGGATCTGGTAGATATGGTATTGTTTACCACGGAAAGTGGATGGGAACAGATGTTGCCATCAAGAGATTTGATAAGAGCCGTGTTGCTAAGGATGATTTAGACAGATTGGTGGGTTCTTTTCTTTCTATTACAAGAAGATGAAGAAATAGTACATTGCTTGAATACAATTTTTAGACTTGATGGCCAGTAAAGTCGTTGCATTTTACTCTTGCAGACCAAAACTTTCTGGAGAGAGGTTCGGATCCTATCTAAACTACACCATCCACAAGTTGTCGCATTCTTTGGGGTAGTTCCTGATGATCCTGAAGGAACATTGGCATATGTAACTGAATATATGGTTGATGGATCGCTAAGATGTGCCCTCTTAGAGAAGGGGTAAGTTGTCAAGTTCTTCTGTTTTTTAGGCAATGAATGTTTGTAGATGAAACTGAACCATGGACTTGGTGCTCCATTTTCAGAGAACTTGATCAGCATACAAAACTTATGGTTCTATTGCATGTTGCTTCTGGCATGGAGTATTTGCATTCAATGAATGTCATACATTTTGACTTGAAGGGTGCTAACTTGCTAGTCAACTTCGGAGATCCTCAAAGGCCCGTATGCAAGGTATTTACCATTGTGAATTTAATGCAGAACTAAGTAACCGGAAAATTGGTCCAAAGACTAGTTTAAAATAGCCTGTTCTGATTGTTTTTTCAAACTTCTTTATATTGCTAATTTCTACTAAGTTCAGTGCCTTTATAGTAAAATAGAAGGTTATTGTTCAAGATGTTTAATTTAGCCCGAAACCATTTCAACGTGGTTTCATGTGGTAAATTGATTGCATACCTGAGACATGATAACTGACCTCATGGTTTTCAGGTTGCTGATTTTGGACTATCAAAAATAAAACAAAATGCACTTGTTTCTGGGCGTAAGCGAGGACCGCTCCGCTGGATGGCTCCAGAATTGCTGAACGGAAGGAGGAATAAAGTCTCTGATAAGGTTAGTTCTCGATTCACAGAGTTCTTGATTCTGTCGAGCGAGTAATCAGGGAGATTGGAATATGAATCTTGCACATTGTCCAGTCGCTGATTTGCCTTTTGTGGCTTTTTACAGGTTGACGTATACACATTTGGAATCACGACATGGGAGACCCTAACAGGAGAGGTGCCATATGGAGATATGCACCCTGACCTCATAAGATGTAAGATTTCTGGTCAATTTGGCATGGATCAATGCAAAAACATACTATGCCTGATACAGACTCTGGAATATTATTTTGGAACTTTAGTAACAATTAAGCTTCGATAAAAAGCCACATATGTTGTAAAAATTGAAAAAATAATGCTGCTTATGACTAGAGTGAGCTGTGACTTCTGAGTATGAAACGCCGTTTCATGATGGTTCTTATATTAGTAACTATCTGTGGAACTGCCGCTACATGGCCACAACTTGATTGTGGAAAAGCAGCTGATGATATTCTCAAGTATACCATGTGCTTGTTTGAGCAGTAACTTATCTTGAAGCTATATTAGCCATCATAATAGGAATGACAGAATGTGACTTTTGTATTCACTAAATTGTCACCCTTTAGTTGTAAAAAACAATAATCCCTTTTTAACCTTCTGAACTGTTGTTTGGAGAAACAGCAAAACCAGGACTTGAAAAACTCGGTTCATGTAAAAGGAGAAGAAAAGGCAACTGAGCTGTGAGATTCTGCATTTTGTTGGGATAACATTTTATGGCAGTTAAGACTTTGTTATAAGCTTCTGCAGACACAAATTTTGAAGGCAACTAGGACCTCTAGCATAAGCTTAAAGTAGGAGACTGAACTTTCTTTTCACTCTTGGCTTATTATCTAACAATGGAGGGAACTTAAATGAGAATCTAAATTGCCGCTCAGGTATTTCATGGGCCACTGTCTGTTACTACACTAGAGATACGACATTTGCTATGTATGATATTTGAAGGTTACTTTTTAAGTTCCTGACACGTACAATACCTTGTCGATCAACATATGCCTTGCTATTGTATTTTGTTTATTTACTTACAAAATCAACTGGAATGGGGGCAGTTCCACAAAAGAATTTCTGAAAATGATGTTTTTTTGGCATTAGAAATTCAATCTTTTAACGTTTGCTTCTAGAGATTCTTATCAAGTTGTGACATAAGATCTTGTAATTTTTATTATGTCGTGCGATTTTTCAACGCTTGTTGTCTTTAGGTTCTATGAAGTAATCATGATAGATAAGCATCAGATTCTACAGCTTCTGGACAACCTACGTAGAATGAACATGTTAGTAGCACAGACAATTGAAGTTGTATTGATTGAAGTTATACCCTTCAATGTAGGTAACTGTTAAATGATGAAAATAAATTAGAGATACTGTATTCTCTTAAAAATCAGGCGGTGCTATGGAAAAACTTGTTGAATCACATTATGGCTTCCTCATTGAATCATAAATTGTACATAATCAGTGATGAGATGCCTTTCAATACTGAATTGTCACTTTGCAGTTTGCTCTTTAGCATATTATCCTACTATCCTCTTTCTATTGTTAAATTTCTCAAAGTTCAGTTTGCTGCATTTTAGTTATTAATTCATTTTATCAACTCTTTGTAGTTGGGGTTACACATTTCAATCTCAGGCCTCCCATCCCTGAACACTGTGATCCTGAATTGAGAAAGTTGATGGAAGAATGCTGGTCCCCAGATCCAGCTGCAAGGCCATCGTTCACCCAAGCAAGGGAGAGGCTGCAGGCTATGTTAATGGCACTGCAGCTAGAGATACAAAACTGAGCTATAGAAGATGTGATCCTACAATCTGATGTAGGTCATTAAAAGAGAAAAAGACTTTTTCAGAATAAGATACAAACACATGCATGTGTGTAAGAGGGATTTTGCAGAGCTTCCATTCTCAAATGTATTTGTAAATTAGGCCCAGGCTATCTTCTTGTATTAAGGAAAGAACCAGTTACCGTAGTGAGTTATTTGTAATTGGTGGCTGCCTGTAAGTTCATGTAGTACGGAAGTCGTAGAAGTGAGTGATCCAATGTAGGCTATGCCTGCGTTTGCAACCAAACAATAGTAGTCATTCTCATGTATTATTCGCATACAGCATTTAGAATAGAGTTTTGGTATCTGGACTGTGAATCAAGGTGGTTTGTTGAGTGTGCAACGGTCTGATCTAGTTACAAGACATGATAAATGTCGTTTTGGTCCTCCAAAGTAGGTTATGGTCTCGTTTAAGTCCTTCAAACCAGGAAATTTGTTTCAATTACAGCCTTGGGTCATTCGATTTACGGATAACCCTAGTCATATTCGAAGGATTTGAGTCTGATAAATGTGTTTTTGGCCTAACGGTGTTAAATAGGAGGCATAATTGGAACACACTTCTTACTTTCAAAGGCTAAATTGACCGTCTCATTTTTCAAGGATGACCTTTTCATCTTAACAATTGGTACTGTTAATTCTTTCAAGTTGATCAAAACTACTTTGGACCAATTCTAGAGTCTATGAGAATTGAAGCCGAGCTTACGGAAGTGTCAAGTATTTTGTGCTGGTATGGATGAAAGTTTGCAACAAACCCTTAGAAACCTAATCCAGATGCCAATAGGCTCTCTTCCAGTGAAGTATCTTGGCTTACCACTTATCTTATGAATCTAGACTAAACTACAAGGACTGCTTGCCTCTTTTCAACAATTTGCAGCAAAACAATATCAAGTTGGGCTAATAAGAAGCTAAGCTATGGAGGGAGGCTCTAGTTCATAAAATCTGTACTTACTGGAGTACAGTTATACTGGGCTAGTGCTTTTATTTTACCAAAGGGGATGATAAAAAAATAAAATAAAAAGTCTCATGTCTTCTTTCCTTTGGGCTGGGAAGATAGATTAAGAGGCATTGTGGAGCAAAAGTGTGCTGGGGAGATATAAGCAAATCCACAAAGGAAGGCGGGTTGGGACTACATGATCTAATCCTATGGAACTCAAGCAGCTCTGGAACATTTGCTCCAAGAAGGACAATATGCAGGTAAAATGGGTACACATCACCACCTTAAGAAGACGTCATTCTGGGGTGCCAAAATACTATTTGACTGTTCTTGGGCCTGGAGGAAAATCCATAACTAAGGCCTAAAGCCCAACTTCATATCAAGCAAGTGATAGGTAATGGTTGTGAAACTTTTTCTGGTACGATCACTGGCATCCTGTAGGGCCGTTATACCAGAGCCTCTACTGTCAGGATGTAGCTTAACTAAGAATGATCTTGTTCCTAATTGTATGCGAGGTGCTAAATGGAGATGGCCATGTGGGAGGAAATTTAATGCTGAGGTACGAAGATTGAAGTACTTTACTCCCTGTGAGCTTGTCCCTGTACCAAATGAGGAGGATACTACTGTTTAGAAAAGGTCAAGAGGAGGATACTACAATACAATTTGGCTTCCAAGTAGGTCTAGCACATTGGATGTGCAGTCTGCTTTGAAGGTCACTTCACAAGAAGCATCCTGGCATAAACTTGGATGGGATAAGGGGTCCATTCCAAGATTCTCATTTATCCTTTGGTTGTTATGCGAGAGCAGACTATATACCAAGGATAGAATGAGAAAGTGAGGAAGATTAAGTAGTAACTTTGAATGTGTGTTGTGCACTGACGTGAAGGAATCGATGAATCATACCTTCTTTAAATGTCCTTTTTCAGCTGCCATTTAGCAAAAAATTCTAAAAATGGTTTCAGTTTTCAGATATCCTTTGCCATTTGGTCAATGGAATTTTCTTGGGTTTGTGGGCATTGGATGTCTACATCCTTTAGTGATAAATTTCGAAGGCTTGCTCTAATTATCTCTATGTACTTCATCTGGAAAGCCGGTGCTATTCCAAATTAAAAATATATCTGTTATGGCAATAGCAGGTCAGATTATCGATGTCATCCGGTATATTTGAGCCTCATAGAGAGATGTGCCAAAGATTCAGGAGACTTGTTTGCTGATTGTTGAGTGGGGTATTTCCCAAAAGTGTTTTGATAGAGTTTGATAGATGAATAGAAATTTGGATTGTAAAAAGTTGTAGAGAATTAGTGATGTACAGTTAGCATGTATATGCTACTTTGAATATGTTTCAATTCTCTATCAAAAAAATTTTGCAATTTTATTTGAAAAAAAAGAATAACCTATTGAATTTCATAGAAAAAGCAAGCTCCCATTGTATACTTATATTAATATAACTAGTGATTGAGACACACCCTAATTGGTGTACAATTAATAGAAGTTACCTATATGAAATTTTGTCTTTATAAAGTCTTTATTTTCGGTCACAGTCAAAGCTATTAATATTTGAAATATTGGTATCAAACCATAGCTATGTCCATAAAGGAATTAGTGGACCAAAAGTTTGGGAAAATAATTAAGCTAAGAATTCCTGGAGGCCAATACTCAACCTATTATGACTTCACCCTAGAGTGCTCAATTGAAATGGTCAACCCCACCTTCTACCCACTTTAAAATTAATTTGATGCTGCCACATCCACAAGTCAAAGAATCTTTGGTGTTGGAGTAGTGGTCCGTGACTATGACGGCTCTTTTATTGCTTGCCTTGCAAAGAAATTCGTTGGTACTGTGAGTGTAGAAATAGCGGAAGCCCATGCTGCTAGAGAAGCGGTCTATCTGGCAAAAAATCTAATGATTCTAAGCTTTATTTTAGAGGGCGATGCAGCTTCAATTATTAGGCTCATCCTTGATAAGGAAGACATCCTATCTGACTTAGGCTCGATTATTGAGGATATTGCATTTAGCTTTACTAGATCAACATTGTATTGATGTCAAATGGATATCAAGGGAGGCAAATAAGGTTACGCATACCTTAACCAATCAAGCTAAGAATGCTAGCCTTTCTAAATCTCTTTGGAATGTTCCTCCAATTTTTGTCAAGCAAATCATGATGGACGATTTCCAACAACCTCAGTAATAAAATTTTTCTGTTTGTTTTCTTATAGTAAAAAAAAAAAAAACTCTAGCGGCAACAGAGTTCATAGCGGAAGGAAATAAAAAAAAAATTTACAGCAATTCATAATTAAAAGACCAGAAATCTCCATCTATTCCTAGTACATATTGAACCATCTTCTGAAACTGCTGAGAAACTTGAATTCATCTATCCTTGGTTTCTTAGATTTTCCTAGTTTTGTTTTATTTATTTTGTGAGTAAGGTTGCATTGAAATGATTTTGAAACAGAACAAGAATGTTAAAGGATAGGTGGACATTTATATCTTGATCCTTTGGTGCTATTCAAATCAAAGTTTGATGAAATTGGTATGCATGAAACTGTGATGAACATTCTATAACCTCACAGGCTCGGTATCTTGAATGCGAATCATGGTACAGTAAATAACGTGATTGTCTTGATCAGGCTTTGATCAACATGTTTCTTCTAATTACTCAACAATATAAAGGTCACCACTAAAAGTAAAAGCATGATTGGGGAACCTAAGCAATTTTCTTTCATCAGAAAAACAAACTAAGCATGTTTCCTTAGCCCAAATACAATCAATCAGCAAATTTATACGTTGTCCACAAACATTATTATAACCAACAACATCAATGTCGCAAATGAGGCAATTAGAAACAATCTTATCAAGAAAAAAAGGATAAAAATTGAGTTGCCCCAACTCAAAGCAAAGCCCCTGGAAGAGCACCAAAAATCCTTCAAAGAGTACAAAACAAACAGAGAAAACCGGTACGCAAATAATAGCAAACAACAAATCTTCAAGTCTTTGTATTATTAATATAGAATGACCTGCAACATATGACAACCAGTGTAATCTTGTCAATGTTGTGAATCTGTCACAGAAACACATCTAATAATTATGCTAATTAGGGAAAAAAAAAAACACCATGGAACTTGAGATTTTTCTCATTGGAAATGTATTTTACCTTTAAAAATATATTTTTGCAGACAGTTAGAAAACCTCTCTTAATTACCTGTAATGACTTCGTGGCCAGCAGTTTTTCCCAGATTAAGCGTGTCCTGCTACCATAATTACAGAAGCCACACTTGCGGCAGTATTCAACACATTTGCCCCAATTGATGCACTGTTCAACCAGAACTCTCGTTTATCTTTCTGGAAAGTCAGACAGAAGTAAGTAATCAATCAAGTTATACTAATACCACAGCCAACTTAGAAACTAGATGATCATTGATGATTTCATCAGCCAACTTCCTAAATAGATACATTAATTTGTAGTTTCCTCGCCTTTTGCTGTTCAAGCAGTTCATTGGTGGCACGAATCCCTTCTACGGTGCGGGCTATTTCTGACTCCAGTTGGGCCAATTGTTCGGTATCTTGATTCCAGTTTGCTTGTTTGACAGCAGCATCTAAAAAGACAAAGTTATACACGAAATTTCAATGTAAATTGGGGCATATCTACGGTGATGTATGATTATGACGTAGTTTACTAGTAATAATACGTACCTTTGAGCTGGTTCTTGAATTCAATGATGTATTTGTGGGTCTTCATAGCTACGAGTACTCCGTTTTTCTTTAACTCATCCACAGCTGCTTCCTCGAATTTTGCTCGAATTGCATGCCTCATATGTTCCACCACAGAAAGGTAGGTTGGCTTAACAACCTAAAGCATTTTGAACTCTTTAAGCAATGAATATACAAATTTAGCTGAGAACAAATAATACATAGTTGAATTTTCAATCGATGAATAATAGTTGTAAATCAAATTTAACTTCACCAATATATCATTGTAACAATTCCTAGGGTACCTTCATGATGTTTTCAATTAGCTGCTTCCTGCTTGCGTCCCTTTTGGTCTCATCATAGTGTTGAGCTTCCTCATCATACCTGGATAAAAGCTTTGAACAATCATCAATAACCTCTTGATAGATTTAACTATCCAAATTATCAAAAAATATGAGCACACAATCAGCAATGCAAAGGATTTTTTTTTTTGGGTACGAGTTTCTTTGTGGAATTTATAATCACACCATGCACATAGAATAATAGTTTGGATTACATTTTCTAGAGAGTGTTCTGGGAAAAAGTTACTATAGTACCTTTTAGACTATGATATATTTAAGATAAAACGGTAACTGAGAAATGTGCAAAATAAATATAGCATCAGACTAAGGAATTTTACATAGTACTACCATAAAGAGTATCAATTCTAAAAACTCGAGAATCCTAAGGATATTGCAAGGCACACTTACTCAGACAGATTAATGGCAATTATTGGACTGACTTTAGCGCCAAAGCCTTGTACTGCACCTGAGATTGCATCCTTCTCAATTTGAAGCCAGGACTGGGAACCATTTTCAATGAAATTACAATAATTAATTATTATGGTCACGCACATATACATATGTCCTGTGAAATCCAAATCAAAAGCAAGAAATGTGTGCTTGTTACCCTATTCTCGTAAAAATTCTGATACTTCTCTTCAGCAATTTTGTTACAGCGTATTTCAGCAACCATGATCTACCAATTAATTGAAAACAGAATATTAATTAACATTGCAAGGAAACTGAAAACAGTATACAAGACCACTACTACAGTGACTTTTAATTAATCAATTAATTAATGTTTTTACTCGGTAATGAGGTAAGTCAAGGTCCTTGTCCTCCTTAATTTTGTCCCAGATTTTCTTTGCATAATCAGCAAAACCCGAGGCTGGCGTACTCCCTGCAGCACCTTCACCAGATGTAGAAATGGAGATAATCCGCTCTCTCAGACCAGCAACCTTCTCAATGGAATATCAAATTTTATTGGAAAAAAAAAAAGACGAAAGGGTTAACCATGACCAAAAATCGCCAAATAATAATAATAACATAAAAAAAGCAGACCACACACATCGATAGACAAGTGTGTGAGGTACAGTAAACACCATATTCGTACTCTAAGAGAGAATGGAATATTGGAAGTATAAGTACCTCATTTTCAAACTGTTCTGGCTTGTCTTCAAAATTCGATAGTGCTACCACTTTAATCTGAGCAATCACAAGCCGATAAATCAAACAAGATATACCAACTAAGATTTTGATTTAAGTTCTCAAATTTTGATTTTGTTTTATTCAGTCGTTTATTTTCGGATTTTGTTTTAATTATATCACTTTGGAGCTCATGTCATGTTGTAGATCGACTCAAGATTTGGAGGATAAAGTATACCAGGAAAAAACTAGGCAAGTTTCATGCTCTAGGTTTATTTAATTTCTGCTTCTGTTTCTTTCTTGTTTTCGTCCTTTAGTTTACACAAATTAAAGAATAGAATTCAGATCCAAATTAAAAGAGGGGAAAAAGATGTGCAATGGTTCGCCATATCGTCCGATTTCGAGATGATTCTGACGATATGTAATCGGAACGGTGCTTGCCGGTACGAGATCGATGGCCAAATCAATGAATGACCTGTCTCCGAGTTGACTCCAGCTGACTCAGCTCGGCTGATATTAGCCGAGTCAATTCAACGAGACAAGAAATCAGCCAAAATTGGGCGATTCATGATGATCCGACAAGCGATATAGAAGTTCATGGAACGTTTTGATATTTGAGTATATTGATGTTTGGGGCTTTCTCTGAAGCTTTTTTCATTTTCTAGTTAAGATATGAGTTTTTTTTCATGAATTTTGATGATAAAATCATCTTTTTCAAACAAAAGAATCATAAGGTTTTTGGCCAAAATTTTGCTTCAGTAGAACTGTAGAAGGCAGAGCCGAAGTTCGCTAAAGAAGACGATGAGCAATCTCTAGGTTTAAATTTTAGACAATTAAGGCAAAGATTTCACACTATTTACCAAAATATCACCTATATTCTCTACTATATGTTGGTTTAACCGTGGCGCCTATGCAACTACTTCTTATCTTTTTCAAAATAAAATAAATTTATAAAAAGGCCAAAATCCTTTTATGTCTTAGTATGATTAAAAAAAAACCATTTTCACTAAATAAATATTCTTCATTTTTCACTAAATAAATTAAAATTAAAATATTTTATGGTAAACTTCATAAGTATTAGCTATCGCAATATACATATTAAAATTAAAATATTAAAATGAAATACTTTATGTAATCGCAATAAATTAAAATTAATGAACCATGTACAATTTTTTATGAAATTCTCTATTTTTTAGTAATTTTTTTTAAAATTTTTTGAAAATTTTTACATGTTATAATATACATATCATCCGATATTCAACCGATATACTGTAACGGATGTGAAACAATTGCGACCATGATCCGCAATCGCGAATCATGTGTGCAAAGATTATTAGAAGTCGCAGGTCTTACATTGAAGAAATCTTCTAGTGAAGCATTCAGCTGTGCTTCGGGCTTCTTCATTCCTCCCATATCTACAATATTATATAAAACATCAGTAGCACGATATCATGAGAATTTATAACAATTACAGATGATTTTTACCTTGTACATTCCTTCTTTCAGCTGTTCTTCCAACTTATCCAGAGGGCACTAGATTCAAAACAATTCATCAGATGAATTGTTGTGATTAAGCACTAGTTAATTAATCAACGGAATATCAAGAAAATAGAAAAGAAAAGGAAATAATAATCTATACCTTGTTTTTGTCACGGAGAACAAACACTAGATTCACCTTTCGTCGAGTACAAAATTTTCTAATCATTACCTGAGGAGCACAGTGTTATAGAGATAATACTATATACCACAAACACCAACAAATTATTGAGCCGTGAAAGTTGCTTACCTCAAATATAGTTCGTAAGAGTGGCCGATTCCCTCCATTATTAAGGTTAACAGTATAACACTTCCTGTTTGATTAATAAAAAGTTGGCTTAATATGTTGTATGAAGTACCTCCTTCGATGAGTAGATTTTAAGGAGAATATATATACATAAAAATTAACAACTTCAGCTACATTTAATGAAATTGAATTACCAATTTAAAAGTTTGAACATTTATGGTACCTTGAGTTAATTAATCGTAAGAAAATAGCGGACAATTGCTAATGAAATTACTGAATAACATGTCCATAATTTTGCGTACTGAAAATGTTAAAATGTAGAGTTGACTTCGTTAAAAAAGAAAAAAAAAATAGAGACAACCGTGGTTGGCAAGGAGGCGATATTATATAAGGGTAAATTACATACAACCTCCAATGGTTTCGTCTATTGCCACATGATCCACTTAATGTTTCAAATATCCACTTTATGCCCTTATGATTTTATTTAAAGTGGAAACTTTATGAAAAATAGCCTATGTAACATCTTTAATTGAAATACCATTAGTGCCCTTACTTAAACATTAAATCGGTTGATAGCTTAACTACCTTATATAAAAGTAATGCAAAAATTACAAGGGGACAAAGTGGATATTTATACAAACCATAAGGGATTTACATGGAGATTAAAATTTTATCACATGTACTTTTAGAGCGCGTTTGGTATAAATGCCGTAATTAATTGTGCATTCCATCCATTTTTTCACTTTATATAAACCATAGGGGATTACGTGGCTATGTTGAAAACTTAGAAAGGATATCTGACATTATGTAAAATTGCAGGGTGTTATAAGTAATTTACCCTATTTATAAGGGTAAAATTGTCCTCCTATTCTGGATAACCAACGGAAAGTATGTGACTCGACGCACTTATGGGTATAAAGTATATATCAGTCCATACTAACTAGGGGTGCAAACGAATCGAGCCGCTCCCGAGCGGCTCGATTCAAGCTCGAGTTCAAAACATTAAGCTCGTTAGCTCACGAGCTCGAGTATATATATATATATATATATATTTTTTTTATTTTTATTTTAATAGTAAAATTACATAAATATCCTTAATATTTTATTATTTATTAAGAAAAAATATTATATTATTTATTTTTTTAAAAATAAAATAATTATTTTTATTTTTTTCGAGCTCGAGCTCGAACTCAAGCTCAAACTCGGCTCGAATCGAGTCGAGCTCGAGCTCGAGCTTGAAAATTGCCAGCTCGTCGAGCTCGAGCTCGAGTTCGAGTTCGAGTTCGATGAAATTAAGTCAAGACTCGGCTCGATAAGGCCAAAACTCGACTCGGCTCGGCTCGTTTGCAGCCCAACCAAATACCAAATTGGTTTATAATGGGTTAATCATATTTTATCCCCTTAAAGAATATCCTATTTCTCAGTTTACCCCCTAACCTTTAATTTTGCTCACTTAACTCCCTTTAGGACAAAATTGCCCTTGCACTATTTTGACTTTTCATTTACTTTGTTTTCCTTTCTTTTATTTCTTTTTCTCTTTCTTCTTTTTAAAATATCTTAAGATTGAATTAAATAAAGAAGAAAGAGAAAAAGAAATAAAAGAAAGGAAAACAAGGTAAATAAAAAGTCAAAATAATGCAAGGGCAATTTTGTCCTAAAGGGGATTAAGTGAGCAAAATTAAAGGTTTGGGGGTAAACTGAAAAATGTGGTATTCTTTAAGGGGATAAATGGAGAAGTGATAGATGAATTTTTTAAACTATTCCCTCTTGGATGCTTACCTCTTAAGAATTTCAATAATCCTACTTGATTAACTTTAACTTTTAAAGCTGTTTATCTTTTCTCGAATTTAGGGAAAGGAAAAGACAAGACCGTTTGACATTGTGCTGCTTAAATTTAAAACCAAGCTTACATGTTGATTATGACTGTGTTTGAAACAGCCAAGCAAAATAGCGCAGTTTGTTTCTCAAACTTCGTATCATCCTGGAAAAAGACACAGGAAAACTGAATCAGAAAGTGAAGGCAATCAAATCTGGACAATTTAACCAGCAAAGTGGAGCACTCTTTACACTAATTAAGGTACGGTTTCCTAAGACATGTAAACTCTGTCATTTGAAGACAATAAATTTGAAAACTACCTCTCGCTCTGAGCCATCACTTCCTTCCGTATCAACAGCGAGGATTTCAGGGCCACCATTTGGATTTGGTAATGGGCATTTTGCCACCCAAATACCTTTTGTCGTTTGATGCCTAATGAGGTAATTAAAAGTAACCCAGAACAAAAAGAACACACAAGAAGTTAAAAGGGAAGGGGAGGGAGAGAGAGAGATATTGTACATGGATTATATAATTAAGCATGAAATTTGTCATTGTTATTAAAAATCGAATAAGGTCTTCATACATTCCCTGGCTGGCATCCATCACTTTGAATTTAGTGGAGTGCAGAGAATTCATAAGTGTGCTCTTTCCTGCATAAATCAAAACTTGCTGTGTAATTGGTCCCAAATCACAGATTTTGACTTGGATGGAAATTTGTAATAACAACTTGAGATGCACCCAACTAAAATATGTATTACCGGTACTTTGCACGCCGAAGACGGAGACAACAGCAACGGGACGGCTCACGGCAGCCAGTTTCAGATCATCTACAAATTTTGAGTTGAAATTTCCATCTCCATCTATGAGCAGAGTTGGATGGTTGCCCTCAACTTGTTGTGCTGAAGAAAATATTCACCTTTTAGCTAGTTATGCAAAATAAGCTGATAAAGGAAGCATAAATATATGAAAGAATCACCATCCTGTGAATCAAGAACTTACCCATGTAGACAAGATGAGAGGATGGAATTTGTGGAAGGAGGTAGAAGTCGTGCGAGATGATATCAAGAAAGGTTTATGACGGAGAATGGGTTGATGCAATCCGTGGTTTTCCAAAAGTGTGGAAAGTTTTGGGTGATTTCTCAAGACCTTTATATCAAAAAATGTAACTCGTTAGGTTAGACTAATCCGGAGTGGAAACTTTTAAAAAGCGTCTTTTGTGTCTTTTCGTGTTCCTGTGTTGGTTTCCATCTGTCACTTACCGTTAAATTATATAGAAATGATTGTATGACATAAACTAAGATTAATGCACTGCATTGACTCATTGGCCATGCCCTTCATTTGTTTGGACAACAATTTATTTTGCCAAATATATTTGCTTACATCATTATTACAATTTCCAATACACCTTTTTACCTTTTCAATTACCTTTTTATCTCACATACATCACATCACAAAAAGTGCTACAGTAAAAATATCTCAAATAATTTACAATTCAAACAGAGCCTACCTTCATCGTGTCTGTTTGATCAAATGTTAGCCTATTTTCAGAGGGGAAAAAAACTTGGCCATCTTTTACACCCTAAAATTATTCAGGCAGTTTTTATTTTGACAACATAAATTTTCTAATTTAATCATTGAAAAGATCTATCGATTATTTTTCCAATAAAATTAGTAGTATTTCTCCAATGAAAGGAAAAGGAAGAAGAAGCTCTTATGGCTAAGGACTCAATGTGTATTGACTGACTCCACGATGACTATTTTTCTTTGTTTCAGTGCAAGACTTCCATTTACCTTCGTCCATGTTTCTTTCCCATTTCTCAAATGTTGAGAGATGGTATTAAGATGGCTTGACGATGGAGAAAAAATGCCTATACTCAATGGTTTCCAAACTTTTGAAAGTTATGGATTATTTCACAAGACTTTACATAAAAATAATTTACAGCATATTAGATGAATATACAAAGACATTTTTATAGATATCCAAGTATCAAGACTTTACTTCAAAATAATTAATGTACAGCATAATAGGTGCATCTGCAAGAAATACAGTATATGGTGTGATTTTGACTGCTATGATTATAAAAGTCGATACTATTTGCTTACCTAACAAATTGCCCGGAACAATTATTGGAACAAATATTGCTGATTTTGTGTCTTTTGCGCGTTTCCTCATAATAGCCACATCAAGAGATAATAAGCTTCGTGATGTTGATAGGGTTTCCAATACTCAACATTTAATTTTATTGCTACCACCATATACATATGTGTTAAACAAAGTTGGTCCCTGCTATATATAGGGATAATTTTACAAACCTCCCCAGAAATTTCTTATAATGTCACTTAGTTCCCTTGAAATTTTTAAAATCTCACTTGCCTCTTTTGGTTTGATATTTCTTGTAACATTATAATCCCTTTGGAAGAAAAACACAAGAAAGATGAAACTTTTGTTCCAATACTACCCTTATATTATCCTACTTATCAAAATTCATAACAACAATAAAAAATAAAATAAGGTTAAATTTTTATAACATGTAAATATCTTGAAAAATTCACACATATGAATAGATTATTTTAGTTTTCAATACAACTTAAACAATACCATGAATTAAAACATATTTTTCCAAAAAATATTTTGATTTCCTTAATTGTAACTTAACTGTGCACGAAATTTTTTAAGGTATTAATTACTCACCAAAATCCTCCTAAGTGGTTGACCTTGATTGGATTTAATTTATCCACGTCCTTTGCTATCTCACCACGATCCCAATGTAAAGAAATATGGACCATTATTAGATAATAATTTATTTTTTTAATTTACATTTTTTGGTTTTAAAATTTTATTTTGTTTTGACTTTTTGGTTAAATAGTTATTAAGAGAAAGGGTAATATTGTCAATTTGTGGCATTTAATAAGAATATTTAGTCTTGTCAAGTTGACAAGGGAGTTAAGCGAGATTTTAAAAACTTCAGGGGAGCTAAGTGATATTATGACAAATCTCAAGGGAGGCTTCTGAAATTATCCCATATATATATATATATATATATATATATATATATATATGAATTAGACACCTTTGAATTAACTTTTTTTCTTCAAAAAATTTATTTATTTTTTATTGTGCTAATCATTTAATTTTTAAAAAATTAAACATATAATTTGAAGATCCATAGTCAATTGCCCGCCCAGGAAAACAATCCCGGTTCCGTCACTAACTTCCTCTAAGAACGATGGAATAATGCATAGAAAAGGAGGTATCAAAATGAGGAGACTTCTTCTGATGGGGATGATTCTTTAAAGTATTTGAAAATTTTTTTTTTACTTAATATCTTAATTGGTACATGTTCCTGTGAGATAAAAAAGATGACTAGAAAATGTATTTCAATTTTCTAAAAGAAAACATTTCTGAAAAAAACGTCGAAACAAACAAGCTGTTTGCATACAAGAATTCCACCATCCTCTCTCCATTTTCGTTTGGCATTTCGCAGATGTGCATTGCAGCGAAGCTTCAAGTCAATTACCATTAAGGCGGACATTAGCCACCTCAGCTCTCAAAGGTCTTTTCTTCTCCCTGGCCACACCTACACACATACAACATCATCCTTACAAGAATTATTCAGCCCATTCAATTGTTGTACATCAACATATTTCTATAATAAACCATTGCTTTTTTTCACACACAAAAAAAAAAAGCATGTTAGGCAAGAGATGACTTTCAAGTATTTAGCATATTTTATCACGTTATTGGATGCCCATTGTCTGCATATACCCTGACAAAAGGGTTACGAATACGAATTTGGGTCCTTGGGCAATCAATTGAGTCCTCAGCCATCAGTGCTTTTTCTCCCTTTTCTTTCATTGGAGCAATGCTACTTTTATTGGGGAAAAAAGTAGATCTTTCAACGATTACATTTGAAACTTTATGTTAAACAAATAGTGGAAGCCTTGAAATGCCTCAAAAAATCAGTCAAAATTAACCGTGTCTCCACATTGTCAATGAAATTTCAGACTTTTTTTTTTCATACGTGCACCTAAACTTATAACGTTGCATTTTTTGTTGATATAGAAGCCGTGTGAAATCACCCAAAAATTTCCACACTTTTGGAAACCACGGATTATATGAAACCCATTCTCCATCATAAACCCTTCTTCGTATCATCTCTCACCATTTCTACTTCCTTCAACAAATTTGATGTATGGCTAAAAAGTATGGCTATTGCTAATTAACTTATTCCTACATGCATGGTCTATAAAATGATGAAGTTGCACAAAAGTTAACTATCCAATGCCATATATCATAAACTATAAGTTGATGAATCAATGAAGAGCGTTACAATGATAGCAGGACACGCTTCTGCAATTATGGTAGCAGGACACGCTTAATCTGGGAAAAACTGCTGGCCACGAAATCATTACATGTAATTAAGAGATATTTTCTAACTATCTGCAAAAATATATTTTTAAAGGTAATATACATTTCCAATGAGAAAAATCTCAAGTTCTATGGCGTTTTTTTGTAATTAGCATAATTATCAGATGCGTTTCTGTGACAGATTCACAGCATTGACAAGATTATACTGGTTGTCATATGTTGCAGGTCATTCTATATTAAGAATACAAAGACTTGAAGATTTGTTGTTTGCTATTATTTGCGTACCGGTTTTCACTGTTTGTTTTGTCCACTTTGAAGGATTTTTTGGTGCTCTTCCAGGGGCTTTGCTTTGAGTTGGGGCAACTCAATTTTTATCCTTCTTTTTTACAGGGCGTCAGCCTGTGCAATAATAAAAATAAAACCTAACTATCACTAAAAGCAGTTAATAATTAATCTTAGGTACTGGAGTAGGGACTCTAGATGTGCAATGGGTTACTTGATTCACCCTGTTCCCGAAAAGTTTGCTTAATCCGATATACCAGAATTAATTAATTGACAAAATTTACTAAATAGTAGACAGTGGTAAGTAGGGTTGTCTTCTCATGGACTGGGAATAATTTGTTTCTTCTAGAGTTCAGTGCATGGGGGATTTTTGGAGAATATAAAATAACTGATTAACTCACTAATAAAACAACGAATAGAAATAAATAGAAATTAATCAATAACCAATACGACTCTAGCCAAAGGTACAACTTTTCAGACACGGTCCATTCACTTGATTATCGATGCAAAGATAATCCAATTACTCATTACTAGATTGGTTATAGTTGTCACACACGCGATGAACAACCAGCCTTTCCTTAATTTCTCGATAGTTAAGGTACGACCGTTAACTATTTTCCTAACCAAGAAATAACCCTAAGTACGACCATAGGATTTAATTACCCGATTGCATTAGTAATTAGAAAAACCCAACCCTAACCAACAAACACGCTACGAGGGTTTGTTTAAGTTAGATCATACGTTTTCCTAACATGAAACCAATCACGCTAGTCGCCACTGGTATTAATCAATTGAACAATTACGAATTCAATCAATTAATTTGGCATTAGATCATTAGGTTAATTCGAATATCAGACCCTTGACATTCAAATAACATAACAGGCATAAGCAATTAAATCAGGAAACGTACAAATACCAATGAATAAAAGAAATAAATAAAATTAATTCGATCTCACAGATATTTGGAACCGTGCCTTCAAATTGGCTTTCGACTAGATGAGAAACTTAGCCACGCCTCATGAGAAAATTTCCAAAGTAATTTTACTGAGGTCCAGGCCATCAAAGGAACTAAGAAAAAAAAAACTAAACTATGCTAAAAGCTATTGATCAGCCCCCCTAGCCTCTGTAATTCTCCTTTCTAAAGCCGAAAGGAAGATGACTAATGCTTTCCTTTATCCCGTGGTCCCCGCACGAATTGAGAGTCCAATTCCATTTCACAAGCCTTTGTACGTTTCTTTTCCAAGAGCCCAAATGACTCGTACTTCTTATCTCCGTGGTCCCCCCGAGATTCCCCAATCAAAGTACAAAAGGGTAAGGCCTCTTAATGTTTCCTCTTTTCTCGTTTCTCATTGCTCCTAGGACTCCTAGGATTCAAGGCACTCCTCATCAGCAAAAGAAATGCAGTCCGTCTCTTCCTCTCCTTGTGGGCCAGGTCGATGGAGCCTTCTTGAAGTCTCTCACTTATGGAGCAAGTCCCTCCTTTTTTTGTAGTTTCTTGCTCCAATTCCTGAAATTAAGTCCAAATATCAAATATAAGTAAATATTACTAATTAAAACAATATTTGGTAAGGACAAAGGGGAAATTAATAATAAAATTACTAACAATTAACACTCTATCACTTTTCTTGATAAGATTGTTTCTTCTAAAAGCCTCATTTGCGACATTGATGTTGTTGGTTATAATAATGTTTGTGGAAAACGTATAAATTTGCAGATCGATTGTATTTGGGCTAAGGAAACATGCTTAGTTTGTTTTTCTGATGAAAAAAAATTACTTAGGTTCACCAATCATGCTTTTAGTGGTGACCTTTATATTGTCGAGTAATTAGAAGAAACATGTTGATCAAAGCCTGATCAAGACAATCACGTTATTTACTGTACCATGATTCGCATTCAAGATACCGAGCCTCTGAGGTTATAGAATGTTCATCACAGTTTCATGCATACCAATTTCATCAAACTTTGATTCGAATAGCACCAAAGGATCAAGATATTTATGTCCACCTATCCTTTAACATTCTTGTTCTGTTTCAAAATCATTTCAATACAACCTTCCTCATAAAATAAATTAAACAAAACTAGGAAAATCTAAGAAACCAAGGAGAGATGAATTCAAGTTTCTCAGCAGTTTCAGGAGATGGTTCGATGTGTACTAGGAATAGATGGAGATTTCTGGTCATTTATGAATTGCTGTAAATTTTTTTGTTTGGTTTTATTTCCTTCCACTATGAACTCTGTTGCCGCCAAAGAGTGTTAAAGTGCAATAGGGGCTCAAATATAATTCCAAAAATTTGTTTTACGGGTCTTGGTTTAAATTTTCAGACTAAATGGGTCTTGCAATATCTGCAGCCTTTTGTTTGAGAAATTTTTACAACTGCAAAATAGTCACTTTGCGTAACTAATTCTTGGCTTAATTATTTTCCCAAACATTTGGTCCACTAATTCCTTTATGGACACAGATATGGTTTGATACCAATATTTCAAATATTAATAAAGGACTGTGACCGAAGATAAAGACTTTATAAAGACATAATTTCATATATGTAACTTCTATTAATTGTACACCCATTAGGGTGTGCCTCAATCACTAGTTATATTAATAAAAGTATACAATGGGAGCTTACTTTTTCTGTGAAATTCAATAGGTTATTCATTTTTTTAAAGTAAAATTGCAAAATTTTATTGATAGAGAACTGAAACATATACAAAGTAGCATATATATGCTAACTGTACATCACTAATTTTTTACAACATTTTACAATCCAAATTTTTATTCGTCGCACTTTTGGGAAATACCCCACTCAACAATCAGCAAACGATTCTCCTGTATTTTTGGCACATCTTGTTAGGGAGAAACACCTCGAGAGAGTCCACTAAAGAGCCAAATATGTAAGTCAGGAACCCAACTCTGACCCAAAAGCTTAAGCTATTAGGTCTTGAGCCCTTACTTACATATTAACCGCTCTTTTTCCATCTCTCGGACCGATGTGAGACACAACCCCTTACTCATGAACCCAACAAATCTCCCCCTTCATGAGTAACCCCCACATTAAACCCAAATTTACAAGCTCTTGTTTTTCGGAGCCCACTTTAATACTCAACACAAGGCCACCTTATCATTTAAGGTCACCTCTTCTTCCAAACATGGACCCACTCTTCTTCAACATCCAAACTATATTTTTGGACCCCTACCAACCCTTGGCTTCTTGGTCTAACATCAACCGGAACCCCTGCCAAACCCATGGCACATCTGGTCCAACACCAATCAAACTCCTTGGCACTTCGGTCCACCATCAAGAAGAGAATTTTTTCACCGATCCAATTCTGAGAAGAATCCACTTGCCCATGAGTAACCCAGTTTTGCAACCTGAAACTCTGATACCAATTTGTTAGGGAGAAGCACCTCGAGAGAGTCCACTAACGAGCCAAATATGTAAGTCAGGAACCCAACTCTGACCCAAAAACTTAAACTATTAGGTCTTGAGCCCTTACTTACATATTAACCGCTCTTTTTCCATCTCTCGGACCGATGTGAGACACAACCCCTTACTCATGAACCCAACACATCTCTCCATGAGGCTCCAATGTATCGGATGGTATCGATAATCTAACCTACTATAGCCACAACAGATACATTCTCAATTTGGAATAGCACCGGCTTTCTAGATGAAGTACACATAGATAGTTAGAGCAAGCCTCCGAAATTTATCAATAAAGGATGTAGACATCCAATGCCCACAAACACAGGACAATTCCATTGACCAAATGGCAAAGGATATCTGAAAACTGAAACCATTTTTAGAATCTTTTGCTAAATGGCAGCTGAAAAAGGACATTTAAAGAAGGTATGATTCATCGATTCCTTCACGCCAATGCACAACACACATTCAAAGTTACTACTTAATCTTCCTCACTCTCTCATTCTATCCTTGGTATATAGTCTGCTCTTGCATAACAACCAAAGGATAAATGAGAATCTTGGAATGGACCCCCTTATCCCATACAAGTTTATGCCAGGAGGCTTCTTGTGAAGTGACCTTCAAAGCAGACTGCACATTGTATGTGCTAGACCTACTTGGGAGCCAAATTGTTGTATCCTCCTCATTTGGCATAGGGACAAGCTCACGCTCACAGGGAGTAAGCTGCTCCAATCTTTGTACCTCAGTGTTAAATTTCCTCCCACATGGCCATCTCCATTTGCATACACTTAGCAACAAGATCATTCCCAGTTAAGCCAAATCCTGACAGTAGAGGCTCAGCAAAATTCTGGTATCATGGCCCTAAAGGATGCCATTGATCATACCAGAAAAAAGTTCCATAGCCATTACGTTTCACCTGCTTGATATGAAGTTGGGCTTTAGACATCAGTTAGAGGATATTCCTCCAGGCCCAAGAACAGTCAAATGGTCTTTTGGCACCCTAGAATGAAGTCTTCTTAAGGTGGATGGTGTGTAACCATTTACCTAGGGTTGTAATCGAGTCGAGTCGAGCTCGAGTATACTTGACATACAGATAGGGTGCTCGAGCTCGAGTTCGAAGCTTGCTCGCAGTACTCGAGCTCGACTCGCATGGGCTCGAGTCCATGCGAGCCTTATCGAGCTCGGTCAAGTTCGAGTTATTAAATTTCATTTTCTTGATAATTTTTGAGCGAAAAGACATTATTACTCTTTTAAAATTTTTATATGACTTGAAACATTTCGTAATTTCAACAATTCTTTTGGGTATAAGGGTAAATTTATAATAATAATAATATATTAAATAATTAAAATTAAAATGCTCGATAAGGCTCATCGAGCCTTCGAGCATCGCTTCTGGATGCTCGAACTCGACTCAATAATCTTATCGAGCTGCTCGAACTCGACTCGAACTCGGTTTGACCGAGTTCGAGTCAAGCTCTCGCGCAGCTCGGTTCGATTACATCCCTACATTTACCCACATATTATCAGCTCGGTTCGATTACATCCCTACATTTACCCAAATATTATCCTTCTTGGAGCAAATGTTCCATAGGATTAGATCATTTAGTCCCAACCCGCCTTCCTTTGTGGGTTTACATATATCTCCCCAGAACACTTTTGCTCCATAATGCCTTTTAACCTCACCAGCCCAAAGGAAAGAAGACACGAGACTTTCGATTTTTTTTTATCACTCCCTTTGCCAAAATAAAAGCACTAGCCCAATACAACTGTACTCCAGTAAGTATAGTTTTTATGAGCTGGAGGCTCCCTCCATAGCTTAGCTTCTTATTAGCCCAACTTGATATTTTTTGCTGCAGATTGTTGAAAAGAGACAAGCAGTCCTTGTAGTTTAGTCTAGAACTCTAGATGAGATAAGTGACACTTCCATAAGCTCGGCTTCAATTCTGACAGACTCTAGAATTGGTCCAAAGTAGTTTTGATCAACTTGAAAGAATTAAAAGTACCAGCGGTTAAGATGAAAAGGTCGTCTGCAAATGCTACATGGGTTAATCCCAGCTGGCTACATCTTGGATGGTAATCATAACCTTGATGAAGAATATTGTGGGCAACTAAGTGTGAAAAAACTCCATGGCAATGAGAAAGAGATGAGGAGATATTGGATCTCCCTATCGGATCCCGCTTTTACTTTGAAAAAAACCCCACAAATGAACCATTCAAATTGACAGAAAACTGTGCAGTGCATCCAGGGGTTTTGCTTTGAGTATGGGCAACTCAATTTTTATCCTTCTTTTCTTGATAAGATTGTTTCTTCTAAAGGCCTCATTTGCGACATTGATGTTGTTGGTTATAATAATGTTTGTGGACAACTTGTAAATTTGCAGATTGATTGCAATTGGGCTAAGGAAACATGCGTTTTTCTGATGAAAGAAACCATTCTTCGGTTCACCAATCATGCTTTTGGTTGTGAGCTTGACATCGTCGAGTAATTAGAAGAAACATGTTGATCAAAGCCCGATCAAGACAAACACGTTATAAAATGTTCATCACTGTTTCATGCATTACCAATTTCATCCAACTTTGATCTGAATAGCACCAAAAGGATCAAGGTATTTATGCCAGCCGATCCTTTAATATTCTTATTCTCTATTAAGTTCATTTTAATATTACCTTCCACATAAAATAAATTAAACAAAATTTGGAAAATCTAAGAAACCAGGGAGAGATGAATTCAAGTTTCTCAGCAGTTTCACAAGATGGTTCAATGTGTACTAGGAATAGATGGAAATTTTTGGTCTTTTATGAATTGCAATAAACTTTTTGTTTTGTTTTATTTCCTTCCACTATGAACTCTGTTGCCGCAGTCAATCAGTAGCAGCTCTCCTTCCCCCGCCTTGCCATTTTCTCTTCTGCAGCTGATGACGTTAAATTCGCTGAATAATAATTGAAAAAAAGGAGAAAAAGAATTTATTTCCCGTGGATGATCGTTACTGGAGATGTCGTGTTCCTCCTCAGCCTGAGAGGAAGCAACCCAAAACAAAGCTTTGTTGGGTACTTGTCATCTGAGGCATCTATGCTGATGACTCCTCATCTGTGGAGCTCTAATGATGGGAAAGGTAGTTCAGACTGCTTGGGGAAAGATATGTCAGGCATATTCATCCTGAAACTGGTGTTGGTGGACTAACAAGTGGGACCAGCATTAGAGGTTATCCATCTCCATTGAGAGATCCTAGTTCACTAAGCCAAAGACCGGATGTTGCTTCTCATCCGAGTCCAAGAATCCATGATAACATCTTTGATAGGCCCAGCTCTTTGAGAAGGATTAATGGCCTTCCAGTTACGGAGGAGAATCAAACATTCTTTTTGTTGATGGGCTTCCAACTGACTGTTCAAGAAGAGGAGTAGGCCATCTTTTCTGTCCTTTTATTGGCTTCAGAGAGCTTAGAGTTGTTCACAAGGAGCCCAGACATGTTATAAATTTGATGACAAGAAGCCTGACTCCCTATCTTAAGCATCCATTTTGCCACTTTTCCTTTCCGTTTACCATCTGATCAAGATGATCAATGGTCTGGAGGTTTGCGGTGATATTGCAGAAGTTCTGAGGCGCTGAAAAGTCAGGGTAGCCCAAGTTATGCAGCTCGCAAATTCGGCAGTTTAGGTTCTGAATTCTGGAGGTAGCTATGTTACTATAGCATGTCAAACGTTGGTTTCAGTTCGAGCTCAATCAGCCCTACAGCTGTAATTCCTGTTTTTAACCTCTTCCTCAAGACTGAACCAGCTAATCCAACTGCAAGGGGTCATCATGTGGAAAAGTAAAGTTTGAGAGAGCCAGACTGATGTATTACAACTTGGATAAACTACACATTGCAAGGAAGAAAATTTTTGTGCATGTCTATATGCCAAGCTTTCGTAAATGTCTGTAAACGCAACTTTTAGGTTCCTGTGTGTTTTTGTGTGTGGCAGAATTGGAACCGGGACCTTGATCAGCAGTGATTTTCCACCTTAAAGACAGACCTTCTTTGTTGGTCCAGGTTGGTTTCAGCTCACTCATAATTAATTCTTGTTGAAAAAAATCAACTGCTGAATTGCTAATGAATACGAATTTCCTGTGAGCACCTAGACTGTGGTGTAAGATGACAGGAGGCAAAAAAAAAAAAGAGTCAATGAGTAGCTTCTTCTTGAGAGCTTGAGGTATTGGTTACATGATTTCTTCTTAAGTGAAAAGTTGTTCAAAGTGTAATCAATCCATTGTATGATTTATGCCTTTACTTTATGTTAACTTTCAATCAAGCAAATCGAAAAAGAAAAAAATGATTTCGAGAGAAGTAATTTGAAAGTATTATCTTCTGTTTGATAGTTTATAAAGTGTTTCTATGAGTAGTTTTTAGCTTGAAACGGTTATAAAAGGAAACAAAATTTCTACACTTTTTTGACAAATTGTTTAAGAATCGATTTAAACCAAGAAATTGTAAGGCGTCGAAAACAAACTCTAATTTAGGACCTTTAAGAATCCCTGCATTTTTTTTCTTTTTAATTGTATTAAAGAAAAAAAAAAAATTGGGTTCTTGCAGTTAATGCATGGAGGGGCTAGGTCCTTGCATTTAATTTATAGAGGAATCTTTTCATTTCATTTTTTTAAAATTTCTCGAGTCAGTCAACCTTTCGGTTCCACCCCACAAGATATAAATTAAACTAAGCGGTCACCTTTCTTCTCCTCTTGACCTCTTCCAGAAAAAAAAAATTGATCTTCTCATTTTGTTTAGATATGGGTAAGTTTTTTGTCCCATGACGATCTCTGAAGAAAAAGAGTTATATGTTCTTGATGATTATCTGAATCTACAGGAAATAAAAATTCTTCAGCAGCAAAGTTGAACGACGGTTTTCCTGTCCAGCTCATAGATGGCAATGGAAACTTCAACGTGGATATGCTCAGACTTGCAAAAGAGAAGTAGGCCATCTTTTGTATTGGATTGCTAGCTGCAAAGAGGCGACTAAAATAATATTTTGTAGATTAAGTTCCAAAATTGAATCGAAAGAATTGACACATTGGCTGGGTACTTATTAGTGATTGGTATTTGTTTGGAAATTTTTTTATTTACCTGCACATATTTTTCAATCAGTTTTTAACATAAAAAAAAAATGCTGCAATATTCTTTTTCAAAAATTATCTCACGTGATCTCTTATCCAAACGTACTAGAGTAATTTTTTTTGGTTTCCGTCGTTCACAATCTCGTCGCAAGGCATCATTGTGCTTCGGATGTTTTGAAAGCCAACCCAGAAAGGGTGAGATGCTTGAGATATTGGCGTCCACTCTATACTGTACTACCAGCCACATATGAATGTGAGGACAACAAATCCAAAGATCAATGGCCCAGTTATCAGCTGCTCGAACAAGGTTGACCGCAGAATATCGGAAACCATCCTGTTCCATCTCCGACTCCAGAAGTCGCTCAAAGAAGTGGAGAGATCAGAGATGAGGGGAATCGAAGGGCACCTCCGGCTCCATGACCGCCCCAAGCATGAGATCCAAGCGCGCCCGAGTAAAGGTACATGCAATATAAATAAAAAATAAATGAATTTTGTTTGAAGAAAAAAATTAATTCAAAGGTGGCTATTATGAGGAAATGCGCACGCACATTTTGACAAAGTATTCGCCTTATTTAACGTGTTACATTTTTTGAGTCAACTTTCCACACTTGAAAACCAGGGATTGTACCAACCAATTCTCCATCATAAACTGCTCTTGGTATCAGCTCGCACCATTCCTACTTCCTTCCACAAATTCCATCCTCTCATCTTGGCTACATGGGTAAGTTCTTGATTCACAGGATAGTGATTCTTTCATCTATTTATGCCTTTTTTTTGGTCCCTTTATCAGCTAAAAGGTGAATATTTTCTTCAGCACAAGTTGAGGGCAACCATCCAACTCTGCTCATAGATGGAGATGGAAATTTCAACTCAAAGTTTGTAGAGGATCTGAAACTGGCTGCCGTGAGCCGTCCGGTTGCTGTAGTCTCCGTCTTCGGCGTGCAAAGTACCGGTAATACATATTTTAGTTGTTGCATCTCAAGTTGTTATTTACAAATTTCCATCCAAGTCAAAATCTATGATTTGGGACCAATTACCAGCAAGTTTTGATTTATGCAGGAAAGAGCACACTTATGAATTCTCTGTTCTCTACTAAATTCAAAGTGATGGATGCTAGCCAGGGGATGTATGAAGACCTTATTCAATTTTTAATAACACTGGATTTCTTTCTTTTTAGTTAGTAACAATGACAAATTTCATGCTTAATTATACAATCCATGTACAAGATCTCTCTCTCACTCACCTACCCTTTTAACTTCTTGTGTGTTCTTTTTGTTCTGGTTTACTTTTAATTACCTCATTAGGCATCAAACGACAAAAGGTATTTGGGTGGCAAAATACCCTTTACCAAATCCAAATGGTGGCCATGAAATCCTCGCTGTTGATACGGAAGGAAGTGATGGAATAGAGCGAGAGGTAGTTTTCAAATTTATTGTCTTCAAATGACAGAGTTAACATCTCTCAGGAAACCGTACCTTAATTACTGTAAAGAGTACTCCACTTTGCTAGTTAAATTGTCCAAATTAGATTGAATTCACTTTCTGATTCAATTTTCCTGTGTCTTTTTCCAGGATGATACGAAGTTTGAGAAACAAACTGCGCTATTTTGCTTGGCTGTTTCAAACACCGTCATAGTCAACATGTAAGCTTGGTTTTGAGGCACCACAACTCCATAACCTTTAAATTTTAGTAGCACAATGTCAAACGGTCTTGTCTTTTCCTTCTCATGATGTCCCTAAATTTGAGAAAGATAAACAGCTTTAAAAGTTAAAATCAAGTAGAATTATTGAAATTCCAAAGAGGTAAGCATTTAAAGGGTATAGTTTAAACAATTCATCTATCACTTCTCCCTTTCTTTTGGGCTTGTTAAGGTCAATAAATAAAGCAATTTGGTATTTGGTTGGTATGGATTGATATACACTTTACCATAAGCTAAACGGCTAATATGTATTTTTGAGAGAAATATATACACTAAGATGAGGTAGGGGATTGGAAGCGCATTGAGTCACATACTTCCATTGGTTATCCAGAATAGAAGGACAATTTTTACCCTTGTATACAGGGTAAATTACTTATAATCCACTGTGATTCTACATAATGCCTGATGACTTTCCTAAAATTTCAAGATAGCCATATAGCCCCCTATAATTTTATGTAAAATAAAAAATAGATGGAATGCATAATCAAGGAAGGCGTTTATACCAAATGCACAATAAAAGTACGTGTGACAAAATTTTAGTCTCCATGTAAACCTCTTATGATTTGTATAAATATCTATTTTATTCTCCTGTGATTTTTGCATTTATTCACGTAATCCCTTTATGCTTTTATATAAGGTAGTTAAGCCATCAATTGAATTAACATTTAAGTGAGGGTACAATTGGTGTTTCAATTAACGACATTACATAGGTTATTTTCCATCAAGTTTTGATTTTATATAAAATCATAGGGGGGTGAAATGGATATTTTGAAATGTTAAGGAGGTCATGTAGCAATAAACGAAACCACAGGAAAATTATGTGTAATTTACCCTTATATATATATATATATATATATATATATATCTCCTCCTTACCAACCAGAATGACAGTTGTCTCCATTTTTTAAAAAAATGAAGTTAACTCCACATTTTTTACATTTTCACTACACAAAATTTCTGATACGTTATTCAGTAATTTCATTAGCAATTGTCCACTGTTTTCATACGATTAATTAACTCAAGGTACCATAAATGTTCATACTTTTAAACTGGTAATTCAATTTCATTAAGGGTCCGTTAGTTTTGGGTGAAAATATTTTCCAGGAAAATATTTTCCTAATTTCCCGTGTTTGGTTGCACAAAAGTTACTGAAAACATTTTCCTATGTAAAATATTTTCACTCATCTTATGGAAAACAACTTCCCTTCTAAACTTACTGAAGTTGTTTTCCGAAATGCATGCATCCCGCCTGTAATATGTTCCAAACTTACTGAAAATATCTTGTAGTATGTTCTTTTTTTTTTTTAGTGTAAACAGGAGGACTCGAACCCAAAACCTCTTCCTTACACTCCCTCCCCCGTACCACCCAACCCAACCCAACCCTCCCCCTAGTATATTCAAAATAAAAAAAAAACCTCATCCTGCTCATCCTATGCTAGTAATTAATTATGTATAATAGGGACATTTTTTTCTAGAGAAACTTTCAGCAGTGAGAGTGCAAGATATATGTCACAATAAGCATTGCATGTGATTGATATTTGACACTAAATGGCCAGCAATTTGTTTATTGCTTAAGGAGATATTGTTTATTCATATATATACATTTCTCCAAGATTTTTTAAAGTTAAACAATGAGATAAATTTTCTTATTTTGCATGGGAAGAAATATGTAGTTATAATGTGTAGAAAGTAAAGATAGAGATAAAAGTGAAAATATTTCAAAAGTTAAACAAACACCAGAAAAATGAAGTAAGAAAATATTTTCAATAAGCTAACCAAACACCTGAAAATGATGAAAGGGAAATGATTTTCATGGAAAATTACTTCCACGGAAAATATTTTCCCAAGGAAAACATTTTACTTCCAACCAAACAGACCCTAAATGTAGCTGAAGTTGTTAATTTTTATGTGTGTGTCTATATACTAGCATGGACTGGCTGTGCGTAGCCCACCAAAAGATGATGCATTTGTAGTTTTGAAATTGGTTATGGAATGAGTTGTGTTTTTAAACTTTTAGTTATATTTCTAATAGATGAGAAATAAACCACCATTCAATCATCAATAACAAACCAAGCAAAGTAAAAAAAAAAAAGCCAGTCTATAGTAATTAAACTTTCAGTGGAACATATATTTAGAGAAGCAAACTCAAGTCAAAATGTAGGTCATTCGTATATTACATTAAAGTGATAGGGTAATAGATCATAATATTATAGGGCAATGTTCAATTATTTACATTCGTATTATTTGAGTTGCTTTTCCTTTTCATTTAGAACATCTACTATCTAATCATTTAGAACCAAAAAAATAAATATAAACTAAAGTAACTTGCTTGCCGTCCGCTATGCCTAAACTATCAACTAAATATTTGACTAAACTAACTCAGTAGTTCGCAATAAGACTATAGGATAGAATGATGATAGCCAGAATCAACAGGTACTTATAGTAAAAAACA
This sequence comes from Coffea arabica, assembly GCF_036785885.1. Taxonomy (NCBI): domain Eukaryota; kingdom Viridiplantae; phylum Streptophyta; class Magnoliopsida; order Gentianales; family Rubiaceae; genus Coffea; species Coffea arabica. The sequence continues at coordinate 6,306,870 of NC_092315.1, forward strand.
TGGCACTTCTATATGATCCGCATGTATAAATTAACAAATATATATATGTGTAGGAAGAGGCTGTAACGCTAGCAGTGCACTTTACTTTAGACTGGGCAAGATTTGCTAGTTAACAGCAAGAAGAGGGAGGGAGGGGAAAGGATGGCCCTATCTCGTTTGAATGATACTAGTAGTATAGCTAATAGCAGTAATTGTTACACTGCTCCTACTAATGCTATAATCAACAATATCCGAAGTAGATCAATCAAAGTATTTTAAAGATTCTAACCAATCTAAACTATTGTCTTAATCATTCTTTACAAATCAAATCGAAACTGTCTCTAAGACAATTCATCTAACAAATAGTAAACAATAACAACAGTAGTTCAAGACAAACCTGCAAACCAAGACCTTTGTGAATATGCTACTATTTGTTGATTTTCAAAATCTGTGAAAAGAGATAAATTATCTGATGAAGGCAAATTTATGAAAACAATGATATAGCAAACTTGCAACTAATTATCTAATGAAGACAAATTTATGAAAACAATGGTACGGCAAATAATTTTTTATTGTTATACCCTTCTATCCAAATGCAATTAAAAAGGGAAAAATTAATCAAATTACTGGTGATTCTCTATCCATGCAACATTTATTTTGTGTTTTCGATGCAAATAAAACAACTAAAACAAATAGAAAATTCCCTTACCAAAGAGCACCGTGAGCATTGGTTGATTAATATTGGTTGTGAGCACTTTTTCTCCAAGAAAGAAACGTGTGTCTGAAAGCTTCCAAAGCAGGTTATGCTTTTCATCTGAAATCGAACACTAAGGAACACCAAAAGAATCTGAAACCGAAGAAATCAAAAAGACCAAAATGGAAGATTGCAAGCAATTAAGGCTTCAACTCATATTGTAAGAGTGAGATTGCCGTTTGAGTGCCTTCCCAATTTTTTGGCTCATTTAATTGAAATTGAAACGGTAAAATGAGTGGTAAATTAATGTAAGGGTTAAAGCCCTTTGAGTGCCTTCCCAATTTTCTGGCTCATTTAATTGAAATTGAAAAGGTTAAATGAGTGGTAAATTAATGTAAGGGTTAAATGTGTCCATAGGTATTTGTATCATATGCATCACTGATTTCAACCAAGCACTCATATTCCTAAACCAACCCTCCATGGTTAAACATATACCAAAGGCACACGATCAAGTAGTCAATTGCAGATGACAATTGTTTGTGAAGGTAGTGTTAAAATAATAAACCAATCAAAGAATGCCAAGCCAGTTTATGTTGTTCACATGGCACTTATTGATGGAAGTAGTCTTAGGTTATAATATAGTAGTTAGATATATATTCCCCTTAAAATCTACTCATCGAAGGCGGTACTTCATAGTTCATACAGCATATTAAGACAGCTTTTTATTAATCAAACAGGAAGTGTTATACTGTTAATCTTAATAATGGAGGGAATCAGCCACTCTTACGAACTGTATTTGAGGTAAGCAACTTTCATGGCTCAATAATTTGTTGGTGTTTCTGGTACAGTATTATCTCTATAACAGTGTACCCCTCAGGTAATGATTAGAAAATTTTGTACTCCGCGGAAAGTGAATCTAGTGTTTGTTCTCCGTGACAAAAACAAGGTATAGATTATTAATTCCTTTTCTATTTTTTTGATATTCCGTTGATTAATTAACTAGTGCTTAATCACAACAATTCATCTTATAAATTGTCTTGAATCTAGTGCCCTCAGCATAAGTTGGAAGAACAGTTGAAAGCAGGAATGTATAAGGTAAAAATCATCTGTGGTTGTTGTAAATTCTCATGACATCGTGCTACTAATGTTTTATATATTTTGTAGATATGGGAAGAAATGAAGAAGCCCAAAGCACAGCTGAATGCTTCACTGGAAGATTTCTTCAATGTAAGAGCTGCAACTTCTAATAATCTTTGCCCATCTTTTTTCCCTCTTTTGGCTCTGAATTCTGTTCTTTATTTTGTGTAAACTGGAGGACGAAAACAAGAAAGAAACAAAAGCAGAAATTAAATAAACCTAGAGCATGAAACTTGTATAGTTTTTCCCAAGAATACTTTATCCTCCAAATCTTGAGTCGATCTACAACATGACATGAGCTCCAAAGTGATATAATTAAAACAAAATCCGAAAATAAATGACTGAATAAAACAAAATCAAAATTTGAGAACCTAAATCAAAATCTTAGTTGGTATATCTTGTGTGATTTATCGGCTTGTGATTGCTCAGATTGAAGTGGTAGCACTATCGAGTTTTGAAGACAAGCCAGAACAGTTTGAAAATGAGGTACTTATACTTCCAATACTCCATTCTCTCTTAGAGTACGAATATGGTGTTTACTGTACCTCACATACTAGTCTATCGATGTGTGTGGTCTGCTTTTTTTATGTTATTATTATTATTTGGCGATTTTTGGTCATGGTTAACCTTTTCGTCTTTTTTTTTTTCAATAAAATTTGATATTCCATTGAGAAGGTTGCCGGTCTGAGAGAACGGATTATCTCCATTTCTACATCTGGTGAAGGTGCTGCAGGGAGTACGCCAGCCTCGGGTTTTGCTGATTATGCAAAGAAAATCTGGGACCAAATTAAGGAGGACAAGGACCTTGACTTACCTCGTTACCGAGTAAAACCATTAATGAATTGATTATCAAGTTACTGTAGTAGCAGTCTTGTATACTGTTTTCAGTTTCTTGCAATGTTAATTAATATTCTGTTTTCAATTAATTGGTAGATCATGGTTGCTGAAATACGCTGTAACGCAATTGCTGAAGAGAAGTATCAGAGTTTTTGCAAGAATAGGGTAACAAGCATACCATTCTTGGTTTTGATTTGGATTTCACAGGACACATATACATGTATGCTTGACCATAATAATGAATTACTGTAATTTCGTTGAAAATGGTTCCCAGTCCTGGCTTCAAATTGAGAAGGATGCAATCAAAGTGCAAGGCTTTGGCGCTAAAGTCAGTCAAATAATTGACATTTATCTGTCTCAGTAAGTGTGCCTTGCAATATCCTTAGGATTCTCAAGTTTTTAGAATTGATGCTCTTTATGGTAATACTGTAAAATTCCTTGGAATGATGCTGTATTCATGTTACGGATTTCTCAATTACAATTTTATCTTAAATATGTCATGACCTAAAAGGTACTATAGTTACTTTTTCCCAAAAAAAATACTCTCCAGAAAGTGTAATCCAAACCATTATTCTATGTGCATGGTGTGATTGTAAATCTCACAAAGAAACTCGGATCCCAAAAAAATAAAAATAAAAATCCTTTGCATTGCTGATTGTGTACTCATATTTTTCGATAATTTGGATAGTTAAATCTATCATGAGGTTACTGATGATTGTTCAAAGCTTTTATCCAGGTATGATGAGGAAGCTCAACACTATGATGAGACCAAAAGGGACGCAAGCAGGAAGCAGCTAACTGAAGACATCATGAAGGTACCCTAGGAATTGTTAACCTTTTTCTTACTTATTTTGCAATTCTTTTGGGGCACCACACACCATAACAACTATTTAATCAAATATCTTCATGCAAGAATCTGCCAGTTTGGTTCTCTTTTCTCAAAAGGTAAAAATGCAGTTGCTAGTAAAATGGGATAACTTTACAAGCCTCCCTTGAGAACTCTACCAATTTCGCTGATGAGTATTTTTTAAGTTTTCAATGCTAGACTTACCTCCCTTATTTTTGAATTTATGCAGTCACAAAGTCAGCTAGCCCATGTAAACAAAAGCTACATAAAAGTTCAAAAAGGAAATGCTAAAAAGTATGTCTATTACTAATTAACTTATTCCTACATGCATGGTCTATAAAATGATGAAGTTGCACAAAAGTTAACTATCCAATGCCATATATCATAAACTATAAGTTCATGATTCAATGAAGAGCGTTACAATGACATATTAGTGAAGCTAAATTTGATCTACAACTATTATTCATTGATTGAAAATTCAGCTATATATTATTTGTTCTCCGCTAAATTTGTATATTCATTGCTTAAAGAGTTCAAAATGCTTTAGGTTGTTAAGCCAACCTACCTTTCTGTGGTGGAACATATGAGGCATCAAATTCTAGAAAAATTCGAGGAAGCAGCCATGGATGAGTTAAAGGAAAACGGAGTACTCGTGGCTATGAACACCAACAAATACATCAATCGATTCAAGAACCAGCTCAAAGGTACGTATTATTACTAGTAAACTGCGTCATAGTCATACATCACCTTTGAGTCCTTTATGATTTACTCCACGGTTCAGATATGCCCGAATTTACATTGAAATTTCATGTATAACTTTGTATTTTTAGATGCTGCTGTCAAACAAGCAAACTGGAATCAATATGCAGGACAATTGATCCAACTGGAGTCAGAAATAGACCACGCCATAAAAATAATTCGTGACACGAATGAACTGCTGGAACAGAAAAAGGTAAGGAAGCTACAAATTAATGTATCTATTTAGGAAGTTTGCTGATGAAATCATCAATGATCATCTAGTTTCTAAGTTGGCTGGAGTATAAGTCTAACTTGGTTGTTTAATTGTCTGACTTTCCAGAAAGATAAACGAGCGTTTTGGTTTAAACTTGGATCAGTTGGGACAGGTGCGCTGACTGCTGCCACTGCTGTGGGTAGTCTAATTTTGGCAGTAGCACTCGGTTAATCTGGAAAGAACTGCTGGACACGAAATTATTAGAGGTAATTATTTCCTAGCTATCTGTTTAATATTTTTTTAAAGTAAAATACCTTTTATCAGAAATAGATAAAAAAGCGTTTCCAATGAGAAAAATCTTAAGTTCCATGGCATTTAAAAAAAAAAAATCTGCAAAGATTTCTCAAGTTTGTCTCAAAACATATATTGCTCGTTCTAACCTTTCATCAAATTAGTTTCTACACGATATAATTTAGTGGAGCCAATATTATACCCTTGCCAATTTCTCACTTAACATTATCAATTGTTACGATGAACGCTAGATTGGACAGCAATGGCATGCCTGCAAGCAATAAGATTCAATTATATCACACAACAGTTGTTAGAACTTCTAATTGTAATTTCTAATTAGCTTAATTATTAGATGTGTTTCTGTGACAGATTCACAACATTGACAAGATTATACTGGTTGTCATTTGTTGCAGGCCATTCTTACCGGCAGTCAATATCAAGAATACAAGACTTGAAGATTGTTGTTTGCTATTATTGTCCCTTATTTGCGTGCCGGTTTTCACTGTTTGTTTTGTTTTCTTTGAAGGATTTTTTTTGTGCTCTTCCAGGGGCTTTGCTTTGAGTTTGGGCAACTCAATTTTTATCTTTCTTTTCTTGATAAGATTGTTTCTTCTAAAGGCCTCATTTGCGACATTGATGTTGTTGGTTATAATAATGTTTGTGGACAAAATATAAATTTGCAGATTGATTGTAATTGGGCTAAGGAAACATGCTTAGTTTGTTTTTCTGATGAAAGAAAATTGCTTAGGTTCACCAATCATGCTTTTAGTCGTGACCTTGATATCGTCGAGTAATTAGAAGAAACATATTGATCAAAGCCTGATCAAGACAAACACGTTATTCATCTTAGATGGAGTAAATAAATGTTTATGTTCAACCAGCTTGACAAAATAATAAATCCTGGAAAACAGATCAGTGTGAAGCTCGGACTTGATCATAATAGGGGCTGCCGCTAGAGAGTTTGGACTTGATCAACTGAGGATGGATGAATTCAAGTTTCTTAGCAGTTTCAGAAGATGGTTCAATGTGTACTAGGAATAGATGGAAATTTCTGGTCTTTTATGAATTGCTGTATTTTTTTTTTCTTTGTTTTATTTCCTTCCACTAGGAACTCTGTTGCCGCCAAAGACTGTTAAACTGCAAAAGGGCTCAAATATAATTTCAAAAATTTGATTTATGGATCTTGGTTTAAATTTTCAGACTAAATGGGTCTTTGGGTCTTGCAGTATGTGGCTGGATATGCAGCTCTTTGTTTGAGAAATTTTTACAACTGCAAAATAGTCACTTTTGTGTAACTAATTCTTGGCTTAATTATTTTCCCAAACTTTTGGTCCACTAATTCCTTTATGGACATAGATATGGTTTGATACCAATATTTCAAATATTAATAAAGGACTGCGACCGAAAATAAAGACTTTATAATTAAAGACATATATGTAACTTCTATTAATTGTGGGTGTGCCTCAGTCACTAGTTATATTAATATAGGTACACAATGGGAGCTTGCTTTTTCTGTGCAATTCAATAGGTTATTCAATTCAGTTTTATTTTTCTTTTGATGTTTCATCTTACATAATCACTCCTCTTTCCATACCGATGGTTAGGTAATTTTAGAGTTTTATATGAACTATTCAATTATTTCAGCAACTTAATTTGCTTTTATATTTTTTTTTAATAAATGACATGGGTCATTTCGTTGATTCAGACCACAAATATCCTAATAAGTAAATTAGAAAAGAAGACTTAATAATGTGGCTATGGGAATTGTAAGAAGAAATTTAAGATGGTAGGCCCTAGCATTGTCGTGCACTTCTTGATGAACAAGACTAGATAGGAATTTCATTTAGGGCAAATTACACTTTACCTCCCTATGGTTTAGTATTTTTTATACATAACCTTCATATGGTTTCAAAAACTATACATAACCTACTCATAATTTAGATTAAAATATCAAAGTAATGAAATTTGCAATTCGTAACGAAATCACCTAAAATGTCAAAACATACCTCTATGTAAAGTTGAAATTATTTATTAACCACAGGAGGGTTATGTATATATTTTGAAAATTATAAGGGGGTTATATAATAAAACATTAAACCATGAGAGGATTATATGATAAAATATAAAATTATATGGGGTTAGTGCGTCATGTATATTATATTCATATATTTTGATTACTTCAACCATTTTATTTTTTAAATAAAAGTAATTTCGACATTTTCAAAAGTTCTATTACGAATGATCATTTCCATCACTTTAACACTTTAATCCAAACCATGAAAGGGTTATGTATAGTTTTTGAAATCAAAGAGGATTATATACAAAAAAATACTAAATTATGGGGGGTAAAATGTAATTTGTCCTTTCATTTATGTTTCTTGGGTACATCTAATTGATAGAAAAGGCTCGGAGTCTTCGACCCTTTACGTTTTCTCATCTATTTCTGCATTGCTATGAGTTGCGATTCAACGTATACATCCCCTTTCTCAGTTTTTTTGTCCATTATTTGTAGACCATATATGTAACTTAGTCCTTTTACCCTTTAATGTTGTTTTCAACTCTTCTGAGTTTAAATCTTTCAATCAAAAATGATGGACCCAAACAATAAACAAACATAAACCCACATGAACAATCAGGAAAAAACGATATTGAGGCAAAGGAAATTCTTCTTTTGTTAACCAGAGGAGGGTACGACTTTCTTTCAAATCTTCTCACAAAAAAAAAAAAAAAAGATGAACCGAGAGACTACTATTCTAATCACAATGCCTTGCATATTACAACTACCGCTAGTAATAAGGGATTCAATCCCACGTGACCACTCTAATAACCAAACAATAATACTAACCAATCCACCAATGCCACATGGCAACATAAATAAATAACCAAAGGCTTGATTTATATTTCTACAAAGAAGTTTCTCAATTTAGGAATCCAGCCTAATTGGACACATGCCATTCGTGTTGAAACCTTAGGTCCTCGCAAACCCCTAATTCTTAAGGGAAGGAAGAAACCATGTGAAGATGACCTCTAAGAATCTTGATTCATCGAGTTAGAAGAAATTCCATATTTTGAATAAATTTACTATTTGCATTTATATAATATATATATGTATGCATGTATGTATTCATTTAAAAATATCTGATTGTCATTTAGTCAATGAGTAGCTTCTTCTTGAGAGCTTGAGGTATTGGTTACATGATTTCTTCTTAAGTGAAAAGTTGTTCAAAGTGTAATCAATCCATTGTATGATTTATGCCTTTACTTTATGTTAACTTTCAATCAAGCAAATCGAAAAAGAAAAAAATGATTTCGAGCGAAGTAATTTGAAAGTATTATCTTCTGTTTGATAGCTCATAAAGTGTTTCTATGAGTAGTTTTCAGCTTTTTGAAACGGTTATAAAAGGAAACAAAATTTCTACCCTTTTTTAACAAATTATTTAAGAATCGATTTAAACCAAGAAATTGCAAGGCGTCGAAAACAAGCTCTAATTTAGGACCTTCAAGAATCCCTGCATTTTTTTTTCTTTTTAATTGTATTAAAGAAAAAAAATTTGGGTCCTTAATGCATGGAGGGGTTAGGTCCTTGCATTTAATTTGTAGAGGGACCTTCTCATTTTTTATAAAATTTCTCGAGTCAGTCAACCTCTCGGTTCCACCCCACAAGATATATCATTGTCTACGTAAATTAAACTATGCGGTCCCTATAACTCGTGCTTGGGGGGGGGGGGGGTATAATTTTTTTCAAGTGTTAACTAATAAATAAAGGAATGATTTTGAGCCAATTGAGTTGACCTTTACTCACAGCTTCGAATTTTTGTGCCTTACTATAATTCTATGTATGCAGGTAAGAGTACGATTCTGAATCATCTCTTTGATACAAAATTCAAAGAGATGGATGCTCAGAAGGGAAGGCATGAATCAACTACTTCTTGCATCATTTATTAGTTGTTTAGCCATTTCACTGAAGTATTTTTATCCTGTGGTTCTGTTTCAGGTCTAGGACTACCAATGGTATTTTTGTGGAAAAAGTATCATTACCACAAGGTTGCTTTCTTGTCATCGACACGGAGGGTTTTGATGGAGCAGAAAGAGAGGTGATTGCCAATTTTCAAATTCATTGTCTATGGAAATTATAATAGTTTCTTGTGTCCAATACTAAGATGTTTAATTATTTTTTTTTTAAGAAATACTGCATGGATATTTCTTTAATTAATTCAAAGGCGACAAAATACTTTTAAGTGGATTGCTAGCTGCAAAGAGACGACTAAAATAATATTTTTTAGATTAAGTTCCAAATTGAATCAAAAGAACTAAAATGAACAAGAAACCCTTTATTAACAAGAAACCCTTTACTTGTTTGATTGCATAGTTTTCCCCGTTATTTTCAGGATGACATGTCCTTTGAGAGACAAACAACAGCTTTGACATCAGCTATCTGTGATACCCTGATCTTCAATATGTAAGTTGTTGTTAAAGCACACTCCCTCAATTGTATCTTTTACAATGTGGCCCTATATATGCTTCAAAGTTTCTCTTCTCTGATGTAAGTTGAGATATCTCCTGCTCAAGCTATACATTTCCAGCCAGATCAATAAAAATTTCTATTGTCTGAGAGCTATTTCAATTATTTTTTAAGCGAAGAAAATAGTTTTTGTTTGCCAAAAGCAGAGGCCTCAGTACTTCAGGTTCGCAAAACATCCGGAGAGCTAAATGTGATTGTTTCGAATATGACAACTCATACAAAATTATAAATTTAATTTGATGATATGAATTTCTTTGGTTTTAGACGAACTCCACCATTTAGACCTTTCTTGTACTCAAGTTATGACCATGAGCTTCTCATTTTTTTTTTCCATTAATTGCTTAATTTTGACTTAAATAATTTGCTTCAAAATACCAAATTCTTTTACTAATTGAGAAATGTTTCGGAACCAAACAGGTGGTGTACTAGCATTGGTCTAAGGCGCCATGATTTAGTTTTAAGGACTGTATTTGAGGTACCCCACTTGTTCCATTGTTAGCGTTTCAATGGTGTAATAGTTGTTCTTTTAGTCGAAATCCAATTGCTGTGTTTTCTTTTCTATCACTCTCCTTGATCCTTTTCATGGCTTGTGAACAAGAAAATGGCCAGACAATGAAATATACTTGTTCCTTTTCAGGTCACGATTGGAAGAATCAGTACCCAACGCAAAATTAATCTGGTGTTTGTTCTACGTGATAAAACAAAGGTACGGATTCCTTCTCCAGTCCCCCATTTTTGCTTCTTTTCACCTTCATATTTATTTTCAAGTTTTAACCTTGATATTTCGTCTCTCATCGTTTCGGGAGCTAGAGCCCATTGGAAGAATTAAGAAGGCAATTGGAAAATCGACTTGAGGAGGTAGAACTCTAGAACTAACCATCGATTGTTATGGCTCATAATCCGCAAAATTCAATGCTTTCCAATATCTTATGATAAATGTAATTCGTGTAGATATGGTGCCAAATACCCATTCCACAAGCTCAAGGGAGAATTTTACTGACTGATCATTTCAAGGTGACATGATGAACTCTTCCCTTATTTTATAGTTCTTTTTTTTCCATTTAAATTCCTTACCCCAAAATTTCAAACTTGATTTGCCTTACGTATGGACCGTTAAGGTTTGAAGAATTAAGTTGGTCATACCAGATCAATCATTTCCTGATATTGTTGAACTTCTATTTACTGTTTGGAGTAGCGTTCTTGTAGGTATCCTTTTGGGTTTAGTTCCATTTTTAACTTTTCAATCATACCTTAATTCTCATTTATTTATAAATGAGATACTTTAGTCCCTAAACTATAAAATCATCCCATTTAAATACAATCGTTAATGGAATTCTCAAAACTAACAAAAGTTAGTGACATGACTAGCAAATAAGGTTAAACAATAAATATAGAAAATCTCAAAATTAGAGGGAAGAAAGGAGTTTAGGGACCAAAGTGAAAATTGGGATATAGTTTAGGGCTATAGTATCCTAATTTAGAATTCAACAACTAAAGTAGGAATCAAAATATGGTTTCAAGATGAAAATATCCCAATATAGAATTTAGAAATCAAAGAGAATCGAGACAAAGTTGGAGGGTGCAGAATGGAATTAATCATATCCCTTTAACCTTTCATGTTTTGACTTTCAGCTTGAATATGTTACTCCTTCTATAATGTTCTCATAAAATAAAATACTAAACTTATATATGTAGATGCACTACTATGGATCACAATTCACAGACCTCACAAGTTAAGAATTGTCCGATTCAAACTCGTCGATAAAATTCTTTTATGTTTTGTTGTAAAATCATACAAATCGAGTGTAAAGTTGAATTTGTCAACTTATATAACTAAATTTGTATAAAATACAAGATTACACTAAAACTGTACTAATTTATATCCAATGTACTAGTAATTACATAAATCGGTTTGAACTGAACAATTTTACAACTTGTGATCAGACCTTCATCACCGTAACATTCTTGTTGCTGCAATCGTTTATCGAATTCATTAATTGATTCTGCATGATATGCATAAAGATTATATTAAAAGTACAAGTTATATTCGTCATAGTATTTTTTGGCGATTAGCATATATACTTTGTCACAATGTTCTAGGTATGATAAAGAAACTCTAAGATACGACGAAACAATAAGGAATGAAAGAAGAGAGCAGCTGATCGAGAAATTGTTGAAGGTATGCTCTTAAGTGCAAGTGTTTTGCCTATTTGCCTATTTGTGTAACCTCAATAATTCCATTTTACACACAAAATCTTATACCACGTTCTTATTTTATTCTCCAAACTTCAATTTTGAACGCTTTACACCTTAATCTCTCTTAGAATTATCCCATTTACCTAACCGTGCACATAATGTACACCTCATCCACTCTACTAGATGGTAGTGTATTATCATCATCTCATAATCCCTATCAATCATGTAAAAAATGTGTTGTATGCACAGTATGCTATTCCTTTAATTAACCCTATACATTGGTTGAATTTAAGTGAGACAAAGCTAAAAGATTAGCATACGAAGTTAGAATGGCGTACAAGTTTGAACTGCAAAGTAAAATTAGTCCTTAATTTTATACCCTTTCTTTTCTGTTGAATTCTTTTTACAAAGAAGTGGATGCATAGAGATGTTGTTGATTGCTTTATCCTCTTAAAACTATTAGGTTATTAAGCCAACCTACCTGACTACGCTGGAACACATAAGGAACGCAGCTCTAGAAAATTTCAAGCATGCAGATTACACCAATGATTTCCTCGTCCAACTCGATGACAAATTCGCAGGTATTGCTAAATCTTTTATATGTTTGTTCACCTTCTTTGAGTGATTCATTTTTCCATTTTCATCTAGTTTGATTTTGAGGTATACAATCAACATGCACGATTTGCAAGCAACATTCTGATTATTTTTAGTGGGAAGTAAAATAAAGTCCGTGCCAATACCAACTATTTGTTTAAATAATTTATCTTGGATACAATGTCAATTTAGGAATTGGCAACCAACTGTTTGTTTAAATAATTTATCTTGGATACACTGTCAATTTAGGAATTCTTACATCTTTAACATGTATGCACGGTGTAAGTCAACATTTAATTGCAGTCCAAATTTTCTTTTAGTAACAGTAAGCAATAGAAGCCACATTTTTTTTCTGTCTTTGCAGATGTTGCTATTGAGCAAGCTAACTGGAATCACACAGCTAAACAACGTCAAATATTACTGCATGATATGAATGTTTACAAAGACAGGGTTGATGTCAGTGAAATTTTTGACCCCCTAAAGGTACAAAGACAGGTTATAACTGCTCCCTAGTCAAACAATTAGCTTTGCTTCTCTCCAAAAACTCCATATGTGAAACTGGTAAAAGTAAGACATACATCCAAGGTAAGGTCCATTGGTTATTAGATTTTTTTAACAGGCATTGTTAATAAATCTAACTTACCACGTATATATACATATTAACAATTATTACCTTTCCTTGCATTTATATACTTTTTCTATTTAATCTTACCTACCCTTCATTATATTTATTTATTTTCCGTAATTAATCTTACATTTCTGAAAATATGACACCTGAAATATATTTTTGCGAGTACCTTTTAAACAGACCCTTAATTATTGCATTTAAGAATCTACCAAATTGTCTCAAATCTTGTTAAGGTATTTAAAAAAGAAGCCAATTAACTATAATTTATGAATTGTTGTTGTTTACTTTTATGGGGAGAGAAATTCTCTCCCTAGAATCTAGAATAGGCCGATTTTATTTTATTTACTTTATTTATTATTTGGCAAAGAATAGCTCGATTTACTATTTAAGAGTTGATAGGGTAGTAGGAAAATCTACAGTCAATTTTCTTTCATTGCTTAAAGTTTAGCACATCATAGTTCAAGCTAGAAGGGTCATTGAACATGCGACTGACAAGATCTATCAAATGTTTTGGGACCAAACTATCTTATTTTAAATGATGGGACTAATATTTGTCAAAAATACGAGAGAAATGCCATTCTATCCTACTTTTTGAAGTTACTCTATCTGGTATCTGATTAGTGGCAACAAATTTATTTAATATTCTAACTACATTGCTGAAGAAATTAAAAGCTATTTACAAGTTTGCAAATATCATATATCAATCTTGACCACTTCATATATGTTGAAGCAGAGATGAATCAGGTATATATATTTTGCAATTGGCACGCAATAGGCTGAGTTATATCATAAATCTGACTTAAGTAATAAGGTTAAATGACATTATCAATTTGCAATTGCCATATAAATAGGTTGACTGTATTGCCTAATTGGATTCAATTCTCTGACTTTTCAGCTGGGAGCTAAGCAGAAGTTCTCATGGTGGGATCTGGCATTTTCCATGGTTAATTTGCTCTGGTTAGTGAGGTTAACCTTTGCAATACTTCCTGTTATTGGTGAGTTTATCAAGAATTTATTCATGAAAAAATAGTATTATTAATATTTCCAAGAAATGTCTGGAACAAATTTATAGCTTAATTATGATTGTTGTATTTTGCCTATTGTTCTTAGAACAAATAACTTGACATTTTTTCCCATTTGGATACTATTATTGTGCCTAAGCCCATAAAGGGTTCATGTTTCACATAGAAAGATCATCAATTTTTCTTTCTAACTGAGAAGTATCTTGCAAGTTATACTAGCAGTCAAAAGTTTTCTTAATTGAGCCGATCAAGAGACATCGGATGGTATGAGAAGAACAAGAAAACTCTTGGTAAATCTGCCATTCATTCTTCCTAAATGAAATTTCGATTGTAGCAGTGGAATGAGGATCCGCAGTTGGCAGGATTATTCATGAAAGAATTTGGGGGTCATAATTTAATTGAAAAGACAGATTTTAAGAATTCTAGGGGAGGCAATCGTTAAATAATAATAATATTTGTTAAATTGATACATTTTACAATTCTTTGGTTTCAACCAATCATGTTTTCTATATCATCAATAACAATTCGTCTGCTATAACTTTTCTCTTTTATTTTTTCAGAAGGCGATTTCATTTGACCGAAATATTACTATTCCATATGCTGTGTGAATTCTTTTCTTTTGGAGTCCATGATTTCCTTTTTCCCAAGAGGAGTAATTAATTTTTTTTGTATAAATTACATTATCTTATTTTATTGCATCAATACTAATGATCCAAAATACATCAACAATGCCATAAGATATAAACCAAAATACACATAGCAGTGTTATACTCAATGCTTAATCATACTTAATCATCTAAAAGATTAGAGAAGCATAAATAGTCACTTGCCATAAACTTCGGTCTGACAAGTGATAATGTGGGAGACCAAAAAGTGGGGTATATATATTAACAATGAGAGGGAGATCTTAGTCTCAAGCCAAGACCTCCCTCCCTTTGTTTTTATTTTATTTTTGAAGAGATAGAACTAACAAAGAAAATACTAAAGAAAATGAAAAAATAAATTAATAAAAAACTTTAATTTAAAGAATCTCTAAATTTCTTTATTTTTCTCAATATCATGAACAAGATTTAATAATAACATTAATTATTAATGGAACAAACGAGGGGTTAGGTTTGAGGGTCGATTGGGGGTGAGAGAGGTCCCCTTTTTCAAAAAAGGGAGGGGTGCCTCCTCACAAAGGGGTCACAGTGACTAAGCTCGGGCGACTGTTTACCAAAAACATAAGTCTCCGCAAAGTTGTAAGACTATGTATAGGGGCTGACGCTTGCCCAGTGCCGGAAGGTCAAGGAAGTTGGTGACCTGATAACAGGGGAGCCGGTGACCGAAGCCCCGATGAACGGCAGTCGTAACTATAACGGTCCTAAGGTAGTGAAATTCCTTACTTTCATTTGTTTATTCATTCAATTCACAGTCAAAAAGAGACAGAAAGGGAAGGGCTTATATTCGAATCCCCATATAAATTCATAGAAGTATGACAAATGAAATATAGCCTTATTTCATAAATATCCAATCAATATCTAATATCACATATACATGCCTTTATTCCATAATGTAAACCAAGCACCCATCTTAGATTCAATCGAATTCGAGAATCAATTGTCGAAACATCTACAGGAGTTTACTTATTTATAGCCATTCAATTACGTATACCTAACCTATCTGAACCAACCTATTTTTATGAATTCTGTTTTTTGTAAACTCTTTTCCCCCTTCCCCCTTCCCCCTTCTTTATCATTATTCCGCCGGATCCAATTTAAATGGACAAACAAATTGGTTAGTCCAAATCAAAATATTTTAGTGAAAGTTTTTCCTCTTCTAGTATTTATTAGCAAGGGTTTTCCTCTTTTGTAGGGTTATTTAGTGAGAATTTTCTTCCAAACGATATTCTAATGGGATTTTTTTAAAGCGTTTGTCATTTTTTTATTAGATTCAACTGTTTTCTCGTATCTATGTGTAAAAATATATATAAAAACTAGGGCAAATTATATTTTACCCCCTATGATTTAGCATTTTTTTTACATAACCCTCCTATGGTTTCAAAAGCTATACATAACCCCCTCATGATTTTGATTAAAGTGTCAAAGTGACGGAAATAGTCATTCGTAACGAAACTTCTAAAAATGTCGAAATTACCCTTATAAATACATGACACACTAATTCCATATGATTTTTATATTTTACCATAAAATCCTCTTATGGTTTAATACTTTATCATATAACTCCTTTATGGTTTTCAAAATATACACATAACCCCCCTTGGTTAATAAATAATTTTCAACGTTACATAAGGGTATTTTTGGCATTTTAGGTGACTCCGTTACAAATGATCATTTCCGTCACTTTGACACTTTAATCCAAATCATGAGGGGGTTATGTATAACTTTTGTAACAATAGGGAAATTATGTAAAAAAATGCTAAACTACAGGGGGATAAAGTGGAATTTGCCCTAAAAACTATGGAATATATTGAACATTGGGTGATGAATATATAACGCGATCAACTGTTTCTTTTTACCCGTCAGCCATAAGTTATGCATAAATGGAGAAGAAAACTGAATCCAACTTCATACCATCACCGACATGACCAAACCATTACAGTTTTAGAGGTATTCTCCTAATCATATTCAAGGTCCGAATTTTGAACATGATAACTGAGATTAGAAAAGGTGTGGATTAAACTTTTAGAGGGTCTTCACTTAGTCGGATTTAAATTGTAGACTCAATATTTTATGCCCTACCCAGTGGCGGATAGAGGATATGTCCTTCCAGTAGGGCCACAAAGCGACGAACTTGCCCTTCTCAAACCCATCAATGCAATAAGTAGGAAGGGACCTGGCTGGGGCAGAAGTTAGGTCCGTACTTATTGTTTGCCCGCTATATTCAATTATGGAGCAAGTCCCGGAGAAAGACATGGAATGTCCGAATTCTTTGCCCTTGCGCACTCGACTTCAATTTACAAGAACCCCTTTACTTAATTGCTAATTGCAGTTTGCTCATGATAAACTTTTCAATCACCATTTAAACCAGTTCTCAAGCTCTTGTGCGCAAAAGCAGACACAAATTTTTAGCTAAAAAACTGTTCAAGCGCTATACTATTTCTTTCAACATCTATTTTGGTCAAATAGTACATAAAAAATTCTCTATCTAACAACCATAAAATCCATCATAATACTAGTTTCTCCACTAAAAATTACCTGTTACGTGTTGTAATACAAAAAATGATGAACTTAACTTCGATCGAATAGACATTTTAGGCTAATTGAAGTAATTAAATAAGTTTCTACAAGCTATAGAGCTAATTATATATGAATCTGTAACTATTAGCAAAAAGTAAAAATTTAGAAGATTCAAGCAAAAATTGGGATGTAAAACAAATAAAAGATTATGTTCCAATTTTTTAGTAACAAAAGCAGAAAGGAGGAAGTATTAACATGAAAGAATGACTGAAATTTAAAATTAGACCTGAATTAAATATGAGTCTCGGGTCTCATTAGACTCAAACCCGATATAGGTCCGACTCTTAAATTACCTATATATATAATGATATAAATATATATAATATTTATATATTGATATATTGATATTATATATAATAATATATCCAAATATATTATTAATAAATACTAAATATACACAAATTATAAAACACAAAAATACATTTGAAGATTCCTCTACTAGCTTTCTTGAGAGCCAATATTAGTAATGCATAATTGAAACTTCAACTTTTTTTATTGGTTGAGTAAATTTTTGTGTTGCCATAATAATGGTAGATTTCTTTTTTGTCTAGAAATACAAATCATCAAAATATATTTGGATTCAAGTCACAAAGTTATGAAGAAGTTCCAATCTTTGAAAATGTATTGGATTTGAAAAATTCTTAGGTTATATGCTTTTTAAGAACTATTACTTGTTCATGATTAGTTTTAATGTTATTGTCCTATGAATATTAAATTAGTTTTACAACTCAATAGTTGTAGTAATTATATTAAAAAAATTGAAAAGCAATAAGTGAGATTGGACTAAACCTGAATAAGATTCAAAACTAGGATATTTTGTGAACTAAGATGATCATCACATTTATTAACTCAAAACTCACGGCCCGAAACCTGAATGTGTTACAAATTAAATGAATTGAATCTGAACTCATAAAAACGCGGAGCATATGATCCAATTGAGAGGCCTATTCATAGTGGAAGGAAATAAAACAAAACAAAAAATTTACGGCAATTCATAAAAGACCAGAAATTTCCATCAATTCCTAGTACACATTGAACCATTTTCTGAAACTGCTTAGAAACTTGAATTCATCTATCCTTGGTTTCTTAGATTTTCCTAGTTTTGTTTAATTTATTTTATGAGGAAGGTTATGTTGAAATGATTTTGAAACAGAACAAGGATGTTAGAGGATAGGTGGATATAAATATCATGATCCTTCGGTGCTATTCAAATCAAAGTTTGATGAAATTGGTATGCATGAAACGGTGATGAACATCTTGAATGCGAATCATGGTATAGTAAATAACGAGTTTGTCTTGATCTGGCTTTGATCAACATGTTTTTTCTAATTACTCGACGATGTAAAGGGTGGTGAACCTAAAAATGTTTTCTTTTGACGGTTTTTTTTTTATATCAGTGCAAGTTAAAAAATCCGATTTATACTCGTTTCACTGCAAGTATACAGGTCAACTAGTAGTTTAGGGTATATATTGGGTCGATCCCACGAGAAAGATTTAACAATTACCGGTACTACTAAAACTTCTTTATTATTTAGACTATCAATGAATTATAGGAAATGAAACCTACTGAACTTATACAAGAAAATAACAAATGAAAGCTCCTTAGGTTGTGATATCCCTAATTACTCATGCAAGTGCTATATTTGGATCATTGAATACTACTATCTAGGCTAGTTATGGTGTTTCCTTATGCAATGAATCCTACTTTCGTAGTGAATCAACTATACTTATAACTAATCCATACCTATTCTTATGGTTATGAAATTAACTACAAGTTCATTTTTTCAATGAAATTACATGAAATTAATCACCAAAACCACATAAGTGCACCTTTACTCTCGTGAGTGTACTCCCAATGTTTAGCACTTCTTGAACCAGTGTTAAATCTCAATTTTCATTGCAGAAACAACACTTTAGATAATCATTCCTAGATGATTTTTACCTTATGACGTGCGCGGAGTATACATATACAATTAAGCTCATCCTAATCAAGTTTTACATTTATAAACTCCTAAATACCCCACACGCGATTTATCGCAAGTATACGAATCGTGAGCGAGTATAGGGTATTAAGGGTCGATCCCACAAGGAAGATTGCAATTACCGGTACTACTAAAGCTTCTCTATTATTTAGACTATCAATTAATGATAAGAAATTTAACCTACTGCACTTATACAAGAAATTAACAAATGAAAGTTCCTTAGGTTGTGGTATCCCTAACTACTCATGCAAGTGCTATATTTGGATCATTGAGTACTACATTTAGGCTAATTATGGTGTAATTTCCTTATGCATTTGAATCCTACTTTCGTAGTGAATCAATTATACCTATAACTAATCCATACCTATTTTCATGGTTATGAAATTAGCTACAAGTTCATTTCTTCAATGAAATTACATGATATGAATCACCAAAAACCACATAAGTGCACCTCTACTTTCGTGAGTGTACTCCTTATGTTTAGCACTTCTTGAACTAGTGTTAAATCTCAATTTTCATTGCAGAAATAACACCTTAGATCATCACAATCAATGGTACCAGATTAATCATGATTTAAAGAGCTAAAATGCTAAATAACTTGCTCAAATCATAGCAGTCAAATAGCCAAATAATAAGCACTAACAATCATAGAAAGTTCAACCAAACCCAAGGTATAAACTTTAGAAACACATAATGAACACAAAATCCAGAACTTGTATATTAACTAAACATGGAATCAAATACAAAAGATAAAGAGTTTGGAAGGAATACAACCCTTGTCACATGAGCTTTCTTCCTTGCCTTCTTCATCCTCCATCTTCATCCTAATCTAGATAATAAACAAGAATGGAAAGCTACACTACTCTATACTAAGCTAAACTAACACTAGGGAGATGAAAGAGCTACATTTCTGCAACTTCAAGCTTCTCCCGTATGTCTCTCTATTTTTCTGCTATGAACTCCCCATCTCCTTTTTTGCAATGAATTTGGCTATTTTATGATGAAAGGTGGTCAAGAAATGAGGATTACATCTCCCTTTTACAGCTGGGAATGTTTCTCACATGTCTAGCATCCAATGTGAGTTGGTGGAGGTGAAATTGAGTTTTACGCGTACAGAGCAGCCTTTTCTGACCAGTGATCCGAGCTGCTACAGTACCTCGGATCCGTATGGATCCGAGCTCGGATCCACTAACCCAGAAACAACCGAGGGTTCGGATGAATAGTGGATCCGAGTGTGGATCACTTGCTCTGTTTTTGGCCCAACTTCAACCAATCTTTTCTTGATGTTAGAGGTTGAACCAGCTCATGTCTAAAACACGAAAGTTGTAGCCTTTTGAGTTATCTTTCTAATGCATCAAGAATCACCTCATTTGGATCTGTGTAGGCTGAGATATGACTGAAATACCCTTGCCTGCTCATTGCCCTGTTCCAGCTTCGACCAGTAGAAATTTGCTATTGTAATTCGGCATTTTGACCTGGAAAACCTTCAAACTGGATTTAGATGTCTTCACCAAAGTTGTAGATCTATCTCTGATCTTCAAATGGGTTCAAGAATCATCCCAATCCGATCATTGTAACTCAAGTTATAGCCGAAATACGAAAATGTGTCAAAACTGTCAAAATACACAAAATCCAAGTAAAAAGTGATAAAAACCTCATTTAATCACTTAAAAACATTTATTCACCAATTATAGCCAAAATGATTCATATTCTTCCAATAATATAACCAAAGTGACTAAAAATAATATAAAATGTCATACAATTATTACGTAAATTAGTCACTTATCACCTTATACATTCCTTCTTTCAACTGTTCTTCCAACTTATGCAGAGGGCACTAGATTCAAAACAATTTATAAGATGAATTGTTGTGATTAAGCACTAGTTAATCAATCAACGGAATATCAAGAAAATATAAAAGGATTTAATAATCTATACCTTGTTTTTGTCACGGAGAACAAACACTAGATTCACTTTCCGCGGGGTACGTAATTTTCTAATCATTACCTGAGGGGTACAGTGTTATAGAGATAATACTATACCACAAACACCAACAAATTATTGAGCCATGAAAATTGCTTACCTCAAATACAGTTCGTAAGAGTGGCTGATTCCCTCCATTATTAAGATTAACAGTATAACACTTCCTGTTTGATTAACAAAAAGTTGTCTTAATACGCTGTATGAACTATGAAGCACCTCCTTCGATGGGTAGATTTTACGGAGAATATATGTACACAAAAATTAACAACTTCAGCTACATTTAATGAAATTGAATTAGTAATTTAAAAGTATGAACATTTATGATACCTTGAGTTAATTAATCGTATGAAAGCAGTGGACAATTGCTAATAAAATTACTGAATAACGTACTTGAAATTTTGCATAGTGAAACTGTTAAAAATGTGGAGTTAACTTCATTAAAAAAATAATAATAGAGACAACCGTCATCCTGGTTGGGAAGGGAGGATATATATAAGGGTAAATCACATATAACCTCCTGTGATTTCTTCTATTGCCACATGACTTTCTTACATTTCAAAAAATTCATTTTGTGCCCCTATGATTTTATTTAAAATGAAAAATTGATGATAAATAGCCTATGTAATATCTTTAATTGAAATACCAATAGTGTCCTTATTTAAATGTTAAATCAATTAGTAGCTCAACTACTTTGTATAAAAGTATAGAAAGATTACGTGGATAAATAAAAAAATTACAATGGGATAAAGTGGATATTTATACAAATTAAAAGAGATTTACATGGAGATTAAGATGTTAACACATGTATTTTTAGAGCGCATTTGACAAAAATGCTATAACTGATTGTGCATTCCGTCCATTTTTCACTTTACATAAATTCCTAGGAGATTTAATTTGAAACCTTAGTAAGGTTATTTGACATTACGTAAAATCACAGGGGTTATAAGTAATTTATCTTATACATAAGAGTAAAAATTGTCCTATTCTGGATAAGCCATGGAAGTATGTGACTCGATGTGCTTCCGATCCCCTACCTCATTTTAGCATATATATATTTCTCTCAAAAATACGTGTGAACCCTTTAGCTTATGGTAAAGTGTATATCAATCCATACCAATCAACTACCAAATTGCTTTGTTTATTGACCTTAACAAGATAAAAAAAAGGGAGAAGTGATGGATGAATTTTTTAAACTATTCCCTTTTGGATGCTTACCTCTTAAGAATTTCAATAATTTTACTTGATTAGCTTTAACTTTTAAAGCTGTTTATCTTTTCTCAAATTTAGGGACATCATGAGAAGGAAATTTTAAGGTTATGGAGTTGTGGTGTCTCAAAACCAAGCTTACATGTTGACTATGACTGTGTTTGAAACAGCCAAGCAAAATAGTGCAGTTTGTTTCTCAAACTTCGTATCATCCTAAAAAGAGACAAAGGAAAACTGAATCAGAAAGTGAATTCAATCTAATTTGGACAACTTAACCAGCAAAGTACTCTTTCCAGTAATTACTAATTAAGGTACGGTTTTCTAAGACATGTTAACTCTGTCATTTGAAGACAATAAATTTGAAAACTACCCCTCGCTCTGATCCATCACTTCCTTCCGGACAATAATTCAGGACTTCACCTACCCTTTATGTTGTAGTCCACTTGCACTTCCATCCGTTCCCATCCAAAATAAGGGAACAACATTCAAGGCAGCAAAACAAACGCAAGCTTCTCCTTCCACCAGCCATGTGACAGCATAGAAAGCAACTACAGCAACAAGCAACTCGTTCTTATATTATCTTGATGGTTGGAAGCACATGACTCTTGAATGATTTTTGCCCTACCCACTGGTGGAGAGAGAATATGTTCTTCCAGTAAGGCCACAAAATGACGAACTTGTCCTTCTCAAATCCATCAATCCAATAAGTGGAAGGGACCTCATATCCAAGCCCAAAGGGACCTCATAAGTGGAAGTGGAAGGGACCTTGCTGAGTAGAAGTTAGGTCTGTACTTATTGTTTGCGGACTATCAATTATGCAGCAAGTCCTGGAGAAAGACTTGGAATGTTCAAAGTCTTTGCTCTTGCACGCTTGACTTCAATTTACACGAACCCCTTTACTTAATTGCTAATTAGGCACATCAACTCAAACAAAGAAAGTTGATTCGCAATTTAAAAAGACTTCTTAACAAAAAGGAAAAAAAAAGACTTGACTTTCGAACTTGAAAGATACATTGCACCTATTCTGGAAATTCAGTTGACAAACAAAGAACCAGATGAAGTCGGCACTTTATATAGTGTAGTCTCTCGCGTTTTGAGAGCCAAAGGATGAGAAAATAATTATTTGCATGTAGTTTCTATTCATCTACCTTCAAATTTAGAAATCTTGATGTCACTTTCTTGGTTTGGCGTGTATTTTGAGAGATTCTAAAAGTCTAGTTACACAAATTAGCAACATCTAAAAGGAAATGAACATGAAGGTAGAATGTAAGAAAGAAGTTTTATTCTCCTTCTTTTTTTTGAGAGAGAGAGAGAGAGTTTACCTCATGAGTCATGGTTTTCAGTACTCTTGACTCGTACAATTATCATCATTGTGTGGGCCGTTTACTTGGTGAAACCGCAGCCGGCTATGGCCAATATCTCTTTTTGCAAGCACTAAAATAGCATCCAATCATCTAAAAAAACACAAGGGTTACACTATGGAGGAGTATGGAAAAGATGTGAAAATCGTTCAAAAGGGAGAAAAAAGATATAGAAAATTATTAGATAGAGAATATTAGATTGTTTAATTAGATAAGAATTTTGAACATAATTAACAAACAAGGGTAGATTTGGTAGATAAGATAAGGTAATTGAAGTAATTCTATTGATTCTTATCAGAATTAAGCATTCAGTTAGGATTTTTGTGCTGAAAAAAATACACACAAGTTCAGCAAATGGATTTTCATTTATCAAACACTCAAAACATTTGAATGTCAGAAAAAATTCAGATTCAGCATTTTTTTATGTTATCAAATAGACCCTTAGTCCGTAATTGGTTTATTCCCTAAAAAAAGAACGTTTTGTAAACAATGTTTTCAGGGCTCAAACGACAAAGGGAATTTGGATGACAAAATGCCCATCACCAAGGGGTGGCTCTCCAATTCTTGTTATTGACACAAAGGGTAGTGATGGATATGAGCGAGAGGTGATTCCATTCTATTGTCTTGCCAATGAATTTTAGTGTCTAATTTGCGAAAGCCTTAGTAATTATTGGTTATAACTTATGAATGTGATACAAGAGGGTGCATTCCTTTCCTTATTTATTTTGGATCTTTTGCAGGAGGATGTCACATTTGAGAAACAAACAGCGCTTTTTTCCTTGGCTGTCTCAACCACAGTTATAATGAACATGTGAGTTTACTTAAAATTTAAAAGCACATATAATGCTTGGTTTTTACAATATAATAATATGCTTAAAAGAAAACAATAAACCAAATGTGATTGGGGGTTTTCTCTCTTTTTTTTTTTTTTGGTTCTCCATGTTGAATTCTGCCTGCAGAAGTTTTTACCCCCTCCAAATTTATTAGAGTTAAGGGCTCATCTCGAATTATCTTGTTGTATAAAAGCAAATGCATCCACTTTTGTGCATATAAATGAAAGTTTACATATGAACTAAAATTTCTTAGGAAAAAGTAAAGAAAACTACTATTTAATTAGCTGAAATGTCTAATTAATAACTTCCTTACTGGTTACTACTATTTAGCTGGAAGTGCTAATAATAATTTCCTTTCTTCATATTTTGAAGGAAAAAAAAAATCTTTCCTTATGCATTACCTTTTTACCGTATTATCATTCCACAACTTTCTTTCAAGTTATGTGTACAGTAATTTTGGAATTATTAAATTCATCCCACAAAAATGAAAATGAAAATGTTTTTTTTTTTTAACCTTAGGTGGGAGTTTAATTCCCTGACCACTAGCCCCCACGACTAATGGTTCAAAATGAAAGTGTTTACTTGTATCCTCATGAGATTCACACTTTGCCTCCACAAATTTGTGAGTAACCACAGCAAAGTGTTGTCGGCATAGAAGTACCTTTGGATTGCATTTTTTTTAAGAAATATTTGTACAAAAATAATACTCTACCGCATTCATATGTGATGTATATAAAATAAAGAGCTGGTTGGAAGCATGAAAAGGTGATAAACAAACTTTTTTTGAGGATAATCCAATCTTTCTTGTTTTCCACCAAAAATGCCGAATCCAACATAGGCATGTTGGGTTTTTGGCATAAAATGTGAGGGGAAAGGAAGAGGCAAGTGATTGAGGAAAGAAGGATGGTAGTCTTTTGCTTTCCTACTATTAATTGGAACCGTTCTACCCTTAATCAGCAGTCGTAGCAAGCGAAATTGATTTAGAGCATTATTTTGGAGTAGCAAAATACTAATACAAATATTATCAGTCCTGGATCTGGAGCTGGAGGCAACTACACTGAAGAAGACCTGGAGCTAAATACAGCAGACCAATATTCTGGGAGAAGGCGAACTGATCATGATAAGTGGAAATAAAAGGACCGACAAATGCGTCATTATTGATTCTAATCTGACTTGATTAGGACAACAATTTTATCATATTTCATGTTTCTATTCTACGCCTTTTTTTTCCTTCTATTTTTTAAGGTATTTTCTAGCCTATGTTGCTCCAACACTTGTACGAAGTCGATTGCTCTGAAAGTCCAGTTTGAAACTAGCCAAATTAAACAGACATTTTATTTGAATTTTTCATTATTGCAGCAGCCGATCGAGTACTTTATATTATGATATTATTTTGATCTGAAAAAAAAAGGGTTCTGTGGACTATTGTCTGGCATAGCTAACCAAATTAAACTTGAAGTGACCAACATATTAATTGAAGCATTTGCCCGTCAGTGTTTAAATTCTGTGTCTGACAGTTGAGGGTGAAAAGAGTGTGAGCTGATGAAATACATAATTCTTCCAACTAAGTTCACGTTCAAGGATTAACAAATATTACGTGCGTCCGCAAATTTTGGTCAAACTGTGCATTGATCACACCATCACTTTATTCTGGGCTTGTCCTCAATGTCACCGGCAATCCTAACCACTTCTACGGTGATTTTGGCGGTTGGAGAGCACAAATCAACCTGAGCCACTCGACTTGCTTTGCCTAATTCATTGGGTTGGATTGATTCTAAAGTGGGAATTGCACTACCATTGTATAGGGTCCCAATTCTCCAAAGCTGAGGATACTATGCTTGCTAATTGTTGAAGACACAATATCGAAATGAGAACAAGTAATTCTGTATTGATGTAGTTTTTTGACTTTTTGAATCTATTTGATTGTAAAAAGTTGATTGCCAACCTTCTTCTTCTTCCAGTTGATTAGTAATACCAGGTAGCCTCTGTGTCAAGTCTGTACCCAGTCCAAAGTTAAATTTAGATTATCTAAATAAGTGACGAGAGATGGAGGGTGGGATTAAGCATCTCATACATGTGGACTATTATATTCTTCTCTGCAATGCAGGTGGTACCTACGGTGTACACTGATGTAAATGGACACAATATCCAATCAAATTAGGTGTGACTAACTGCAAAGATTTTCAGTTTTATGCTGACATCATTTAATTCATCATGGAATGAGATATAACATCATCTGCCTATTGCAGTTCTCTGTAACTGAACATTTTAAGGGAGCGGAAATAGGCCGTCTTCAGTCTATTCCTGGAGTTTTCTTCTTCTATGACCTTTCACCAATCAAGGTCCGTTATGATGTTGAAAATTGAAAAAAAAAATGATGTATTATTTCTATATAGATGTTGAATTAAGGGCACCCAATCCAAACTCTTCTAAACAATTAGAAAGTCAAAAATCTATCCAGACAATTTGACTGTGTCCAAGGCAGTTTGCCATGGGCTATCTGGAGAAGTAATTCGTGCATGTTTACTCGTGCTTTATTTCCTGCAATTTTTTACTTGTGTAGGTAACTTTCACGGAGCAGCACGTATCATTTTTACACTTCCTCACAAATGTCTGTGCTATAGTTGGAGGTAATTTCCCTTTCCCTTGTCAAAAATCATAATGTTGCAGTATTCACCTTTTCTGATTTACTCTTTCTTTTTTATTTTATTTTTGTCCACAAAGGCTGATGGGATCTAAATCCTTCCTTTCTTTTCACTGGGGACTTGAACCTAAATTCTTCTGCATGTCGTTTTTGGTTGCCATTCTAAATTTCGCTCATCTTTTTATGGTAACGGCCCAAATTCTGGTTATCCTCTCAGGCGTTTTCACGGTTTCGGGGATTATTGATTCTTTCGTTTATCACGGGCAGAAAGCAATAAAGAAGAAGATGGAAATTGGTAAATTCAGCTAGCGAATGATAATGTGTACAGTGCTGTTTGTTGGTGCTGCCTTTCCTTCTATCAATGAAGATGTCTTCTTCAAGAGAGCCAAGCCAAAATCGTGCACTAACTGTGGAAACGGCGTGGTTGGCAGACTCTGTCACATCTGTGGCTCTTCTTTTGTCTGTTTTACAATGGATTAGATTAGTTCAACTAGACTTTTTGTAATGGCCAACTCTTATCCTAGTTTTCCAGCATTGTGTATTTATCAATGATTGGTGCGGTTGTTCCAAAGGTAGTGAGGTTATTTGTCATCTCAGCAGGGAACTTTTGGTACACCTCAGAGAAATTATACTGAGCAGCAGTCCGGACGGGTTAGTAACTTGAAAATTGAAAGCATTTACTTGTAGTGCTGAAGCAGTTGTTCGGCACATCCTCCTCATACTTTTGTTTCGAGCTGTCTCTTTACTTGGCTCTTAGTACACATGAATCGCATGTTTGATTCTTAGCATTTGACCATTGGCGCATTGAATCTGAGACCTCTAGGAATCATGCGTACCTTTTCTCCTGTGGAAACTCGAGAACATATTCCAGTTAAACCTTGGGGGCGTGGGATCATCAAACCAATGGCAGTCTTCCAAAACTCAAATTCAAATATTATGAACTAGCCATGTAATTCCTCTGCTATAAATTGAACCACCCAACCGAAAAAGGAGGTAATTTTTCGCTGAGCTTTCCTTTCACGGCCACCACTTTGGTCTTGTGACTGTTCTAGCCTCTTATTTATTTTTTTTTTCAGACACAGAGGGTATCCGGGTCTTCGGCACGACAAATTCCCCTGTGGCCAGAGAAGGGAGGCCCTATCGCCTCGAACACGGTAGCCTCAGGCAAGACTCGAAACCTGATAAGCGTGACTTGAAGAGGCGCTTGCTACCGGATGAGATAACACAGGGAGGGCCTGTTCTAGCCTCTTGGGTTTTACCATTTAAGTGATACTTTTACGGCGCTCAATTGTGGTCAATCTTTTTAGTTTTTACTTGATATAATTAGCAAATGGATGCCGCTTGCATTTCAGAACCTAGGACGTCTAGGATGGTTCGATCGTGTATATTATGTGGCCGAGAAAGTGCAACTTGTTTACTCCTACTCCCGTTTCAGGGTACTTCCCGTTTCTCTTATTATGCCCATTTCAATGATGCTTGTAACTAGTCAAAAAGGTTACGCTACGATGCATGTTTACTTGTAGACAATGATGGATCTGTTCTGAGCCAAATGTAAGTTAGTGGCTTAGTGCTGGGGTTACTAGCTTTGCCCGCTATAAAGACAAAAAGTAATCCTATCTTGCTTGCTGAGCATTGGTTGACGGGATTCCCCCCTATCGATATCCAATTCCATTGGAAATCATCATGCTGGCTTAGATGGTGACAAAACAATGAGCACTTTCGCTGTTGTTTCCTTGTTTTCACCCTCAATAATTTGTGCGGCCGATTCCTAACTTCTTATCCACAAACCAATTTAAAGAAGACTTTGTTACAAGGACAAAAAAAAAAAAAGAAGAGAATTTCAAGAAATGCTATCCAAATGAAAACAATATTAATAGTTTTCTCTTTTCTTCCTTAGAAAGGATAAAGATTAAGAAAAAATCCCAATCAATTTAATAATACACTATTCCTATAAATGCACTTCAGTTAAGTGCAACCCGAGTGGTTGAACTCTCAATTCCTCCTTTTCTGCGTATTTTCTGATTGCAGTTTGCCACCCAACTAACCAATCAAACATAGTAGTAAGATGCAATTGGAGAGGGGTTCCGTGTTGTAATTTGCAATTGGAGAGAGAGCAGCGACGCGTCGATTGCAATATCAATACCACACTATGACTTGTCTCTCTCACTTTGACTTAGTTCCGCGTTGTAATTTGCTCAAAGTGAGTGAGATTGTAATTGAATTGCTGGAAATAATATATGTTATTGTTGCATATAGTTCTGATATATAGTCCTTATTTCCCAAATTAAAATGACAAAAAAAAAACGACGACAAAAAAAAAGGGTTTAGCTTATTTTGAATTTCCCCAATCTTGATTTCAAGCAAATATGATTGTTATTTCTCTAAAAACGAATAACAAAGATGCGTTCGGATAGCAGATTATTTGAAATTTTTTTTGAAATGATTAGAATAGTAATTTTTGTAATACAATATATATAAAATAAAAAGATAGTTGCTGAAACCAAGGAAAAAAAAAGTAAACGAATAATAATATAATTGTAAAATAATTTTTTTACGATTAATTGTAATTTTATTGATTTAATTAGTAGTTGTAGATGCAACAAACTAAAAAGGATCGAAGTGAAAACAAAAAACTTTTCGAAACTTCATCTCCAACCTCAAGTAATCTTTGTGGGCCAAGGAACACGTTGCATTCCTTTATTTTGTTGGTCGGTGTTCCTCTGGGGCACGCGTTTTCTTGCTTTCATATTGTACTAGGAGGGGAACACCGTGCGATGCGCGGTGTAATTTTCAAGTTTACCCAGAAATATTCAATTATTCAAACTGAGATATTCAATATAAAAAGTTACGTGAAAGTGCATCCAAATGTTTGTGATTATTTTTTGTAATTTTATTAAGCAATGAAGAGAGCCACAATTTCAGTCTGGTTGCTAAATGACAGTCATTTTTGGTATGCTGACTGATTTGGACAGCAATGGCAATGTCATTAGTTTGAAAATAATATAACACTGTGCAATGCTGCCTTATATTTTTTATGTGCACCAAAATCTGTGACTTTGTAGCTCAAAAAAAAAAAAAAAAAGAGAGCAGTGTAGTATTGCAGCAAGGCTTAGCCTTATTTTTAGACTCTGATACAACCAATCCACTATTTTCGTAATTGCATCAAATTAACCCAAAGACTGAAAGAAAGACCCATTACTTTGTAGTACAATAACCAAAATGGCTTCATTAGCTTGTAACTTCAAGAAATCTATGGAAAGCAAAAGAATTGTGCTCGCATATCAACCGTAGTGAGATAAACTGCATTTGACCAAAAATGGAGGAGGATTACCTAATGCAGGTGTATCTTCTCAATACATCAATAGCATAGGGGATGGTCAACTACTCAATACACACAAAAAAAAAAGGAAGTTTCACAGGTCTCGATGCAATTCTACCCTTGATCATTTGATGCATGTCAACAGCCAGAATCCCGTAAAAGGAAAGACAAGCACATGAGATAATGTAAAAGCCTGCATTTATGAAACTTACGACCAGTAGACTGCATTCCAGAGGTTCTCATTACACATCAAAGCTGTTCCAGCTCATAAAGGAATATAAGAAAAAGAAGAAAAAAGAAATGCACAGTCAATGACGGAGCCAAGGGGGGGCAGAGGGGGGCCATGGCCCCCCCTAAGTTTTGAGAATTTTAATTCATAATATGTAAATATGTGTGTAAAATAAAATTGGCCCCCCCTAAATTTTTTCAATTTTAGTTTATATTATGAGAGTTGATATATATATATATATATATATATATATATATATATATATGAATTAGTCATCTTTGAATGGAATTTCAATTTTGGCCCCCCCAAAAAAAAAATCCTGGCTCCGTCACTGTGCACAGTGTAGTATTGCATCAAGCCTTTTCCTTGTTATTAGAATCATACACTTCAAACTAACCGAAAGACCGAAAAATGTATTACTTTGTAGTACAATAACTAAAAGGTTTTCATTAGCATATAACTTCAAGAAATCTAATGAAAAGAAATTGTGCTTACATAACAACCTTAGTGGGATAAATTGCATTTGATCAAAAAAGGAGGAGGATTATTAATATAGGCCATACTTCTATCCTCTCAATACATCAGTAGCAAAAGGGATGGTCAAACTCTTGGCACAAAATAACTCATCCAGTTACACAAGATTTTAAACCAAATAAAAATATTATGATAACACCATCCACGTGAGATATAATGCATCAAGAGCTGACATACATATACAGCATGTAATGCAAAGATCAGATAGCTAGTTAGTGCAAAATCTAGTATCCAGGGTCATATGCTTCAAGGCTTTGATCTTGATAAAGCTTCAAGGGTGGCCGATTCTGCTTCCCACATAAATAAACACGTAGTTTTGTTAATCAAATGGCAAAGGCATTCTTGAGTGGTACTGTAAAAATCCACTTCATACAGTTAAATATTAGTAACAATTACCATATTCTCCAAAAATATATCATAGATTTTTTTCTTTTATCATTGTCACTTCCATTTTAATCTAACTTTTTTCACTTACAGGAACATCAACATTAGCGCCTATCTATGCAATTACCTATATGGCAGACAAGTTTTTTCCATATAATTATCCCTGAAGGCAAAAGTATGGGGCAAAGGATTTTGTACAATTCATAGGTCGGGCCATACTGCACCAGTGTAGCCAAAGAATAAATGAACAATCTTCAATTACAATATAAAACATGCAATAACTACAAATGAACAATTTTCCATTACATTATTATATACACAATATAGACACTGTTGTAAAAAAAAAATTCCATTCATAGAGATGGTTATATTAAACCGAAAGGTGAAAGAAAAAAGGTTAGAATCAGCATCTTAAAAGTAGTAGAAGGCCATTATTTGCTTTATTATATGCCGACAATTTTAATACCTAATTCCATCATGAAGAGCCCGGTATCCATCTAATTTAACACCAAATAAGGACACAAAGAAATGGTTCGCAAGTTAAATAGTAGAAAAGATAATTAACAGAAACTTAATCATTTTCTCATAATTAACAGAAACATAATCAACAGAGACATCTACTAATTATTAGTATACAAGCACATCTATTTGACTAAGATATTTTTTTAAATAAAGTGTAAACAGCTTACTTGTCTAAAGCTGAACTATGCTAAAAGGCCAAAGCTTGGGTTTAGACTGACTGGTACTAAACGAAGCATTACCCCTATAAAATTCAACCCAAAAGTTAACAACAATAAACAGGAGCAAAAATAAATTGTTCATATGCAAAATGGAAACAAGTAGAAAAAAAGAAGGCTATAAAATGTTACACAAAGATAATCACCAAGTTTTTAGCCAAAGACATTGTGCTAAAATTTAAACAACCCATGAATCCAAAACTATATGGTCAAAGAAGGAAAAGAGATCTAAGGATTTTTTCTTCTAAATAATAGGTTTTTTGGTAAACATACACCTTTCGTAACAGCATTTGTGGCCAAAGTGTTATCTACCAACCAATCTAACAAATTTTGCCACTTTAACCTCCTTTCCCACAATTAGTTGAAAATTATTCAAAACTATAATTAAAAACTTCAAACTAAAGTCATCAAAAGATGAAATAAGTTCAATTCCATTGGAAATTGACAATGGCAGAGACATGAAAAAGAAACAAAGAAAATGGACAATTTAAGTTATTTTGAAAATCCCAAGCAACAACTAAACAAGAGCTGGGAAATTTGAGCATATAACATCTCGAGTGATAACCAATGCAATCTTGATTTTGAGCTCCAAGACTCCAAATGATCAAGTAATATAGTACAGCATAAACTGAAAAGCATGAAACTTTTGCACTAAAAGCCAAAGCCAACAGATGAGATAACTTATTTATGGCTTGGTTCCTAAGCTTAAATGACACCACAAATACAGCAATAATAAAAAAGGACCAAATAAAGAACAATAAAAAGGAACAAAGGAACAAAGAAAAGAAAGGAAAAATGGAAGGGGAGAGGAGAGGAGCTCTGGAGAGCAACGAAGCGGCGGAGATGAATGAGGGGAAAGAAAACAAGGGAAGCCCTAAAACAAATTTTTTGGCACGTGAGAAACGCATGAGTGACGACCATCCTCCAACCAATAAACAACAGCCACATCAGCACAACAACCACCATCCTTAACAGATCCGTTCGTGCTTTTACTATATAGGTTGATAAAAGGTTCATGTGCACCTTTTAATCAATCAATCAAATTCCCGCAGGAACCTCTTCCGCCGACTCAAGATGACCTTTCCTTTTTTTTTTTTTTTTTTTGGTCGACGGAGTGGGTGGGTCAAGTCCGTAAAGGCGGCCGGACTAATCCCAAGATGACCTTTTCTTGCTATGAATAGAATTGCTTTGCCATTGAGAATCAAGAGAAAAAACTTGTCTGGTTCTTTCCTCGTCTCTTCTCAGCTGATATCCCCATCTCATGGATATGGGTAAGAACTTGCTTTCTTTCTGTTTGAATATCCAATTTTCACGTAGCTCTAACTTGCTTAATCAAGGAAGGTAGATGTTTAAAGAAAAGGGTTGCTTTTTCTAGCAAAAGATTCTCTTGTAATCTAAAAAGATTCTCTTGTAATCTATTTTTTGACACTCAAAACTTTCACCAATAATTGGAGATGAAAATGCTTTCTACAGAAAGACCCTCTAAGCCGGCTTTGCTCATCAGTAGAAACGGGAATTTCAAAACAGATATTGAGCAGCATCTGAATCTGACCACTGATAGTAGTAAGGCTGCTGTCGTGTCCATCATCGGCATACAAAGTACCGGTAATTTACCTAACATCTTAAGTTTATCTTAGATTCATTTCGCAATTCTATGTTTCCTTTTCTACTAGTTACAAGTTCGTGGTCCATGCAGGAAAGAGTACGCTTTCGAATTGTGTGTTCAAAACTGCCTTTGAAGTGATGGATGAGAACAAGGGAATGTATGAAAATTGAAAACCCCCTAGTCCCCTACACACACACGCTGAGAGAGTTTTTTTTTTTTTTTTCCCTTCATTCTTCTGTTTTGAGCACAGAAACAAGTTTTAGTCCGTAATTGGTTTATTCCCTAAAAAAAAAAACGTTTTGTAAACAATGTTTTCAGGGCTCAAACGACAAAGGGAATTTGGATGACAAAATGCCCATCACCAAGTGGTGGCTCTCCAATTCTTGTTATTGACACAGAGGGTAGTGATGGATGTGAGCGAGAGGTGATTTCCAATCTATTGTCTTGATAATGAATTTTAGTGTCTAATTTGTGAAAGCCTTAGTAATTATTGGTTATAACTTATGAATGTGATACAAGAGGGTCCATTCCTTTCCTTATTTATTTTGGATCTTTTGCAGGAGGATGTCACATTTGAGAAACAAACAGCGCTTTTTTCCTTGGTTGTCTCAAACACAGTTATAATGAACATGTGAGTTTACTTAAAATTTAAAAGCACATATAATGCTTGGTTTTTACAATATAATAATATGCTTAAAAGAAAACAATAAACCAAAAGTGATTGGGGGTTTTCTCTCTCTCTCTCTTTTTGGTTCTCCATGTTGAATTCTGCCTGCAGAAGTTTTTACCCCATTGAAATTTATTAGAGTTAAGGGCTCATCTGGAATTATCTTGTTGTATAAAAGCAAATGCATCCACTTTTGTGCATACAATTGAAAGTTTACCTATGAACTAAAATTTCTTAGGAAAAAGTAAAGAAAACTACTATTTAATTAGCTGAAATGTCTAATTAATAACTTCCTTACTGGTTACTACTATTTAGCTGGAAGTGCTAATAATAATTTCCTTTCTTCATATTTTGAAGGAAAAAAAAATCTTTCCTTATGCATTACCTTTTTACCGTATTATCATTCCACAACTTTCTTTCAAGTTATGTGTACAGTAATTTTGGAATTATTAAATTCATCCCACAAAAATGAAAATGAAAATGTTTTTTTTTTTTAACCTTAGGTGGGAGTTTAATTCCCTGACCACTAGCCCCCACGACTAATGGTTCAAAATGAAAGTGTTTACTTGTATCCTCATGAGATTCACACTTTGCCTCCACAAATTTGTGAGTAACCACAGCAAAGTGTTGTCGGCATAGAAGTACCTTTGGATTGCATTTTTTTTAAGAAATATTTGTACAAAAATAATACTCTACCGCATTCATATGTGATGTATATAAAATAAAGAGCTGGTTGGAAGCATGAAAAGGTGATAAACAAACTTTTTTTGAGGATAATCCAATCTTTCTTGTTTTCCACCAAAAATGCCGAATCCAACATAGGCATGTTGGGTTTTTGGCATAAAATGTGAGGGGAAAGGAAGAGGCAAGTGATTGAGGAAAGAAGGATGGTTTTCTTTTGCTTTCTTACTGTTAAATCACTTGCATGGAGCTCATATGATTTCCGCTTGTTAATAGAACTGCACCGCTGGAGAACATTTTAAAACCTAATGTCTTAGTTTATAAGTTAACCATCTTGTAAAATTCAGGGTCCAGATAGAGTCTTGAGTAGCAGTTATTAAAGTTAAAGAAACTAATGAATTGATTCCCCATATTGGATACCTTTGCTGAGGAACTTCTCTTTACCAAGCAGGAAATGTGACAATGTTAATCTTCATAACGGCGGGGGATGGTCACTTTTACGAACTGTATTCGAGGTACGTTATACACATGACTCGATGATAATTTGCTTTCCGGGAAATTAATTCCAGCGATCTATTCAAATTTGTGTCATTCACTGCTATATATCATATCCTAAAATTAGTATATAAAGCTTTATTATCGATTCTCCTAATTAATTGAATATTGGTAAGTTACCAAAGTTTTCTCCTCATCAGTTTGTGTTCTGTATTGTCCAATTTGATGAATCAACCCCTTAAATTTTCAATAATCTTCCACCGCGAGCGGAAACATTCAACCCGGGAAGACAGCATACAGACTAGAGGAAATTGATCCAAAGATTCCAAACAAACACTAATTAAGAGGGGTAAAGTGGAAATCATGGATTGTTTCCAGGGTGTTATTTGTAATTAATCCTGAAAGATTTTCACAAATTCCTGGCGTTGCATTGCCCTAAAATATGTCTTTTGCACGTATTTGTTTTTCAATATTCATGCTAACCTTTTCAGGTGATGATTCGAAAATGTAAAACTCGAAGAAAAGTGAATCTAGTCTTTGTCCTTCGTGATAAAAACGGGGTATAGATCTCATCTCTATCATCCTATCCTTCTTCCTTGACAAAGTAAATCATAATCACAAGTTTGATTGATTAATATGGAACTAGGTCCCATTGCACGTGTTGGAAAAGCAGTTGGTGGATGGACTTAAAAAGGTAAAACTCATGTTTGATTGTTGTGTCCTCTGACCTGAGTTTTTGAGGATCCTGATGACCCGAATTATATATTCTTGCAGATATGGGAAGAAACGTTCAAGCGCCAAGCTCTACCGAAAGCTGCACTAGAAAAATACTTCCAAGTGAGAGCTACAAGATTATTGCAAATACTTTCTGGGAACCATCTCTTATTTGGTGCTAAATATCGTCTTCTTTCTTTTTAATCCAAACATTTCTCGCAGTTAGGTTTTATCTACAGAAAATTGATTTTACTTCTTCAAAGTTTTTCCCTCCAATATTTAATTGTTAATGAATGCCAATTCATGCTTCCTCCCTTAAAAATTAAAACAAAGTCAATGCATCCATCTTTTTAAAATCAAACATCAATGACTTATTGACTCGAAAGAAACTAAACATCAAAACTTTATCATATACTTTACACCCTTCTTATAGTTAACCTCTTTTTTTTTTTTTGGGGGGGAGGTGGGAGGGCTCTTTTGGTACATTTGTCAGAATAGATTAGAGTCGGACCAAGTTTACAAGTAATCCTCTCACGATTAGGTTCACTTGCTTGTTATAAAAAGTTTGAAAGCAAGATAACCTCAAAATAACAAACAGGCTATTGAGTTGTTGGCCACCACAATGGCTTTTACGTGCCTTTGTAGGATGGGAGATTAAAGATTCGAACTTTATCTCCCATCCATTACTACTAATATGTGGTTTTTACTAAAAATTCAGCAGCTTTACTAAGTACCTGTTTAGTCCGACGGTGGTTCAGTCTCCGTCGACCTAAGAATCCACTTGGACCTATCCCTGTCAGCCCCCACTTGATTTTGAGATGATTAATGTCCCTATAGACCAAGTTCATATTGGGCTTATGTTAAGTGCTACCCTGCTATCTTCTTGGTGATTGCCCAGATTAAAGTGGAAACATTGCCTCATTATGTGCACCAGGAGGATGCGTTCCGTGAAGAGGTATCTATAGTTTGTTTCATATCTAATTACTTCCTATACATTAGGATCTAAGTAAATAATGCACGATTAAAAGTTTGCTGCTTGATTGGTCAAAAGTGTTATCAACGTTAATGATTTGCATTTTCCATTCAAAAGGTGGGTCGCCTTAAAGACCGGATTATGCACTGGACTAGATCTGGTGAGAAGATTCCAGCTTCAGGTTTTGTTGGTCTTGCCCAAAAAATCTGGTGTGACATTAAGCAGGAGAAGGACCTTGACTTACCACAACTCAGAGTAAAAAAAAAAAAATCTAGTCATCTATATATTCCATTTACCCCCTTTACCTGTTATTGACATATTGTCGACATTCCATTCTATCCATATAACATATATTCACTCTGTTGTTTTCTTGCAAACATGACTATTTCGTTTTTTTTTTCCTTTGCCTCCAATCCACCCCAACAAATTTGTAGATCATGGTTTCTGGAGTACGCTGCGAAGAAATTGCTGACGAGAAGTATAAGAGTTTTCGTAAGGATGAGGTAACCGACTGGATGATTCTTGCAATTTGGAAGTGATAGAAATGACAATCCTGTTCATATTCATTTCACTTCAAAATCAACGCAGTCCTGGACTAAGATAAAGGAGCAGGTTGAAGAGAGGACTAAGATAGAGAAGCAGGTTGGAGTGTCTCCTGAACTCGAACTACACTTTGGAAAGAATGTCAGTAAAATTTGGATGAAGTATTTATCCAAGTAAGTATATCAAAAATTATATAAAGTCTCAGCTTTTAGTTAGTTACTGGTAAGTGATACCCTTGTCTCATAGGTGATGGCTGTGATGAAAATTTTTAGTATTATTCCAGAACTGGTTTGTCCTGAGCCTCATTAGTTAATAGTTATTAGATAACTGTAAATTAAGTCGAACCAGTTAACCCAAAATCTACTGGCTAGCTGGGACTTACTCTAAACTGTTTTCATCCAATTGATAAATATTCAAAAGGGTCAATTTAACGGGTGCCCAATAAGATTATATTTTAGATGTCATATTTTTTAACATGTAAAATTAATTAGGAAAAATAAATAAGTATAAGGGAGGGTAGGTAAGGTTAGATAGAGAAAGTAGATAAAAATGATAATAATTATTAGTATATATACACATCTACATGGCAAATTATGTGAATTTTAAGTGTGTTAACAAATGTCCAATAGGCACTCGTTGGAAAAATCCATACTCAAAGTGTTTACTAAAATACTGGATAGCTATGTCTTTCACAAGAAGGATTGCTGATTATACCTTGTTTATATATCACAAGAATGATTGCTGATTATACCTTCTTCTTCTTTTTTTAAGGTATGATGCTGATACTCAACATTATCATCAAACTAAAAGGGATGAATATAAGCGGCGACTGACTGACAATTTATTGAAGGTATGTATTGTGATTAAGTTTCTTTATAGAAAATTACCCAACAATTGGATTGGGTTGGTACCCAAGGACTCCAATTGCTCAAGGGAAAACTTCAATTTTATACGTAGAAATCTCTCTCTCTCTTTCTCTCTCTCTCTCTCTCTATATATATATATATATACATATAACAGATGTGCACTCATTGATCGAAAAAAAAATTGCCATAATAATTTGTAGAACGTCTATATTATTAGTAGGATTTTCACAAGTATGATCAGTAATATTAGTAGGAGTTTTACACCTTTGAACTTGTACTACATTATTACTTTACATCTCAACCTTCAACTTGACACACTTTGCACACTAGTCTTTCATTTTGGACTAATTGGGTAAATTTATTTGGTGTCTGAGCACTTAAAAGTTAAAAAGCACATGATTTAAAGTCCAAATGACTGATATATACTACTAACCATGTTTCGTGGTTGCGTCGCGGTCTCGGTTGTTCCACATCCATCGCGGCATATCAGTTGAATATCGGGTGATACACACATTATAGCACATGAAAGTTTCCCAAAATTTTTAAAAATTTACTAAAATTAGAAAATATCAAAAAAGAAACAATTTAAAAAAATAAATATCTGAGTCGACTTCGAGTGGACTAAGATATATCAGCCGATATCATGCATCACGGATTCGAATCGGTCAATATTAGCTGAGTCAAAGCGAGTCGTCGTTGATATGGTAATATCTGCGATTCAGGAATTGGTATCGTACCGATCCCCTCTGTTCCGATTACGACTCGGCCGATACGTATCGATAACGGCTGATATTACGAACCATGCTACTGACCTTGAAAGATACTATTGGACGATTCACGTTCGTTCAATTAAGAGATTGAGAAGAATGAAGGTAGTTTTTTTTTTTTTTGTCCAAAGCAATTATATTTCATTTCTAGCTTGATAATACAAGATTAGTTACAAAAGGTAACTATCCGAATGATCAGTCTGTGCACTCTAATGGAGCCGCATGGGAAAGGCTCCTTCCCAGCTAAAATTTCTAACAAGCTTAACTACAACTTTTACTAACTTATGTGTACATTTGTTTCCTACTCTACTAACAAAAGAGAATGTACATTTCTCAAACAAATCTCTTATTTTCTCAATGTCTTCCAGTATAACTGCTATCTTGGACTCCTTATCACCTTCTTCCCTGAGCACGTCCTATA
The DNA here is from genome assembly GCF_036785885.1 of Coffea arabica. NCBI lineage: Eukaryota > Viridiplantae > Streptophyta > Magnoliopsida > Gentianales > Rubiaceae > Coffea > Coffea arabica. The sequence continues at coordinate 6,346,753 of NC_092315.1, forward strand.
GTTTTACAGTCAGATTGGATTTCCACTGTATTCCAGTGTGCATCTTAGGCCATCATCATCCCTATTCTTACTGCTGCCGCTTCTTCCACTAGTGGTTCACTTGTTTTCACCTCAGCTTTTGCACTCAGCTTTCAGAATTTTCCCTGTCCAGTCCCTTGCCACTGCTCCCAAACTTGTTCTATCCATTCCTTTTGAGAAGGCCGCATCTGCATTGATCTTTATTACACCTCTATCTGGTGGTGTCCAGATTGCAGTGCTAGGTGCTTGCCTTGTTTGCTGAATGTACCCTCCTTCCCCACTATTATGTGCCTCTATATATTCTGTCCATTCTATCTGTGCTTTTTTTAATGTATTCCATGCTTCCACCATGTCCCCTGAGAATATTCTCCTATTCTTTGCTTTCCATATCTGTCACAAAATATTTACAGTTAATGAAATATGTTCCAGCCCCATCTCTCTCTTTCTTGCTTCTAGTAATCCTTCCCACCATCTCACAAAGTTGCTTCTCATGTCATTTAGGCCATCCCATTGTAGTGGTGTTATTTTCCAAGTGAGTGCAGCACTTGCGCAGAAGAATAGCATATGTTCCACTGTTTCCACCTCCTCTCCACAACAGTCACACATTCCACTTCTTTGGCCTGTTCTTTGATGAATCTGCTCGTTTACTGGTAGGCTGTGCAGCAGGCATCTCCACACAAAATGTTTCAGTTTATGCTTCATTTGTAGGGACCATGAGCTTTTCCAAATTTTTGACTGGTTTTGTGGGTAGCTGGTACTTTCATAGTGTCCCCTTGCTCCTATTCTCTGCTTTTGTTGTCCCTCGTCCTTTTCCACTGCATAAGCTGATTTTATAGTAAACTGGCCAGATTGGTATACTTCCAAAACATTCTGTCCTTAGCTCCCAGTAAGCTCAGAGGAATTGCTAGTATCTTTCCCAAGTCTTCCTTTAGGAACCACCTATTTAGTGGTTCTTGATTCCATTTCCCTTCCCTAATTAGCTCCTCAAGTCTTGCCAGTTTACATTCCTGTTTTCTTATTGTTGTCACTTTCCCATCCTCATATCTTGGTATCCATCTGTCACTCCAAATCTGTATCATTATTCCATCCCCCACTCTATGTCTCATTCCTCTCTTCAATAGCTGTCTTGCACATGGTTCAAAGTCGCGGTCGCGGTCCGAACCGTTCCACATCGGTCTGGGCAAGACGCGAATTTTTGAAATATTTAATATTCTAAAAATTGTAAAAAATATGATAAACAAAAATAATTAAAAAATTAGTAAAAATAATAAAAATTCAAGTTGATTCGGGATAATTTGGAGTAATTCGGTGTGACTCGGCCATTTCAACCCTTTACGGTGACATCTCGATGAGTCAAGTATCTCGGAATCGTATCGTCCCGGTATCGTATCGGAAGGGCCCGAGACGACTCGGCCGAGTCTTTGAACCATGGTCTTGCTCCTATTATGCTTTTCCATACCCAAGAAGCTGTCTTTGGAGGTTCATTGTTCAAGCTCTGTTCTCTATTTAGATACCTGGCTTTTAAAACTCTCCTAACCAGCAAGTTTGGATGAGTGATAATTCTCCAAATCTGCTTAGCTAGCAAGGCTTTATTGAAGGTAGTTAACTAGCCTTATCCTGTAATTACATAATCATATCAGGAAATTCTTTCAGGCATGAAATTGCCTTTGCAGCTGTTTTTCATCAGATAAATTTGTGCTTTGAAATCTGTCAGGAAATTGAGCCAATCTACCAGTCTCTGGTGAAGCACATGTACCAGGCAACTCTACAAATGTTCACGGAAGCCGCTCTAAAAGAGATAGAAAAGACGCATGCCCTGTCTACTCTGCAAGCCCACAATTTCATCACTAAATTCAAGAATCAGCTCAAAGGTATACCTCCATAGATGTATAGATACATAATATTCCACACCTCACAAAATATCAACTAAGACTATGAACAGATACAAATCTGACTTTAGGCCACAATATTCCTCACCTCAAGACACAATCTGATAGGCATACGCTATCTTTCCAGGCACAGCTCTTGCAGACTTGAAAACAACATTATTCCTCAGTCTCCATATGTACTGAACTGTTACTTTCAAATCAATTTTCCTGAATTTTGCTTGAAAGAATACTGCATCCAAGTACAATGACATAACCATTTCTGAATCCTGCTCCTCACTCCAGATCAAAGGGTATTCATAGACGAAACACAACTCCTTTCTCCTCCAAATAGTAGCTGGTATCTGACACTCATGAAAGAGATGGCCATGAGATTTTTCTTTTTGTGCACGAAACACACACACAGTATCTCGAGTCAAAACACGCCAGCTCTTCAATAGATTGGCATTGATTCAGCAATTATCTTCCTCTGCAAAGCAAATCTTGATACAAGAATCCTAGCTCCCCTGATGAAAACCACACCACAAAATTCATTACTTTAGCCTAGAGTGTATCACCAGTTTTACAATCATAATTTTGTCTTTTGCAGATGCTGCCATCAGACCAGCAAACTTGGATTACAAAATCAAACTAGTTGCCGAAATAAAGTCAGAAATGGATAAAAGCATAAGAAGTTTTCAAGCAATTATTGAAATGCTTAAACAGCCAAAGGTAACCAAAACTTTTCGTAGAATACGTTCCTATACTTTGAAGCTTCTTGAAAGCTCAAGTTACAAGTAAGTATTAGAAAAAAACTAAAACTAAAAAAAGAATGAACTTTATTTTTTAATTTTGGGACTCATGATCTGGATTCTACAGTGGTTTTATTTGGTGTATTTTGAAATGCACTAATCAGGTTTTTCAACTAACTTTTTTTCTTACATACAACTCAGTAAATAGTCAAATTTGTGTTTATTAATCCCTAAAAAATTAATATTGACCTAGCATTAGAAAAAGTAACATGTACTACATCGTAAGAGATTTCGTGTTCAAGACCTCAAACTTACCAAAAAAAAAAAAAGTACTTAATGCAAAACGCACGTGCTTGTGTGCTAGTTTACTTAAAAAACTCCTGCATACAATAATTTTAAAAAATAATTTATGCAACTCTCTACAGGTGCACTTGATTTCTCATTTTCCAAGAGTTGATTAACTTTTTTTTTTCGAACATGTATACAACTTTAATTTCTAGTTAATACTAAACCTAATCATAAATCTGTAAAATTTCTTTAATGTTGTTTTAAGATGGCATACATCTTGGCTCCTACATGCATATATTCAGCAATGGTTAGCTTCATGAATCATCATAATAAGGGCGAATGTATCACATATGTATGCTGACTTAGTTCCAAATCTAACTAGATTGATAATTTTCTGTGACTTTTCTTGTATCCAATTAGAAAGACCGACAAAAATTCTGGGAAAAAGTTGTGAAGATTGGGGCTCATACGTTGAATGTTGCCGTCAGCGCAACTGTAATGGCTTTGGTACCTGGAATTGGAACAGCCGTAGGCGTTTCACCACTCAGCGCTTCCGCTTTGTCGATCATTTCAATTCTAATGGGAAAGAATTCAGAGAGCTCAGAAGGTCATGTTACCGCTATGACTTCTACACTGAAAGAAGCATAACAGGTAAGAGGTGCATCGCTTCTATGGCCATTTTGGTCGATTTATAGGTCTGAGAATAATTTGTTACATGAATCTGTCTCCAAATGGATTAGTGCCGCAATCATCCAGTAAAGCATTCTAGTGTATGCTTACTCATGATTAGTGTAGCAAATTAATTAGCTATGAACGTTGCGATTGCAAGTGGGCAAATTCAAAAGATCATATGTATAACGTAAAAGTAATCATTTTATTGAATATAGCATGAAAGTACACAATAGCATAGAGCTACTCCACAAGTGCTCTGTATACAGTATTATGTTCAAGCTGCAACTATCTATTTCTATGAGTTCTATTTTTTTTCAGAGAAATGGTTCGAGGACAAAGCTCATATCCTGAATCTGAATTAAGTTTGCGAATGGGTTTCTTGTGCCAGGTTTGCGACGCCGATTGCTATCCGAGAATGGCCAAGACCATGTTGTGGTTGTCCATCCGCTTGATTTGCTCAGTTTTAAGCTATGTTTTCAGAACCGGACCGGATATCGACTCGGCCGAGGTCAGGGGTCAGGGGTCAATGGGTTCGACCGGGGGTCGATAGGGGTCGAATCGGATGACGTCATAAATAAAAATTATTTAAAAATTAAATTATTGTATATAAAATATCCAATAATATATTGATATTAATAAAGGTATATTCATATATATTTGATATTTCAAATATATTTAACAAGAAAATACAAAGAAATTAGAACAATCAAGTAACAATTTATATTATTTAATAAACATTAGCAAGTTTAGAATTAAAATTATGGATTTAATTGAAAAATAACATCAAATTTTAGGACAATATTTATAAAGTATGAAATATTTGAGGTATATTAATAAATTTTCACAATTTAGGGGGCCAAAATATAATATTAAAAAAGTTTGAACTTTTTTTACAAAAGCTACTGTTGGACCGGTTTTTCCGGTTCTGTACCGGTCAAACCCGGGTTTTGACCGGAGTTGACCGGGTTTTGAATCTTTTCGGTTTTGATGATCAACTCGGACCGGACACTTGACCGGTTCCCGGTTCAACCGGTCGGACCGGCCGGTCCGGTCCAAGTTTGAAAACACAGGTTTTAAGTACTACTTACTTTTCAAGACATCGACATTCTTGGTTTTGACTAGTTTGGGAAGTTGGGCAATACAGGAGAGTTTGAACTAGCTTTTGCTATTATTCAGGCTGTACATTTATTTCCTGATTATGTCCATTTGTTCTTCGGTTCAATGCAAACCACACGAGACAATTAAACTTGCAATTATTTTGAGTCCAGTGTGTTTGGATTGTAAATTATTTGAGATATTTTTACTATAGCACTTTTTGTGATGTGATGTATGTGAAATAAAAAAATATATTGAAAATTGTAATGATAATGTAAGCAAATAAATTTGGGCGAATAATCTCCTATCCAAACACACTGAATTCTTAGGCAGACATTTGAATGATTAGGCGACAGACCAAAACCTAGTGATTTGATGTAATTAAAAATAAAAAAGAGAGTCGTTGAGAAAAATAGGAAGGTTACACCGAATTTGAAAGTTACGTACTATGGTCAGCCATTAATTTTTTTCGATTATATAGCTATTCTATCATAAAATAATAGGAATGTTACACTCGTCGTGATTTTGAAGGTTAAAATTGCGAGTAGTTTATTGTTATTCTTTTGCTTTATCCTGTATTTCAAATATTTCATCCCACCCGCGATTTTATGAATACATTCACGAATCTTTAGAATTCCAAATGATATAAAATCAATTGAGAGAGTTTTAGTATATTTGCAACTTTGAAATTTACAATATCCATAACGCTGTTTGAATCCTGTAATTTATATTGTAATAAAAGCACAAATTGCTCTCAAAAAATTTGAATTACCATTATGACTATTTTTTTTTTCCAACAACGATAACAATTGTATAACGTATTCTATCCTAATTTATAGGAGAGGAGAGCCTAAGGAGACTTGTGTGTTAGGAACTAATAGATATGCAAATCTGACTAGATCAAGGAGATACTATGGCATCATTCTTGAATTTTTTTTTTGCTGTAAGTGAAATTTGAACCCTCATCTATAACCCAAGGAGGGACTTAAATCTCTTCCCCGTGGCCACTGAGCTCAGTGGTTCCACCATTATGACTATTCTCATTCTGCAAAAATTTGAATAACCATAATGAGATGCTTAAAATGTGGCATAAGGAACCAGAATGACTATTCTCATTCTGCAAAACGAACCTATATAACAAAACTTCCAACCATAAGCTTATGCATAAGGATATAACTTATACCAAAACTTGCAACAATAACCGGTATTCTAAAGAGCCATAAGCTTTCATACGAAGGTTCTGAACTTGATTTCAATGTAAGCTTCTCATTTTGATCACTACACCATGGTCTCCAACAAGCTTTTCACCTGGTAAATTATAAGTTAATTAATTGTGTAAGCAAAAAAAATGTAGAATAATATGAAAAATCCATACTATAATCACACACCAATCACGTGTGTAAAAATGTCATTAACTTGATTCATAGTGAATTATTCCGAAACAAGTTTACCAAGGGATTTTTCACAAAAAAAATTCTATGTTTTCTATGAACACATTTTCCAATCATCTTTTTATCTCACATATATAAAATCCCTACAGTACATTTTCTTCAAAAAAAATTGCAATCCAAACACATATTTTATATGTGCATGTACCTCTATCGATTACAATACTATTTTCTTTTCTTCTTTTATGAGTCTCTCGGCATTTTTGCAGTTCAAACTCTTTTTGTTCCTCAATCAGTAAAGCATACTTTTACCATGCTTTTGCATCATGTTGCTCCTCCAACTTGCTTGCTTTATTTTAGTGTGGTCATTTTAGACTACGATAACCAGAGATCCTAACCAATCACCTGAGAATAAAATTATTTTCATAGTGTTTGCTAACATAATTCAGAATTGGCTTTAACCATTCAATCATGCATAACCTACTCAATTAGTTCCACTAAAAAACTAATCAAATATACAAACTAATATGTCAATCGATCAATCAACTTTCTTAGAAGGTGAAATAATAGATAGATAAAGAAGCAACTACCACCAAAATCAATTATGCTACTAAATACATGTATATCAAACAATCTATAATATTCAACACTAATAATGAAGAGTTGCACATGTTATTCCAAATACTCCCAGTAAATCTTCTTTTTTTTTTTTAACAGATGCCTCGTCCCTATTCAAGCAAAACCATACAATTTAAATTATAAAAACTAACTTAGTTTGTTCAGAAACAGTAATTTAGAACTTAAATTAGAGTAAAATATCACATGTGGTTTGGAATGAAAGGATACAATCTAGAACAAAAACTATGCTTTAACAAAATAAATCATATCAGAAACCAAAAAAAAAATGGGGAAGAAAATGCACATCAATGTGAACAACCAAGCATAGATTAGGCCAAACATGGTGAGACAGGGAGTAAAGCAATAACAATAAAAAAAAACTGCACATATACTGGAAGCCGAAAAGAACCTAACAGAAAAAAGCAAGAATGTGCTGTTGGGACATAAAACTTATATTAATTAAATCACTAATTTTCCTACCAAGAAACAAAATAATAATTGCTAGTTTAACTCCTCCTCCTTATACAAAATGACCCCACAATGTTTAATTGAATCAAAAGACTTTTGAGTAATTATAGCAAAACTAAAGCTCTAAATAGTAATACTCTCTGAACATTCTCACATTCTCAAAATACCTGTAAAGGAACATCGATTATTTGGTCAAGCACACGTGGCCAATTGAAGAAGCCCAATTGAAGCTCAGTTCAGTGGATCCAGTCTCTGAAAGGTTTTATTGATAGGCCCAAGGGCTTAATAGGAAATGAAACTCACTGATGTCGCTCTCAGCATGAACGTATAAAGAAAGGCTTCCAACTGGTCTCAACTCTAAGCTCACTCTCAGCTCTTGCAGTCTCCTTCATATTGTGGGACGTATGATTTGCGGGCTTGGGTTCAATTGGGTAATGGGTCACTCTATACAGCTAGACTGATCTTCTCCAAAAATTCCTAATTTCTAGCGAAGGTATCTGAAAATTAGTACCCAGAAATGATTAAGGCTCATTTTTTTACTTTTTTTTTTAAAGAGTAAATCTTATATACACTGACAGTGTATACATTATCACCATTTGATTCATGACATGTGTGCAAATATTGAACTTCAAATTCAATTTGTGTAGTTATCATTCATCCAATGCTGATAGTGTATACACTGTGTCAGTGTAGGAAAGATTAATCCTTTTTTTAATAGTTTTCACTCACTGACTTACTAATGACAATTCGATCTAGTGACGAGAGGAGGGTCGTTAAAGGCTTCCGTTACTATCAAATTCAATGTTTAAATTCAATATCTAACTGTTGGAGATAGAAAACTTGTAAACAAAGATAAGAGAGTTAAAAAATAAATGATAATGCATGCCGAGTGTGGTGGGAGAGGGGGAACATTTTGATATGATCACAAAATTAGATCACAAAGTTAGCGTCCAATACATGATCAAATCTAAAATTCTTGCTTTTTGGCTTATTGCAGGCGAAAATAAGATGCAGTTCTTGCTCTTAGTAGTGTTTTCTCAAGCAGAAGCGATTTAATGTTTTAAGACAATATCACTATCTCAATATTCGGCCTTATGGAAGTAACAATTGGCCTTATAAATCTACTATTTTGGTCTGACTTGGCTTCGTTTGTACTGTCAGCAAATCCTAACAATTTCATGATTTGTTAAAAAACTGACGATGGCATTGTAAACAAGGGTTAGCATCTTTGTCAATCTGATTATTTTCCCCTATTTTATTGCTAAAAAGATAGATGTTAAGGGACATGATCTCCCCGTTTCAGGAGAATCCAAGAAAATTGTTTCTCAAAGCCTAATCGGGGAAACAATTCTGCATCTCCACGATATGAAATTTGATCGTTTTGATGTCAAAACTTTTACATAGTCAAATGAGGCTGTAGTTCACCTAATTTAGTGGAAATTAAGGATATTCACTCATTGTTTCTTCAATCATTAACAAATCATCGCTCAACATGTCCAAATTGTATTGGAGGGAGGAAAAACTGATTGCATATGAACACGGCACAGGGCACATGTCAACGAATATAATCAGTCCGAATTCTCACACCAAAACCTTGTAAAATTGTGCGTAGATGATTGACTTGGATGGTAAAATGTGAGAGATTGTAAAAAAGAGATTCTGAATTCAAGATTTCTACTTATTAGAAAAAAAAAACCTTGTAAAACCCTTTTTTTTTTTATTGTGTGTTGGGTTGATACACATCAACAGCCTCGTAAAACCCTATTTTTTAACCTTACATTTAAATGTGATTTTGGATCTGTCGAAGGCGAAAGCAAGCAAACAAGCCGATTACGTAGATTGGACCAAGTGCAATGAAATGTACACATGCATCGATATTGCAAGATTTTGCGCAATCACATTTAGGTAACATGAATGCCAACTCTTGTACTCTGGTGAAAACCACACATTCAAGAATCCCAGCATTAAGCTTTTATGTGTTACCTGTGTGAACCAATGACTAGATTTATACATAATGGGATTAGGCACATTGCAAGTATCCAATTCCAATTACGAACAGGATCATTTCCTTCAATTATACTGGCTTTAGATAGCTTTTGAAACTATTAAACATGATGTTCAAGCTTCAGCACCTTCTCAAGTGCTCCAAGTTTTCTCTCTGTCGCCAAATTTAGCAAATAAATGAGTTAAGAAAGTGGTAATAGAAATAGGGCAGTGCCGTCCCATTATTGATTTTCTTTTTCTCTATTTTTAAACAGAAAAGGATGAACATGAAAAGAATTGTGACTTAAATATGCTCAATTTTTTCAGAACTTAATTCCTTCGAGCCTCAACCCGTGGACAAGTTCTTTCTTTCCCGATCTGCTTTAGAAGGAATCTATACTAGGGGTGCAACTCAATCGAGAAGTTTGACTCGAGCTCACGAGTAGCTTAGTCAACTACTTGATTTGAATTATAAGCTCGACTTACTCAAGTGAGTTTTTGAATCAAACTCGAGTATGTATATCATACACTCAAAAAGCTCGTGGAGCTTTGTCAAATACTTAATATAATATCTAATTAATATATTATAAATAGTTAAATTACTCGAGCACGTAATATTTACTACCCTAATCATTTGTTGGGTTCGACTATCAAAGTCGCCGACTTTCTCGAACTCTATTGAGTAGAATTTGAGTCCTCCTAATATTATGTCAAATCGAGCTCGAGTTTCATTCAAGCAACTCGCTCGAGTTCGAGTATTGTCACTAGACATCATACTCAAACTCAACTCGGTATCACCGCTATCCTATACTTTATATTTGAGAAAAAAGGTTATTAAAAAAAGGAACAAGTAAACAAAGGAAAAAAAAAAGTTGCTTGAGTGATTATGTAGCCTACACTCCGGGCACATGTGCAAACAAGATCTACGTGATTAATCTATAAAGGCAATTGATACAGCCGGTGGAAGAGACCTATTTTGTATCCTTTTCCTTTCTTTTCATCTAGTCACATTTAATAACCATCAACTTTATATACTTTTTCTTTCTAAATTACTTTTTTTTAATAACCATCGACTTTATATACTTTTTCTTTCTAAATTGCTTTTTTCTTCTAAATTTTTCTAACGGGTGTTCAATGGGCACTTGTTAGTATACCTAGATTACACCTAACACATCATATGAATTCAAATATTAACAATTGTTACCCTATTTTGCATTTATATACTTTCTGTAATTAACATTAGTTTTCTAAAAGAGTTCGCCCACAAAAAGCAACACCTAACATATCATATGAATTCAAATGCTAACAATTATTACCCTATTTTGCATTTTATATACTTTTTGTAATTAACATTAGTTTTCCAAAAGAGTCCACCTACAAAAAGAAATTCTAAATCACGATATTTCTAAATGATAGATACAAACATAGGAATCTGTAAAATTAAAGAGGAGGTAGATATATTTCAAAGCGATAGACACAAATATGAGAATTTCTTGGGTTATCCATGGACTCTTTTAAGTGATAGACATAAACATGAAAATTCCTAAAAATTATTTTTTCAAAAGAGTTCGTCTAAAAAAAATGATTCTAAATCACGACATTTAGACACAATCATGAGAATCCTTTAGATTATCCATTAATGTGTTTTGTGTGGCTTGTTTCTATCCCTTAAATCGCATTTCGTTTAATATAGAATTTTCCTTTTAAAAATATAGAGACATAAACTCCATCTTATACACCTCACAAGCACTCCAAACAGTGTATTATATAGTATACTACTTTACACAATACCTTTACTCCTGTTGCATGTGACGGTCACATGCCAATTGGAGTGGTTACAACTTGCAATTGCATCTGCCCCAACCCCAAGCCAGCTAGCAGTCCTCAACTACTTCTCCAACTTGTGACAATACTGAAAACGTGGGTGGACCCAAGCAACATGCGACCCGTGGGCCCCGTCAAAGAGAAAATTCAATTCATGCATTGATGAATAAATACCAGACAAACAAAAGCATCAAAGCAACAAATTAAATCATAAATCTTTTTTTTTTTTTAAATTTTCAAACTTTGCAAAATCACCGCCGCCACGTGCGGTGTCGAGATAGTCAAAGATTATTCAAAACATTTAATGCGTGACACGTGTTGGGAAGTCATTCGTTCGAATGACGTGTGAATTGGGAGTTTTATTGGGAGATGGGGTTTAGCTATTCGCATCGGTGTGGTCGTCCGACCGTTGCGTAAGCGGCCCGCGCCCTCTTTATCGCGTTGGGGACTCCATCAAATTGACGATAATGGCCTCAATATTTTCTCATATTTGCGGTCATACCCTTTAGTATTATACTACTAGCCACTAGGTAGAGATGTTAGATTATACCATTAGGAAGTGTACAGGAAAAATTGGTTTTCACTCTTTTGTTGTACTTCTTTGGTACTCCAAAAAAGTGTAGTTGTCGTTCAAGAGTTTGGTGTTCTTTCACTACCCTTTTCACATCTAGTTTTCTTTTCAATTTTTTTTTGGTGTTCGGTCCCTTGTTGTTTTTTTATGCCCTACCTATATACCAAACCAAAATAAATCATGATGGGTAGGTTTAGAGGTTGATTTGAAGTGAAGTGAAAACATATAAAATCAAGTGGAGGTGCTTAAGGAGAAATAAAATTGAAGGTTGAATACAAAGTACTACACTATCTCCTAATAAAATGAATTTAGGAATTAATTGTGCAAATTATATCGTTCTTGAGGAAGAAAAAACTAATACAAAGAATTATAAATATATTTTTTAATAATTTTTTTCATCTCACGTACATTATATCAAAAAAATGTGTTATAGTATTTTTTTTTCAAAAATTAGCCCAAAAAATTTTTTTATCCGAACACACTTATTCAGCTGAAAAGTCTTCCCTTTAGCTTGTTCAATATTCTCTATTTTCACTATTTTGTTACAAAATTAGTTGACATTTTATGTATTTTGTAATTGTTGAAATGAATTTGTACTTGAAGGAAAAAAAAAAAGAGGAGAAAAATGAATTGGTACTTGTTCTATGGTTACTTATAGAGTAGGTTTTGAGATGTGTTTGATATCATATAATGCAAGGGAATTGGTTGAAATATAACAAAAATTAAATTGAAACCATTAACCTCTATAAACAAAATAGGGCGCAAATGAAATGGTCAATGTAAAATTTTGGTAATCTAACAAATCCAAGTTGGACTCAGATTTTGAAACAAAGGATTAATAATAAATAACATAAAAAATGCACTTATAATTTACTCACCTTTTTTATAAGAATAATTACATTATTTTTTCATGATAAATGTTAAAAAGAAAAGAACAAATAAATATAAACCACCACTTCTCAAGTCCCCCCTATATTCAACAACGTTAAATATCAAGAAAATCCCAAGCCCCAACTTGCTTCCAAAGTACCAAAGCCGTCAACACATTTCCTCGAAGCCCATAAAATAAAACAAAATAAAAAGGAAAAAAAAAGGCCATACCATACTTAGAAAATTACAGCAAAAAAATAAAAGAAAAGGAAGCCCCCAACCCCTCAACAAACCATAGTAAAAACAGAGCCACCCCACCTCTCTCTTTCTCTCTCTCACAATACAAACCTAACTCAAACCAAACTCCTTTGCCCCCATTTGTGGGTATCATCAGTTTCGTTCCATCTTCTCTCCCTATTCTCTGCAAACCCTCAAAGAAAAAATAGAAAAAATCTCCAGAAATTAGAAAAAGAATGGATGCTTTGCACAACCCAGATGTTGCAGGAGCAGCAGCAGGTTGTTTCATGTTGGATGGTGAAGACGACCTTCTCAACTTCTCCTTGGACGACGGTGAAGAAGAGAAAGAAAATAAAAATCCTTCCCCTTTTCTAAAAGACCCTTATTCTTTTTCTCCTTCAAATACCCTCATTAGCCATCAAGATGATGATCTCAGCCGTTCACCTTCCTTCCCTGTAAGTCTTAATTGATGCCTGTGCTATGCTATGCTTTTGTTAAAGGTTATGTTCTTGGAGCCCAGAAAGTCTTTTGCTGAGTTTGCCATGAACTCGGCCGAGTCTGGGCGGTTTGCATGAACTTGGTGCTGGAAATGCTGTGACTCGGTTTTGCCACTGAGTTGACTCGGGCGAGTTTTGACTGAGTTGTATTCCGAGTCTGGCGGTTTTGGACGGCTTCTGTGTATATATATATATGCTCTAAAATACACGAGTGAGTTGAAATGCTTTGAGACGTTAAGGGTATTTTGGTAATTTTGTGAGGTAACGCGTGATGGGGGCTCCTTTGACTGAGAAGAGTCCGAGTTTTTGACTCGGTGGAACTGGAAAATGGGAAACCACGAAATTGGACAAAGGATGGCGGCCAAGGGTATTTTGGTAATTCTGTTTCTGGACGATTTGCCCTTAGAAACCCTGAGCATGGAATTGGACAAAGGATGGCGGCCAAGGGTATTTTGGGAAAGAAATAGTTTTTACGCGTCTTTATTAGTGAAGCATGGGCTGTCACTTGGGATTTTTCTGAGCTGGACTAATTAAATGAGCATATAACCGGACGAATATTTTCGGTGCCTGTTTTAGTATTAAAAGACAACTTTGCCCCCACGGAATATCCTGTCCCCCTGTCTGAGTGAGGGTTACCTTCTTTGGAATTTTTGACGTTGTCGGTACCCTTTACAGAAATTTGATTTCCCATGATAATCAAAATTCCTTAGTAGTGCTGCAACTAAATAAGTGGAAATATAAAAAAAAAAATTTACATAATTTCTGTGAAACTGAAAATCGAAAATTGTTCATTTGTTGGAACCTTTTGATGGATGTATTACACTGAGTTGATTCTGTGGGTTGACTAATGAGCTGACTTAACTTAGTCCTTTTGGGTCTGCTCAGTTTCTTGAGGGATGGAGATGTAGTTCTGATTATATATTGTTGTCCCATTTTATTCAGGAGTTTGAGGAAGAACTGGAATGGTTATCGAACAAGGACGCATTCCCGGCAGTGGAGACATGCTTCGACCTTCTATCTGAGACCCCGGATTTTGATGGATTGAACCACCAGAGCCCGGTATCCGTGCTTGAAAACAGCAGTAGTAGCAGCAATAGCAATGGTAGCAACAGCAGCAATGGCAGCGCGGTAATGAGCTGCTGTGGGAACCTTAAGGTGCCCAGTAGTTTCCCTGTTCGCCCGCGTAGCCAGAGAAGGAGGAGAAAGCGAAGATCAGGTTTTGGGGACTTGCCGAGCCAGGAATGGCAGTGGTGGAATCATGTGAATATTAAGAGTAACAGGCAGGAAGTGGCATTACCACCAGTGCCAGTGAAGGCAAATACTAGTGCTACTATTGGGAGGAGATGCCTGCATTGCCAAGCTGATCAGACCCCACAATGGCGCGCAGGCCCAATGGGGCCGAAAACTCTTTGCAATGCCTGTGGGGTGCGGTATAAGTCCGGGCGTCTTGTGCCTGAGTATCGCCCTGCTAGTAGTCCTACATTTTCGGCTGCATTGCATTCGAATTCTCATAGGAAGATAGTTGAGATGAGGAGGCAGAAGCAACCAGGAATGGGAGGAATCATGGCGAACGGGAGTTGTGGATATAGGGTAGGATAGGGATGGAGTAATGCATTAAATTTTTTTTCTGCTTTCTTCCTTTATTTTTTTTTTAACATATAGTTAGGTTAGAGCTTAGGGTCTGTTGTAATAGCGCTAGACGGTTAGAACCATTTTTATTTTGCTTCCATCAAAATCCAGTAGGGAATTTTGACTTTAGTGTGCTTGGTTATGAATTAGACTAGAAATGAAAATTAAGATGTTATGGTTTTGGTTTTTGCCATAGTTTATACCTTTCATTGGCTTGCTTGCTTGCGTCGAGATCATGAGTAAGTTCTCATTCTCAAGGAATTGGTGATGCTTTAATAGGGAGGAACATGTTTATCAGAATCAACTCCTCAGTCTGTTTTGTAAATTTGCTCGAGGTTATTGATCTTGTTTGCCTTTTGGAAATACTGAATTTAGATAGGCAGTGAAGCTGAAGTTTGTAATTGGTGTCAATTTTGTAGCATGTTTTGTGACTTGAATGATGAATCCTAATACATGTTGTGATAAGTTGATCAAATACTTTTAGTCTTTACCATTCTTAGTAGTCCAGCCTAATGTCAATTTTGGGAGGCTTCTTGCTCATATTATGAATTGTTTCCGACCTTGATAGCTCAGATGATTGTGGTAAATGAGTCTAAGAAACTCTTCCGTCTGTTGCATGGGCATGACTCTCATTCTCAAATCGGCGTTTCAAGTTGAGTTGCCTTACATTTGTTCAGTCTGTTTTTGTAGTATTAGGCTCTGCTGTTCACCGAAACGCCAGGACGAAGGGTTTAGATATTTCCCAGGTTTCCTGCCGCTAGGTAGAAAGTTGTTGATCACTGGATCATGCTGGTGGGATGCACCTCTGTCTTTATCCTTTGCGTCATGCAATGCTTTATGGGTATGCCTGGTTTGACTGCAAAATTGTCGTAGATGATACGTTGATTTGAGTATTGGAACAATTCACCGAGTCATAGAGAGCAAGTCTCATCCACTCTAAGACACATTTTTTATTCTGTAAGAAGAAACAAACATTCAATAATGTGTTGTTGTTATCCTTTTGAACGATTCTTTAAACTCGGACCCGAAAGGTGAATCAAAAGAGCTTGTGGCTTGCGGTTCAATTAGTTCGATCGGTTCAATCTCGGTTTAAAAGGTTTTATCATTTTAAAAATTTTAATAATATTGAAATATTTTTTAAGAATAAACAAGGGTTAAAAACAAAAAAAGGTGATATATCTAATATACAGAAAAGTCTCTTGTGGTTTCAAAACATACAAAACGACATCTCATATTTTGAACTAAATTGTAAACTAACAAAATTCGTTAAAGTTAACGAAAATGACGGTTTTGGCCGTTAAATTTATCGAATTCCGTTAAGTTTACCGGATTCCGTTAAATTTAACGAATTCTGTTAGTTTATAATTTAGTTCAAAACATGAGGTGCCATTTTGTATGTTTTGAAATCATGAGGGGCTTTTCTGTGTATTAGGTATACCGCAAGTGATTTTTTTATTATTAATCCAATAAAAAAATTAGTAAAATTCGAGAGGTTCAAAACCAGAGATATACTTGAATTTTTGACCGTATTTTACTAGAGAGGTTCAAAACCGTATTTTACCGACTCAACTGATTGATTTTGACCAGATTTGATCGATTTGCTTGAATTTTTGAATTGACGATTGAATTAGACCAGAGATATGACCGGTCTTTCAAAACATTACAAATGTATGGAGTCCACTGTGTATGGTTCAATTTTGCCATATTTGAGGAATTTTTTTTTTTTTGTTGTTGCAACAAGTAGCCGGGCTGATGGTTAGATAGGAAAATAATTTGGATAAAGCCAAATTGCATACTACATATGTTCAGATCTAGAAATGGCAATATTGTCTCTAGAGTAGCATTTTCCTCTATCACAGCAATCATATCTACACCTCCAAAGAAGTCATATTTTTAGTCTTTGTCGTAATATACCTAAATAATTAGCAAAAATCTTTATGCCACGAACAAGTGTCCGACGGAAACTTGATAATTTACACCTCCAAAGATTATCCTAATATGGAAGGTCGGCTTGATTGGTTTGTTAAATTGTTTAAATGTGCGATTGCAAAGTGAGGAGATCAGCACTCAGCAGCCGTCCTTGGCATTAAAGTGTGAAACTCTTTTATGCTGAGCCGGTCTTTGTGGCAACAGAACCACTATCAAGAATATAACACTGTGGTAAGTTGTCTTCTTTCTAGCCAAATTGAGGCGATGGGAATCTGTTTCATTGCCAGATTTCAATAATGTTATAATGCAAATCATGTTTTGTTGTTTATGAAGTATCTGTGGTGGTGGGCATTAGGAGTTGGGCCAAGAAAATGCTCAGTGGTCAGTAGTTGATTTACAATCTTCTGAGAATATACTGTGGGTACCATAGGAGACTCAGACAGGCTTGTAGCTTTCTGTCTTAATAATGTGTTTGCTATTGTTGTTCAGACAGATATATTTCAACTTTGTGGGTGGCATATTACACTTGAATCATGGGGTGCTGGGGCTACATTTACGTCCCCATCGTATTTATAAACCTCGATTGTGATATTAGTATATAATCTCTACCTTTCTTCCACCAAATTTACTTCTTCTCTTTAATTTACCCAACAACATGAAACAAACCCTCTTTCTATCATTGTTTGGATGACCTACTTTTAGCCTGTTTTGGAGAAATATTTGTTTAAAACACCATCTACGGACATAGTAACACTCTAAAACATCCATGAGTTAAAAAAAAAAAAGTCAAAAAAAAAAACATTAAATGGGGTACCAATGATGGAGGTGAGTATTGATGGTGAGTGACGGAAGTTGTCGGTGGTGGGTGACGGGTAGTGGGGGAGGGAGAAGGTAGTTTTTTTTTTTTTTGAGAAAATAGAAGATGTTTTCAGTGTTTTAGATAAACACTAGTAATTTTTTTCTCAATATAACTACATTATAAGTTACAGTAAAATTTTAGATAAATATCCAAAAAAAACACATCATCCAAAGGCTTCGTTCTTGAATGACCTGAACTCCTTGGTTGTGAGATCTGATACGGTGCCGGTCCAATAAAATTTTATGTTAACTTCCTTAATACAGCATCTTTTCTTTTTTTGTTTTTTTCAAAAAAAAGATATCCAGGCTTAGGAAAAAGAAAAACAAGAATATTTCTTGAGAGTGGGAAAAATATATACTCACTCAATGCATTTTATTCTCTTGGTTTGTATACTCTATTCACTATTCAGCTCAAAAGAATGCCTTACATGCTTACCTTAGCTTAATGATAAAAGAAACCCTTTTTTGGCAAAAAAAAAAAAAGAAAAAAAAATTACAAATGCCCTTTTAAATACCTTAATTTTGGTTATTTCCACTATAATAGCAACCAAATGATGACCTTTTGCACCTGTGAAAATGCAATATCATGGTGGGAGAAATTTTTGGTAATTGCTGTATTTGTACAAATGCAATATAATAGTCGAAGTCGATTAACCAAAAACGTGCAATCCATGTGGCTTCAACATGGACAGCATATTCAGCACTAGCAAATCGCATCACAAGTTGAAAGATATGAACATTCCCAATTGGCAACTAATCATTTGTACATTGAAATGTTGACGGCACTTATTACAAAATTAAAGGGACGATAATTAGGCCTAATAGCTGCAATGTCTACAAATAATCATGACATGTTAATAAGATTTTAGGAGACAAGTTGTCTCTTTGTTGATTAAAATTTGGAACATTGATACTATTAGCTTTTGAGGGTTAAAACATGGGCCCAAGAGGTTGATATATGGAAAGGTTTACCATGGTAAGATTAGGTATCTCCCAGAGGTTTGTGCTTGCTGTATAATTCAAAATCTTGAAGGTTGCAAAATCACAAGTTTTTTTATGAATTGTATAGCTTTTCAATTTTCATGATGCTTTGTGCATTGTTTCTGCGATTGCTGATTGGTTCCTTTAGCTTCCAATTATCAGACACTAAGCTCTTTGGCATAATCTGAGGGAATGTTTAATTGAAGCCCAAAATGTCTGGAAACATCGTTCAAAATGTTGTCAAATGAATCTTTTCGTTCTTTACTTTTAAAATGTTAATTTTACATCTCTTACAAATTCAAGTCAATAAATTTTAGTTCTAATTAAGGTTTTCAATCACTTTTTACCCTAAATTCATCATATAACTTACATGTGGTCATTTTTAAGAGTAAAAACAATTAGATACCATCTGTAATTAAAAATAGAACCTGACCAGAACTATATTCGTTTTTTTCCTTAAAAAAAGATCTGATCCAATTTATATTTAGCTTTGCACCAAAATCGGTGGGGTCTGACTTTTTTTTTTTAATCTAAAAAATAATTATATGTGAGTTACATGGCGATTTTAAACTAAAAAATGATCAAAAAAACTTAGTTTGGACTAAATTTTGTTGACTTGAATTTGTAAGTGACGTAAAATTAATAATTTAAAAGTGAGGGACGAGAAACATTTGAAAAAATGTAAGGGACGTTTTGAACCTTTTTTTTCCAAAATATTTTACATGTGTATACTTTTAAATCATATTTCTTTGTAATTTTCACTTAGTTTTCAATTTCAAATTATTCTAAAATTCATCTGACAAGATAACTGAAGATTAAAGTTGATGCAGATTTGACCATGAATGCTTAGGCAATTGACTAGTTGAAGACCACGGGTTCCTTGCAATGCAACAATATCTGTTGTTGTTGGTGGATCAGTTGCACCAAGCGTGAGAAAGATCGCAAAGCTCACAGCTTAAAGCATAAGCTTATGACTTTTCGTCATATTTTCCATGGAGATTGTGACTTGATTAGTGCACAAAGATTCATTTGAATCTGCTCCCTCCTAATCCCACAACAGTCAAAATTTCCATTTGGGTCGTACTCAAATTAATTTCTTTTTCGTGAGTACATAAAGAAGATTCTTTTAACAGTTGAGTATTGCTTGTATTTAGTACCTTAATTTGGTGAAGGCCAATAGATCGTATTAACAAAGCTTGGTAAAATAGTGAATTTTGTTTTTTAGTGACAAAGGATAAGACTTTAGGACTTAAAAGAGTTCTTGATTCAAATTCTTCTACCCTTCTTCATTTTCTAAATCCCACATTTCGCCTGCTAGAAATTAAAAAAAAAAAAGTAGCAATTTTCACTTTTGCTTGATCTCAATACAGTTTATCCAAAAACCATGCATTGTAATACACATATGGGATTTATATACATCAGAATATTTATAGCTCTAAGGATTGTCATGATTATATGAGCATCATCTAGCACATTGCTTTAAAGAAAAACCAAAATAGAAATAGAGGAAACTGAACTTGACACATTCTAACTCTACACTTGTGAGAAAAAATTATGCCAGCATAATGTTATGTTGGTCTTTCTCTGGTCGGAAAAGCTGAAGTCATAAACACATGTCCCCTTCAACCTCAAAACCATCAATTAAGAGTTGGAAAAGCCTTGAAATTCGTTGCTTAAAGCGATGGCATTTGCAGGGTTTTCGAGAGAAACTTTTTCCTTTACAAGCAAGGCAGCACACTCCTTTTTCTTGGACTGCAAAGTTTATAGCAACTTTACACAACATGTTCATTGGGCTTCTGAAGCTTCCCATGACCCATTGATAATGTTTCTGGTCTTTTATGAATAACAAAGTCTAAACAATAGAAACGAAAAAGACTCATTGAAAAGTTTCGTGTCCTTAGACCTTTTTCTGCGTCTTGCATCATTCCGCACTAGTAATTCTGGATAATTACAACTTTTCTGAGGTTAGTCATCAATTCTCTGAAAGATTAAGATGTAGATACTTTCCTTAAATCATCCCTTTTGAACTAGTTGATATCTTCCCTGTTCCTATATGTTTTAGATTAGTTTGATTCTAGAGCAGTCGATCCTTTATGTTTATCCTAGGAAATTCATTTTCATTATTTCTAAACCAGATATATTACCAGATATCTTTATACAAATTAGGGGATGAAATTTAGTAGATAGACTGCAGGGGAGAGGAGAAATGGAGGATAAAGAGCAGAATCCGCATCTTTTCTTATCAATTTAGTAGGAAGGTTGTAGTCCTACTTAAAATGCCTTCTACTTTACCATCCAACTCAATCCTTTTCAAGATGGATTGTAGTCGGGTAATCGTAATCTTGTAATTTATCACTTTTCTTGTACTTAAAATGTGTTTTCGATCATGCTTATAGATCAAACAGTTCGAACTGAGTATAAAACATATAACTTGATGATTTAGATGGTTTGACACCATCTTGATACGTGCATCTCAGTTTATGCGTATACATTAATGCATAATTTATGTAAAAATGCCCTTTGAGTGCACGACACTAAAAATCTAGGGCAGCATTCCACAAAAATCTCTCCATTTTGTAGCTTTTGCTTCCAACAACTTTCTTTTCCCCCAAAAAAAAACAAAGAAAAAAAAAAGAAAAAAGTTGCATTTTCTTGATGATATGGTATGACTCACAAGTGGTCCATGTGGGATGGTCCGACTTATTAGGATTTCCACCTTAGCTTTGATTTCTTTAAGGACCACTTGGTCTTGAAGTCATAAACAATTTGGTTCCTTTACACGTAAAGCAGAAAATTTATTGGTGAAATTTATTAGGACAATTTAGCATTCATGAATTTGATCACTTCTATGAGATTTATAATTCTAGAACGAATAAAATAGGTTGAGTTTTGACCAGATTGATACAGTACATCTTGATCTGTGTGTTGAGGATTGACGGTGCAGTCAACAACAGCAGCTGCTCAAATTGGTTATTTTGATCCTTTGATTAGGGTTAATACGTTATTTTATAATCTGACATTTATAGAAAAAAAAAGAAATACATGATGATATATGTTTTATTTGTTCATAAGCACTTTTAACAGGGTTTATTATTTTTATTATAACAAAGTATATATGTTCAATGCACTTGTTCGCAGCATCACACAACATTCTTTTAAAATGACAAGTTGCTCCAATGGATACTTGACTTTTTCTTTTTTTTTTTTTTAGTCTGTTAGGTTGGTTTCCTTTAAAAAAGAAAATTAAATAATTATAAGGGGGAATATATCGTACATAGAGGATAAAATATTTATATCAAGAAGCACAACAATCACAACAACCAACGTTTTATTGATTTCTCAATATAGTGTGTGTATAATGTAATATGACATGAAATCCCAAAAGAAAGAAAGAAAGAAAGAAAGAAATGTCAATTTAATGAGGTTTTAAACAATTTGCCACACTTTTAATTTTTTCATCAAGTTAAAACTAAAAGAGGAAATAAAAGCAACTCTTGCTTTTATTTAGTGGATTTACATTGTTTGATATCCTATTAAAATTAGATTTAAATTCTTTAATATCCTACTGAAATTTAGAAAGGTAATATAAGAATGGATTGCTAAAAGAAAATAATGCCAAGAGATGCTAAAATTACTAATGCTCATTTGCTTTGGATTATCTTCTTCTTCGTCTTCTCATTTGAAGGAATGTCAAGAAGAAAAATCTAAACGAAGAAGCCATCAAGTAGGTCGAACCTAGCCAGTTTTTTCCTTGGCTATGATGGACAATATTCTTCTTGATCTACGTACCGCCTTGTACTACAAGGGTTTTACTTTGATCATTAAACTATGTAGAATTCCTTGATTTGATCATTTAACTTTTTGTTTGTATAAAATAGTCATTCAACTAAATATAGCTTAAATATTTTTGACCAAAAAATATACGTTTTCATTAGTTGAACGAGTAATAAAAGTTCTACGTTGTTTTCATCGATCGAGTGATAAACAATTTATCTCTGATAGAGATAAGTGACCCTTTGACTAGATACAAATATTATTGATAAAATAGGATATTTTAAATAGTTTATTCATGATTTATGCCATTTACTTTGATTCTTCAATTCAAACTTTCGATGGTTAAGTGCATTTTTCCACCAAAAAAGTCTAAACTTATCAATTAATCTTATCTATTGCCTCTTCTCACCCATAAGTCATTATCCTGCTCACAAATTCCACTGCCTTAATATATATAATCCCATTTGAACTCCTCAACATTGCAGCAACCAACTAACAATTTAGACCCATTCAGTTTAATCTTTCTTGAAAAATGAAAAGTGGTTGGCATCTTAATGACAGCTTAGGATTTCAACGTTTGACATTGATATATAGTTGTAGTTTTTCATATTGCCATTTTCAACGAAAAACAAAATGTACAAATTCAACCCCAAAATGTGTACTCGGCCGTACTGGATGACTTGCTGTTTGAATGAGATCAAAATGTACCTTTGTTTGCAATTAAAAGAAAAATTCCACTTGCATTACCATCTTGCTTCATGAGGTCAATTAGATTCTTTTAAGTATTCATAAATTATGATTGGTCTGAAGTAGATGCATAGGAAGATCTATTGAAGAAGGAAGCAATTGTAATTTCACATTTTTAAGGAGTACAATACTCACACATATTTTTCCCAAGTGAATTGTCAATGTTACAACTCTCGTTTCCAAAATTTACTATTTGTGATAAAAGACTCAGATTTTTTTTCCTCTCTTTGTTTGGCTCTTGTTTTCTCTATTTCCTTCCGTTAAAAATGGGTATAACTCACCACGAGAAGATTGAAAAGAAAACACAACTTTTAATTTTACTCCATTATCGAAATAGCGAGTTTTTTTTTTTGTCAAATTTTCAGATGTGCTCAATTAACAACTTTCTTTCGCTGTGAACAAGGGAATCAAGAGAATGCATCGATCCACTTTTGTTTGATCAATCATACAAGTACTTCTCCTTAGTTATCAAAATAGTTTAATTATATGCTCAATTTTATTGTTTAATTTTATTTGATGGGTTCACCATGCATGCATGCAATTTCAATTGATCCATCTTCAAGCTCCCTTAACAATAATATTAAACCGCTACTTCTCAAAATGATCCAGCATTTACAAGTACTTTTGAACCCAATAGCCTCCTATAGGTACAATTTATATAATTTATATCTACTGGCTTTTAAAAACTATGTAACATTCTTGATTTAACAACTTATGTTTAATTTATACCCGACCAGCCAGCCACCTCCACCCTCTACCTCTCCACTAGCTCCCTTCTCCTCTCAGCCCCCACAACACCCCCCACACACAGAGAAAACCCCCCGCCCCCGAGGGGGGGGGGGGTAAGGAGAATGTATGAGACACATTACTTTTCATAGATCAAGTGTGCAAGAAAACTAGCTAGTTTACAATACGGGAAGCCATCAGAAGTTATATTTCAACTCCTTTTGGGACAAAGAATTAACCATATATTAGTTAAGACTCTTAAAATTGGAAGATAGTACTGATATGAATGTCAAAAACTGTAGAAGCTTTAGCCATATGGGAATGGGATAGTGGAGTTGAACCAAACCCAATGAAAATTTCCGCATTGGGTGGGGAACTAGGGCCCCCCCGGGAGGGTTGGGTGTTGAGAGAGGAGTGCTCGGGCGTGCAACCACTAACAAGGTGGGAGAATGTCTACTTCAGAGACACACAAAAATGGAAATCAGACATGGGGTGACAAGTGCTTCCACCCATTTCAACCAACCAATTCTCTAATGTACAGTTTTATATATGGTACATACATATTGAGTTTTCAACTATTTCATTCACCGGGGCTCCACCATATAAGTATACCTTTTTAGGGAGGACTTATATATGTGCCTATCTTTCAAGAACAAATCATTAGTGCTAAGACTAACACCTGCAGGTAGGAATTATTGATTTAGACTGGAACTAAAAACTAAGTGGTTTGGGCAGCTTGGGGAGCTATCAGCTTCTGTGTAAGGGTCCATGGCATTCGAATTGGTGGGGGCAAGTGCTTGATATTGGTAGGCCAACAAGTTGGGTCATTTGAACTTCTTGCCATGTGTTTAAATAGCACGTTCCATTATCGACTTGCCATGATCATGTCAAGAAGAAAGGAGAAAGAAAGTATGGCATAAAGGCAATTGAAAGTATATTTGTTTATGAACCCAAGAATTTGCAGTAATCTGGTTACCGAATCCATAACTTTTTTTGGCTGAATAAACTACTATATCACCTTTTTTTTTTTGTTTTTAATGATAAGATGGCACGTTAGGTATGTTCGTACAAAGTTGTAGATTAGATCAATTTGGTAAAAAGGTGATTTTTCAAGAATTAACTTTGAAAAATATTCTGATTCTAAAGATTCCGCTATTATACTCCTTTTTTGCTTTTAAAGTAAAATTCTCTCGATATTATATATCGCTTATTGATTGTAATTTCTTGTTACAATTAGAGTAGATAAGACAAAGAAAAGATTTATTTCAAGACTTCAGTTTTCACACTTCAACAAATTTCAGTAAGCATAATTATCCACAGTTATCCAAGTGACTATTTTCTTCATTTTAAAGCTTAAGTGCCCTATTCGGAATGAATGAAAGTTCAGCGAAAGAGAATAGATTTTGAAAAGAAGTCTAAGACATTATGCTAATACCTGTTCTTCTTTCTAAATTCTTACCAAAGATTTGTCTATTTTCCTTCAAATTGAAGTTTATCTAAATGCATACCATTGTAAACGAAAGAGGCAAAATTATGCTCTTTCTATTTTTTCATCGGATTTGTTACAGTGTATGCTTTTTCCTCCATTAATTGTATAGGCTTAACTAAGTATAAAATATTTTCTCTTAATATATACAATCATAGCAAGAGGGCCCTGAGGAGAGTTTCACAGTACATTTTGCTACTACTAAGTAGTAACTACATCAGCTATATTTTTTGCCTTCGCCATCAAAACTCTTTAAGCAAAAAAAAAAAAGACAAAGTAACCCAAAATAACAAGCCAAGAAAATATATATTGGTGCTTGTCTATACCTAATTCAAATAAAGAAGAGCAAATATTTATATATGTGTGTTTATACAGACAAATTATGTTCAAAACATAAGAAAAACTTGTATAGATTTGGTCGATAATTCACTTGTAGACCCATTATATATGCAGCAGCAACATGATTATATAGGAGATAACATTCTCATATCCACAATCATAGATGTTGGAAATTTTATGGATTAAAGTCCCTTGGCATTTTCATAATTGGGAAAATTCATACTCTTTTAGATGATAATAAGAGATTATTTGAAAAAAAATTATTAGGAATAATACTATAATATATTTTGTGATATGATATATGTGAGATAAAAAGATAGTTAAAAATTATATTTATGATGCAAGTTAAATAATATTTAGAATTCTTTTGCAAAATCATGCTAACCAAACTGGTCCATTGTAGCTGAGAGAATATAATCCTCTCAAGTAAGAAAGAATGTAGAAGGTAAAATGTTTGGTTCATATAAGACATTATATTTATACAAGGGACAAATTGCAATTTGAATACAGCAAAAGTACAAGAACATAAATTCCAATCTAGCGCACAAACCGACATTTTAAGTTGGCATCATCTGTGACTTCACTATGAATGGATGATATGCATTTCTTGGCACTTACCTACCATATAAACTGTCTCGGTCTAGAGAAATCCCAGTAAGTATTCTCCAAAATAAAATACTGCCAGATGAACTTTTCTAGCTTGGCCAAGACCCAAAAAGGTCACGGTTGCTCATTTTTCATCAAGCACTTAAAAAGAGCAACTTTTTGATGAGAGAGAAAGATGGAAAAGAGATTGAGATGGATAGAGTGAAAGGGAATCTAGATTATATGGCGAGATTCACTCATTTTGTTCTTCCTTTTAAATTAAGTCCAAAAATTCGTAAGCAGTAGTAGAAGAAGAGAGGAGAGAAGAAAAAAAACTAAAGAAAAAGAGAGAGGGATAAATATATTGTGAAAGCATGCTTTGTCTGCCACTAAAGCTTCAATGAGCAATTCATCTCAAGATCCTTTACTATCATTGCCATTCACAAGAACCCTTTTGATAATTTCACCAGAAACCGAGAAGTGGGCTTGTGTTTCTTTTGCTTCCCCAACAATACTTCCATCAATAAAATAAGAGAAACTTTGATTCATTCCATTTGATACTCATTCTAATATCTTTTTTGGCTTCTTTTTCAATGAAGGGTTGAATTTCTTTTTCTTGTTTCCCTCCTGAATCCTTGATTTAGATTGGGAAGATCCCATCTTTGTGGATAAAGTTTGGAACTTTATTGGTTTTCTACTTCTATTCCAGTTCATGAATTCCACGGTTTATGCTGTTTTATCATCCCAAGGAATCACTTGAATTTTGGTGGTTTTGCTGCTCTTTTGCTGAGTAATGGGCTCAAGAGGTATGCCAAAGCTTTGAATCTGTTGTGGGGCTTCTTTCACTGTTTTGGTTATTCATCAATATATTCTGCTCGCTGTTCTTTATTTTCTTGATCATTGCTGCAGTATCCTAATTGTTTTAATGGGATTTTTGGTTCCTTGACTGATTGATTCATCAGTCTCTTGTGTTACAATTTGGAACTCATTAGGCCTTATTGTAATTTATGAGTTCCTACTGAGGTTGACTTTATTAGATCATTGAAGTTGTGGAATCGCTGTTGATTTCCAAGAGTAATTCATAGCGGTGATTCGTTATCAGTTCAAGCTGTAATTTTGGACTTGTTTAAGGTTGAAATCATGTGTGAAGTTGTTGTAGTGTCAAGAAGAGGTTTATGTTTGTGTTGGATAATAACTTTTGCAGCTGTTCTGCTTCTGGTTTGTCCTTCAGAGGGGTTGAATGCAGAAGGCATTCACCTCCTAGAGATTAAGGCAAATATTGTTGATGAGTTTAAAAACCTAGGAAATTGGAATCCTAGTGATCAGACACCGTGTGGATGGGTTGGTGTGAATTGCACGTCTGATTATCATCCAGTTGTGTGGTCTCTTGATTTGAATTCATTTAACCTTTCTGGTACCTTAAGCCCTAGTATTGGTAACCTATCTAACCTTATTTATCTTGACCTTTCTTATAATGGACTCACTGGAAAAATTCCAAAGGAGATTGCAAAGTTATCAAGGTTAAAGTCTCTCTATTTGAACAATAATGAGTTTGAAGGGCCAATTCCAGTTGAAGTAGGAAATCTTTCCTTTTTGATGGAGTTGAATATGTGCAACAACAAAATTTCTGGTAACATACCAGAGGAGTTTGGGAAGCTTTCATCTCTCGTTGAATTTGTTGCTTACACAAACAATATATCAGGCCCCTTGCCTCTGTCCATTGGTAATCTGAAAAATTTGGAAAAGATTCGAGTAGGCCAAAATTCAATTTCAGGAAGCTTACCTGCAGAAATAGGTGGCTGTCAGAACTTGAAATATCTTGGTCTTGCTCAGAATAAATTGGGAGGTAGTCTACCTAAGGAGCTTGGCATGCTTGACCAATTGACAGATGTAATCCTCTGGGACAATCAGTTGACTGGTTCAGTTCCAAAGGAGATTGGCAATTGTACAAATCTTCAAACGCTTGCTTTGTACCAGAACAATCTTGTTGGAGAGATTCCTACTGAAATTGGGAACCTTAAGGCGATGCAGAAGTTATATATTTACCGGAATGGATTGAATGGGACGATTCCAAAGGAGATTGGGAATCTTTCTTTAGCGGTGGAAATTGATTTCTCCGAAAACAATTTGATAGGTGAAATCCCACCTGAGTTGAGCCAAATCAATGGTCTACATTTACTCTACCTGTTTCAGAACCAGCTTACAGGCGTCATACCAACTGTGCTCAGTGACTTGAAAAACTTGACAAAGCTTGATCTTTCAATCAATTTTCTGACAGGCCCTATTCCGTTTGGATTTCAGTATCTACCAGCAATGAGCCAGCTACAGCTTTTCACTAATTCCTTAAGTGGTAGCATCCCTCAAGGACTTGGGCTATATAGTCCACTTTGGGTGGTTGATTTTTCAGACAACTACCTGACGGGTAGAATTCCTCCGCAACTTTGTCGCCTGTCCAATTTGATGTTGCTCAATCTCGAGTCCAATCGACTGCATGGGGAAATTCCAGCTGGTGTCACTAATTGCATTTCCTTAGTGCAACTTCGTCTTGATGATAACGGGCTAACTGGGAGCTTTCCCTCTGATTTGTGCAATCTCGTGAATCTCTCCGCGGTTGAATTGGGTGAGAACATGTTCAGTGGCCCTATTCCTTCACATATTGAAAACTGCCGAAAGTTGCAGAGGCTTGATATCTCAGGCAATTACTTCACGTCTGAGTTGCCAAGGGAGATCGGAAATCTTTCTCAGCTTGTTACTTTTAATGTATCATCTAATTTACTCACGGGACGGATACCAACAGAGATCCTCAATTGTAAGGCGCTACAGCGACTTGATCTCAGCTGGAATAGTTTTACTGGTGCCGTACCAATTGAGCTTGGAACTCTCTCACAGCTTGAACTTCTTATTCTTTCCCAGAATAACTTTTCTGGTAACATACCAGTTGCTTTTGGCAATTTATCTCATTTGACTGAGTTGCAGATGGGGGGAAATCTGCTTTCTGGTGGAATACCGTCGGAGTTGGGTGCACTTACAGGTTTGCAGATTGGACTAAATCTTAGTGACAATAACCTCTCTGGTCCTATACCACCTGAACTTGGAGATCTCATCTTATTAGAATACCTCTTTCTCAATAATAATCATTTAAGCGGTGAAATTCCAAGCACATTTGGCAACTTATCGAGCCTTCTTGGTTGCAACTTCTCATTCAATGACCTTACTGGGCCATTACCAGCTGTGCCATTGTTCCTGAACATGAGTATCAGCAGCTTCATTGGCAACAAAGGGCTCTGTGGTGGCCCTCTTGGTGATTGTAGTGGGTCAACATCACTTAATCCTTATCCTCCTGTGGAATCTGCAACTGCTTCCCGTGGGAAGATTGTCACAGTAGTTGCGGCTGTGGTTGGTGGGATCTCTCTTATTCTTATTGTGGTCATTTTGTATTTTATGAAACAGCGGCCAGATGAGATGATTGCATCCTTGCAAGATAAGGATATGTCATCGCAGGCTTCTGATATATATTTCCCTCCAAAGGAAGGATTCACTTTCCAAGACCTGATGGAGGCTACAAACAATTTTCATGACAGTTATGTTGTTGGAAGGGGAGCTGTTGGGACAGTTTACAAGGCAGTTATGAGATCTGGGCAAACAGTTGCTGTTAAGAAGCTTTCATCTAACAGAGAAGGTAATAGTATTGAGCATAGTTTTCGAGCTGAGATTCTAACTCTAGGGAAGATTAGGCACCGGAATATTGTGAAATTATATGGATTTTGCTATCATCAAGGTTCCAATCTGCTTCTTTATGAGTATATGGAAAAGGGTAGTCTGGGTGAAATGCTTCATGGGGGATCTTGTTGCTTGGAGTGGCCTACACGCTTTACTATTGCAATGGGTGCTGCTCAAGGCCTTGCTTATCTGCATCATGATTGCAAGCCCAGGATCATACACCGCGACATAAAATCCAATAACATCCTGATAGATGAGAAGTTTGAAGCACATGTTGGCGATTTTGGTTTGGCAAAAGTGATTGACATGCCTCAGTCAAAGTCCATGTCTGCAGTTGCTGGATCGTATGGTTATATTGCTCCTGGTGAGTGCTTTCTGCTTTTTGTATCAATATGTACTGTTTGCTTATCATGTTTCCATACTTGCCATGTGCTTGCGTGGTTTATTATCTACAAACATGTCAAGCTATGGGACCAATTTACCTTGACAGCTCATTATAGAACTTTGAAGGTTCTTTGAGAAAATTGCTTATGCAATCACTTCCATAGTTTTCTGTTCTGGTGGCCAGTTCAACGGGAAATTTGACTCTTGTTGTTGGTTGACATTTTTTAATAGTGTACTAGAGCCTATGCTTCTGCATGCAAGTTTCTTGCTGATTAGACGCCAAGTTAATTTTTTGACGAGCCTTCATAGTACTATTGCTCTTGCAACTCTTTTCCCTATGCTAGTTTGTCAAAATCCATGCCCCTAGCATATTGAGGTGAAAGCTGTTTTGAGGTGTTCTTCTATGCTTTTGGCTTAGCTGAAAAAAAGCTGATTTGGTGAAGTAGACTCAGAACAACATTTGGCTTTTCATACATGTTACACCATAAACGAGCTTTCCATTTGTCTAATAGATCTTTCAACATTAACTTTACTTTAAGCAACTTTAAGAAAGTTGAAACAAACGAAACATGCCTCATGTCAATTATTGATATTGGCAAAGGTTTCCAACCGTTACATCTTTGTATAGATTTCAAGTGAGAGCTAACTTGATCTTCATCTATGGATACCAGTTTGTAAAGGTGTTTGAATCCTAACAAAAATACGCTGCATTTTCAGTCTTAAAATTGAACTGGGAATTGCAAAATCAAAAAATTTCCTCGCAACCATTCACATTTGGCACACCAGGACTGGAAGTATCAGCAGTCATCACACAGTCAAAATAATGTATTATATTGTAAATCAAATAAATTATGCAATGCATGCATTTATGAATGTGGTGTGCTGATCTTTAATGCTGCACTTCTTGCATATCCAATTCTACTAGTAACTTGGTTTTAGAATACACACTTGACCATTGTTTTTACATTATGCTGCAAGACTTGCACGACCGTTGAAGCTGATCCTTGTGATCTCTGACTGCTAACATTTGCTCATCTCTTGCCTTCTTAGGCACCTAATACTTGAGAATCTCAGAACAGATTCTGTCTATGTGCTTACATTGGGTAACGGTCAAGAAGACCTTCTGTACACTAATTTACATTATTTTAAATGTGATATCTGATTGTATATTCTTTTTGCCAGAATATGCATACACAATGAAGGTTACAGAAAAATGTGATATTTACAGTTATGGAGTAGTCTTGTTGGAGTTGATAACTGGAAGAACTCCGGTACAGCCATTAGATCATGGAGGTGATCTTGTCACTTGGGCCAGGAATTATATTCGGAACAACTCCCTGACATCTGGGATACTTGATAGCCGAATCGACCTGAAAGATGAAACTACTGTCAACCACATGATAACTGTTTTAAAAATTGCTTTGATCTGCACTAGTACGTCTCCTTCGGAGCGCCCATCAATGCGGGAGGTTGTGCTAATGCTAATTGAGTCCAATGAGAGAGAGGGACACTTCATTTCCTCTCCTGAATATGATTATTCTCAGAAAGATGACAACTTATGAGAGTATGCCCTTGTCTTCTTTACAGAAAGTAGAAATGAAAATTCTTTTACTGCTTATTCTTCTTTGTATTATTTACCATAGGAAGTTATAGAAGTTATCTTGTACATTTCGTCCAAAGAAATATCAGTACTTGCATTCCTCGGGGGAACTTCACTCTCGAACTCACTTTAGTTCTAAAAGAATTCGCGACAGCTTATAGATTTTGAGTCTTGCTGCTGAAAGCATTTTTTGTATATCTTGTGATTAGCTTTGATGTCAGAGGTGATAAATTTACTTCTACTGATGATGGCAACTCTATTCTAAGATTTTTTGTTCCCTACCCCATTTTTATGAGCAGTCTTGCTGCTATCTTCATATTAAACTTGTTTAGGTCTTTCAGAACTAATCACTACGCCATAGTTTCTTTTTTCAACTTGCTCCTTTGAGTTTCATAGTTTGTAATTGACCAGTGATTTCAGAATTATTTGCTTGACCTCCATATCTATGAACTTCAAGGATCTATATCTTTTTGTGTATGTGCATTTATATACTAGAAGATTGACAAGGTCCTGGAACACTTACTGGATAGTCATACAGTTCTGTCAAATCCTCATGTTTTTCGTATGAGTTAATCTTATATGCACTGACAATGTATATATTATTACGGTTTGATGCATGATATATATGCAAAATTTGGGTTTCAAATTCAAATTTAGATTACGTGTCATGAATCTAATAGTGAAAGTGTATATCACAAACTCTTAATATGATTGTTTATCAACTTGTGATGTGAAGACAGATAACATGGTGTAGTTTTAATCTATAACGGATCTTTCAACTTGTAGTTCGGTTTGGTTTTCTAAAGCGTGCATTTTTTTTTTCCAGCTGTTTACGAAGAGAGGTGCTGTCTTTGAGTCTTCTGCAGGTACAGAGAAAACTAACATTTGCAGCTTTTGCTCTAAATTCCAAACTTGGGGATAAAAAAAGAGGAGTGGTTTGTGTTAAAGCAAGTAAACAGCAATGTCATTGCCATACTATTTCATTCCTCCCAGAGAAAGAGTAATTATGGACTGAAGTATTTTTGGTTTCCCTTGTATATGTGTATCACGAATCAAATTTATTGGTTCTATTTGATCCAATTACTCTTAATTGCCTCAAATGAATTGACATTGTCACCTTGGTCTCAAACATATTTTTCACAAATATATATATATATATATATATATATATATATATATATATATATATATATATATATATATTGACGAAATCAAGAAATTTGAATCTTCATCTCTTAATTAAAGCTCCAAAAAAACAAGTAAGAAATTTTTTCCAAGCCAATTAATCCAAATTATTCTTGGTAACTGCTAAACATGGTGGAGGACCGATGACGCTGCATAAAATGCAAGGACAAGTGACAAAAATAAGGTTCCGAGATAACATTGATGGAGCAGTAAGTACATTTTTAAACAAATTGCAAACGAGGACAATCTGTCCAGAAATTCAAGAATTTAAAACAATAGTTTATTTTGCTTGTTCGTTTGTAGATTTTAGGAATTTGAAACAAATTCTGTTACCAAGAGTTTTGTTTACTTGTTGACTTCTTGTAGTTTGATTAGCTATTTGGAGGGATACATATATACATATATATATATATATATATGTAGTGGAAAATAGGAGGTCTTGAATTCTCTTCTTACCCGGTTTCCAGCCGTTTCCCTGAGAGAAGCGTAGGTGCAATAGAGTAGCCCGTTAGCTGAAAAGACAAGCAGTAAGTAATATTTTCTAATTACTGGGCAGAAGGGACTTACATTGTTCATGTGGAATTGCCTGAATCAGAAACTGAGTTTTCCACCTCAAAAGTTCTTCAATGCCTAATGAAGTTCTCGAGAGTTGGTACAATTCTTTTCTCCCAACAACAACAACTGAAAGCTCAAATGAAGCACGTACCTCGAATAATATATCCTTATCACCATGTTTTCAAATGGTTTTGCAGCCAAACTATCAGAGCAGGATGTCAAAGAAATGGAGCAGAAGCCTGCAGGCTTTCTATCCGCTAATCCCCAGAAGGTTCTGTCTCTGCATACCATGCATTCTCCTAGTTTTTTGGAGTTGCATAGGAGTTTGGAATGAATCAAATTATGGTAAGGCTGTGTCATTGTTGGAGTCATACACAGCGGGATACATAACACCGGATCACCGGTCATTTGGTGAAGAAGGAATGCCTGCGCCACCTGCTCAATGCTTATAGGAAGGGAAAGTGCGAGTTCACTACCACAGCATGCAATAACAAATTGATCAGGGCAAGGTCTTTCAGTTATTTGAATGGTGGCGGTGGGAAAGGTGTAGAGGATCATAATGGCCATGGCACTCGATGAAAACTGCTAGCACAGCTGCTCGAAACTTTGGTAAAAGCCTGCAACTCGAGATGTTTCATGAAGAAACTAACGTTGTCTGCAGAACAAACATGGGCTTGATATGCATATGTAAATATCGCCAGCTGGATGGTTTTTTTTTTTTTTTTTTTTTTTTTTTGCTGCTAATATCCTCGCTCTTTTTATGCATATGTAAATGGTTTACCTAATAAGTCTGCAGCACTATATGTAATAAAGAAAGGCAAGAAAATCAAAGTAAGGATTAAAGAAAAATGATCATTTAGGTCCCTTATCTTTGGAGTCTCAGCTAATCTGGTCTCTTAGTTATTAATCTCTCCAATTTAGTTCCTCATCATTATAAAATAAACCTGATGTAGGACTTGTAATGAAAAATTAGAAAATTCTGATGGAATTGATTACATACAGGGCATGTGGACCTTTAAAAATGACAAAGTTAGTCCCTCATCTTGGAGGTCAAATCTAATTTGATCCCTTATATGCCTTCACCTATCAATTTAAACTCCCATTCCTATAAAATAAAGTCTGTGGGACTTTTAATGGAGAATTAGAGACCCTTAAAGGAATTGGTCTTATAACATGGTATAATAGGTATTTGTGCCTTTGATATAAAAAGGTCAGAACCTGAAAAATCATACAAGTCACTATCCTAATTTTGCCATTTTCTCTCTCCCATTTTTTCTTTAAAATCCCTACTTAGAACCTCTAATTCATAGCTTACATCAAATGCCAGTAATGCCAAAATTATGGATGTTTAAATTGTAAAGATAATGAGATAGACAAAAATTGTTTGCTTTTCTATCTCCACAATTAAAATATCCACAATTTTTGTTTACCAGCATGAGATGAAAATCTATGAATAAGTGGGCGAATTTCTAATTAAAAGTTTGAGCTCGGTTTTATTTTATGAAAATGAGGACTTTAAATTAGTAGACGGTGATATATAAATGACCAAATTGGAGTGACTTGAAAATAAGGGATCAAAATGGTAATTTTCCAAGGTCCACATGCCATGCAAGTGACTAGTTGCTTTAATTTTTTTAATTTTTTTCATTTGAGGTCTGTGATTGACTTTAATTTATAGAAATGAGGGTTTCAATCAATAAATTTGATAAATAAGAGACCAAATTGGCTAAAACCCTTAAGCTAAAAGTCATTATTGGTCGTTTTCCCCCAGGATTAAAGCCCCGGACCTTATTGCATAATATACAATATATGACTTTATTGTAGCACCATTTGAAAGCTCATTTCGAGACATATTACTTGACTAATGATCTAATACGTAATTTTAGATTTAAACATACATACATATAGACAGAGAGACGGATATATATATATATATATATATATATATATATATAGTAGGATTTTAAATTTCTACAACTACAGATTTTCTGCAGAAATATAAAAGCAACCGTTTTCATGAATTAAATCTTTTTTTTTTTAAATTTTTTTTCTTTGTGCTGTTGGAACTATTCCCTGTGTACGACGTAGCATGTTCGAGACTTGGGCCTGTAGAGGTAGCCCATGACTAGTTGCCTTCCTGGCTTGCCGTTGTGCCAAGAGTTCGGCCCATCACGGTTGTAAGCCCATTGCTAGATGCGCATGCAAGTTTTCTTTTTGGATGTAAGTCACTAGCCGCTGCAGCATCTAATACGCTATTTTGCTTTTAATCCTCATGAATTTTAAGAAATATAGTACATGCTAATTTTTATATCCTAAATCATTTTTATGTGCTCTACCCATTTCAGTCTACAAAATTGTACACTGATAGTCTATTGCATCTCATCCATTCAACTTTCTAATCACTGTTAAGTTTTAATAACTTAATTAAGAACTTGATATTAAATAGTAAATGAAGACAAGTGACAAAAGGAAAAAATCATATATTTTCTCTTTCTTAGTATCACTTTTTAATTGCTGGTTGAACCTAACTATTACAAGATAATAAATCTCAAAAGAGGTTAATGTAATTTTTAAAATCTAAAAGGAGGCCAGTGAAATAATCAGAAACCTCAAGGGAGATCTCTGAAATTATCCCTTGAATTTTTTCTCTCTTTAGAATTCAACTAGCTTTGAGAGGTTTTCAAAGGGTTTTGTTTTGTTTTTCAAGTCTATCATTATTTTATATGTCTATCTTTTAATCTTTTAGGCTCGATTGTTTAATATCCCAATAGATATAAACAATCGCGAATGTTTTGGTGGAAGATGAAAAACACTTGCAGATATAACAAAGGTCTCTTCATGTTCTATGTTTTATACAGGTCATTTTTTTTTTTGTTTAAACATCTTTAAATCGATGCCCAACAACCACATGGTACTTGAACTCAGTGGAATAGCGATTGCAGAAGGCATATGCGATTCTCCAGCAATTCATATTCTTATTACAGTTTTATTTATTTAAAAAAAAAAGGAAAAACCCTTTGAAAATACTAGGAAATATTCCGTCTTCAGAAGCCATACAGAACTCTCCAAATCTAGCGACGAAGTAGCCAATGAGCTTCAAAGGTGAAATCAATATTGTTCCAACTCATCAAGACTCCTTCTTCAGAAATGAACCAAAATAAAGTGGAGTGGAGTCCATGTTTATGTTTTGCAGGGCAAAAGGCTTCGAATTCAGCTCCATAACGAGTCCAATCTGCGCCGCAAGTATAAACACCCTTGTGGGTGATTTTGATACTCAGCATATCTCCTCCATGCAATTCTTCGCCTTCGAAAATATTCTGTCCGGCAACCATACAATCGAGAAACACCGGTGCGGTGTTGTTCTCCATCATCATCTTAATGTGGACATTGGCATAGGAGTGCTCAGTTATAGTGCTGCTATTTTCAAATGCGGCTGATGAGGAGGCTGCTAAGGTTAGCATGGAGATAAACAGAAGAATGTGGGTAGCGGAGACCGCCATTTCTTAAGCAGATAATGGCTCTATGGTGAAGGGGAGAGACGCTGCACCTGTACCTGTTTTTATAGCCAGCCACTTGGGATCTGGTGATGGAAACATTTGCTGAATTTTTCAACACACGTCAGACCCAGTTCCGGGACTCTAAGATCAAAACCCGTAAAATATACGAGTCGGATCGAAGTCTACTACGTTAAAAGGGGTCTGAATTCGAAATTTTCAAATCCGGCCTAAACTCGACCTGTTATGTAGTTACCGGTGTTTTATTAGTTAATTTCTTGTGATAGTAATTCTTGTCTAGTAAATTATATATGGACCATTAATTGAAAATTCCCTAGAGAGTCTACTGAAGAGTCCAGCTGAGCTGTATTAAAGTCTTTATTGTCATAAGAAATTCTCATTTTTTGAATCGTCAATCAATCTTCTTGTTAAAACATGAGAGTTCAAATTCTATGCTAAATATATGAAATGTCTCTACACAAAAATATGCATATATAGTATCAGAAATGTTTTGAGATATCTACATACAAAACTTAAGGCTGTACCTGGATCAATGTAACAAATCACATGATTCATACTTGGCTGCCCAGACTTGCATATGCAAACACTAGCTTGTATGAAATCGAAAACAGCGTAGGACTTTTGGCCAAATGCACATGAAAAAGCTTAATTGATAACATTATGATAATGCTAACTGATAATTATTCACTAAAACCAAATCCTCTTGCAAATTACAAAAATCAATCCACTTGAATTCTTAGGTACTGAAAGTAAAGCCCCATAAGGCAAGAAGCTATTTTATCCATCATGGCCATCAAGCAAAACTAAACTTTCATCATACATGTCCACCCTAAGATCACCCTCTACATCTGGGAAATTATAATTGATGTCAAGATCCTTGTATGAACCATCTTCTGGATTATAAAGCACTAACCTCGATCCGAGCTTTAGCAATAATTCACTCCCATTTAGTAAGAACACAGGTTGGAAACGAATGTCGAATCGAAATCCACGTCCAGGATCTTCAGGATAGCGAATCAAAAACATTTTTGTCCAAGATTGTCTAATGCCACACTCAGTCAAAATCCAGATATCCACTTCCAGATGCTTCAAGTCATCATGAAGCCAAAGCAGGCCAAGACACCCTTCCCCCAAAACTCCTATATTCCATCCCCAAAAGCTCACCTTCTCCATATGATTTTCTGGCAGTTGAATATCTCCGTAAGTCTCATCAACCAAATCAAAACTAACGATTTTATTTGCAGGACGGTCGTCTCCATACCCGTTAGAGATTGCAGCCCAATAAAGCTTCCCATTTACAAAATGGCCGCCACGAGTATCTTGCAAAGACCAATTGTCTAGGGGTAAATGTTTTTGGAAATCCTCATCCATCTTCCAAGAAGCTGTCCTTTGACTATAAATTCCAACAACTTTTCTTCTCAAATTCTTTCGCAAGTTATTAGATAAAAGTGTGAAAACTTTGTAATCGTCATGCAACCCATCATACCCGAACCCATATGTTACAACACCAGAATATTCCTCGAAGTCAAATCCCCAATGGGGTAGCCTCCTGTATTTCCTGATCGATGGATTCCACAAAAATAAACACATGTCATCTGTAGAATTGAAGAAAGTCCAGCCCCGGGTCTCCCTGATAGCAATGCAAACCAACCCGTTACACGAGCCCACAATTTCAATTGATTTTTGTGCTGGATGTTGAATATTTGTAGCTTCAGTCACGGATGATGCAAAGATTGGATCAGTTATCATGTTAGTTGCCTCAGC
The DNA here is from genome assembly GCF_036785885.1 of Coffea arabica. Lineage (NCBI taxonomy): Eukaryota > Viridiplantae > Streptophyta > Magnoliopsida > Gentianales > Rubiaceae > Coffea > Coffea arabica. Next base: position 6,385,676 of record NC_092315.1, read on the forward strand.
CGTTGGTGAATACAACACAGAGTAAAGACTACATTCTGTGAGGCAATCATAGACTGGGGGACAGGAAATAGAGAAAATTAGCTTCCGTTGAGCAGTATCACAGGCGTTGGATGATGTTTTACGATAGTTTTTGATGAATTCCGGGCTTGAGATTAAAGATTTCCAAGCTTTCGACACGCACATGAGTGTCAAAAGGGACTGGATTGGGAGCCGTAGGAGGATATCAAAGACGAGTTCGACAGGGAGTTGATCACAGAAAACCTTGGGAGCGTTGCTTTCCATTATTGGAGGAACTTAAAGTTGGCCGCAACCACAAAAAATATACTTTCAATAATAACACAAAAGCCTCAAAATATTAGAAAAGGTAACAACAGAGGGTGACAGACTGGGGAAGAAGATACAGCGTCAAGGATCGAATAAATTAAGGAGCTAAAACCGAATTCTGATGAAAATTTGGAAACAAGACTGGATCCAGAAAGCCCTATTTGTTTCCTAAACTAATTTAACAACGAAACAAATTATACTAGGGTACGTTTTATCCCGCTTAACTCATTTTTATAGCATCTTACCCCTTTCCTATAAAGTAACTAATACCTTCCTTTTTTTTTGGGCAAAAGATCAGTTTTTATTTCTATTGCCGATAAATTCAATAGCAAAAGAATCAATAAAATTTTTTTGGTAGAAAAAGGGGTTTGAATGGATTTAATTTCGATCATCACCACAGGTCAAGACATACCCCAAATTATGGTAACTTATAGGAATTCTTACAAATAAGCCACAAATACCGTTCTCATATTACACAAAAAAAGGGAAAAAAAAACCGTTTTTTTAAAGAAGTGATTCATCCTTATTAACTGAATGCACTTATATTGACAAAGAATAGGTAGGTTTCGCTAAGAAAAGGCTCCTTGTACATCCACAACTTGGTTAAAGTTTAAAGCATGATTTTTAAAAAGAATAAATCTTATATACATTGACGATATATATATTATTACGATTAGATATACGACACATATGTAAAATTTGAGTTTTAAATTTAAATTTGAATTAGGTGTCATACATATAATGGTGAAAGTGTATATATTGTCAGTGTATAGAAAATTAATCCTTTTAAAAATTCTAAGGCTAAGGAAACTATTCAAAAACTACTTATGTCATAACTAATCTTAATGAGAAAAAAAAAAAACTAAATAGAGCCTTTAACTCAAGTAGCATGTACAAACAGGAGAAAACATGTTATGCATAAGAATCCCTTTAATAGGATTTTTTGTAAAATTTTAATATTATACCCTTGGAAGAGTTATATATAGTTAACTTACAAAATTTATTGTTACATATTTTTAATTTGGTGTGAGCAAAAACCAATGAATCAAGCCATACTACAACTTCATTTGGGATTATAATAATTTATAAAGAAGCACTTTCTGAGAAATTTTTTTTTGAGGATATCGACATACAAAAATAATGCTGTACTAGGAACTTACATGATTTGTACATGACTAGCAACCTTTGCACTAGCAAAAAGTAGCTTGCATTAAATCTAAACATTTTGCTAAAATCACATGACAAAACTCAGTTTGTAACACCTTATAATAATACTAATTGGTAATTATAATCATTCACTAATACTAAATCATCTAGCAAATTACGAAAATCAAGGCACTGGAAATTCCTAATTTAGGCACTCAAAGTAAAGGAACAATAAGCTATTTTATCCATCATGGGCATCCAGCAAAACTAAATTTTCATCATACATATTGATAGGGTATAATTTGTTAGTAATTTTATTATTAATTTCCTCTTTTATCCCTGCCAAATATTGTGTTAATTGTCGATATCTACTTAGATTTGGTATCTGGATTTAATTTCAGGGAATGAAGCAAAAAATTACCAAAAAGGAGGGACTTGCTCCATAAGTGGGAGACTTAAGAAGAAAGTCCCATGGACTTGGCCCACAAGAGGAGACGGATTGCCTTGGTCTTTGCTCCTGGCTGACTAGTAGCCGCGGACCAAGAGTCCTAAAACATCAACGGAGCTTTCTTCTTGTATTTCTTTTAGCTTCCCAATTTCGGTGGGGACCACGAGAGGAGAAAAGGCTTTTTCTTCATTTGGCCTTTAAGAGAAGTAACGTACAGAGATGGGAAACAAGAAGCAATTCGGCAGAGTTTCCTTCTTGGACTTTGACTCTCAATTCGGCGGGATCCACGCACTAGGAGAGGCATTAGTCCTCTTTGGCTTTAAAAACAAGTACACGGATGGAGATCAGGGGATGAATACTTTTTATCTTTAGTTCTTATCGAAGCTTTAGGATAGTTTTAGTTTTTTCGTTTCTTTCTTGGCTCTTTTGATGGCCTGGACCTCAGTGGAATTACTTGAAGATTTTCTCATGAGGCGTGGCTAAGTTTGTCTAGTCAAGAACAACGGAGGATTTGGTTCTACTAAATTTGTGAGATCGAATTAGTTTTTATTTATTCCCATTATTCACTGGTATTTGTCTATCTTCTGCTTTATGTTCATATGGTTGTTTTATTATTCGATTATCCAGGGCCCGGATTCTAGATTAATTCAATAACCTGAAGCCAATTAGGGTAGTTAAATCCGTAATTGTTTAATTATTCTAAACTGGTGGCAACTGGCATGATTGGATTTGTGTCAGGGAGATAGGCAGGCTAACTTAAAGAGACCCTCGTAGCATGTTGATTGGTTAGAATTAGGCTCTTCTAATTATTCATGCAATTAGGGAATTGAACTTCTATAGTCGTACCTAGGGTTATTTCCTGATTAAAGAAATAGTCAACGGTCGTACCTTGGCTATCGACAAATTGAGGAAGAGTTGGTTGTTTATCGCGTGTATGACAACTATAACTAATTTATCAGATAGTAACTGGAATAATCCTTGCATCTGTGATCGAATTAAGTGAACCATCTCCGAAGTTGTCTCTTGGCTAGAGTTCGTCCATTATTATTTTTATTGTGATAATTAGTTATTTGAGTTGTAGTTATTTTATTTTAATTAATTTATTCCAAGTAATTTAGTTACTATCATTTTCAAAACCCCCCCATATCTGGAACTTGAGAAGAAATTAAATTATCCCCAGTCCCTGTGGATTCGACCCTGCTTACCGCTATATACAGAATTTGTATTTTATTTAAGCAGGTATTTATTATTGCACAGGTTTGACGCCTGTCAATTTTTGGCGCCGTTGCCGGGGACTGGTGCCAGATTAAATTGTTTCTTTTTGAGTTCATCTTGTTTTTATTTTTTATTTATTTTTCTCTTATTTTTTTTATTATAGTTTATGGCTTCTAACACTCCGTATTTTGGTGATAGACTGGATTTTGTTTCCGGGGAAGGCGATGAGACTAGTTTTTTTGCTAAGTTTGCATATTCAGTGGCAGTAAACTCTATTAGAGAAAGAATGGCTGCTGCAACCTGTAAAATTTGTTATGCCAGGGATCATTCGACCGGTATGTGCCCCGAATATCAAGATAATCTGAGTGTCCCACTCAATAATTATGGAGATTTTTCACCATGGTCTCAAACGTGGTATAACCCTAATCCAAACGGGTATGATCAAGGATGGTGGGATAACTCCAGTTATAATTATACAACAGGGCCACTAGATTTTCAACAGCTAGAGTCTCAAGAACCGTCATCCATGTCAGGTATGTCTCTTGAAGAAATGGTTGAATTAATAGCTACTAACACATATCAAATTCAACAGGAGGTATATCAACTTCAACAGGAGACACAAAAGATGAGTGAAGAGATGAAAGAAGCAAGGCTTGAATGGGCATTTAAAACGAGCAAATTGATTTCTCCAGTTTTTAAAGAATTGTCCTCACCGACTATTATCGACCATGAGGAAGATGAGAGTGCAATTATTCTGACAAATGACATGGTACTGCAAGAGTCTCGAGAAGAAGAATCTAAAGATGTAGTTGAAAAGAAAGTTGAAGAGCAAGAATTGAGACCCCAACATCAAATGGTTCAAGTGAATGAATCCAGTGAACTATCTCCAAATGCGGTGACATCTCCTCCATTCCTTGATCAATATTTTCCTGACTCTTATTCTTTAATTCTTGTTAGTGAGATTGATTTTATTATACCAGACGATTTTGAATTTCATGCCAGGAATAAATTAAGAGTCATGATGGCAAAATATCTCGAACCAATAAGTGCTCTTGATGGAGGAGTGAGTGAAGATTTAAGATCATCACTTGTTTGTTTGGTGCCATTTACTAGTCCATGGAAGCCCGTAGCTCGTGTGCCCAAGAATTACTCTATTTACGAGGGCTATCAGGATTACATAGAAGATGAAGCACTGAAACGAGCCACAAGATTTTATCCTCCATGAATACACATGAAAATGTCTAGCCAAAAACATTAAAGAAAGGCGCTACTTGGGAGGCAACCCAAGACTATTTGTTTCAGTTTTCATGCATTTTTGAAGTTTTAGTTAGGTGTTGGTAGCAATTAATAGTTTGATGTTTGGTGACAGGGAATTGGCATTTAGGCGTGCCCACGCCAGGTGGTCACGCCTGAGGGAAAGAAATTTTCGTTCAGGATCTGCGAACTCTATAGCAGTTAGACGTGCCCACGCTAGGTGGTCACGCTAACGGTGCGAGAAATTTCGCCGGATGGTCAAAAGATGAGGGAGCGGTTAGGCGTGCCCACGCCTAAGACTGGGTTTCTTTGTAAAAAAAAAAAAAAAAAAAAAAGTTAAAAAATTTCACATTGAGAAAATTCAAAAACTCAAAAAAAAAAAACATTTTTTTCTTTTTTCTTCAAAAATTCAAATTTTGAAATTTCAAATTCGGGAAGAAAATTTGGAAAAAAACATTGAAAAAAAAAACCCAAAAACTATTTTTTTTTTCTCCTTCTTTTCTTTTTCTTTCTTTCTTTCTTTTTTTTTTTTCCTTTCTTTCTTTTCTTTCTTCCTTCTTCCCCGCTACTTTCCCTTTTTCCCTTTTCTTTTCTTCTTCCCCTGCCCACGGCCGTCCACCCACAGCTCGCCGAGCTCCGCCGCGTCTCGCCGTCCGCCACCTTCACACCACCACCGCATCACTCCGCCTCCACGCTCCAAGCTCCAAGCTCCATCAGCCGCCACTCATTTCTCTCCCACAGCCCGTGACCGCCGCTAACCCGCTATCTCCACCAGCGGCTGCAACCTCGCACGCCACCAATTCCACCCTTTCTCTGCTGTCTTGCGCGCACCACCAGGCGCGACAGCCGCGGGCCTCACCTTTCCCCCTACTGTCTACCATCCTCAGCCGCACGCCACAGCCAGCCCATCGCCACGCGCAGCCCAGCGAGCACGCCGTCCGCCGCAGCTTCACAAGCCACCTCCAAGCTCGCCGCGCCTCGGCCGCGTCACCATCCTCAGCCGCCTACCTCCAGCTCGCTTCCACCCCAGCACCAGCTCCAACCCTCTCGCGGCCGTCCACCCCAGCACGTTACCACCTGTCAATTTTTGACAGGTGGAGGTATTGCAATTCCTGCCTCAATTTGTCTTATTCTGAACCCTAAATTGCGAAATTTTGTACCCTTGCTTGGGCTTCTTGTTGGAAAACAGCAGGCAGTGATTTTAGACATTTTCTGGGGTTAATTTTGGGTAGAGCTGAGTTAAACTGCTGCGATATTTGGGGGTACTTTGGGAGTAAGTTGCCCATTGCTTCTGGCTTTAATTTCCGCTCATTTTTTGCGTTGCTGGGTGTTAGAATCCATGTTGTTCACTAGGTTGGTTATTTGCTTTAATTTCTCCCTATACACTCACCAGTGGTACTGGTGATGGTAGTTGTTTAACATCTGCTAATCGTGTGTTCTGGATTGCCTAATAAAGCGAGTTGTGACTACTGGGCATTTATGATTGAGTCGTTCCTGACCACCCTGTGATTGAGTGTTTGGATAAAGCAGGGGGTGAGTTAGGCAATTTCTAGGGTAAAATTTTGGACGGAATTGGGTTTAATTGCTGCCATACGTGGGGATATTTTTCTGATATTTATTGAGTTGCTGCTGTTTGATTTAAATCCTCCCTGTGTGTACACCAGTGGTACTGGTTGCATTGTTGCTTACAGTTTCTTGATCCTTAGTGCTTAAATTGTTTTTCGAATCCTGAACTGTGGTTGCTGGAATTGCCAATTTCTGTGGTCAATTGCTAATTTTAGCAGGTTGAATTGGGTAATTAACTGTCCAATTGGAGACAGTTGTTACGATTTTGGGTCCATTTGTGTCTAAATTGTATAATTTGTGTCGAGTTGTGGGTAATTTGCTACGGCTGTTGGTTAAATTAAGAGGTGCCTGTTACGCTTAAATTTGCTTATTGAAGTGGTTACCTCTAATTGTCTTGCTCAGGAGCATTTTATCCTTTTGGTTTCCTTTACTAAGCTCTTTGGAACACTTGTTGCATTTTGGACTGTCTTGATTCTGAATTTGACTACGTTTGGACCATAGGTGCTTATTGATTGCAATTGCTATAAGTGTTGGGGTATTTGTATGTCCTCTGGGTGGTTGAATTGTGCTTTTTATTCGTTGGGTTGGCTTTAAAATTGTTATTGCTTTGAATTTTCGGCTTCCATTATTTGTTGGCAATTGTAGTCTCTTGTTGCTTAGAGTGATATCTAGAGTCCATGGTGAAGCCACGATTGGCACCAGCTTCAGATGCGAGTTGGTCCACAATTTCCACCTGAACCGCCCCTATTTTGATGACTTCAGGGAAGTGCCGTCGCCCCTCTCCTTCCTTCTGCTTTTACATTATCACATTGAGGGCAATGTGTCACATAGGTGTGGGGAGGGACAGCTGTGGTACAGCTAGTATTTCTAATTTTTAGTTTTTACATGTTTTCCTTTATTTTTGTTATTTGTTCTATTTTTCGTTTATTTTCTTTTCTTTCTTTTTAGTGGTCAGTCTTCATATGAATACCAAGTTTGATGCTGGATTATTATCTCTAAATCTGCTATTGCCAAGTTTATTAATAAAAAGGTATCAAGTTGATGTGGTTGAGCTCAGGAACATCCCTCTGGTGAATATCAGTAATTGCTTGACTTTTCTAATTTTTGGTTAACTTTTCTAGGCATAAAGAATGATAGTTGGCATTTTTCATGTGAATTGGTCCAGTTATTAATTTTAGTTCTCTATATTTGGAAATTTGAGGCTGGCTGCTGTTATTTTTTATTTTTAGTTATTGTGTTGTATGGTTGTAAATAAGAGTTGACTGTACTCCGCTAGTGATTACTACTGAGTAATCGGGAATCTTCACCTAAAGTGTCGATTTTCGCGTCAAAAGGTAGTAGTTGCTATGAGTGTGTGGTCCTGTAGCGATTGGAGCTGAGTAACCGGGCTCTTTCATCTGTCAAATGTTGGAGTTCGCGTCAAAAGGCTCTAAGGGCTATAGACTAAGTCTTTTGTTACTCAAAAAAAAAAAAAAAGAGAAAAAAATAAAATAAAGATTGTGTTAATATGTGAACAAGTCAGCTTGCCGGTTTGTGATCTTAATGTCGAGATTTTGATTAATGGTTGGACCATTTACTGATAGATGTGAGCAACCATTCCTTTTCCTTAGATTAGTTTGCTTTAAATTGGAGGAGTTGGTGATTGGGAAGCTAACCGGGTGGTTTTTCTTTGATTTTAACCTGTGATGCTTGATATATGTTTTTCTGGGTACCTTGGCAATACGGTAATTGGAGCAATAGCCATTATTAAATTTCGGTGTTCAATTGTTGTTCTCATGCTTGAGGGCAAGCATGGTTCAGGTGTGGGGGGAATTGATAGGGTATAATTTGTTAGTAATTTTATTATTAATTTCCTCTTTTATCCCTGCCAAATATTGTGTTAATTGTCGATATCTACTTAGATTTGGTATCTGGATTTAATTTCAGGGAATGAAGCAAAAAATTACCAAAAAGGAGGGACTTGCTCCATAAGTGGGAGACTTAAGAAGAAAGTCCCATGGACTTGGCCCACAAGAGGAGACGGATTGCCTTGGTCTTTGCTCCTGGCTGACTAGTAGCCGCGGACCAAGAGTCCTAAAACATCAACGGAGCTTTCTTCTTGTATTTCTTTTAGCTTCCCAATTTCGGTGGGGACCACGAGAGGAGAAAAGGCTTTTTCTTCATTTGGCCTTTAAGAGAAGTAACGTACAGAGATGGGAAACAAGAAGCAATTCGGCAGAGTTTCCTTCTTGGACTTTGACTCTCAATTCGGCGGGATCCACGCACTAGGAGAGGCATTAGTCCTCTTTGGCTTTAAAAACAAGTACACGGATGGAGATCAGGGGATGAATACTTTTTATCTTTAGTTCTTATCGAAGCTTTAGGATAGTTTTAGTTTTTTCGTTTCTTTCTTGGCTCTTTTGATGGCCTGGACCTCAGTGGAATTACTTGAAGATTTTCTCATGAGGCGTGGCTAAGTTTGTCTAGTCAAGAACAACGGAGGATTTGGTTCTACTAAATTTGTGAGATCGAATTAGTTTTTATTTATTCCCATTATTCACTGGTATTTGTCTATCTTCTGCTTTATGTTCATATGGTTGTTTTATTATTCGATTATCCAGGGCCCGGATTCTAGATTAATTCAATAACCTGAAGCCAATTAGGGTAGTTAAATCCGTAATTGTTTAATTATTCTAAACTGGTGGCAACTGGCATGATTGGGTTTGTGTCAGGGAGATAGGCAGGCTAACTTAAAGAGACCCTCGTAGCGTGTTGATTGGTTAGAATTAGGCTCTTCTAATTATTCATGCAATTAGGGAATTGAACTTCTATGGTCGTACCTAGGGTTATTTCCTGATTAGAGAAATAGTCAACGGTCGTACATTGGCTATCGACAAATTGAGGAAGAGTTGGTTGTTTATCACATGTATGACAACTATAACTAATTTATCAGATAGTAACTGGAATAATCCTTGCATCTGTGATCGAATTAAGTGAACCATCTCCGAAGTTGTCTCTTGGCTAGAGTTCGTCCATTATTATTTTTATTGTGATAATTAGTTATTTGAGTTGTAGTTATTTTATTTTAATTAATTTATTCCAAGTAATTTAGTTACTATCATTTTCAAAACCCCCCCATATCTGGAACTTGAGAAGAAATTAAATTATCCCCAATCCCTGTGCGTGGATTCGACCCTGCTTACCGCTGTATACAGAATTTGTATTTTATTTAAGCAGGTATTTATTATTGCACAGGTTTGACGCCTATCACATATCCACCTTAAGAATACCACGAAAACCCCGCAATTTAGATCTCACTTCGAGAATCTTGTATGCACCATCTTCTAGATTATAAAGTAGTAAAAGGGACTTAACTTTCAGCAATAACTCCCCCCTCTTTGATAAGAACACAGGGTGGACATTAAGGTGGAATCCAAGCCGACATTGAAGATCTTTAGGATAGCGAATCGAGCACATTTTGGTCCAGGATTGTGTAGCTCCATAGTCAGTCATAATCCAGACATCTAGGTCGGGAGTATGAAGCCAAAAGAAAGCAAGGCGTCCTTCCCCTAAAACTCCTATACTCCATCTCAAAGCATTCGACTTTCTCTTATAATTTTCTGGAAGTTCTATCTCCCCATAAGTCTCGTCAGCCAAATCAAAACTAACAATTTTGTATGAAGGATAGTGATCTTCCTCCTCGTGATGAAAGGTTCCGCTCCAATGGAGCTTTCCATCAACAAAATATCCCCCTTGAAATGGCAGAAAGCAATATTTTTTGAAAACCTCATTCGTCTTCCAGGAATTAGTCCTTTGACTATAAATTTCAACATCATAATCCTCAGCAATTTTCTCAGGCGAGCGGACACGTAAAAATGCGATAAATTTGTAATCATCATGCAACTCATCATACCCGAACCCATATGCTGCCACATCAGAATTCTCGAAATCAAAACCAAAACTGCATTGAGGCAGTTTCCTGTATTTCCTGATCGATGGGTTCCATAAAAAAAAACATAGGTCACGGATAGAATCTGAAGCAAACGGATTGAATGTGTATTCCATTGCAATGCAAACCAACCCGTTACATGAACCCACAATATCAATTGATTTTTTCGCGGGATGTTGAATTTTTGTAGCCTCAGTCATGGATGATGCAACCATATGTGTTACCATGTCGGTTGCCTCGATCGTGGGAGAATATAACACAGAGTCAAAATTACATTCTGTGAGGAAATCAAGGACAGGGGAAAAAGTACTAGAGAAAATCAGCTTACGGTGAGCAGTATTGCGGGCGTTAGATGTTTCCTTGAGATGGGTTTTGATGAATTCAGGGCTTGAGATTAAAGAATTCCAAGATTTCGAAACGCACGTGAATCTCAAAAGGGACTTAACTAGGAGCCGTAAGAGGATATCAAAGATGAGTTCAGGAGGGAGATGACCATGGGGAACCTTGGGAGCTGTGCTTTCCATTATTTGAGGAATTGATTTTAGGTTTGCCTGCCACCACACATGTTAAATAAATTAAATAAAACAAAAGTCTCAAAAGATTGGTAAAGGAAGAAACGACAGGGGGCTAAACGGAGAAGAAGAAGATAAATAGTAATGGAGCTAAAATCAAATTTTGATTAAGAAAAATGAGCTAAAAAGCCAATTTCACCAGTTGGAGGTCGGACTAAGAAAGCACTATTTGTTGGTTTCCCAATCTCATTTGACAACAGGTTAAATAATCAGTCCACCTCAAAGTTTTCTCCGTGTTGCATTTTATCCTACTGACCTAACTTATTAGTTCATATGAGGGAATTTTTCTTTGGTTGACTAAAAAAAAAATCGAGCTATTTAGAATTTTAGTAGTGTTAGGAGTTGATTTGTTATTTAAATGAAGCTATTTAGAATTTTAGTGGTTTTAGAAATTGATTTGTTATTTGGTAACTAGAATTAGAATTAGTATCAAAGTTGAATTGGGTTTAGATGTTAATATTGGAATAGGTTGTATTTCTGTTTAAGGGCTTGGAGTTAGATTGAGGTAAAATTAGGAAAACCGTCCGCAAATTTGGAGTTTTGAATATGTGATAGATTAAAAGCTTTAGTTTCTCCTGTACCATACTTTTCTTTGTTGCCATCCTTATTTTATGTTACAATTCTCGACTTTGGCTTATCCTGATTATGACCACAAAACAGGCAAGACACCTTTCTCTAAAACCTCCTATAGTCCATCTATAGAAATGATCCCTTGGATATTTCGGCTGTCCCATATGATCTGTGAGTTCAACCTCCCCAGAGCTCTCATTAGCCAAATCCAAACTAACAATTTCCTTTTCACAACGGTGGTAATAACTGCCTGAATTCGGGGTCCAATGAAGCTTGTCATTTGAAAATGTACCACCAGTTTTAGTAGTTACACGCCAATCTTGTAGAACAAGAATATGTTTGGCACCCTGATTCCTCTCCCAAGAATTAGTCCTTTGAGTAAAAACTTTAACCACTTGCTCACCTGGATCAAGAACCAAGCATAGAACTAAGTTAGCAACAACTTTGTAATCATCGTGCAATTCATCATGCCCAAACCCGTATGTAAGAAGACAGCTATGTACGGCAGTAGAATCCGTGTATCGGAATTCAAGACCAGAATCAGGCAGTCTCTTGTATTTCCTGTTGGATGGGTTCCACAAAAATAAGTGTCGCTTCTGGGTAGCAATGCAAACCCAATACGTTAACTGCTCTTGGATATGTTTCTTCAAATCTTCAGAATTGATTGGTCGAGGTATTGAATCGTAGGTGGAATAATTCATGTTTGTTGCCTCAGTGATGGGTGCGCATGCATAATGCTGAGTTAAGATCACATCCTTCGAGTTCAGGATTGGGTACTATATACATGAAACTAGAGAAAATTAGCTTGTGGGGAGGAAATGATGCTTTGAGATGGGCTTTGATGAATTGTGAGCTTGAGATTAACGAATGCCAAGATTTGGAACCGCATATGAATCTGACAAGGGATTTGACTGGGAGCCATGAGATTATATAGTAAATAAAGTTCAGAAGGGAGTTGATCATTGGGAGCCTTGTTGGTAAGCCTGGCTTTCCATTATTTGCATGATTTGGAGTTGGCTGCTGACACCCAAAAAAGAAACCAGTCAACAGATGCACAAAACTTTGTGTTTCATTGTGCTACTACTTACTCAGGAATTTGCGGCAACCAAAGGAAACATGAAGAACAATTGCAACTTGGACTTTAAGCTTTTTTTTTTTTTTCTGGTACCCAGAAAACATAGGCCATAAAGGCTTAATTGCTTGCCACCGCCTTCAGCTGGTATCCTGAGTGAATTAGATAGATAGTACTAATTTAGTTACTAGAGACTCGAGGATACAAATGCCATAAAATCTGAGGTATGCCTTTTTAGGAAGTAATGCCAAACGCCAGCAATCAAGAACTCTTAATATCCCACAATTTGAGACTTGAGATAGGTTTGGATGAATTTACAATGTTGTACATAGGTCTTGTTCCCAATGGCGTCTGAATTTGTAAAATGCTAATTTTAGAAAATCAGAACAAAAAAAAAAATCCAAGATAGGTGTTTCTTATTAATTTTCAGCTTTTTTTTTACTCAAAAAATTTATTGAGGATTTGAAAATCAATTGAAAACACAACAAAACAGCATTTCTAGAATCTAAAATCAAGTGTTGAAAATTAATTGAGAACAAGATCTTAGATTCAAGCTTTGAAATTATATGTGAGGCAGGTGGGAAAAGTTACTTTTTGATCAAATGACAAAATGGAAAAGCTAATTCAATGTGGTGCCAACTAGGGGTGGCAATTTTCGACACGACCTGAAAACACGACACGAATCTAACACGAAATTAATGGGTTTGGATTGAGGTTTCGGGAATTCGGGTCAGAATCGGGTTGGACCCGATGAACCCGAAAAGAAAACAGGTCGATTTCGGGTCAACCCGTGGTGACCTGATATGACCCGATATGACCCGTTTACGAATTAAAAATAATTTAATAAACATAAAAATAATTTTATCTAACTAAACTAAGTTATTCTTTTTTTCAAAGGCATTAATTACTTAATCGAATTTATTTAATTTGTGTGAAGTTGAAATTATTATATTTGGACAAATAATATATTATATTATTTTTTACTTTTATATTGTTTTAATTTATTTTATATTTTGTTTGGGATAAAACACTTTTACGGTGTTTAATTTATTTTAGATTTGGTTTGAAATTATTTATTTAAATTTTTATTACTTGATTATGTAATTAGTTTTGTGAGAAATTGATTTTATTAGAAATTACAATGATAAATTAATAAATTAAAATTAAATTTCGGGTCATTTCGGGTCGACCCGCCAACCCGTCAACCTGAAATTTTCGGGTTCGGGTCAGCATACCTGACCCGTCACGGGTTGACAGGTCGGGTTCGGGTCAACAGATTTTCTGGCGAGTTGACCCGAACCCGACCCGCCAACCTGATTTGGACCCGAATTGCCACCCCTAGTGCCAACTTTTAGAAATTGTCTCTCATTTTAGACATTCAAAAAGTGGAAATATAAAATTGACTATGGGATGGAGAGAATAATATTCTTACATCAAGCCATTTAATTATCGATTATTTGGTACTCAAAAATTCATGTTTCCAGCTGCACAATTTTCTTTTAACAAATTGTAATTATTCAGTCTCTAATTGTTTCAGAATGAATGATGGAAACAATAACAATCGTTATAGGATAACATTATAATCAACATAGTCGAGAAAGTCTTGATCTAATAGTTAAACCTGACATTCTAGGATTTAGAGATTTTGAATTTAAATCCTCTTTCATCTTCTCGTTTCTTAAATTTCACTCCCCTCCTACTAAAAAAAAAATTAAAACGAATAACATAATCAACATATATAGAGTTAAGACTCAAAAAGAAGCTTTGGTACATGTGATCTTTTTTTTTTTTTTTCAAAGGGAGACTCCGACTCCATATATACGTACAGATAGCAAAAAGAAAATGGAAGCTTTGAGAGTAGAACCATGAATCTTATATAGTTAATTTATACGTACATACATATATACACACACATATATATATATTGAAGTGTGTGCATGTGTGTAAAATGGAAAAGATTCTACTAAATAACATGGAAATTCTTGATGGACATCAAAAAAATTAAAGCCTTATAAGACCAAAAGTTTTACATTGTTTAATAAATAGAAACACATATTTCGTATGGTGCAAACACTACTTTGCATAAGAACAAATACTTTGGCAGAGAGCACAGGACCAAATTACAAACCACGTGTGAATACCATCCACTCCACCAATACAAAATCATGTTGCAAACTACACAAATTCATGAACTCAGTTTTAAACCATTTTGCCCTCAATTGAGTACTCAAAAGTAAGGCGACATAAGATAATCGGATCTTTTAGTTTTATCCATCGTTGGCATCAAGCAAAACCAAACTTTCGTCATAGATATCCACCTTAAGAAAACCTGACTCATCTGGCATGTTACTAATGTGAAGTTCCCTCCAAGAATTATCTTGTGGATTGTAAAGCACCAACTTGGATCCAAGCTTCAGCAAGATTTCACCCTTTTTCGATGAGAACACAGGTTGAACAAGGATGTCGAATTTACACATATATTCACGATATTCAGCATAGCGAACCGAAACCACTTTCTTCCAAGATTGTCTAACTCCATACTCCATCATAATCCAAACATCCAAATCAGTCTTTTCCTGATTATGATCACAAAGCAGAATAAGACACCCTCCCCTTAAACCTCCTATAGTCCATCTATAGAAAGGATCCTCTGGATATATTGGCTGTCCCATATTTTCCGGAAGTTCTACCTCCCCAAATGTCTCAGAAGCCAAATCAAAACTAATTATTTTCTTTTCGGAACGGTGGTAATGACTGCCAAAGGTTGCAGTCCAATGAAGCTTCCCATTTAACAATGTGCCACCGATAATATTATTAACGCACCAATCTTTTAGGGGAAGACAGTTTTTCGAATCCTCAATCCTCTTCCAAGAATTAGTCCTTTGACTATAGACTTTAACCACTTCCTCATCCGGATCCAGAGCCAAGCAGTGACCTAAAATTGCAACAACTTTGTAATCATCATGCAACTCATCATACCCGAATCCATACGCAGGAACACAATTGTAGACACTCTTGGAATCCGAATACTCAAATTCAAGACCAGAATCAGGTAGTTTCTTATATTTTCCAATCGATGGGTTCCACAAAAATAAATCTCGCTCTGGGGTAGCAATGCAAACCAATCCATTACACGAACCCAACACCTTAACTGCTTTTGCCTCGTACATTTCAAAATTTTGCTGGAAATCCTCAGAGTTGGTTGGACTGGGGCAGCAGTTGGTTGGATGAGGAATGGATTCATAGGTGGGATATTCCATGTTGGTTGCCTCAGTCAAGGGTAAATATAATGCAGAGTTAAGATCACATTCTTTGAGTTCAGGATTGAATACTATGTACATGGAAGTAGAGAAAATTAGCCGCTGGTGAGCAGTATCACTTGTTTGGGATGACTTTTGAAGATGACATTTGATGAATTCCCGGCTTGAGATTAACGAATGCCAATATTTCGAGACGCACATGAACCTCACAAGGGATTTGACTGGGAGTCTTGTGAGGATTTCAAAGATCAGTTCAACTGGGAGTTTATCACTGACAGCCTTGGTTTCCATTCTTGGCTGATTTAGAGTTGGCTGCTGAAACCCAAAAATTTATTTGGTCTTTCTGTCCCACTTCTTGTACCAATCTTTTTCTCGCACGAGTGTGAATATCCCCAGCAGTGTATTGACACCTTGCCAGAAAATAAAGGGTGAGATAGAAATTGGCACAACTGATGAATATCTAGAGCCCTCGAAGAACAAGAGAAAGACCAAGCAACAATACTTGGCCTCAGGAACAAAAAGGAAAGAAATGTCACAAGATCAAAGGGAGATGCACAACACTTTTAAGATGCAGAAAGCTTAAATTTCTTTTTTATTTTCAGTAGGAAAAAAAAACACGTAGAAATCGTACTGCTACGTATATAAGAGTAGGACGTGGCTGGAATCAAAGAAAGTAAAAAGCAAGACTAACTAATTCAAACTTAATGACACCAAAGGAAAGTACCGAAAGAAATTTACGAAATTGGTTTGCATTAGTTAAAATAATTCATGGGTTTGGATCAATTTGTGACATGTGACATATCAATGGTGTCATAAGAGGGTGACAACTTTGTAATAATCATGCACTCAACACATCCAAACCTGTAATTTTGTAGACCAGAAATCTGAAACTGAAAACCCCAATTAGGCAGTTTCCTCCCTTTTCTAATCGTGGGGTTTCCAATGCAATCCAACCAGTTACATCGCTTCTGGCTAGAAATGCAAACCAGCCACTTACATGAACCCAAAATTGTCACCTTATGCCCTCTAGGTATCGAATATTGACCTCAATCACCAATAATGCATAGACGAGATATAGTATCACGTTGGTTGTCTCAGTTACAAGTGCATTCAATGCAAAGTTAAGATTACATCCTGTGAGGTGATCAAACAATGAGGGAGGAAAACCAGAGAAGATTAGCTTATGGTGAGCGGTGTCGACGCTGGTTTGAGACGATGTTTTAGGATAGATTTTGATGAATTCTGTGCTTGAGATTGAAGAATCGCAAGATTTCGAAATGCACATGAATTTCATAAGGAAATTTATTAGGAGCTGTGAGAGGATATCATAGATGAGTGGAAGAAGAGAGTAGGTAATAGGAGCCTCCTTTCAATTACTCGAGGAATTTATAGTTGGCTGTCACCATGAAAAAATTATAATGATGATAAATCAAAATGCAATAGTGGCCTCAGAGTTAGCCGAAAAAGGATTAGAAAAAGGAAGAAGAGGAAGAATTTTCGATGTAGGATTTTGCTGCTGTAGCGCCATCATCACCTTACCCGCCAATGAATGGCAGTCGACGAGCACTTTTCCACATTTACCGGACATAATACAACAAATTTGTGTGCTTATTTGAAAAACAAACCAATGGTCTCTTGGGCTGTCGGTCACCACAAAGGTTTCAAATATTCAAATCTTGCCTCTTCCTATCAATTGTCACTAATACGTGACTTCTATTAAAAGATTGTATAATAGTCTACTTATCGATTACACCATTTTGATCTAGAGGTGGGAATTTTTTCCTCTAATCCTCCTAACCCAGTTAGGCCCTCCTTTAGATAAGTTAAAATAGGAGTAGAATTAGTGTCGAAGTTGCCAATTGACAAGGTTGAGAACAAACCAAATAAAAAAAAGAAAAAGAAAGATAGAACACTCATTAAGAGGGGTCACGCTTACCTAGGATATTTCCCTATTGTCACTTTGAGAGTTACTTTTTCTTCTTGTTAAAAATTAGGGTTAATGTCACTTATTCCGCTTTAGTCCTTAAATTATAAAATTATTTCTATTATAGTCCCTAAAGTATATTCACTTAAATAAAAAAGTCTATTCCACCTCCTCAACAATCTTAATTAAATGGAACAAAATTACAGTTTAGAGATTAAAGTGTCTCATTTTAAAATTTAAGGACCAAAGTAAAACTTTTGATATAGTTAAAAGGGTGCAAAGTGGAATTAACCATAAAAAATATTATCCAATTATCACTGAAAACTTCTTTTTTTTTTATCTATTGTTAAAGTTTTGTTTGTGTTGGTAGGTAAGGTTTCAGTAAGTAACAAAAAAGAGTCGGGTCCCAAGAGTAAAGTCATGACTTTTTCTTCAGTCAAATGGAGGCCAAGTTAGACTTCAAAGGAATCAAAGGTTTAATTTTTTATTTTTCACCTAAAAGAATGGGAAAGTCGAAGTGGAAAGGGTAAATAGGATTGTTAAGAATCGAGGAACAAAGATAAACAGCTAACAAAGGATTATTAGCGTACACCAAAAAATTTATTATTGTTTTAGCAAAAAAAAAAAAGAAAAAAAAGGGGAAGGCTATGTTTGTTTTAACAAAATCTTGCTAATATTTAGCAGGAGTTATCTATTTATTTGTAAACCTTACTCCTCTTTTGTTAACAGCAGCCATTAGCAAATTCCATGACTTTCTAGGACAATCTCAATCAGTTATTAGCAAAGTTTAGTATCTTTTAAGCAAACTAATTTAGCACATTAACTCTCTCCAACTTTCATTCTTCATTAATGTCTAACACGCTAATTTGGAGGTAACATAGAGATTGAAATTTGGTTTAATTAACGGGTGCCTAATGGGCACTCATTAAGAGGGACTCGGCAATTACTTGTTTGAAAAAATATAATTAATTTAATAAAGTATCATAATATAAGGCGTGTAATAAATGTGAATATGCATATTTATATGATAACTTAGGTGTGATTTAGGTATCTATATTCATTGAACACTTGTTGAAAAAATCATTAAAATTGAAATTTCATTTTCTGCCTCCGGTTTACGTCAAAAGCCGTAGTATCTCCACAAATAGTCTGAAACAAGGACGAAACTCGTTCAGATGACCACAATCAACTTATAGAAAAACCATGAACTTTCAGATTTTTTGGGTCAACTAAATTCAGATGTAGGAGTTGTTGCCCGAAACAATAATCCTCTTTCTGGTTATTTCTTGCAAGAACAAACATTAGGATTCAAGATATAAAAGACTATACTTGGGACCAAATTTATGGCAATATATTTATGGATAATTAATTAAAATAAGGATTTGTTTAGCGGATATCCATTGGACACTCATTAAAATATATTTTAGATGTCATATTTTTTAAAATATAAAATTGATTAGGAAAAGTGAATAAATATAAGGGAGGGCAGGTATATAAGATTAAATAGAAAAAGTATATAAATATAAGAAAGGGTAATAATTATTAGTATCTATATATACATGATAGGTTAGGTGAATTTTAGGATTAATCTTTCCTACACTGACAATGTATACACGGTCAGATTGGATGAATGACAATTATGTAAAATTTGAATTTATAATTCAATTTTTGCACACATGTCATGAATCAAACGATGACAGTGCAAAATGAGCTTCTGTGTAATGGATTGTGCAAAATTTCCCAACTTGTGATTGTTAATGCTTTGCACTGAGCATGAATATAAGTTCCCTACACACAAAAAAAAATGAATATTATAGTTTCCACCATTACATAAGAATGCAACGCATTTTACTATGTGCTGTGGGGAAACCTTTTTTGCATAACTTATTAGACCAAAGTGATCAAAATTAAAAATACAAGGGACTAAATTAGTTTTTTTTTCCTCTTGAAGTATTTGTTATGAAACCTGGAGGGACTAAATTAGTTTCTTCTCCTAGAGGTATTGTTATGAAACCTCGAGGCGAATTGGTGAGCAAGGCAGCCGTCTCTCAATGATGTCGATGAAAAAAAAAAAAATTTTTTTTTAAACTAGCATTGAGTCCTCCTCATGTGCAGGTCGTATTTCTTTTACCTCACTAGTAAGGGAAAAGTAAGGTACATGTCTAGCTATTCAGTCAAAAGAATGGAACTCTCTTTAACTTATTGGGGCTCGATGCTTCTCTGCAGAGGAAAACATATCACTGCTTTTGCTTCTCAGTAAGAGCTAAAACATCAGTGGAGTATTACGATCTCTCAGGTATCACCAGTTAGTCTAACTAAGTGAGAGATAACATCTTCAAGACGAGAAAAATGTGTCAAAATTTTGTCATGAATTTCTTTCAATCCGGTCTGATTATGCTGCCAATGCGAAAGTCCATCACCCATGACTTTCAAACCGCTCTCCAATAATTCAACTCCTTTGCCTATCTCATCAGGGAATTTCCTTTTCTTATTACCATGGTTGTGTGCATCAACCTCCATGGCATCATCACCAATTGCAGCTTCCTCATTGATGGCCAAGTTTCTGTTAAGCATTTCCTTGAGCTTCAAGCCTTCTTTTAGGAGCATCCCAGTGTGATCAGGGGTAGGCTTTGTTAAAATGGAAGCCGATTCCTTATCTAGAAATCCTTTCAACTCGGCCATGAATCTGTCCTCATCTGCTTCATTTCCTGACTCCAAATCAAATGAAAGAGCCGCATCTTGTGGAACAAATCTCCACAGTTGGACGCAAGGTGTACGAGCAGCGAAATATCCAAATGCTGTCAATGCTAGGTGAATGAAGGCCCAGTGCTGCTCTCTCAATAACATGTGATACAATTCCCAAACGGCTGAAGTCCTTGCATTATCATCACTCTCTGCCAACTCAACATGACCAAGACCAGCCATAAAGTTTGCTAGATTAGGTTTGCATTGAAACAGTAGACTATCTTCTGCTGATAAAGCTGGTTTGGGGATAAAGAGGTTTCTAAGTTCTAGGATGGCTCCCTCTATTCCATCACAGGAGTACAAATGCTTCATGTTAGAGGTGATGGTTAAAACTTCAGTAAGGAGCCTGCAGTAGATGTCCTTCAATTTGCTGTCATTGCATTTTCTGTACTTGTCAATGATAGCAACCAGAAACTTTAAGGTCTTCATTTCTGGATCAGATATGCTAACCTGTCTACAGGACACGTGAACCAGCATAAGGCATATTTTGCTGAACGTAAATGAAGCTGGTACAATAAGCATCTAAATTATATCATTAGGGAAGGACACGGCCACCAAGTAACAACTTCTGAACTCTGGCGTATCATTCCATCCAGACAGGTAATCAACCAAAGAGAATTTGGATATGAAAAAGTAAAAACTACATCAAAATTCTAAACTACGTACTTTAAGAAAAGAAAATACTTACTGAGACAGCAATGTAGCGGATAGAGCATCTACTGGAGCACCATAAATTTCAAAACCACTTGTTTTTGGTAATTCACTACCAAAGCTCTCCACAAAGCAGAAATATTCTGTTAAGACTCTGGCTTTTGCTGTACTTCTTGTCCTTTGTGAAAGTATAGTTAATGGGAAACCTTCCATGAGAAGAGCTGTGTAGATCATTGATGAATCTTGAGATTTGTTATCTCCTGTAACGGCATCGTAAACTTGATCTGCTACTGCTTGTGAACAGCAAGTAACAATTAGACAAATAGACCTTGCTATCTTTCGAAGAGCACTACCAGGACTGAAAACTGCTTCTGGAAAAGCTGTGTACCCTAGTAATGCACAAAGCTTGTCAATAATGTCTTTCACCAAACTGGTCTCAGCATGACGTAGCAGAAAACACCATAATTCAGTAACAATCTCCCAGCAAAGAATGTGTGGGTGCAACAAATTTTCCAGAAGGAAAGATTCTATCTCACCCCATACTGGATTCGAAGACATAACTACCATGAATGTTTCTAGTGAATTGACTATAGTATGAAAAAAAGGCTGGTATATGAACTCCTGGTTTTTACGTGAGACGGGAACTTGCAGGGTAAGACTGGCAGCATATACATGCTCATCGACAAGAATATCCAAAAGCCACTGAAGCTTCCTGGCCATCCAGAATTTGACATCATCTTCAAGATCAGCAGAGCTTTTCAGAAGTTCAAGAAACAGGTTTACTCGACCAAGAAAAAATGTTTGGACTGCCATAGCAGCACAACTTGAAAAGTGGATTCCATCCACTGTATAAGGCAAATTTTCGCCATTAGATACCCTAGGAACAGGATTCAGATTACTTTCATCGCTGAACAACCAGTTCAAAACTTGAAACTTCTCCTCTTGTTTTACTTGGATAGAATTCAGGAGAGAGTTGAGTAAATGGAAGGATGTAGGCTGTAGAATTTCTACCAAAGCTTCAGTTGCAGATTTTAGATGTTCCTCCTTGCTCAAAAAAAATTTTAAGGATGAGATCATAACAACACATCCTACCATCTCCTTGTAAACAGAAAAAGCTTGGGTTGTATATTGAGAGACAATTCTTACTGCATTAATCAGATAAAACTTCACGGGAAGGAAAATCCTTTTAGCTTCTGTCATAGTGAGAGTCTCTTTCAGTTGCAATGACCAAGTCTCAGCTGCACATCGCAAAGATTGCTGGGCAAGTGAAATTAGACTGACAACAACACTTGCTACATCTACCCTTGCAGCTAAAGCACCCTTTCCGAGCTGAAGTAAGGTAACAACTCCTTTCCAAGAGAGATTAAGTACACTTACAAGACTGCCTCCATCATTAGCTGCAAGAATGCCTACTTCACACAGCTTATCTATTGTACATTTTGTTATATTAATAACATGATCTGCATCACTAGCCCCTTCAATAACTAAGACCTTCTTATCCTCGTTCATTTTCAAACTGTCAAAATCCCAATTTACACCATTGCAATATACCTTACATAATCGGATAACAGCATCAAGAACCACTTGAGATTCCTTCTGAACTTCTGAACCAAATCCATGTATCCTCTGTCAAGGAATGACAAAAGCAAATGTCAACAATGATTTAGACATTTCCTTGAGATGATTACTTACTGTGCAAACTGGTTTGAAACTTAATAGAGATTCCTAAAAGCACATAGATAAGAACAAAGATTACATGAGAGAGACACAATTCTTACTGAAAAAAGTCTGAAGAATGACCAAATGCAATTGAGGTGACAAAGACAAAAACGACAAGAGCAATTGCCCAACTTTACAAAAAGTCACCATTACATGCAATAGGAACATTTTGCTATGCCAATTAGTATTATTGCTTCTTCATTTGAAGTGCAATTCAGTAAACACCAGCAGATTTAAACCTATAGAATACCATGCATAGTTAACGAAACAAGACTGATTAAAACTGTAGTGACCAACTATAGCAGAATACCTTTATCTCTGACAGTGCGTCTTTTGTCAAGTTTAGTTGTTCTGAAATAAATATACCTTTATCTCTGACAATGCATCTTTTGTCAAGTTCAGTTGTTCTGAAATAAAATTTTTAATTGTAAGAATGAACTCCTTGCTGCTGGAGATGGGATATCTTGCCATAGCTGAAAAGCTAGCAGCTGAGTAGCTCAGCAAATTCAAGAGCAACTGCAAAAAAGTCAAGAGAGTATAAATAAGGCAACCACAGAATTGGTGGCATCTTGTGTTGTAAGTCAATTCACATTCATGTCAAAGAATTTACAAAAACACAAGGTACATTAAATTACTCTCTTGAAATTATCTAATAGTTGATTTTTACATAGCACAGTACATTTTGTGCAGCAGAAATTGAAGCTAAGTTAAACAAACTATCACAAAAGGTGGAAGTTGTCTGAAATAAAATATATACTTACATATGAACCTATTATCATATGACAAGTTATAGAACCACCACTGACAAGAACTTAGCAACAGAAGCATATGATTGCACCAAATGAAGTTTAGGCAGGCAGATGTATGAGATTTTAGTGTTGCTAAAACATACCAATGCATGATATTCAACATTCAGATGTGATGTAGTCCACACAAGTTATAATCAAGACCATTCACAGGTCAATGGATACCTTCAATAAAACTAAATTTTCAGACAGAATAAAAGAAAATCTCTAACCAATTGAAATAAATCAGATCTTCTGAACAAGCTCTATGAAACTAAAGCCTTTCCAGAACAATCAAGGATTGCTTAACTACTGTATCTTGTACTCACAAAGAGAGTGTATCATCTCTTTTGAATTTGATGAAACTTCTTTTGAATGTGATAGGAAGTTAGGAAAATACTTTCATAAAGCAGAACATAACATAGAATAAGTACAAAGTTGGAATCCAGTCCCCATTCCTCAATCCTATTCAGGACATAAAGACGAATTTCTTGTCGAATTTCATCAATCTAAGTGCTATTTTTGTCACTGAGGAGGATAACTAGCAATGACATATCTCTTTGTGAAAAATCTAACTCACTTGAATTTAACTTGCCAACATGTTACCTCAAAAAACAAGTCGCTGTGTTCTTCTTCTGGAGATTCTTCAGTTGACATTAATGTCATTTTTAGATGCTTGCGACACCATGCACTTGCCTAATGATTACAGAACAAATTAAACACATATATTGTTGGTGAGTTGCAAGAAAATCACCCCTTGTCTAGAAGAATATTATAAATCAAAAACATATTTACAATAAATTGAAGGAAACAAACCTTTATCCCTAGGCCCAGAAACTCTCCTTGGCATCCAGAAATGTCTAGGTCTAGATATTTTGCAGCAATGTTCAATATCGTCTTGTTCAATATGCATTGAGAAATGTCCAAACAAGTAAAGTCTTCCCAGAATACCCAATCAAATGTTAAGGTACATGGCAAATAGACAGTATTGTAACAGATGTGTATTAGAAGTTAACTCGCAAACAGAATAAAAACTCTTGGCTGGAAGGTTGTAAAATGGTCACACGTGGAGTTACCCAGATAAGCTAGCAGAAAAAAATCCAACAACTGGAAGTGGAGCATTGAAGTCTCAATGACATCTTACAGTTGCATACAGAATTGATTCAAGCACAATAAAACTAGAACTGAAGATCAATAAATGCAGAGAAAATTGATTATAATATAGCACTTTAGGTGTGAGCATAGTTTGCTGCTTTTTATGTGCATTTAATGGAAATTAGTCCGCCATTGAGCATGAGGATCTAGAAGACACCAAAACTCATGCAAAATTTGACCCCTCAAACCAAGCCTGTAATAACAAAAGCCATGGATTTTGGTGTATTAGCATGCAGGATAAAATGCAGAAGAATGATAGGATACTGTTAAAGCTTCAATTATTGAAGTCAATTCAGATGTCTCGCTTATAATTAACTTCTTGAGTTCAGTAAGCAGTTGAACACGGTTTTCAACAACCTGCAGACACAATGGCGATAATCCAAGCGTGTGTCAGGTACTGCCTTATGAGACTTATCATTTGAATCATGAAGTCATGATGCAGAATGGAAGAAAAATTGGCAAGAAGCACAGCATCAGCAAGCACAATTGACAAAACAATATGGAAAAACATCCATGATTTTCAGAAAGTTAGTAGAGGAGAAGACAACCACCAAGCTGCTTACTGAGATAAGTATATATCCTTTGGACAAGACCAATAAGATCTGTTGAGCATATTACCCATTTTTCTGTATGGTTTAGCAACTAGTTTTATCAACAACACACAGTAAATAGCCAAATGTGCAAGAAAAACAGCTGAAACAGACAAAAGTAGAATACTGTCAATACAGGGCACAGCATGTGAACCCATTCACGGCTGCTAGTTGACCCATAGAAAGCTGCTAGTGAATGCAGAATACACGTTGCTTCATATCCCAGGACTATCAGCTGATGCTTAATTACTTATTATGTATCCATGCAGCACAGGCAACACAAATCCACAATGCGAGTTCCTTTTTTGACAGTCATTTGACAAAGAAGAGACAAAGTAAATCTTTGAAAAAGAAACAATGTTCAATCATCTGTTCCTGATGTATCGAATAGCTGGTTTTTAGTAATTCTTGTTCTAATCACACATTCTAGATTCAAACTAAAAGAATCAGTATTTTCTTATATTGTTACTTGCTGTCCACAATCGTGCAGGCTAACTTGACCTTCTCAAGGATATTATTTTCTGCTATAAAGCATGTGCAATCTTATCCCTAAGCTCAGAAATCACAACCACAATCTCAACAAACCATGGAATTTTTTTTTCATTGTTTTAAAGGAATGATAGACAAAATGTCATTAATTCACCTAAATGCTTCCCTGTCCCCACAAATGAAAATTCACTAAGTCAAGCTGGAATTTCATTAAATTTCTTAAGCGTCTAAGAAATTGAAGCTCAACAGATGAAAAGCTTGAGCTCAAACATAGAATTTAGTGACAATTATTAACCACTTAATAATGCATATATAACCCTAATCAAACACTAATAAACGGGAACTTAGAGAAATCAAACAAGAAATTCACCAAATTTAGTAGCTTAACTTCATTAAAACTTTAATTAGGAGAGAAAACAGAATTTAAATCGGAAGTTCGTAAAAATTGAACGAAACGAAATGCACAAAAGAATAAATTCTAGAGTCGAAATGAAATCTGCAAGACTTATTTTACCGATTCAAAAATCGAAACAGAAAGCTTACATCAGAAGCTTTAATGGCGGCGAGCAAGCTCTGTAGATCTCTGGTTGAGCTCGATTCCTTCATTTTTGTCTCTCTCTAGAACAAACACCCGAAACACGCACCAGCTACGTGTATTTTTGGTTTCTCTCTTTTTTTTCCCGCCTTTTAAGAAAAGTAGTAGAGGGAAATTTTATATTTGAACAAAATTTCATATATGCCCTTGTAATTTGATTTACATTGGAAAACCACCCAACTAAATTGTGCCTTCTCTTTTTCTTCTTTTTTTCTTTCTTTTTCTATGATTCTATCTCTCTCTCTCTCTCTCTCTTTCTCTTTTTTCCGTTTTCACTTACTTGTTGTTAGTGTTTTATAATGCTGGGAAACGGCTTAATGTACTGTTTCTGCTTTATGATGCTCATAAGTGATCGATTATCAAAAGTTAAAGAAATTTCTCATTTTTACAATGAATTTAATGATATATATTCAATTTGATTTGTTCTTTCTAAAGTAGAGTTATAAGGTAAACTACAACATCATAATCAATTTGGTATGGTGAGTCTCGAAGGACATGTGAAATTTGAGCCCTTTATTATCGAGCAAGACCTTGTCACAAAGTAAAATCTTAAGTGACTTAAAATGTAGCCGTGATCAACATGTTAGAAGATTAAGAATTAAAGCATATCAAACTTGAAGAAATACAACAACACTTTCTTTAGAACAGCACAAGCCACTTCAGCCTGTAAAGGCTTGGATATAAAACATCAAACTCTATAGCTCAAATATACAAATACAATTACTGGAATTGTAAACAAGCGTGTGCGCGCTATATATATTCACACACGCACACACACACACATATATATATTCTGCATTATCTACATAAAGATGATTTTGTACTCCTATTTCAGAATATCTAACGAATTTTGTAAAATCCACGATTTTTGGGCTCATTTTTATCTTGGCCAATTTAATTAAATGGTAATTTATTATGGGTAAAAGCAAAAATAATTGCAGGTTAGGATAAATGGTTAATTAAGGGATAAGATGAGATAAGATAGGGTGAAAGTTCACCATAGTTAAAACTCCTATCTAAACTACCTACTAGTGGGTGGTTATTAGGGTTTAGCATACTTATCAAAACAACAAAGAAAAAAAAAAAACCTATTCCCTACCTTTTATTGTCTGTCTCCCCTTAGAGCAAGAGCCGTTAGAGAGTAGAGAAGGAGAAACAAGCGTCGCCGTCAATCAATCAAACGACTAGGCCCCTAAACCTGTAAGTCTCAAATTCACGTGAAACTTCTCTTTTAAGTTCTAGTAATCGAATTAATTATTCTAAAGATTTTGCGGATATGAATTATGCCATATATATAGAGATATATGATTGTATACGAGGTTTAGGAGGATTCGTATCTAGATTAGTAGGATTGAGGTATTAAATTTTATTATGAAATGAATAGGGTTTACCCAAATCGATTGAAAAGTTATTAAAAGGGAAAAAAAAAGAGGAGAAGAAAAGAACTCGTCGTGGCTGTTCTCTGCCATTGCTGAAGCCAAGCTTCAGCGATGCAAAAAAAAAAAGTCAAAAGTCGCTCGCAAGTGCGGCGACTTTGGTACGGAGGAAAGGTTGGCCGACAATTGAAAAAAAAGAAAAAAAAAAAAGGGTGATGATGTCGCCAGCACTTGCTGGCGACAATAGACATAGGAATTGGTTGGCCTTCTCGGCCAACCGATGGAAGGAATGGGTCGCCAGAAAGGGTCAAGCAAATGGTTGGCCTTTTGGCCAACCATGGGCTCAAGCCGAGAAAGGAAAAAAAAAAGGGGCAATTCAGATGTGGACCAAAATATAGTATAAATTTAGTAAGTGTTTAATAAATAAATTTTAAATATAACTAGTCCATTTTCATAGTATATCGTGAATATTAAAAATTCAAGACTCAATTTAAGGCAATTGTTAGAATGGAAGGGTTATTCATGTAAAGTTATGCTTAGTTAAATTACGTATAAGATATTTTAATGGAGACCTAAAACATCTTAATCTAGCTGTATTAAGTCAAATTAAACGAGGTAAGATAAGTGCTAAATTGTTAAGCGAAATGTTTAAAACCGCAATAATAATAATAATAATAATAATAATAATAATGCTAGTAATAATACCATAAGGATAACAATAATAATAATAAATAATAAGGCTGACGAGAACATTAATAATAATAATAATAAATAATTACCTTCTTTTAAATTAGGAAACGTTACAAAAAGGAGAACCTTCTCAATTAAGAAACTTTCTAAAAATAAAAACTTTCCAAATTAGGAAACTTTCCAAAAATAGAGATCGTTCAATTTGAGGGGAACGCTATTAGGGCTCATATAATAGCCTAGACATGAATCTTCGACTTACTCAGAATTGTATACTATGTACTTATAGGGAATAACAACTAATTAGGAAACCTATGCATTGATAGGTACGGTACCAATTAAGAGACCTAAGGTAGTTCCATTCGAGCAGCTAAACAAAGGTAGGTGGTACTTACCCTTCTGAGATTTCAAATGTGCAAAATGAAATTCTTGTTTTCAATCCTATTTTGTTGTGTTGACTCGAAAGGTGTTTGATTAAATGCTTTACTTGGATACTTATGAAAGCTATATTTTACTATACAAAAGGGGTCATGTGACTTATTTGAAATGTTTTGATATGTTATTATATACAAGATGAGCTGAATCCTTTATGAAAGCAAAGATTTATGTATATGATATATGAAATGAATTTTGACCAGTAAAACTCAGAGCAGTCATGGAATAGACGGTAGGGGCTATAGTCCTGTCTAATCGCCATGGTAGCCTGGTATAAAGTCTGACCGATTGGTAAGGTCATGGTAGCCTGGTATAGAGTCCGGCCGATTGACAAAACCATGGTAGCCTGGTATAAAATCCGGCCGATTGGCAAAGTCATGGTAGTCTGGTATAAAGTCCGGCCGATTGACCCAAGAATGAAATGAGATCAATCGATAGTCGCGAAATCTATTGGTCGCCCACCTAGAAGGGGTTTAATCTCAAGGCTGAGTATTCAGTAGCCGGTCATTGCATGTACTTGTTATGAGCTGATATGGAATGATTTATGAACTGATTTGAAATGAGACTTATGAGCTGATTTGAAATGATCTATGAACTGATATGCAACGTTTTACAGGATCATTTATGAATGGATATGAAGAGACTTATGAATTGTTATAAAGTGATTTATGACATTACAATTTCTCATGTATAATTATCAATAAGATGCCTTTTGAACTGCTTGTCATTTCTTTACTAATGATTGTTTTATAAATGACGTTACTTTCAAAATTATGGATGTGAATGATTTGTAAACGATTTGAGTTGTACTTATATATATATGTATCTATAAAACTAAGAGTGCATGGTCCAACAGAGGGGTAAATATTATCTACTGAGCGATGTGTCGCTCAACCCACTTCTTACCATTTTTGCATATTTGTAGATTCTGAAGAGTATGAATTGGTTTACGTAAAAAGACCCTGAGGATGACTTTTATTAGTTTTAGATGAAAAGAAATTGGCAAGCTAGCTACTTCTAATTGTTAGTTTTATTTACTTTTATTTCCACTGTTTCAATCAGAGAATAAATGTACAAATGCCTTGAACATTTGTAGACTTTCTTTTATACGTGATTTGTACCGCACATTATTTAGTTAAATTATTTAGTACCTTTAAAGTTAAATTAGTTAATGTAGCCTTGTATTCTTAAGTGGGACTTGGGAGTACGGTAGATGTCATGTGACGGGCACGCGCGAGCTCGAGGCGTGACAAATTTAGTACATATCATCTAGGCATAATGTGATTCTTATGAATGTGAATTTAAGTCATCCGTAGCTTTACTTGTGATGCCAAATTAACTTGCCATTACATTTAAAGCACATCTATATGCAATGTGTGATTCCTGTATTTGCTGTCGGATATCTCCTCTGGTTTCATTATTCAAGAGCATCTGGTATGGAAATGTTTTTTAAAGTCTTGAATCGAGGAGACATGTAGTATTATGACTTAGTCCTTAGCAAGTTCCTCTCTAATCTTCCATATAACGAATTTCGCATGTCCAATTCCGTAGGACATAAGATAGCAAAATTTTCACCGTCTATAAAAACATTGGAATGAAAACTAAGAACCTACCGAGGAGAGTTTGATTCATAAAATTCAATATTACAGAAACATGGCTACCATATATTAATGTATGCTTATTTAAAAGAATAAAAGAAACAATTCTCCATGTAAAATACATTCTATTATTTTTTTTGTATGTACTAAATTTGTTCTATGAATCAGAATGTGATGCTTCCACTACAAGAAAATTGCGTTTCTGTGACAGGCGAAAGTCGTCACTAAAAATTCAGAAGTTGTCACAAAAAAAGCTTGTGACGACTTTTACTACTGTCACAGAGCTGTCACTAGTTCTATGTCACAAAAGGGGGTCCATGTGACGACTATTGTAAGTCGTCACAAACGATTTCGCTTTTGTGATGACTCTTGTCGTCACTCATTGTTGTACATTGTGTGACGACTTTTATTGTCACTAAACTGGCTAAATTCTTGTCATAGTCAACCCTTGGAGTTGTCACATTATGCTTCCGTTCAGTGACGACTTTTATTGTCATTGTTTTCCATCCATAAAAAGTGACGACTTTCTAGTGTCACTAGTAAAACTTGTTGGCAGTGACAACTTTTTTATTGTCATTTATTTTTTTGTAAAAAGCAATAAGCTAATGTTAATTACGCAACATAGCTACCAACAATCACAAAACGTTCATTGAGTAGCAAGGAGAAAAAAAAGCCAACCTACGAAAAGAAAACCAACATTCATTTCCAATAGAAGATCAACCGAAATACATATATATATAAATGTTGCCTCAAATGAGTCATAAACCATGCACCATCCAAAATAAGCCATTCAGTTACAATACTAGTGATTTCCCATCCACAATAGAGAGTAGTAAAGTTCTATACAAAAATATGAGCACGATTCCCATCTAGAACAAAACATGAGCACGATAGGCCTTGTAGTCTTCAATTCAAAAACCATCTTCACAGCAATGACTGGCTTCTTCTTCTTGGGAATCGTGTTAGAACCTACACGTTACCAAAATTGAAGCAATGAGCACTGGTGTTAAAACTGGAACTATACTTCTAGATAGGCACCATATTATAAAAACTAATGTACACTGTTCAAATGACACTAACCAAAGAAAAGGTCATCGCCATCTAAAATGCCTTGACAGTACGTTATGGCTAGATTAGTGTTATACCATCAATTCTGGTTTGACATCCTCCTCTCCATCCCCATGTTTAGTACTATCCCCACAATTTTGGTGTCGAAATTGTTCCCCATGGTGTATCCATCTTGTGTAGCTTTTACGAATGCCTTGAGTCAATAAGTGATCCTCCACAACTGTTTTAGTTTGGTTACAAAAATTATTGCATTGTGTACATGGGCATGGGATTTTCTGAGTGTCAACTTTTTGAGAATATGCAAACTTGAGGAAATTTTTGACTCCGAGTTCATAAGCCTTGTCCTTCCTATTGCTAATCTTCATCCAAGTTTTATCCATGTCCTAGATATACACACATCAGCCTTTAGTACAAAATACTTTTCTAATATCAAACTAAAGAGAATAATTTGTTAACTAGCCTTTTCAAAAATTAAGGCTACAAGTCATATGAAAAGCAGCCATAAAAGTAATATGAAAATTCATATGAAAAGCCATGAAATCAGTATCATATATCAAGAAAAGTAATATGTATAGCAGCCACGAAATGAACATGAAATTAACCATGAAAAGCTCGGATTGAATTGAAGCCTGTGGCATTTGTCAGATTACAAATTTCTCAGATAGCAGACGTGGCATATGAAATTGAGGGAGCTACAAATCAACGTATATAGCTTTAGTATACGAGCTAATGCTAGAGTCATGTAGAAAGCTGAAAGAAAAACCCCAAGAGAGCAAGGTCAGCTTCATTCAGAACAAATTTAGCTTGATGATCTAATAGCCTAACAGAATGTATCTGCGACAACAAAGACACTCAGAAGCCACATGCGTGCACTTGCTCATAAACACAAGGCATGAAATTTATCTTGCTATATTAACTAACCAATTGCTTTACCTTTCCTCTCTTTTTTTTTCCTTTTTCCGACAATGAAACCCACACTTCAACTCGGATTCCGGGGGGGAGGGGGGGGAATAGGGATCGATGCATGTTTTCCGCAGACCTCACTTTTTTGCATTAAATGAGAAGTGTCACTTTTGTTTCTTGGGGTTTTACTTATTCAAAGACCAGAAATAAAGGCAGACATACACATTTTATTGCCTGCCCCTTTCTGCTGAAACAGCAGGGCCAATTAATGGGGTAGGAACCGAAAACGAAAAGGAGAACTTAGATCCCAATATGTTAATGCCAGGGAGTCCGGGAATCGACATTGTTGACTTGCACATTTCTTTAGGCAAATGCTAAACAGTAAACACACAGAAGCCACAAACTCTTACCAGTCCACATCTCCAAAGTCCAAACCATTCCTTGCATCCACATTGCACTGGCTTTTAACAAAAAGACTTGGAAGAGGTGAAAGAAAAACATAAAAACTTTCGTGACTTCATCATATGCATTTATGCTTGTGCACCTCCATTCATTGTATTCTAACTACCCAAAATAAATGAAGTAACTAAACACAAGCATTTTTTGTCACTAGTATTGATTCGCATTCTACAGGTGGGACAAAGATTAAGGTGATAGAAACATAAAGACCAAAAGATAAAACATAAATGAGAAAAATAAGAAAGTACTAGAAACTTTAGAGTTGAGATTATGCTGTAACATTTTTTTTATGTGATATATGATAGATAAAAAGATAATTAAAAAAATAAAAAAATAATTAAGAAGAATACATGTGATGAAACGTAAAATTTAAATTTAAAAAAAAAAAAAAAAACAGGACCTATCCAAACATAGTCAATTGTTGAGCATTTCAACGAACAACTTCACATGATACCATACTACTATTAGTAAATAGGACTTGTATTTTTTTCCCCCTCTCATAACATCAATTCGGACTCAAACATAGGGCAGCATAAAAACAGAAAAAGTGCAAAAACCAGCACGTCAGAGCCTCTCAAGACTCTGTTTTCTACCATGAAAAATTAGCTATCATGTTCGGACAAACACTGAACTAGCCGAATGTTCCTTTTTCTCACACGCAAAACGCAAGCAAAATCATCTTCAAGTAGAACTCTCAACTGGGCATTTCATCGAACAGGTCAGGGGTATAAAGAATTTCGCCAATCCTTTGCTCAATTTGAAGTTAATCAGCCCCAAAATTTACAGCATCCCAATCAAATTTCTCACACAACAGAAATTATAGCCCCACATGAATACATAGACGTCAGAAAAGGATAAAAGTTTTACTAAAAAGAAGAAAGGAAGAGAAAATCAGGTCAATACCTCTCATTTTCACCCATCCGCTAACAAAATTAAAGAGAGGAATGGAGAAAGGGAACCTTACCAAGCTTTTGCGGTGAGGACTTGCAGGTGGTGGTGGTGGATTCTGGTGGCAGCAGCGGCAACAGCAACTCCTTGCTGATTCCTTCGATTCTTGGTTTTCCTTTGCTCTGTTTTCTTGTCGAAGCTCTTCCCTTTTTCCACCCCTCTTTTTTCAATTTTTCTTCCGTCTACTCTCTGGCTCTCTCTCTCTCTTTTTGCTCTGTTTTCTTTTTCCTTTCTCCAAACCTCCTCCCTTTTTCCGTTCAGCCGAAGACCTCCTCTCCTTTTTTTCTTTCATCCAACCAAATTAATGCAGTCAAAATATGTTCGCATTTCATAGCTCCTCAAAGAAAGCCGGTTCTGACCATCCCTAACACTGTTAATACTCCAGATCGCAAGTGTTTCGGATGCGATTTGGCCAAGAGTATTATCTTCCCCACTGCTAATTAACAATCTAATTCATAAATTAGTCTTTACAATAGAAGGCTGAGCAGCTTTTGAAAGCAAAAAAAAAAAAAAAACACATACCGCACAATTAGCTGAAAAGGGGGTCGGAGAAAAGTCTAAACTAAAGTCGCGGAACGAGGAGGGAGCTTGGAAGTGTTCTGACTTCGCTTCTTCGGCGAGCTTGACCTGAAGATTGGCACTCGTCAATGGTGCTTTAGAGGAGCATTTTGCGGAAGCAGAAGGTGTTAGAGGTCCAGAGTTTTTCGGTGTTCACCATAGGAAGGAAAGATTGAGAATGAAATTTGTCTAAGTGTTGGAAGAGAGAAGCGGCGAGACTTTTGTTTGTCTGTGAACAACCAAAAACGACGTCTTTTTGTAGAGATTTCAGCCACAAGCTTCGCGACTCTTTCAGATTTCAGACTGGCGCTCTTTTTTTTTTGCATCTAAACACGTCTTTGAGATTCCAGGATTCACGCCTTTAGCTTCATACATCTTTTTTCTTTTTTTTTTTCCCTGGTAAAATTTTTTTTTTCAGGTTTCTTTTTTCATACTTAATCTCTTTTTTTTTTTCTTAATCTCATCTATAAATATCAAATAAATTATTTGATATTGGTTTCTTTTTTGTGCATGTGTATATATGTGTGCTTGTTTGTGTCTATATACATCTTTTTGGGTTTGGACAACTCAATATACAAATTATTTATGAAATTACCTTACAATAAAACTTACACAATAAAATATGTTTCAAAAATTTAACATGCATAGAATTGCTTATATACAGTATAGCACTTCTTACTCATGCTTATCATACTCTTTGTCTATTACTTAGTTTTTATAATAAATTAAAAGAAACATGTAATCAAATATTCTGTTAAATGTGTTACAACTCTCAATCTTATTGCACGACAGATATTTTACTGAATAATTTTAATTTCGTATATACCCATTCCATATGAAAATAATTATTACTTATGATGTATTACACGTTATACTAATCTTTCACAATGCTAACATTAGACTACAAATTATATTCAATTACACTTTTTCAAATTATTTCAGTTATTGATTTTTGGGGGTTGTTATAAGTAATAATAAACAATTCATGAAAAAAATTTTATGCTCAGACATGTCTATTATGTCAACTTAGCAAAAATTACAAATATCTAAAACTAGTTTGTTATTATATCATTTGCATTTTGCTAATACGTAATGAATAGGGGCTAAATTATAAAATTAGGGTGTCATATCTTCTGTGCTTTTGCTCATATAAAAGAATTGGGGGCTAAATAATAAAATTAGGGTGTCATAGTAGAATTAGTGAAATTTGATGAAAATACTATAGAATTGCTTATATACATTATAGCACTTCTTACTCATGCTATCCTACTCTTTGTCTCTTACTTAGTTTTTATAATAAATTAAAAGAAACATGTAATCAAATATTCTGTTAAATGTGTTACAACTCTCAATCTTATTGCACGACAGATATTTTACTGAATAATTTTAATTTCGTATATACCCATTCCATATGAAAATAATTATTACTTATGATGTATTACACGTTATACTAATCTTTCACAGTGCTAACATTAGACTACAAATTATATTCAATTACACTTTTTCAAATTATTTCAGTTATTGATTTTTGGGGGTTGTTATAAGTAATAATAAACAATTCATGAAAAAAATTTTATGCTCAGACATGTCTATTATGTCAACTTAGCAAAAATTACAAATATCTAAAACTAGTTTGTTATTATATCATTTGCATTTTGCTAATACGTAATGAATAGGGGCTAAATTATAAAATTAGGGTGTCATATCTTCTGTGCTTTTGCTCATATAAAAGAATTGGGGGCTAAATAATAAAATTAGGGTGCCATAGTAGAATTAGTGAAATTTGATGAAAATACTATAGAATTGCTTATATACATTATAGCACTTCTTACTCATGCTATCCTACTCTTTGTCTCTTACTTAGTTTTTATAATAAATTAAAAGAAACATGTAATCAAATATTCTGTTAAATGTGTTACAACTCTCAATCTTATTGCACGACAGATATTTTACTGAATAATTTTAATTTCGTATATACCCATTCCATATGAAAATAATTATTACTTATGATGTATTACACGTTATACTAATCTTTCACAGTGCTAACATTAGACTACAAATTATATTCAATTACACTTTTCCAAATTATTTTAGTTATTGATTTTTGGGGGTTGTTATAAGTAATAATAAACAATTCATGAAAAAATTTTTATGCTCAGACATGTCTATTATGTCAACTTAGCAAAAATTACAAATATCTAAAAATAGTTTGTTATTATATCATTTGCATTTTGTTAATACATAATGAATAGGGGTTAAATTATAAAATTAGGGTGTCATATCTTCGGTGATTTTGCTAATATAAAAGAATTGGGGGCTAAAAAATAAAATTAGGGTGTCATAGTAGAATTAGTGAAAGTTGATGAAAATACTGTAGTATACAGTGATGCAAAACGTTGTCACAAAATTGGAACCAGGTAGACTTTCAATGACAACAAGTTATGTTGTCACTGTAGAGAGAGCGTTTGTGACGACTTTACTTGAGTTGTCATAAAATCATTTCCCGCGGCATCAAATGAGATGCGCGCCAACTATTTCGTGACGAGTTGAGAATGACAACTTCCAATGTTGTCACTGATTATGCTTGTGCTGTACTCATCTGTGATGACACCTAATGTCGTCACTGAATTAGGTTATCTGTGACAAGATTTTTGTTGTCACATAAATTTTTGTCACTGAAAAACATATTTCTTGTAGTGTTCATTAATCATTGTGTTGAAGTTTCCAGTATTAGAACTTCATTTTCATTAGCTCCACTTTCTTAAACAAAGTACTGATGATCAAGAGTTAACTTGATCAATAACAATTGTTGTAGCCTTTCTGCTGCAAGATAGTGTAAGCGTCGGATGGCAAGGACAGTTCAAAAGGAATAGAACAAAAAACCTACACTTAAACAAGTTCACTAAATTAGGAAATTAAAGAGGATTACAATGACTTCAAAACAAGCTGAAAAGGACAGCCTATGCAGATTGCATGCTACAAATGACATCCAAGAAACACTAAAACAGTACTTGTTGAACTCAAAGAAAGCCCTAACATTGCAAGATCAGAAGTAAAATAACAACCTAGACTCATCTCATTTAGGGAATAATTTTACCACCTCCAATGCCACCACCAACTCCGACTCCGCCCACTCCTCCTGCACCGCCTACTCCACCAACACCGCCAACACCACCTGCACCACCTCCACCACCAACGCCACCTAGGCCACCAACTCCGCCGAGGCCGCCAAGTCCACCAACACCACCAAGTCCCCCAACCCCACCACCAGCTCCACCAACCCCACCACCAACTCCACCAATGCCACCAAGTGTTGGAATCAAGCCAGCATATCCAACTCCAGCCCATCCCCCAATGCCACCATAGGTGATGAAGTTCTTCTTGTCCTTAACGCCAGCACCACTTGGAGATGGAGCTGCAGCAGTTCTCACATTCAGTGTATTTTCAGTTTGAGTTTCGTTAGGCTTCGCTGTTGTAGCGATAGTAGTACTAGGAATGTTTCTTGCTGCTGCTGCATGCACAAATATTACTGCAGCAAGTACAACCATCACGTACACTATCAACCTGGCCATGACTAGCCCTTTTCCTCCCTCTCTCCCTCACACAAAACCTAACAGAAAAAAGCAGAAAATAAAGAGATGTTATAATCAGGAAGTGGGGTGTTCGTGAATGTGGACAAGAAGGCCTATTTATATTTGGAGAGATTGAGAAACGCAATCCAATTAGCTAAGGTAAAAAATAAAAAGAAAACAAAATTAAAGGAGTACGGTTAGATAGGGGATATTTAAAGAGAATAATAAATGAGGGTTGCATTAAAATTTGCATGCAGAATCTCGAGAGGAGTAGCGGTATATCTATAAGGGGGCAGAGTTAGGTGAATCGAAAGAAGAGAGCATTTAGTTAGAAATGTCAACCCCTCCAGTAAACACTAAAGCCAAACCACAATTGCCTAGTACGCACTACGCAGTAGTAATGTATATCACGCATTCATCACACACACACACACACACACACACAGATGCTACTACAGCCAGATTTCTTGTGTCTTGGATTTTTCTAGGTCATGTACTGTAGTTTTGGGCATTTAAGGTTAAATGGACATAAATATAAGATTTTAAATCACTTCTAAAGCTAAAAGTTGTGAATATTATATGTAGCTTTAGAAGTAAACGTATGATGTAAACTTTATGTAAACTTTATGTGAATATTATGTGAAAATTTTACTTTATGTAAACGTGAACAATGTCTAGGATCAATATTTCGTATGATGTAAATGTATCTATGTGTACAAATATTCAACATCTGGAGAAAAAAGTTTAATAGCGGCGACGAGTCTAAAACTCATGTTACAAACCCCAAAAAAGAACAGAAATTAAAAAAAATTTTAGTAGATGATATACAAACAGATTTTGAGAGTCATATGTTGTTTCCAGATGTTTGTTTCCTCATTGGTACCTGTGTTCAGATTATAGTACACCTCAATTTGGATGGCCCTTTTCAATTTTTGACTTATACAACATATTAATTGAGCATTGGGAAGTGGGAACCGAAGATGCCTGAGCTCTGTATCATCTATCCTTCATCATTATCAGGTCTATGAATTGACTATGAAGAAGAGAGAAGAAAAGAAAAAAAACTAAAGTAGATATGAAGAGTAAAGACTACAAAAGTAGTCTGCAACTGTATACATTGACTCGAAAACTATCGAAGAATTTAAGTCTTGGCCCCTGCATGCTTCACAAATGTATTCTGGGGCAGCTCAAACAATTAACAGATTTATTATGAAGAGTATAACACGCGTAATTGTATATAGATGGGCTTTAATTAATGAAAGGGGAGGTGGTATAGGTTAATCCGCCTTTAGCAAGCCCCTAGAATGTAGGATTGGGCAATACCATCTTGAATTTTGATCATTTTAGTCAATTCCAATTGCCAAGGCTTTGATTTTTGAAAAAGAATACCATATGAGAAATTGCCGTTGCTCCAATCCCTTGCGAGTATCAAGTTTAAAAGGACTGAAGGCGTGAACAAAGATAGGAAAAATCGTAACCCGTCGGAGGAAGGCGTGGTTAATTGTCACCTTTTAGAGTCGGAGAAGACGCGATTGCTGCTGTTTAAAATACCACGACTTTAGAGGCCTAATGAGAGGTCTCAAGAAATTCTACATATGTATAGAAAAAATTCTGCTCTTGCGTTCAATTTCAATTGAAATGGCGTGATTTTTAACAAACCTTCCAAGTCTAAAGGAGTGGAGTCTTGACAGCAAACTTGAAGGCGTGGTAAATGCATAGCTAGAGCTTCATCTTTTGGAATTGAAGAAGGCGTGATTGTTGTTGTTTGAATTTGAACTACAGCGATTTTAAGTGGCCTAATGGAGGAGGTCACAAGAGGTTCTATATGGATGTCAAACATACGTGATTCTCAGTATGATATCTGTAAATGACTTTGCTTTTGAATTTAGTCATTCCAATCCTTTGATGGATTTTATTCCTTTACTTCTTTAATTTCCCCTTATGGCCCTTTTTAAGTAAACTTTGTAAATTCTTGAGACTATTAAAGATCATGCTCTGAAAGAAAACTATATAATGTGTATCAAAAGTGTACAGCATTTGAGAGAAAGACAAGGGAAGATGGATCAAAAAGCTTTCCCACGAAATTCTTGCAATCTAGACTACTTCCACATTTTGCTGCTATCCTCTAAGATTGGCTTGAAGAAATAGCACGGATTTGAAGTTCAGACAGCTTAGCATGAGTCAACCAAAGTAATTTCATTGGTGAGGGCTCGAAATAAATGACTATTTTGTTGTCCTTTAAGAAGTTATCAGCAACTTGCAAGAAAGTGTGATGGAACTCAGAAATTAGCAAACTGGTGGAGATTGATACTTATAACAGAAGAGAGATTGATACTTATAACAGAAGAATTTGAGGGAATGACACAGGAAAACAAAGGAAATGAAAATTGTTCGCTGTATTTTGAGAAAAAGAATTCAAGAATGCTGGAGCAATATTACAGAGCTACACAGCCAGTCAGTCTCTGGAAATGACCCATTGGAGCTAGTAACACTGAAAAGAATTGCTGCAGAAAACATCCAACTTTATTCACACACTTGATTTGTGCAAAAAAAGAAATGTCAATGAAAAAAAAAACTAAAATAGCTGGTAAGTTTACCAAAAGAAATATGAGTATCAGTTCCATTGAAACGTATGCGAGAAAAGAGGAATGCATAGACTAACGTAATGCCCACGAATCAATTTTCTATTAAGCTGAATGATGAAAAAACCAAAAACACAGAAATAATTGGAGGTTTATAAATTTAAATAGCTGCTAAGCCATCCTCTCAACTCAGAAGGATTTGAGAGAATTTCAAATATATCGTCAAACCCTTCAATCCAAATGCAGTCAGAAAGAATCAAGTTACTTAATGATTGCAAAATGCAGTGTAAGAATGAAAACAAGGGCAGTGCTGGAACCACCTCAATATCAAAGGGAAAATTTGAGGGAGACTTGAAAAAAGGAGAAGTTTCTTTGTTAAAAGAATGTAAGGTACCTGATTGCATAATTGCCCGTTAAGCGAAACAAACGATCAATTTTGCCGTGCTGAATCAGCTTATCAAAATGGACGGTACATGGCTTACTTTGTAAAAATCCTCTCCTTCTTGACCATCTATAACTCGAACCCTGTTGTTGAATGTGTCTGGCATTTCCTGAATTACAATTTCTTTCAATGTTGAAATAAACTTCAGACCATCAGGAATCATTTTCAACTCCGTGCATTCTCTGATTCTAAGATGAGAAAGGTGCGGCATGGCACCTTCCTCCACCCTCCAATCTTCTAACCTCTCCATAACATCTAGCCCCAGAAACCTCAGTCGAGGAAATCCCAACGAATGACAAGCCATCTCTGTACGGAAGGAAACATCAATCAGCCAGAGCTTTTGCAAATTGGGTAGCTTTTCTAGTGTTACCATTGGGTCTCTACGGAAACTTGAGTCGCGAAGCGACAGTTCATTGAGGTTTTTAAGGAAGTGGAGTTTGTAATCAGGCAAGACGCCAAAGCATCTATCAAGAGTCAGATGATGGAGATTGCTTTCAAACAACTTTTCTAAAAGATTTGAGCATTTTTCTAGGGTGAGAGAATTATTCTTGGCAAATCTGACGGTTGCCTCCTTCAAGTGCTGTAAACTTGAGATACACTTCATGATTTCTTCACCATCATTCTCCCCAATAACGATTGCTTTTAGCACCTGAAGACTAGTTAACTGTTGCAAATCTCTAACTTCACAATTAAATGCACTAAAGTTCTCCAATATCTCCAGTTTAATTAAACCCGCCAAACGTAACTTACACATGCGATTTATTAACGCCCATTCTTGAGGATTGGGAAGATATAGATGTCTTAGTCGTCTCAACTTCCACAGAACATTGGCAATCCAACCTACATTAAAACGATAGAGATCAAGGGTTTCCAGGTGGTCCAATTTTCCTATAGATGATTGAAGAATAATAGCATCCGAATTTCTCAGACTTAGGTATCGCAAGTGGATATGGCCCTCTATTGTTAATTTGAAAAAATCAAAAAGAATGCAAGTGTTATCCTTGCAGTTATTTCCACCTAAATAACTTAGGCCTTCAATATTCAATACTCTTAACATCCTGAAGTTACTAAACCTTGTCCTTGCCAATCGATGATAGTATGGATGGTCCCTTATGCAAAATGTAAGTGATCGGACATGCCTGATTGTTTTTTTCTTGTGGGGAACATACTTCGGGATTTCATCCCTGCTCAAAGAAATCACAAGCCTATCAGATTTACTTCCAGAAGATGTTGATTCTATTAACTCTAGATTATCATTGTGACGATAATCATTAACCTTCAAAAAATTTTCATCTCTTCCCTTGGCCAAGCATAGATCTCTCATAAGGTCATGAAGGCGACAAGACTCAAATTTTCTGTACCCAGGTTCGTCCTTTAACTTCACTTGGACCATGCACCGTTTCACAAATTCCCCTAAATAACGTTCTGCAACGTCCATCATTGATTCTCCTTCTATTTGATCTTCTTTGGATACCATTCCCTCAGCCATCCATATCTGATACAGACTATCGGTTCTGATGTCATGATCTTCAGGGTATATGCCAAGGTAAAGGAAACAGGGCTTCAATTGGTATGGCAAGTCATAATAGCTCAAAGCTAATATTCTTTGTATTTCTCCTTCTCTTTGTCCAATCCTCTCACCCCTACCAAGATAAAACTTAATATGCTGGTATACAAATTCCCACTCCGAAAAATGGTCCTTTGTTGAAAGAATTCCACCAAGAACAACTACAGCTAGTGGAAGACCGCCACAATGTTTAACCATTTCCATCCCTAACTCTTCCAATTTGACGATATCTTCATTACCTATAAATGAAGCAACAAAATGAGAAAGGTTTGTTCGTTTTATAGGCTACTATTACTGCATTCGTCACAGGCACAAAATGTTTGTGCTCTATAAGGCAACTTGCAAGGAGTTTTTCAGTTTGTTTTAATGGAAGAAGTTTCACGAGTAGATTTAATTTCCAAAAAAAAAAAAAAAAAAAGAAGAAAGAATACGCAACAAAGTTTCAGTTACCTCCTAAGTTCATTTAAGTAGGGAACTGAGCATGCATATTTTCGGCATCTAGCATTGTTTGAAAATTTTCCTCCTTTCTTATGTTCTTCATTCGTTTGTAAGTTTTCCTTATTCCTCATGTTTTTCTATATCTTGAATTTAACATTAGATTCCCAGCTATCAGTTCCCTAAAATCCTCAGGCGGAGTTGTTACATTTCGTTATTGAGATCTTCTCTGACATTCACAGGTTTAAATGGATCTCAAAATGTCATATCTAAGATAAAGAAGCCGCTAGATCAATTTTTGTTCTTCTCTCTTTGGTTTTTAACAGACAATATCAGAGGATAACTACTGAAAAGCATATATTGTATACAAGAGAGAGCATATGCATCTTACGGAATGATAAATGATGAATAAAAGCTATCATACAACTAGATAAAAAAGCATGTGAAAATTTGATGAATAAAAGCTATTATACAACTAGATAAAAAAGCATATGAAAATTTGTTTGCAAAATCACGTACCATGATTATATCTTTCTCTTAATGCTTTCTTTTGAAGCAGTTCCCAGCTCTCATCATAGGACAAAAGTCGAGGCTCATGGTGAAAACCATTAGGACCTATGTGTGTCGCCACATTTTTATTACGAGTGGTAAGCAATATTTTGCTTCCCTTCTCTCTAGTTGGGAAGGCATTTTTTATGCATTCCCAAGCATCAGTGGACCAAATGTCATCAAGAACAATCAGGCATCTTTTATTCTGCTGGATGTGGTAAAGTTGCCTGACTAGTTCGTCATCATTCCAGGATCTTACAATCTCCTCTTTCCTTTCAGGAATAAGTTTGACCAAGATCCCTTGCAAAATCTCTTTCGTTTGCCATTGTTGAGATATGCAAAGCCAGGCAAAGCTATCGAAATGACGCCTCACATTTGGGTGGTTATACACTTTCCTGGCAATAGTTGTCTTCCCCAGACCCCCCATCCCACAGAGAGAAACAACTCTATAGTGGCTTGTCCCGTCTTCACTTACCAGGTTCTGAACCAGCATTTTGACATCGCTTTCCAAGCCAACAAAATCGTCCTCCTCAACATGGGAATAAGTCCTCCTGATGGATTGCAGTTGCCTCGAACTTGGACCTTCCTTCTCCATTATTGTTCTTATCCCATAATCTCGAAAACGTTGGGTGAGTTTAGAGACTCTAGTGTTGAGGCCCTGAATATCTACTCCAACTCTGTGCCTCATGTAGCACTCTTTGAAAACGCAAGCGTATCGTTTAAGGACATTTACAAGACCACCTCTCCTTCTGGATCCAACTTTGAATGCAAATGTTTCGATCAAGTCTTCTGCTTCATATGCAAGATCTTTGCATTGTGAAATCCACTCACGAATTACAGCATCATCATGTTGCTTTGCATCAGCATCTCTTAACAGGGCTTGCATCAGCTTCAACTCTGACTGAAGTTGCTCAGCTTGATCGCTCACTCCACGTAGAAACTTGCCTTCCTCAATCAATAGATTACTCAGCCTTTCTATGATAAAAGACACGACAGGCTCTGCCATTTCGGCCATTAATTTGGATGGTACAACTATAGATGGGATGTATTTTATCAATTCAGGTTACAACTAAGTGCTGTGATATGTAGTTTCTTCCATAATTATGTAGATCTTTGTATACCTTGCTTACAGAAGCAACAAGGCATTTTACTTTCGATGTAATTCCCCATTCGCTAACTTTTGGATTTTTTTACTACTCCTCCTATCACTTTACTCTGTTTTTTTCCCAGTCATCAACATTTTGCCATGTGTCCTAGTTAAAGATAATAAGCCTTCAATCTTCTTCTTTTTTTTCAGTATGAAGGCAAGAATATCTTCCTAACGTTATTTAGTGGAATTATCAAATCTAATGTGACATATGATCCAAGTCCTGGATCTCTTAAAGTACTGAAAAGAATGCTCTGTTTGAGAGCGCTTAAATTTTCAGTGTTGTTAGA
Source organism: Coffea arabica (assembly GCF_036785885.1). Lineage (NCBI taxonomy): Eukaryota > Viridiplantae > Streptophyta > Magnoliopsida > Gentianales > Rubiaceae > Coffea > Coffea arabica. Next base: position 6,430,300 of record NC_092315.1, read on the forward strand.
ACCGGATCGAATCAGTCGGTTCGACTGGTTGGACCGTAAACCAGTCTTCTTTACGAGTTGGTTTGTAGTATAAAATCGCTTTGGTCAAAAATCATTTAAAATCGGCAAAAACCAACTAAATCAGTGACACAGTTCGACTAGTTAATCTGGTTCTCAATCTTTTCTTTTTTCTTTTTTCCAAACATAATTTGAATTACTTAAATTATAACACTTTTATTTATTAATAGAAATAAGAAAATACCACCCACTTAGTGTAAATACCAAAATCATTCGCTTTCTTGAATGATTTCTAAATCAAATTGTTTTCATCCCTATGAGCTTACCAATTTAGCACCGGTGATTCCAACTTGTATTAATTTGTTTTAATTTAGTTTTTGAAATAATTTTGGAGAATGGACATATTTTAGCCATGAATTTACATTTTTATATAGATATTTATTAGGTGTATATTTGATTGCAAGTGTAACATTTTTGGAACATTTTCTATGATTGGTCAAATATAACCAAGAAATTTATTTTAATATTTCTAAAACTTATAAAAATATAATATAATTATGACATCATGCTAATATCAACGAGTTTTTAAGAACGGTCCAACCGATTCAACCAGTTGATCCCTGACCCAATAGTGTAGGTGAGTCGCTATCCAGCCCGAATTTAATATCATTGATGTTTTTTTTTTATCAGTGCCTGAATGAACTTATTTACTCTAAATAAGACTAAGAGTTAAAGTTTTCTGTACCTTTTGCAATTTCTTTATTTTTTTTTTTTGAAAGGCCCTTTTGCATTTTCTAGATATCCTTTATCTTAGAATCAACTTTACTAGAATAAATTTGTGACTTGTGAGGGAGAGAACGATGGTTATGTTAACTAAGGAAATCTTTTCTTTGGAAAAAGTAGCTTTTTTTTTTTTGGCTTGGAAGCATGGATGGGGCAAAGTCCTAAACGTTATTTTTTTTATTAAAATTGATTTACCCTAATTTTGTCTTATCTTAAGATAACCGCTTGGTCTATACATTTCTACTTTCTTCTAAAATTTTTTTGAAAAAAAAAGACTGAATAAGGAAGGAGAAATTCTTGACTATTGCTCTATTTCCAATTTTCATTCACAATTTTATTTGTGCACCTATTTTATCCCTATTAAGTGACACCTTATATCAGAAAAATAAAAACATTCTTTTCGTAATTGCACTTTTATTTTTGCACCTATTTGGCAGATTAAAGTGACTTCTTCATATATATATATAAAAGAGCCCCTTCATTTTTCATATACTACTACATTGCTTCAAGGAAACTCTTCACTGAGGAAATTTCAATAACTTCCACTTTCCCTCCACGGAAGGCCGAGGAGTAAAGAAGAATTAGGGAAAAGCATACCTCCCTCAACAGAAAAGTTAAAACTGATGAAACTGAAGATTTTGGTTTAAGCATATATACCTTGCTTTTTATGTTGTGGAACCATTAACCATACTCTTCCTCTTGGCAGGATGACTTGAAGGTTTAAACCTCTATACAATCCTCTTTCATTTGCTTCCAAATCACATTTTCTTGATCTTGATCCCTTCAATAGATTGAGAATTCATCTGAAAAGATGAGGCCCCATGCATGCATTTTGGTCATGATTGAACTGTTCTCCCTTGATCATCTCTAGTTCAACTTTCAGCAGCCACTGTCAGAAGAGATAATTTTGAAACATCAGAGCTTAGAATCAAATCACCTATTGCTATCAAAAGCTGAAAATCAACTAGAGTTGCAATTAGTTGTCACAACCGAGTGGTTTATGCACAAAAAGATCATGGATGCAAATCTTTAGAAATTGATCTTTTTGGTTACTTTATAATTTTGAAAATTCTCCCCTTTGATAACTAAATTAAGAATCAATTTCGTTTTCCAGTATAAGAATTAGACGACTCTACTAAAATTTTTCCCTCTTGTTTTATTTGAGAAAGAAACCAAAAAAAAAAAAATGGAAATGGACCTATCAAATTCCCACCTTTATGTGTCAACCACCATATTTACAGGTGCTTTACTAGCCCAAATTTGTGCTTCGCAGCTCAAACGATAAAAGAAATTGTTCTCATCAACTTGAGCATTTAACTCCAAAAGGCCCAACAAATAAGTTTAAACGCTAAATGATTAACATTTTGAGACCATTTCTCGTTAACTTTATTTTTGCGCCAGAACCCAACCATCAATTTAACTGGAAAAAAAAATTGGTTGCTATTGTTTTGCAGTTATGCTTACCTTTTCTCCAAAACAATAAAAATTAACTAACATATATATACTTCGTGATCTATTGAATTCTCATACAATTTTTAGTGCTCTCATTCTCAAATTCAGTAATATCTAAACCAAGATTGGCCTAACTTGTATTCTTTTAATCCACCTATCTATGTTTTTCTGTAATTAATCAATGTTTTCCTTAATTATACACCTTTAAAATTTCAAGTCAGCCAAAAACTCTGCAGGTTTGCAAAAATTACTCAGCAGATGACGTGTGGCCACTTCTCTTGCAAGATTACATAACCAACAACAAAGATCAAGATCTAAGACAGTTTCATTCCTTGCTTAGAATTAGACTAAGAAACCTTCAATCGATTTTTTTTTCTTTTTGTCAAAAAGAAACCTTCAATTAAAAGAGCTGATTTCTGTACAAAAATTGTTAAGGCAAACATGGCAACCTCAAGACTAGCAGCCCAGATGTCGAAATGCATTTCTTCAGGAGGAATAAAGCCCGGAAGTACGTGGATTCTTAAGGCTTTTATCAGTTCCACAAGGCCTTCTGAAAAAGTACGTTCCATAGATTCATTCATTCTCTCAGCCTTTTTAAGACAATAGGGATGTGCTAGAAATTTAGGTGCTTTTGTTTATTTGGTACTTGTGATGTGTTATTCATGCTGTGTTCTTCTTCCAAGATTATTTTTCGTAGTCTTAACTGAAAGAGAGTGAAATCCCATCTTTCGGATTTACATCTTTTGGTTTGATTTGTATGAAGTCAGAAAGAATGAAGGTGCAAATTAGTGGTTTAGCAATTGCCATTTTCTACTTTGGGTGGGGTGGGATATTGGCGACGTGAATGAAGCATAACATAGACATAGTGACAGTTTCTAGTTGGGAGCTGTTATGGCTATCAGTGTTCTTGTAATCATTGTTAGCTAGCTGATTTAGGCACACAATAATGATAGATTTGAGAATAATATCCTTCTTATATATATATATATATATATATATATATATATATATATATATAGACACACACACACACCCCCCCCCCCCCCTTTGCCTTGTCTCAGTCTTCAAGAAGCTTGTTAAAATTTGTAGTAAAATTAATTGTATGATATTACTGTTTTGACTTTTATTGAGGATTACAGCAATATTTGGATAAAGAGGCGTGCCAAAAGCTAAAGGAAGCAGCAGAAGCCATCACAGAAGGAATCAAAGAAACCAGGCAAACTGGTCAATTTATTAAAGAAACAGTTTCTTCTAATGCTGGAACAGTAAACTCCTTAGCCATTTTGTTCAATTTTCGTCTTATGTTCTATCGCTCTATTCGTTAGTTTACTTAGTAAAATACTACTAAAATAGTAGTAAATGCATTGCTTTAGGAACTTGGAATTTTTTTTCTTTTTCATGTGTTAACCTTTTTAATGTTGTGGTTGCTCAGGTAATCTCTGAGATGGCCAAAAAGGCACTTGAAAAGGCAGTAGATGCTTCGGAAGATGAGAAGGAAAAAAGCGCATGGGAAAAGGTCAAGGAAGCTGTGAAGGGGAAAAAATAGTTAAAATGACAATTGAAACATTTTGAAATTAAGCCTTCTATAGAGTCCATTGTTTGATTCGTAGCAATCTTTGGTTGTTCTCTTTGAATCCCTTTTGTTGATTTATGGTACTCACACAAAAGGGTTTTCTCCTCAACTTTTCATATTTTGTTTAGTAAGCAGTTTCATCTCATACCATAAGATGGCTTGAAAGTTGAAACTAAGCAATTCTTATTAGTATTTGAGGTTAAGATAACTTCTATGATGAGTAATTCGAGAATCATTGATTTCTAATTTCTTTGTGTAACTAGTTTTCCTTCATCTTTTGAAAATTAAACACATTAATTTTATGCAAATATCGCCTCGAAAGAACTTTAATTGATGTTAGATAACTACGTAAGAAAAAACTATATTCACACGCGAGTCAATGAATTGTATATAGCATTAATTACATATATTCTTACTCTTAAAACTTATACAATATGTGGATTTAGAATGAACATGTGTCAATTTAGCTCCCCCAGTTTGTCCATTGTTACAATATCTTTTCTTCTTTTTCCTTTCTTTGGAAATTGTTACAGTAGCTTTATCAAGGGATAAAAACTAGTTCGTATCAAGTTAAAGCAGTCTAGCAGCTGTTAAAGGACCCAGCCTTACTAAATCATGCCGAGGTATTGAACTGTCTTCTCAACAACGGACTAAAACATTTCATCATTACCATTCCAAATATGAATCTAAGGCTATGAAAACCTGCAGGGCTTTCATCAAAGTCATGTTCTTTTGAGAAAGAGTTGTCATATGTAAATAGCAAAAAAGGAAGGAATAAAACTTAGGAAATTGAACTCATTCTAGCCAGGAATGAAACTGTTGCATGCTTGATTACCAAATAAGGAAAGAATCAGTAAAAGGCTGAAACATAAAACAGCCTAAATCATATAGGACCACATGCATGTCACAGGCCTCACTTATATGGTCTTGTCTGAAGAACCTCAAGGTGTGCTCTGTACATCATGGATCAAGACTCTCCATGTCTTGTATGAAATGGACGAATTGATTTGAAATTTCTGAGTGGAAAATTTTCTATACATTTCTACAATTTCATGCAAGGTTGTAATTTGTAAAGAATAAAGCTAGGTTGGCTTTGGAGTGACCATTAGTTTTTTAGTTGAAGAACTTTTGGCAATTGTCTTCTGATTCATAAGGAACAATTTTAGTTTTGCTTGGCTGATTTTCTCCTCTCCTCATTTTCGACTTTGTGAAACCCTTTTGAGCAACAAGAACAAATTTATCTTAACTAGTGTAGGTGGAACTTGAATCTTGGTCAAGGTGGCCTTAATGATTTCTTTGATTACATCCACAGAGACAGAATTGGTCAGTATAGTAAAATTATATTCTTAGACAGAGTACTCTTTCCAACTAGCTAGTAGCTAAGGCCAGCCCCTTATCTTGGTCTTGGCCCGTTTCCCCACACAGCATAAAAGGGAAAATAAAAGCAAAAACAGGACCTAGCTAGGAAGTTTTTGAAACAGAAATTCTCAGAGGTGTGTGTGTGTTTCTTAACTAAGGTATGAGAGGGGGGGGGGAATCAGATTTTGATGGGAGTCCACTGGACCAGGAAAGTAATGGAAATTTGTTGTATGCATGACTTTTTACACCATTTTCAGAAGTCAAAAACATTTTTTGTTCTGCCATGGCTATCCAAATTTCCTCATTTTCTTGGACATGTCTTTGGTGAGTCCCACAATATTTGTTTGCACTTTGCAAGCTGTAATTGAACCTTAAAACCTGGGGATAAAAGTTGATAGGTTGACCATTGCATGTAGATCATCAGTGACAAAAAGCCAAATTTGCAAACGTTGGCTTCATTCTTCACTCCGGCGTACATTTGTAACTATAGTAGCTATCTTCTCCTTCTTTACATCAGACTAAAGAACAAACAAAACCGCAAAAAGTAGATAGTAAATAGACAAGCATCTTCAATGCCACCTCTCTAGTTCTAACCACCCATTTATGATCACTTAAATCACATTTTGACATTAGAGGATGATGAATATAGTAATGAGGATGCTGAGAAACTGGTGTTATTGCTTTTGGGAAACAAGTTTCGATTTGCCTGTGCCGAAGAAGAAGTTGCTTGGACATTACTTGGCTTCTTAGTTCCTTTATCACCTGCTGCTGGAGAGCCCTTGATTAGAACATCAACTTTTGCATAGTCCTCTCTTTCATTCTTGATTTCCTTGAGCATTGCTGCCACATCTTTCATTGTAGGCCTTTCTTCAGGGGATGCGTTTACGCATAATAAGGCTATGCCTAATGTTTGTGTCATTTCATCAATCTCTGATTCAGGCCTGGATAGTAAGCTTGGATCAAGGATTTCCAAACTTTCATTTTTCTGTCTCACCCAATCTGCTATGTGGACTCCATCTGGAATTGTTGGATCAATTGGTTGTTTCCCAGTCAAGACCTCTAACATAACCACACCATAGCTATAAACATCGGTCTTTTCTGTGATCTTCATCATGTAGCCATATTCTACAACAAAATCCCATGAATTAGTTTAGTATGGCCGATGATAATGCAGCCGAAACAGATTTCAGTACATATGCAATGGAGGTCAAATATTCATTTAGAAGAAAATTCACAGATGTATCTGTATATCAAGTGAATTTACATAAAGTGTATTAAACATGAAATGTGACATACATTTTATTTACTACAAGAAGAAAGAAAGAAACTTACCTGGAGCAATATAGCCATAGGAACCTGCAACTGTATTGGATGAGCGAGCAAAATCGCTATCTTCAACAAGCTTTGCAAGGCCAAAATCAGCGATATAAGGCTCAAATTCAAGACCAATGAGAATGTTATTGGCCTTAATGTCTCTATGAACAATTGGAGGGACACAATCATGGTGTAAATAAGCCAGTCCTTGTGCAGCTCCTAAAAGAATTTGATATCTCAGTTCCCATTCCAGAGGACTTCCATTTCTCTCATGAAGAAGGCTGCCTAAGCTCCCATTAGGCATATAATCATACATGAGCAATCTAGTGCTTCGATTCCAACAATAGCCTAGGAATCTTACAATGTTTTTATGCCTGATTGCGCCAAGTGTTTTTATTTCTGCTGAGAAGGAATCACGAAGAGTACACTTCTCTTCGCTGCATCCGTTGGTTGAGCCCATTGAAGATGGCCACAGCTTCTTTACCGCAATAACCTCACCGTTATCCATAGCTGCCCTGTAGACAACTCCAGAACAACCTTTTCCAACCACATTTGACTCCACCAGGCATTTTAACACTTGATCAACAGAGAAATTTAGTTTCTGGAATGGAATGAATTGCCAAGGCCATGACTCTCCCATTTCTGAATCATCACCACCTTTCAAACTCCTACGTGCTCGGACAACTGCAAATGTTCCCATGACCACCATTGCAATTGTCAGGGTGACAAGCAATGCAATTGCCACTTTGAGTCTCCTTGACCTCGTCATATTATTCTCATTTTTGGCTACTTCAATGCCAGCCACATTGCCCTGGAAGCAGGAGTCCTGCCCAAAGGAGCACAGGCCTTGATTCCCTGCCAGGTCTGATACAGATAACTGCCGAAAGAACTTGTTGTCAGGAAGATAACCAGACAAATTATTGAATGACACATTCAGAGAGACGAGATTATCCAGCATTGCTAGTGGGGTCAAGTTTCCTTCAAGGTTATTGTGTGAAAGGTCTAGTATGGAAAGCTTGGAAAGTGAAGATATCTGGGCAGGAATTGGCCCAGCGAGCCCATTGCAGCTCAGGTTGAGAGTAATTTCAAGGGATTCAAGTTTGCTCAGCTCCAAAGGGATCGGACCAGAGAGCTTGTTGCTACTAAGATCTAGAAACTGAAGGCTTGAACAGAGGCCTAGTGAAGGAGGTATTGATCCAGAGAACTGATTTTCACTCAAGACTAACTTGTTCAGAGAAGCAAGACGACCAAAGCTCGCTGGTATAGGACCAGAAAATTGGTTCACTGAAACATCCAAGACTTGAAGCCCAGACAGAGATGACAATGCATTAGTCAGGGGACCTTCGAGCGTATTGTTGCTTAGGTCTACCATCTGTAGCTCTGTGCAACTTCCAATCTCATCAGGTACTGATCCAGAAAGGCGATTACCAGACAACTCAAGAAAGTTCAAGATTTTAAGGCCCCCAATTTCTTTAGGAATTTGACCTGTAATCCTGTTGCTTCCAAGCCTCAACCTTAGCAGAGAACTAGAATTTCCTATTTCGGGAGGTAATGTGCCCGAAATGTCATTAGAAACCAATAGAAGCTTTGTAAGGTTTTGCAATTGGAACAAGCCCGGAGGAATACTACCAGTAAGTGAATTGTGAGATAAATCTAGAGCCTGTAGGCTAGCACAACCAGTCAAACTTGCAGGTATGCTTCCTTCAAGCTGGTTTTCCCAAGCAAAAAACACTATGAGGTTAGATAACTTTCCCAGCTCAGGTGGTATCAAACCTGATATCTGGTTAGTATCAAGCTGCAACTGCATGAGATTTGTCGCATTTGACAGAACCGAAGGAATTGATCCAGACACATTATTGTCACTAATCATAAATTCTTCAAGCTCAACAAGGCCACCAATAGACCATGGTATAGTCCCGGACAAAGAGTTCAAAGATAAATCAATCATTGTCAATTTACTACAATTCCCAATCTCCTGTGGAATAACCCCAACTAGATTATTCTGCCACAACAACAATTTGTCTAGATTTTTGAGCTTGCCAAGCTCTGGTGGAATTGAACCAGAAAGGCTATTTTCATACAAGTACAAGTTGACAAGCTCGGAACAATCCCCTATTTCAGGAGGGATCTCTCCAGAAACCATTGTAGTATAAATAGACAACGTCTTCAGTTTGGTAAGCTTACCTAATGAAGCAGGCAGAGAACCGGAAATCCTGGTGTCTGCGAGGCCTAAATTAGTCATGTTACCACAGTTTCCAAGCTCATCAGGGATTTTTCCAGCGATGTCCTTATTGCCACCTGCTCTCAGAATTTCAAGATTTGGTAACAGACCTAATTCAGAAGGTATGCTCCCACCCAGACGGTTGTCAAACAGATAAAGGTTCTTCAGGCTTTGACAATTGCTCAACTCAGCTGGGATTTTCCCTGTCAGCTGATTAGAGTTCAAGAGCAAATCTTGGAGATTCTGAAGCTTGGCAATGCTTGTTGGGATGCTCCCCACAAGGGTATTTGAATTCAAGTCTATAGCTGTAAGTGCAGCACAATCCCCCAGTTCAGAGGGGATAGTTCCAGTAACATTTGCATCAGATATCACAAGCTTTTGGAGGTAAATGAATGAAGAAATATTTGAAGGCAAGGGAAGCTGAAGAGGGATGGATTGTATATTAATTTCAGAAACAAGTCCTTGTGAATTGCATGTTATGAAAGTCCATTTGCATGGATTTGAGTCACGCAAACTCCAGCTTGAAAAACCCTGAGGTGGTGAAGGAGAGGAATGCAGCCATGAGTACAGAGTTAAACCTTCATGATTGATGGCAAAAGCAGTTGGTGTAAGGAGATTGATCAAAAGGGCTGAAAGAATAGTGAAAGAAAGGAAGAATGGTGATAAACAGGTAGTAAAGAATGAAGGGAAGAAGTTGTTTTGGCTGAGGTTGTAGGAGTAGTAGTGCAGCTGCTGCCTCGAGCTGGGCATCGACATTTGCCTCAATTTCCAAACCTTTCTTCTCGGGTTTGCACCATTTACGTTTTGCTGTTCCTTTCTCTATCTCTGTGTTGTCTTGCAGCAATAACTTCTTTTTCTGGTTTTTGCTTCTTTCAAACTCAAACTCTTAAACAGAAAGTCTCAGGTTTTAACTCTTACCTAATTCCTTCGCATAAACAAACCACGAAAGTAACCATTAAACAAAAGAGTTTTGTCAAACCCAAGATAATAAAAAAGATGATTAAAGAAATAAAGGGCTGTAAAGCTAGCTAGCTACTACTATACTAAAGAAAAACAAAGACGAATAATGAAATCAAGAAGCAAGGAATACCTAGAGATTAGCAAGTTTCTGCAGAAGCACCACCACCCCCACTTCAACATGACTGACCATTTCTTTCGGTTTTTTAACTTCACCTAGGATCCCACTCCCTACTAGTGTGTGTTTGTGAGTGTGAACAAGTGTGTGAAAGATTTAGCAATTGTTTTTGTGGTGCTATGCAATATATTAATGCAGAAGGCTGGTCAGATAAGTGATGCATGGATTTGGTCACGCGCAGGTGCTAAGCAACAGCTGTCCCGTGACTTGATTTTTTCTGTTAATGAAATTGTTGATTTCTTGATTGTATGGCAGATTTCTCTATTGAGTTTTGCCTCTAGTATACATGATTCAGCACAGCTGTGTATAGGCTGAAATGAGTGTAAAAGGGCAGATAGCTTCATCCAGTTGAGAATTAATGCAGAGGTTGTCTTCTTTCTCCGTTTCTGTCTTCTCCCCAACTCCTTTTTCAGCCTGTTCATGGCACCATAATCGACCCTGAAACTGATTTTCAATTTTCAATAGTAGCAGTAACACATGCCGACTCTGAATACACAAAAAATGATGATATGCATACAACGAAAGATACTCATCATGATGGGCTGAAATAGTCTGAATTTTATATGTTTCTGTACTATATCCACCTCTCCTAGGAATCAAATCAACAAAAATGGCAAGTTTTATTTTAATTTTTACTCCTAGTGGTTGTGAAATTCGAAAGCAATTTAGAGTTGAATAATGGTAGTGAATCTTTATGGATGGATGAACAATGATGAATTACCATAACTGAGTATAGGCCATTTTCTGTTGGGGGAAAAAACAAAGTGTAGGCCATTTTCTTTTTTTATGTTTAACATATGTTGGAATTGTCAGGATTGAATCTCTGCAGGAAGATAAGGCTAAAATTCATTTCATCATAATCGTTTTACAATTAATCCATCAAACTTTTCCTCTTCTTCAAAAAAGAAATCCTTTTTATTCCAACAAAAACAAGAGTCAAATGGATCCATATGATGATGAAAAGCTCTTCCTATCTTAGAATTCAGTTTTGACTTGTCATCTTCATCCTCCCCTCTTAAACAAATGAAAGAACAAGACAAATTAGTAGTGATATATATATATAGGCACACACTTTTATTGGTCTAATTTTGATGGAAAAAAAATGTGATTATCCTACTAATCTACTTTTTTATTTATTTACCATCAAATGTCAAAAATTGCAGAGGATAACTGGAAGGAAGATGATTGAAGATTGCTAATGCCGCAAGCCTGCTAAACCCAAGGGAAAGGCCATGCGTAAAAGCATGATTTGTATGATAATGTAAGATTAATTTTGTAAAACAATCATTTTTCTCTAGAAATGTCAAAATTAATTCATTAAATATTTAGTTAATTATTTATGCACTTTACAGCGCGTCGACTGCACGTGTCATTACTGCTGGTGAAAGGGATGAAACTATCCCTAAACATTTTGAGCTGACAAAACACAACGGAGAGTACATAGGAATTAGCAATGGCCATTAGATCCGATGAAATTTGTGTTTTTTATTATGCATTAGGAGACAATTCTGAATGCAATTAATTTAAATCTACTTATTTTAATTTCCATGGCTCAGAGTAAGTATGACCTTTTTTTTTAATGAGCAAGTAAGGAGAGTCACCTTACTCACTATTTTTTTTTTTACATAAAATAGAATAAATCTGCAATGGCATAAAGAGCAAATATCTTGCTTGAATTGCTATTTTCTGAAATTTTTGTAAAAAAATGTACTGGATGAGATAAAAAGGTGATTGAAAAATGTAGAAATTTTTTAGCAAAAAAATGGCTTTCCAAATGAGGCCTAACGTTGGGGGCTCACAAAAATATAAATATTTACGCAAATCTATATGTATTTGCAGAACTGCTTATTAATAATACATTTTTTAACAAATTTCAGAGACGTATTTTGAATTACAGTCTTCTCCCTCTCTCTCTCTCTCTCTCTCTCACACACACACACATATATTTAAAAATTTTGTGTCATTGAATGCTAATTCATTAGTAGATATACTAATTAAATGACTTTAAATTTCTTTGTTCAACTCTCAAGCATTTTTCATTTTCTATTCTCGCTTGTAAGATTTTATAGTTTCTCTTGAATTGGAACATGTATCAACACGCAAGACTTTATAACAAAAAAAATGTAAATTTTATATACACTGATAGTATATATATTATCATCGATAATTTTCTGATACATGTGTAAAAGTTGAATTTTAAATTCAAATTTATATAATTATTATTTATCTAAAATTGACTGACAGTATATATGCTACGAGTATAAGAAAAATTAATCCAAAAAAATGAAGGAAATGAAAAGTTCAAATTGCCCCTTGCAACAAAATCTTAGAAATAAGAAGCATACAACAAAATCTGTAGGTCCACACGTGTTGACAATGATGGTAATTGGTAGATTGTAGTCAGAAAGGTCTTGTTGGCGAATCAAAACCCCAAAGGGTGGGACCATATGAAAGTGGGCTCAATCACCATTCTAAAATCCTAAAAAGAAGTACTAAAAGAATTTGGGCCCCAAAAAAACAAGAAAGTTGTCCAAAATTTGGAGTTAAGTGGATTGAGTGGACTGGAGACTGATACCTTTTACTTACAACATATTCCAGATTTTGAGGCCATATCACGTGAATAGAGGAATCAAATCGATATATATATATATATATATATATTAGTTTTGCCCACTAATCGTTGACTAACCCAAATCCCTTTTCAACATCATTATTGATCATGCCATTTGTGAATTTATCCTATCATTCCTTGTCAAAATAATTGCACGAACATGCATAGATTTGGAATAGCAAATCTTCTTCAAATGGTTATTACCACTTGCTAAACTCCTACTATCAGTCAACATCTTTTATTGACAACATTTACATAACGAGTACCTTTAAGGGAATCAGTTAAATGAGATTACAAGTGTTAAATTTTATGGATTTTTATAATCAGTGTTTTGAAGTATTCGTTAAAGGGCTTTTCTAATTGGTGTCAATCATTAATATACCTAAAATTTACCTAATCTACGTATATGTACATATACTAATTATTACCCGTCCTTACATTTACGTGACTGATAGGGTGTTAATTGTTAGCAATTTTATTGTTAATTTCCCCTGTTATCCTTGCCAAATATTGTTTTAATTATTAATATTTACTTATATTTGGTATTGGACCCAATTTCAGGAGTGAAGCAGAAAATTACCAAAAAGGAGGGACTTGTATGGAAAAATGCAGATTTCTAAGGGTTTCAATCCTTGGGCCCTTGAATTGGTGGGGGACCACAAGCTAGTGAAAGGCATTTGGTCATTTGGGCTTCAAAGAAAGCAACGTAGAGAGACTTGGAACAAGAAGTACTTGGGAGGCTTTGTCCACATGTGTGGGGACCACCTAGATAGCTTTTAGTCATCTTTCTTTTGTTGCTTTAAAAGGGGGACAACGTACAGAAGCAAGAGATATCTAGGGCTTTAGTTTTAGTTTTTTAGTTTAGTTCTAGTTTTCTTTCTTTGGACTGGCCTCTGACACACGCCAGGTATTCGACAATATTCCCCAACGGGGAGAGTTTCTCATGAGGCGTGGTTAAGCTTTTCTAGTCAAGGGGACAACTGACGATTTGGTTCGACAATTACTGTGAGATCGAATCTGTTTTAATTATTTTCTTCATTTATTGGTATTTATATGTTCCTTGATTTTAATTGCTATGGCCTAGTGTATGATTGATTAGTGCGCAATAATTAATTATTCATATAGGCTATTTTTGCTAAATAGGGGTAATTGAATCCGTAATTGTTCGTTATCTCTACCTCAGTAGCAACTGGCGTAATTGGGTTTATGTCAGGGGAGCATATGATCTAATTTAAACAAACCCTCGTAGCGTGTTTGTTGGTTAGGATTGAGCCTTTCTAATTATTAATGCAATCTAGAAATTAAATCCTACGGTCGTACCTAGGGTTATTTTTGGGTTAGAGAAATAGCTAACGGTCGTACCTTAGCTATCGAGAAATTAAGGAAGGGTTGGTTGTTTATCGCGTGCATGACAACTATAACTAATCTATTGCTAAATGTTGGAATTATTTCTGCATCAATTATCAGTGCATGAACCATTTCTGATGTGTACCCTTGGCTAGAGTTTACCCAATCATTTCTTTTAATTAATTATTTTCTGCAGTTAATTTATTTAGTTAAGCATTTAATCCAAAACCCCCCATACTTTGGACTCTAGAAGAAACAAATTATCCCCAATCCCTGTGGATTCGACCCTACTCACTACTATATACAAAATCTGTATTTTTCTCGAGTAGGTTTTTATTATTGTACAGGTTCGGCACCTGTCAATTTTTGGCGCCGTTGCCGGGGACTGGCGCTAGTTATTTGTTTCTTTTTAAGTTCATCTTGTTTTCATTTTTTTTTTTTTATAGTTTATGGCTGCTAGCATTCCATATTTTGATGATAGACCGGACTTTGTTCCTGAATGGGGTTATGAGACTCATGTTTTTCCTAATGATCAATGGGCTGTTGCAAATTGTGGAACTTATTTTGACTCAGGTTATTCAACTGACACATGCCCCGCATTTCAAGACAATCTAAGTGCTCCAATTGATATTTTCGGAGATTTTCCACCCCAATATCAAATGCAGTATGACCCTTATTCAAACGGGTATGATCAAGGATGGTGGGATAATTCCAGTTTTGATTATGCAACCGGGCCAATGGATTTTCAACAGCAAGAGTCTCAACAACCATCGTCCCTGTCAGGGTACCAGCAGCAATACCAACCCCGACCACCTCCGCCCCCTCAATCTGGTTCATCTACGGAGGAGTTGCTGAAACAAATGATGACAATCATGGCGCAAAATCAGCAAAGGACGGAGGCAGTTATTATGCAAAATCAGCAAAAGACAGACTCCGAAATGCAGGACATAAGGAATCAGATAGGTCAATTGGCCACCAGAATGAACCGTTTGGAGTCCCAGAACCAAGGGAAGCTGCCATCTCAACCGGAGTTGAATCCGAAGAACGTGAGCGCAATGATCATAAGGAGTGGGAAAGAAATTCAAGGGCCTGAGCCTGTGATCCCTATGGACAAGGATGACGAGCTGCAAGATTTTCAAGAAGAGAGATGTACAGATGCAGTTGAAAAAGAAGCTGAAAATGAAAAAATGAAACCCCAACCGCAACCCATTCAAGTGAAAGAATCCAGTGGAGAATCATCAAATGTGGTGACACCACCTCCATTCCCTAACCCGCATTTTCTTAACTCTTACTCCATGATTTCTGTTAATGAGATTGATTTTGTTATACCGGAAGTTCTTGAGTCTCATGGCAGGAATGAGTTAAGAGTAGCTATGGTCAAATATCTTGAACCGTCGAAGGCTCTTGATGGAGGAGTGGATGAAGAATTGCGATCAATGCTTGATTACTTGGCGCCATCAACTAGTTCATGGAAGACCGTAGCTCGTGTGTTCAAAGATTACTCCATCTATGAGGGCTATCAGGACTATGTAGAGGATGAAGCAATGAGACGAGCCACAAGATTTTATCCTCCATGAACAAAACATGATAATGTCTAGCCAAAGACATTAAAGAAAGGCGCTCATTGGGAGGCAACCCAATTGTTTCTTTTAGTTGTTTGTTGGTTTCGTGTCTTAGTTTAAATCTATTTTCCTTGAATTTGACTGATTTTGGGTGTTAGTTTTCGTTTTTGCTGCTTTATAGGTGCCATTCAGTCATGACGCGCCCGCGTGGTGACGAGCAGGAAGCTAACGATCAGAAACTTCAAACTTCTGGGAGCTCTCTCGCC
Organism: Coffea arabica; assembly: GCF_036785885.1. Lineage (NCBI taxonomy): Eukaryota > Viridiplantae > Streptophyta > Magnoliopsida > Gentianales > Rubiaceae > Coffea > Coffea arabica. Next base: position 6,445,920 of record NC_092315.1, read on the forward strand.
CTCATGACGTGCCCGCGTGGTGATATGCAGGAAGCTCACGACCTGAACTTCTGGGAGCTCTCTTGCCCTCTTGACGTGCCCGCGTGGTGACGTGCAGAGAGCTCACGATCAGAAACTTCTGGGAGCTCTCTTGCTCTCTTGACGTGCCCGCGTCACGTTCGTGGGAAAGGTCAGGATTCAAAAAAAAAAAAGAGAAAAAAAAAAGAAGAAAAATTTTTATTTAAAAAAGTCGAAATCAATTTTTCGAAAAAAAAAAGGGGAAATATTTCCGTGGCTCAAAGAGCCTCATAATTGGAAGAAAAGAAAAGAAACATTTTTGCCAAAAACAAAAACAAAAAAAACTATTTTTTTTTCTTTTTCTTTCTTTCTTTCTTTCTTCTTTTTCTTTCTTCCTTTCTTTTCTTTCTTTTCTTTCCTTTTCTTCTTCTTCTCTGCCGTTCCCCTGTTTTTCCCTTTTCCTTCCTGTCCTTCATTCGTCCGCCGCCGTCGCTAGCTCCTCCTCCAAGCCCGCGAGCCGCGTCTCTGTCCCTCCACCAGACGCCGCCGCCACCTGCAGCCCACAGTGACGCGCGCCGTCCATCCCGCAGCTCCGCCTCTTGTCCAACCCAACCTCCCTGGTTCCAGAATGATGTCGAGAGTCCATGGTGAAGCCACGAATGGCACCAGCTCCAGCTGTGAGTTGCCCCACAACTTCCACCTGAACCGCCCCTATTTTGATGACTTCAGGGAAGTACCGTTGCCCCTCTCATTCCTTCTGCTTTTACATTATCACATTGAGGGCAATGTGTCATTTAGGTGTGGGGGGGAGATTAGTTGGAGTGCTAGTATTTTTGTTTTTAGTTTCTAAAGGCTTTTCCTTTGTTTTAGTTTGATATTTATCTCCTTTTTCGTTTATTTTCTTTTCTTTTTTCTTTCTAGTGGTCAGTCTTCATATGAATACCAAGTTTGATGCTGGATTGTTGTCTCTAATTCTGTTATTGCCAAGTTTATTAATAAAAAGGTATCAAGTTGATGTGGTTGAGTTCAGGAACATCTCTTTGGTGAATATCAATAATTGCTTAACTTTTCCAATTTTTGGTTAATTTTTCTAGGCATAGGGAATGATTGTTGGCATTTTTCATGTGAATTGGTCCAGTTATTAATTGTAGTTCTCCATGTCTAGAAATTTGAGGCTGGCTGCTGTTATTCTTGTGTTGCTTTTAGATATCGTGTTATATGATGTAAATAAGAATTGACTGTACTCCACTAGTAGTTACTACTGAGTAACCGGGGATCTTCACCTAAAGTGTCGATTCTCGCGTCAAAAGGTAGTAGTTACTATGAGTGCGTGGTCCCGTAGCGATTGGAGCTGAGTAACCGGGCTCCTCCATCTGTCAAATGTTGGAGTTCGCGTCAAAAGGTTCTAAGGGCTATAGACTAAGTCTTTTGTTATTCAAAAAAAAAAAAAGAGAAAAGGAAAAGAAACAAAAACAAAACAAAAAGAAAAAAATAAAATAAAGATTGTGTTAGTATGTGTATAAGTCAGCTTGCCTATTTGTGATCTTAATGTCGAGATTTTGGTTAATAGATGGACCATTTACTGATAAATATGAGCAACCATTCCTTTTTCTTAGATTAGTTTGCTTTAAAATTGGAGGAGTTGGTAGTTTAGATGCTAACCGGGGTTATTTTTCTTGGATCTTGACCTGTGTCGCTTGATATATGATTTTCTTGGTGTCTTGGCAATACGGTAGTTGGAGTAACCGCCATGGTCAAATTTGGGTGTTCAATTGTTGTTCCCATGCTTGAGGGCAAGCATGATTTAGGTGTGGGGGGAATTGATAGGGTGTTAATTGTTAGCAATTTTATTGTTAATTTCCCCTGTTATCCTTGCCAAATATTGTTTTAATTATTAATATTTACTTATATTTGGTATTGGACCCAATTTCAGGAGTGAAGCAGAAAATTACCAAAAAGGAGGGACTTGTATGGAAAAATGCAGATTTCTAAGGGCTTCAATCCTTGGGCCCTTGAATTGGTGGGGGACCACAAGATAGTGAAAGGCATTTGGTCATTTGGGATTCAAAGAAAGCAACGTAGAGAGACTTGGAACAAGAAGTACTTGGGAGGTTTTGTCCACATGTGTGGGGACCACCTAGATAGCTTTTAGTCATCTTTCTTTTGTTGCTTTAAAAGGGGGACAACGTACAGAAGCAAGAGATATCTAGGGCTTTAGTTTTAGTTTTTTAGTTTAGTTCTAGTTTTCTTTCTTTGGACTGGCCTCTGACACACGCCAGGTATTCGACAATATTCCCCAACGGGGAGAGTTTCTCATGAGGCGTGGTTAAGCTTTTCTAGTCAAGGGGACAACTGACGATTTGGTTCGACAATTACTGTGAGATCGAATCTGTTTTAATTATTTTCTTCATTTATTGGTATTTATATGTTCCTTGATTTTAATTGCTATGGCCTAGTGTATGATTGATTAGTGCGCAATAATTAATTATTCATATAGGCTATTTTTGCTAAATAGGGGTAATTGAATCCGTAATTGTTCGTTATCTCTACCTCAGTAGCAACTGGCGTAATTGGGTTTATGTCAGGGGAGCATATGATCTAATTTAAACAAACCCTCGTAGCGTGTTTGTTGGTTAGGATTGGGCCTTTCTAATTATTAATGCAATCTAGAAATTAAATCCTACGGTCGTACCTAGGGTTATTTTTGGGTTAGAGAAATAGCTAACGGTCGTACCTTAGCTATCAAGAAATTAAGGAAGGGTTGGTTGTTTATCGCGTGCATGACAACTATAACTAATCTATTGCTAAATGTTGGAATTATTTCTGCATCAATGATCAGTGCATGAACCATTTCTGATGTGTACCCTTGGCTAGAGTTTACCTAATCATTTCTTTTAATTAATTATTTTCTGCAGTTAATTTATTTAGTTAAGCATTTAATCCAAAACCCCCCATACTTTGGACTCTAGAAGAAACAAATTATCCCCAGTCCCTGTGGATTCGACCCTACTCACTACTATATACAAAATCTGTATTTTTCTCGAGTAGGTTTTTATTATTGTACAGGTTCGGCACCTTTTATTGACAACATTTACATAACGAGTACCTTTAAGGGAATCAGTTAAATGAGATTACAAGTGTTAAATTTTATGGATTTTTATAATCAGTGTTTTGAAGTATTCGTTAAAGGGCTTTTCTAATTGGTGTCAATCATTAATATACCTAAAATTTACCTAATCTACGTATATGTACATATACTAATTATTACCCGTCCTTACATTTACGTGACTTTCCCATTTAATTTTACCTACTCTCTTTTGTATTTACTTATTTTTTCTAATTAATTTTATATTTTCAAAAATATGACACCTGAATTATATTATAACGAGTGCCCAATGAACATTCGTTAGACATACCCTTCATTAAAATTCTTAAATTGTACTTGTGAATGTTACACGATTATATTTATTAGTGCCTTTTATTTTCATAAGTTGGTCTTGCTCTTATCAAATAATTTACATTTGAAACTATCTGAGGGCACTTGTTAATCAAACCCAATTTCTAGATAAATTTTTAAAATTTTATCAATGGAAGGGATATTGCATAAAAGTATTTGTGCCGTGTTTGAAAAGAGAAAGTCCTAATAATCTTGATATAACTAAAAAAATATAGGCACTTGTGGGTTTTATGTGAAAATTTTCCTTTTATTCATGATCTAGACATAGGTAGCAACCCATTCCATAATTCTTCTCATTACCTCTCGCGAGAAAATGATCCTATTAAAGAAATGAATTGTACAATACAAAATAACATAAAACCACATAAATTTAACCTTTCCTTTCTTCCAATTCTCCCTTTAAGTCTATATGGTGAGAGTTTCAATCGTTACAATATACATAAATAATATATGTATATTTATGTATAATGTATGTATGTATATAGTGCATTATTTGTGTGGTAGAGAACAAAAATATTCTTATAATTGTGGGAGTAAAAATGTAGATCGTAAAGTTCCCCTAAAAAATGTGGGACTATGGTCTATGGATGATACTATGGTCCAAAAATATAAAGCTAAACGGCGCAGCTCGCAGCCCCTATATTTAGGGTTGTGACCTTGGGAACCTCCCCAGTGGATCTAGCGACCTTTTTCTTCTGTCACCACCCTCACTTGCCCAACTAAAACCCTGATTTTATTTTTTCCATTTTTGACAGGACTTAGAAAATACCCTGAAATTTCTTCTTAGTTATAATAACCATGAAATGCTCATATAAGAAAACAGGTATGATTTCGCGTAAGAAGGTTAGTAATCATTGTTCATTGTTGATTTGGAGGCAAAAAATGTAGGGTAAGAAAATATAAGAAAGATATCTAAATCCTGACTAAACCTAAACTAAGTACGTGAGAATTATCCAAAAAGATGGTGCAAGCATTGCTTGAAGTTTGATGCATCATAGTCCATTTCTTGAAAATTAAACTCAAGACTATTTTTTCTTAGCATCTTCACACAAATCTTCTCGTAATCATTAAATTGACTTTAGGAGCTCTTCTCTTGCCTGATTATTGGACCGACAAGTTTTGCAATAAGCTTCTATTGCCTATATAGTTACTTCTCTTTGTATTAGGTCCTTTCTCAATTCTACAAGTATTACAGAAGAATCTGCAGATTTTTCAAAAAGTTGAAAAGTTTTATCGTGTCGTGTAAAGAAACTGCACTAAATTTTCTGAAACAGCTCTAAGATTACATTGAGCCCATAAATAGTTCGGTCAAAACTATCATTGATTCTTCCCAACTCAGAAAAAGAAAAAAGAACCAGGTACAAGATAATGAAAAAGGGTTAATACTAATCCGAAATATCCTTAGCTCGCAAATTATTGTTTAAGTTGATTGAGTTACATTTTGCGTTCTATATGGCCTTGCTTGGCAGACAAATTTTTTGTCAAATTTATCTGTTACAATTTTTTAAAACTTTAACTACAGTAATTTCAAAAAAATTTTCAAAATTTTTAAACTATACACATCAAAATATTAAAAAAACACACATTTCAAAAATTTTTTAAAAAACTTTTACAGTAAATCACAGTAAAATTTTAGAAAAATACCTAAAAAACTCACTTGCCAAACAGGCATCTCCATACACTACTTTGTAATGATTTCCTAGTCAAAAAGAAACAACCTAACATGGCTCATAGGACACCCTAGCTGTGGAAAATGCTTGGAGGAAAATGTGTGACAACTCATAAAGGACCAAACAGGACTAGCTCAACTCCCAAATATGATCACATCCAAACAGGAAAAAATGAAAGAAAATGGAACTCTGTCGTATTATAGTGAACTTGCCATGCATTTTGATGATTCCATGTGATTATTAGCTGACTTTATAGGAACTTGAATATGAGAGTTTGTTGTAACTGAGAGGGAGGCAAGAAGGGGCGTAATGAAGAGAAGCTGCTAACAAACATGGTAGAATAATTATGAAATTCTCGTACCTAAACTGGTAGCATCTTCAGAAGTTAGCGAAGCAAATAAATTTCAGTCAACAATAACTTCATTGTTGAAGTTAGCAAGATCGAACCTTGTCTTTTTTGCATGATGTCCACTTGGGAGTCCGCTAGTGTTGGAATAGTCAAAAACAAAAAAACCTAAAAACCAAAAAAAAAAAAAAAAAAAGAAGAAGATAATTTACCATGTCAAAGCAATTTGGGCAATCATGTGTGAAGCCAATAATTACGTGCTTTACAAAAATTCTTTGGAGTAAAATATTGACTGTCTTGTCTAGGTGTGTTTAGTTTTTCACCTTTTTCCTTCAAATGGTTTTATTTATGAATCGAGCCTCGGAAATGAAATTGTGGACAAATTGGTATTACCTGCCACGCACATCGTTTGGATTGAAGGAAAGGGACGAGAAAGAAAGGAGAGGATTCCGGTGAAAAGAAAAGGAAAAGAAAGTAGAGGAAAATGAAATCCATTGATCTTGTTTGTATTAAATATAAAAGGAAAATAAATGAAACCTTATTAATTTTTTATTTATTAGTATGAAATACCTATTTCTTCCTTGTTTAAAGTTATATAAAGTATAAATTTGTATTTCTTAAACTCAATTAGGCTCGATTGAGTTCGAATTAAGTTTGATTGAACTTGATTTACACAAGTTCAAACTCAAGTTCAAATAAGGCAAAATAAAATCGAGTTCAAACTTGAACTCTGACTTTCAAGAGCTCGAGTTTTAACTCAAATTGAACTCAAGTAACGAGTAATGCGTTACTCGAGTTTAACTCGATTCGATTACACCCTACTCTTTATCCTTTCCTTCCCTCCTTAGAAACCTCCGAACATTAAGAATCTTGTCCCTCCATTTTTCTTTATCATTCCCTTCCATTTCCCCAAACGCAAACTAGGCTTAAATGAATGAATGATAACCCCAGCATTAGTAGAATGACCCAAGCTTAGCCCAAGGGAAGTTTGGGCTGGTTCACTTCAAGATTGTCTGCTTTTGAGACCTTATAAGTAAGCTTTGATTGATTCTGGGCTCCGTGGTACGGCCTTCTGTTAGAAAGGCATTCTTACAGCGTTGATTTAGATTACCAAACCCATGACCATCGGTCCATCACAACAAAAACCCACCCAAAAAAAAAAAAAAGGAGAGAGAGAACCGCGGGAAAATGTCTGCGGCGACGGCTGTGGTGAAGGGATTGGTGCTGTCCCGGCCGGTGACTTTTGTAACCGGCAACGCCAAGAAGCTCGAGGAAGTTCGTACTATTCTCGGCAACTCGATTCCCTTTCAATCGCTCAAACTTGACTGTATGTAATTGTTTTGCAGCATATATATATTGGCACTTAATTCTTTATTTCCATATTTGATCTTTTTTTCCCTCGGTTTTTTGGTTTATGGTGGCTGCGCAGTGCCGGAGCGACAAGGTGAGCCTGAGGATATCTCCAAGGAAAAGGCTAAAATTGCTGCCAAAGAGGTATGTGCGTACAACTGTCGATGCATAAAGTACTACTCTTGCTCCATGCCGTACAACACTTTTTTGCATTGTTGCTCTGTCACTGGTTTGTTCCTATATATTAGCCTGTGTTACTGTTTTGTGTGCTTTATTTGAATTTTTTGTTGTTGAATCAAATGGAAACCCTTGAGTGCAAACTTCGAAGCATGGGGCACAAGTATTTCTGCACGGAGTACAGGTTTTAGTCCATCGGTAATTGTTGCGCTTAAGTTATTGTGTTGAAAAGAATATGCTCTGCCATTGATGCTCTGTCTCATAACACTATCTGTCTAGTGGATGCGTCTTTGTTTGTGCGTTGTTTTTATGCTTGGTGTTGAGTTTCATTGTTCTTAAATGGAATTGGAAGGTGAATGGACCGGTGCTGGTGGAAGATACTTGCCTCTGTTTCAATGCCCTTGAGGGTCTTCCAGGTAATTCCCTTAAAAGATGGAATTTTAGGTCTTCTTTTTTAATTTATCAACATGTTGTGAGCAATGTTTGGCAATTTTATGATTTTTTTTTAAAATGATTTTGCAGGGCCTTATGTGTAAGTTTTTCTACTTCAAGCTTCCGTGAGGTTAAGTTTATTTTTCTACTTTACTAGAATTTTCTTAGACTTACCATTACGTTCTTAAGCTGACTTGTTAATGGCACAAAAAATCAGGGTTCTTCTTTGTTATCTCTGGTGAAGAAATTGCAGTCGGAAGTGAACGAACCTGAAGCATGTTGTTAGGCCATAGATCAAAATTAACACTTAATAAGGTTGAAAAACAAATAGTCCAGTCTAGTTTCTAATGTGAAGAATGATTCCTCTCCGAATTGCTTAATGCAATATATTAAGGGCTTTTTCTTGTACATAAGGGTTGGTGTTTAGTACTACTACTTGAGTTTCATATAATAATAAGATTTACTGTCTTGTGATTTTGGAAAGAATGTGTAAAGAAAGATAAAGCTGAAAAACATCTTGCATAAGCTCTGGTTACAGAAAAAGAAACTATGGCTGGACTCTTTGAACTTCACGAGAGGTTTTATCATGTAACTGCTATAATGCATTTTACCACACCATAAAGTTCTCTCTTTTTACAAGCACATTATGTGCTTCTTTGGTAAATTGATTTATTATAGCTCTTGAAATGTCATTTTGGATTCATTTCAATTATGTGTTCCTGATTTTCTTTTGCTTTTTTATGGCAATCACAAACTAAATCTCTAGCAAGTGGTTTTTGCAGAAGATTGGACATGAAGGTATATTTTCTCTGTTGTTATGTTTCTTTTGATTCTTTGATATGCAATTATAAGAACTTCTTTTGGTCCTTCCAGTCATTTTCTTGTTTGTTAAGCTTGTTCTGCTATTGTAGGTCTGAACAACTTACTGATGGCATATGAAGATAAATCAGCCTATGCTCTTTGTATATTTTCTCTTGCTCTTGGGCCAAATATGGAGCCAATAACTTTTCTAGGAAAAACTGCGGTATGTCTTATTAACTGAATCAAATCAAGTATTATGTGTTTTTGCTTGTCAGTTTCATAGTTTGTAGCATTCATTTTTGCAAGCATGTATAAAGGTTTTGCTATTGGATAGAAGTCTTCAAGCTTTCCTACATACATTAATCTTTTGATTTTCAAGTTGTGCTGAGTTAGAAAACTGGCTAGAGAATGCTGGCCATCCTTTTGTTTCTGAGATACATTACTTCTCTTTTGGTTTACTTATTTGTGGTTTTTTTCCATTTTAAAAACATGAAAGGAGTTTGAATGAAGTTGGAGAGGCAATAATGGATTGATAAATACCGTTATCTGATTGGTGCATTGGATGGCCCCTCTTCTAAACAAATATTAACAGATTCCTTAATGGATTTGCGTTAGCAATATCTCTCAAGAAAATTCTTTTCGGAAGGAAAAAATTATTTAACTACTTGCATACATCTGAAAGTTGTAGTTTCTCCAAAGCTAATTTTGTGCGTCCTCATTTCCTTCTCTCCAAGAAAGTAGTAGGATTTTTTGGAGTAAATGTTTCACTTCATCTTTTTGCACTATTTTTGTTTTATCTTAATGGTAATCTCCCGCACCCGGTCATCTATGAGGGAGGAGGAAGGAGTAACCAATTGACTCTCGAATTTTTTGACATTTCAGGGCAAAATTGTTCCTGCCAAAGGACCCAATGACTTTGGATGGGATCCCGTCTTTCAACCTGATGGATATAATGAAACGTAATACCCATTCTCTATCTTGAGCAGCTCCTTTTTTTTCTTTTGCACGAAACCCTTCCAGATAATTGACATGTTCTTGCTGCAGGTATGCTGAGATGCCGAAGGAAGAAAAGAACAAGATCTCCCACCGCTCCAAAGCTCTTTCCCTGGTGAAATCCCATTTTGCTGAGGCTGGATATACATTTCAAACTGACATGACAATGGCAGAGTAAGCTATGAGGTCTTATCGAACCAAAAGTTTTAGGCAATTGCAAATCACAAGCTCTTGAAGACATGAATAGGACTGCAAAGAAACGATTATTATTCTGTTTATGATCACAGATAGGATCACGGAAATCTGATTTAGTGCTGTCAGCTAAATCTGTATCTTTCACTCATCATACTGCACACTGGAGTTGACTTGTAAAAGGAGATTATACGACTAAAGTTTCAAAAAAAAAACAACGTAAACTAACCAAAACTTTGCTAGATACACTGCTTTTGGTTGTTCCATCTAGCTGATAGTTCACAGGACGGACAAACTGCATTATCCGGTTTGGTTAGAATTTGTGCTCTCATTAACTTTTGTAGGTGAAATACAAATGTACTGTTTAACTTGAGAATGGCTGTTCATGTGGTGTTAATGTTAGTTTCTTGACGGATTTTTTTTTTTTTTGGTCAGACCTTGATGTATACTAATGAAGAGTAATTATGCAAGAAATTATTTGCTTAACGAAACAAAAAGCAATTCGATTACTCTAAGCTAGGCAATTATCTCTCATCATTAGCGGATCTTGAAAAGATTAAACCCAAATCCAGGTGGAGGCTTACATGCATCAAAAGCAATTTATTGTGCTTGTTCTATTAAGGAAGATATAGATGTCTTTTCCGCAATCCAGTCCATGAATAGTCATTCTGCCAATCGTCTTAACACTCAAAAATTGCCAACAATAATAGAGGATTAGCAAAGTTTACCTGTCATTTTTCAAGTTATTCTTCCAATATTAAAGAGCAACTGGATCTTTTAAAGAACCATATTTTGCTTTCTTCTTACGCTGAAGTTATATATATATATATATAAAAAAGAATCTAATCCTTTACAAAGAACGTAAACTTTCACTTCTTGTGATTCATTTTTCTTTCAACCAAATACTTTTGTTTCTTATCCACTTTGAATCTGCAAATTTTTTGTCTTGTCTTAAATTACGACTATTATTACGTTTGTGGCCTAAAAGTTTCATTTCTGGGCATATGATCATTGCTTGTTCGAATTCTTTCTCAAGAAATTATGCACATCCATTGTCAAACCAAGAAATGAATCTTTAACTGCTGTAGGTAGGGTCACAATTTGCTGCAAACTACTACACGAAATGAAAATTGATTTCTCTTTGGATTATTGCTGATACACACATAATTACATAACTAGTAAAAGAAGCTAGATCCAAAGCCATGACTATTTCTGCCCAGCTGTCGTATATTATCATCATTATCTAGTTATAATTAACTCCAAGAAGCACAATTATTAGATTAACCAATCAGTAAATCATGTCTGAGATCCACCAGCCATGTCAGTAAGAGTAGTAGAATCTGCTCTGTGTGAAATTTGGATTCGGAATCATTGAATCACGAGAGCAGCCTCCTATTCCCATTAATTCAAGTGTAAAAGTGATGAAAAACAAGAAAGACAACTGAAACAATAAGACGAGAAGAGACCCTAACGAGTAAAGACCCCATTTACTCTGCTGCGCCTCTGGATATTGGTGAGAGGGAGGGATGTAGCAACAATCAAAGGGAAAGTGAATGATAGCGAATATGAATTTGTTGCAAATTAGGCCTGTTTGGTTTGGAAAGTTACTATATGCAACATGCTAATTAATACATGTGCCGTTGGCTGTTGGGCGAATGCATCAGCATCAGCGAACAAGGCCCCAACCCCAAGTGTCCATTTGGGCAAAAGGATGGCTTCACATGCCCCCATGGACGATGGACCCAACCTCACATGCAGAGCTCTGTGGCTTTAGGCTTCTTGCACGTGGCTTAGATAGAGCACGGGATTCATTTTCCGATTTTGAGTCGCGACCGATCTTCTGTCCTACTTTTTTATTATATTGATATTTTTTTTTCATAAATATCATATTTTAATTTTTTTTAAATGTAACAGTTATTAACTGAGTAATATACAAAATTTAACAAATTCAAAAAATTAAAATACACAAAAGATGAGATTTTATGCTATATTTTTAATTTTCTATCGTATATCGCTTTTTTGAGACTGTTATATTTATTTTTTTACTCAATTAATAGTTATTGGATTTGGAGAAAATAAAAAAGAATTAAAATACGATATCTATGAAGGAGAAATATCAATATAATAAAAAGTGGGACGAGAATGGTAAGTGAGTGGAACAAAAGATTCGTTGCAATTTTTAGCATTAGTAGTCCATTGCTTAGGGGTTCATATACACCTAAAGCTACCTACATTTTCTAAAATTGATCGGATAAGAAGTAACTAAATTGGAATTTAGCTTTACTTCAAGTTAGAGATTCTATTGATGATGAGAATTTGGTGGAATGGAGATAACCCATTCTAGTAATTTGATTTTAATTTCATTTGCTTATGTTAATCGCGAATGAATTTGTTTAATTTAAAAGAAAAGTTGCATTAATTGAAAGCAAAGAGGGGAAGGACCTAAGTGAATGTTGTTGTGGTATGGAAGGTGTACTGTAAACCATAGGACGAAACTCATGAAAGTGAGAACAAGGTACTTTAGACAACAGCAGCACCCAACGTTGAAACAAACCTTAGATGTGAAACAAAGTACTTCAGAACAAAGTAGTATTTATTAGCATGGACCTCAGATGCTTACATGTGAATCGTTGGAATAAAACTTCCCTCCACAAAGAAAAGGAGGCTACCTTCTCATCAAAGCACATGTGCACTTTTCTTATATGGTTCTTTTGATTTTAAGATCAATGTATTTAGAAGGTGGGGAGGGAGGGGAATGCAAAGTCAATAGCAGAAGAAAATGAGGTAAAATTTCGATAAGAGGTTTTCTTTCCACTTCATATTGGTATGGACGAATTCCCATTCTCATGCAGTCAGTCATATATAGACTACTAATTGTTTAGGTCTTCTGTTGCATTCCATGACTTTCTACAATTGCAACGCATCATTTAATTTTCAACACCAAGAATGGTGAAAGTACTACTGAAAGTGAAAGTAAAAGGGCGCTCGATGCCCATCCATCCTGCCAATTGGAAATCATATGGATTTGGAGAATTTACAAGGATCTCTTTGCACAGTGGTGAAACAAGATTCCTCTCAAAGTTGAGACCACTTGGTTTCTTTTGTGTATACAAACATCATCATCCAGTAAAGTTGGTGCAAGAAATAAATCCCGTCAAGATCATAATCACAACAATAAAAGTCGATAGTAATGTAACTAATCTGTTAGATGATGGGGAATGAATAATCATTGATCATTAGTGTAAACACGGCAATCTTCACCATGTGCACATGGAATAATCATTGCAACCACGGGCAAGTAAAAGTAAGCAAACGGTGGATTAATATGATTGATAGCATAAAGCGGTAGTGATAATAATGAACAATCAAGAGACCAAGACTCTGCTTCCATTGACAAGACAAAGCAAGAAAAAAAAGGAATAAAGGTAAAGAACCTTGTTGCTATGCAATCGTCCATTACAAAAGCTTCGCTTTTTTGTTTTTTTTTTTTTCTTTCCCTTTTCCATCACTCAGGGGATTGACATTCACACTGTGGTATACGACTCCAAAAGGCTAAAAAGAAAAGGCAAGAAAAAAGAAATTACAAAATCATTTAGTTCCTATAAACCGGACACTTAGCAGATGGATAAAATGATGGTTAGAACAATGGACAGAAGACTGAGGAGGAAAAAGAAGATTTAAGAATATGAACAACGCTTCTGCGCCTGCTTCTGGAATGGGCGGTGGTTTCTTTCAATTGAAGCAGGCCGAGGTTGCCAATAACAATGGGAGACAAAGGCATACGAGAATATGGATGAGGATGAATGATTGACATGTGCAAAAAATGTACACTTGCCAATTGAAGTAAATGGATGGATGGATGACTCACAAACAATGGCAGTAATATCATGGAGATGGGGATACTACTAGTATAGAGGGGGAAAAAAGTAAAAAAAAAAAAAGAAAAAAAAACAGAAAAAGACTCTCTTTCATATTTGTGCAATTGGCACCAGCTGCTAACAAGTGCGGCCCCTGCGGCAATCAAGGACACCAGCACCAGAAGTCATTGTTGCGACCATGGAAGACGACTTGGCACCTAAACTTGAAGCTCTGGCATAGCTGGCCGAGGCCCCTGCTCCAGATGGAGTGAAATAGGCACCATTAAGCATCAGGTCGCCCTCTGATCTCCAGTTCCAACCCTTCCACTGGTATTCAGCAGTTTCGACCCTCTTTGTTACCTGTCAAAACCAGTCCATTTACATAAAAGGGGATCAGTTCAATGAGGTCATGGTTAATAAAAAGTCATCACCAGGTAGATGTTGAATGCTGGTAACTGTATATTACCTCCTTTGCAAAAGGATTGAGCGGGGCGAGGTAACGATTTCCCTGGCTATTAATTGTGGGACTAGCACTTCCACCTATGGCATACATCTCCCAATGAGTGTAGTCATTGTTAACCACATGGAAGTACCCGTGTCTGCACCTGCAATTTTGCAAATTGTCTCTGTTTTAGGTTTCCTATACAGAATGCTTGAACCCGAAGGCGTCGAGTGGAAGAATGTTTAAAAGATAATTCAGCTATTGAGTGTTTTGTGTTACTGGATTTTCATGTTAGATACAATTAGCAATAAAATTACCTTGGCATTCTCTGAATGAGACCCTCTCCAAAGTGGTTGTAGGCAATTGTCACTTGCATTTGCTTGTCTCTCACGTAGGAATCGCTGTGACCCAAGAGCATTACCTGTTTCCAAAAACATGAGACTTGATTAATTTATTATACACCATAAAAACAGAGGCTTAAGTTGGAGCAAGTTTGGAAATAGGGATTTCAAATTCCAGACCTCATTGTGGTGGGTAAAATAGTTGTTGGAAATGGTAATAGCAGTCGAGCCCATGACAGCATCAACAAGGCCATCAGCACAGTTAGAGAGGGAATTGTGATCTACCCAGATATGGCTCGAACCGAAGATGGAGATGGCATCACCATCAGCCATTGTCCTCCAGCCATAATGTGATGGAGAGCTTCTAACCATGGCATTCCCAGTGGGTTTACAATCATGGATGTGCAGTCCATGAATTATGATATTGGTAACAAATTGGATTGTGATGCACGCACGATTAGCAATGTGGACATTCACTCCACGGGCATCAATTGTTTTAAAGCTGTTCATGATTAATTCCTGCTTCAGTGTGATGACCATATCACGCTTAAACACAATCCAAAGGGGCTGATCCTGGATAACAGCATGGCGCAGGGTACCAGGCCGGGGGTTAACAGGGTCATCATCACTAGAGTCAGTCACAACATAATACCGGCCGTCACGGCCGCCAATGGCATTGCGTCCAAAACCAATTCCGCAATCAGCAAGGCGCTTGCGGTTCTTTTGCCAATTCGGATCACAGCGCCAGCAGTCATCAATAGGATTACCAGTTCCACATGAGAAAAATCCAAGTTTTCTCCTCTCAGTGCTGTTCTTGATGCTCCTGTTAATCCCAAAGAAAAAAAAAAACAAAATTGCTTAGGACTCCAGATTGTAATCGTTGAGTAAGAATTAATTTCATCAGACAATAACCATGGGTAAAGCAAGCAACCCAAGGTGTCACATGTCCCTGTCTGATATTTTCTTGTCCCAATTATTACTATTCTCAGTAATTCTAGGGATGCAAGAAAATGTAGGACTTTTTGCCAAATGATGTGTCGGTGGAGGTAACTATGCTCATTGACCTTTTGAAGTCGTCTCTTTCTTTAACAGCCACATTTGGGCTTGTTTTGTTCTACAAAAAGGTGAAGACAGGCTATCACTTGACATTAGGTCCTTCGCTTCAAGTCTAAATTGTGCATCAAATCTACCACAATTTTTTTCCGTTCATGTGCCACAAATGGATGATACAGGCACGTGAAAAAGATAGGACAGAAAATGGCATGAAAGATTACGTACACAAGAGGATTCCTTATCTGAACAGGCTTAATCTATCTTACATTACAGGCATGCACCAACCAGTGGATTGGTCATATGTCTCGCGCACCTTTTCCAGCATGCACATGCACTGATGCACATGGAATTCAATATACATATGTATGTGACAGCAGACAGCAGTCAAATGATTACTTTACAGTTCGTAACTAAACAGATCAACAAGATAATAAAGAAATCTGCTGAATTTGGCACTGCTTTTAATGCAGTATTATCTCATATGGTAGCATAAATTAGCCAATGAAATGAAACAGAATTAATCAATTCAGTTTCCCATAATGCACCATAATCGACATGTACGGGCACTTGTCTATTTGAGATACGTGTCCATATCTGAATCTAACTGAATTAAAAAAAAAAAAAAAAAAAAAACAGAACAAGATCAGAGAATTAAATAGCGTAAGACACGGATCTAACTAGAGTCCCATGTGCACAAACTGAAGTCCAGATAAGAACATGGGTTCTATGGATCCAAGCAATCTCCATAATGTGAGTTCCGATGGCACATAATCACCAGCAATATACAAGTAACAATAGTGTAGAGCAAGAAGTGTTAGAACTCAAAGGTAGTTGCTACATTCACCAAGAAACCAGCAAAATAATTGAATCATTAGCTAGAGAAAATTTGTTGCTAGATAAGGAGGACTAAAATGTGGGTTGGGTAGGTCTGCTATGTATCAATGCTATACCAAAGAGGAGCAGTTTCAATTGTAGGACCACGTGATAAACCAAACCGTAACATCCAAAACACCATGTTGAGTAAATGCAAGTGAAAACATTTATTACAATGACAGGGACAAAACAGAGAATAACAGTTAAGGTAGTAGCCTACATTGCCACCATTGAAGCAATCTCTTCAGGGTCATCAACTGCGTGCTCAGCCAAAGCAGCCTCGACCTCTTCCAACCTGAAACATCCCAAAATACCCGTTACCATTATTATTACATTCTCTACCATTTTTTTGGCCAGTATTTAATTTTCAACTGCAGACATCATACACATCAACCAAATTAATCCAATTTAAAGTCCCTTTTCGTTTTATTGATTAATCTGTGAAATTCATGTCTCCTTTTCAGCATTGAGGTCAATTTGGTAATTTCATGTGGAATAGATCACCGACATCTACTGCAGCAATTCACGCATTAAAAAAGAAAAAAAAAAAGTGGCCGCGAGTGGCACACTGCTGCCAAAGAAAAAGGAACAGCCCCACTACACACACTACACCTTCACTGTGTGTAAAAATTTAAGTGCAAATTTCTGTACATTTTTTTCCTAATGTCAGTTGGGCGGTGGAGGTGGAGGCATCACGCAGACCGTTAAAACCGTCAAAAAGGCTGCCCTGCCCGCCCTATGCCTAGAGAGAGAAAGTAGCAATAGTGGTAACTGAAAACTGCAGTATAGAATGTAATGACTATAATACCCATGACGTTGATAATTATGAAAGGTTTGTTGACCGGGGTAGTTGTGGAAAGTGGGAGGAAAAAAAAAAAAGGAAAGAAGCGGTTGAAGCCTTGAATGAACCAATGAGGATTTGGTGAAATAGACAGACACAGAAAAAGAACAGAGGAATCCAAAGGGAAGGGAATGTTAACGGAATAAACGGTTGAGATTTAAGGTTTAGCGAAGGATCTCAACGGCTGAGATTTGCTCTGGTCGGGTTGAGACGGCGAGGTGGAATTGATAATCTTACGGTGGAGAGTCGTTGAGTTTGATCTTGGAGGGAGAAGTTGACGGTTAAGATTGGACGGAAATGTAAAATTAAAAAAAAAAAAAAATACTGAGTCGACTCGGTCATTTTCAGAGAAAAGTGAAAGGAAAAAGCTGAGTTAAATCACTGAATTGGACTGAACAACTGACCTTGCCGCCATTGTCGAGTTGTGTAAGCTCTGCAGCTTCTCCAGTTCAGCATCGCTGCTTATACAAGAAAAGGCAAAAATGTAAAGGCTTTTTTAGAGCTTCTGAACGTCAAAAAAAACGACGCCGTAGTTGACAAATTTCCAACTCCTTTTGTTTCAGACTAAAAATGAAGAGGAAAGGAAAAGGAAGAAACTAAAAGAAAAATAAAACCTCCAATTCTGGAAGAAAAGTAGCGAAAATGTAGACAAAATAAAGAGGAAAAATAATCTCCTACTTCCGAAAAATAAGAAAATGCTGATGAATTTTGCAGAGCAAACCAGAAATTTTACTCCAGAATTCAAGGAAACACATTTGTAGTTAAGTAAAAACGTGCAAATTTTGGAGGAAATACGGTGGTATCTAAGGCGCTCCAATGGCGGAAAACAGAACACGAATTGGAAGGTGAATGTGCGTGTTTTCTCTGTGTGTGTGAGAGAGAAGAGAGAAAGAGAAAGAGAGCTTCAAACCTCAGGTTTGAAGCTTCAAATTTCCGAACAGAAGCTACAACTCCAACGACGATAACAACCGCAAGCAGCATTATGGAGCAAACAGAAACCACCCATTTCTTCGCAGAAGGAGAAGAAGCCATAGTTTGCTTCCTACCTCCAAACCCTTCTCTCTCCAACTCTCGAAAGTTCTTCTTCGCTTTCTCTCGCTATACAATTTAGCTCTCTCTCTCTCTCTCTCACTAGAATTGACCAAAGAAAAGGGCAAAAAGAGAAAAAGCAGGGGAGAGCAGAGAAGAACAGAGAGAAGAGAGCCTGAGAAGAAGAAGAAGAGTGAGAAGGGCACTCAGCACTACCCCCAACATAACGGCCTCCGCTTTTTATAGACTGTCCCCCTTCCTGACTTAACGTTCTCCTTTTCACGGCCGTTTATTATTCCCCGCACTTTTATTTTTTGTTTTATCCATTACTGTTTTGATTCACCTAGTTAGATAATAGTAATAGTTGTACCTATTCTTGAGACTAATGTATTTATTTATTAATTAAGTACATAAATAAACATATCCTAATATGGTAATATGTAAACTCTTGAAGTTTTTTCTTTTTTTTTAAGCACATTCACAATTATGTGTTTGCTAATCGTATTTTTACTTTTGCATACTCATGGCCTATTCGGATTGATTTAGAAGATTTTTTTGTGTTATTTACCATAATATTTTTGTGATATAGTAGATGTCATAAAACATTGGAAAATGTGTTATCAAGTAATAGAAAAAAATTTGAGAAATTAAATATCCAAACAGAGTTTTTTACGAGACCTAATTTTACAAAGATTTCAAGTTGAAGTCTTTTACTGATATCTTCTTCTTCTTTTTTTCTGCTTCTCAAATAAAACTGTATTCTCCGTTTAGCATGTGTTGGACGTAAACATTGGAAAATGCGTTATCAAGTAATAGAAAAAATTTTGAGAAATTAGATATCCAAACAGAGTTTTTTACGAGACCTACAAATAAAACTGTATCTTCAAATAAAACTGATAACACATTTACTGATATCTTCTTCTTCTTTTATTTTTTTCTTTTCAAATAAAACTGTATTTAGCAAGTGTTGGACGTAAACTATATTGTAATTGAACTTTATATTTTTGAACATATATATATGTCAATATTGCATATTTAGAAATTTGAAGCTTCAAAAAAATGTATAAAAAATAAAACTCTAAAATTGAAACAATTTTACATTGGTTTGTTTGGACAAAGAAAATTTGCAAGATTTATTTCAGATTTTGTTTTGCTTGCATCATACACACAATTCCCAATCACCTTTTTATCTCACATACATCACATCACAAAAAGTACTACAGTAACTGGATCAAATAAATCATCCAAATAAATTCTTATCCAAACAAACTCAAAATTGTGTTTTTGGTTTTTAGGATAATAGATAGTAGTAGTAGAAACGGGAATGTCTGTAAACTGTAAAGAGCATATGTATTTTCCTTCGAGAAGGTAGAAAGAGAGAATAAAATTTTCTTTTGCTTGCCCTTAAAATGATTCCTTTTCTGTTAAATGGCATCAGATTTGAGGAGTTAACCATTCCATAACTAACTGCCACTAACCGCCATCACTTTTCTTTGTCTCTCACCGACGCGAACCCACTTGTCACGTGATCCTAGTCTGGCTCTCACGTGCCTTGTACTCTGTCCCTTATGGTATGTCTTTTTTAGCTACTTGGTCTTTTTTTTTCCCCTTTATATCGATTTTGTTCAACAAAATATGGGATGTGATACTTTTCAATATCAAGTGAGAAAATAACGATT
This sequence comes from Coffea arabica, assembly GCF_036785885.1. Classification (NCBI taxonomy): domain Eukaryota; kingdom Viridiplantae; phylum Streptophyta; class Magnoliopsida; order Gentianales; family Rubiaceae; genus Coffea; species Coffea arabica. Next base: position 6,465,450 of record NC_092315.1, read on the forward strand.
TCAAGGGGTAAATTTATTGGTACCTTTCTTATGCTAATTTTATTTTCTCAAATTAAATGTTTCGATCTAGTTGTTATTCATTAGTGAAACTAATTATTACCTACATTTAAAGTTGGAAAACAGCAATGGAGAGTGTCTTTCCTTTGTTTTTTAAAGGGAAAGAAAGCGGAAATCAAATAGAGTATGAAATTTCTTGATTTTTATCATATAAAGAAAATTGTATTAACTCCATCATTTGCCCATGTGATCATTTATAGAAGAAATTTGCATAATGGTTAAATTTTATGAGAGATAAGATTTGTAATGGTAGCATTTTCTAATTTGATGTATAATCCTTATTCATTTATTTTAAAAGGCAAAATTATTGACAGTTAATTGCTAATAGTGCAAGAATGTAACGCAGATTGAATCAAGTTTCAAAATTCATGAAAGAAGAAAAGAAATTTTTGTGAGCAATTTGACTAGCCAATATTTAATTTTTTTGATTTGTTGGGTGTTGATAGGGTTTGACCAATTTCCTTCCTTTTTTTTGAGTTGAGTGTTTGGCCAATTTACTAGCTTAACTAGTTATCATTATTCTAATTAATGTATGTCTCAAATTTTATACATATTCGTGAGCCCAAAACAATATACTATTAGTCATTTTCTTCCAAAAGAAAGTTACAAAAATCTCCCATTTTGGTTGCTATTTTTAGAAATTTTTGTGAAAAAAAAGTACTGCAGTAATTTGATGTATATGAAGTAAAAAGTTGATTGATAAATGCATTTACGAAAGTCATAAAATTTTTCTTTAAAAAAAATGCAATCCCAACAAGACCAGATAATAAACCGTGTACGCGTCAAATTTGATTTATACAAATTACTTTTTCGGTTGCTTACTTCCATTAATTTCATTTGATGACAACTTAAGCAGTCCTTCATTTCCAAACCTAAAACCCTATTATAGTGCGTACGGTTCATTAACCAGTTAAGTGATACTGACAATTAGTTCCATAATGAAGTATTTAATATTAGTGGTAAGTACTTTAGTTAGTATGCACTTGTTCAGAAAGCAAATGTGGCATAGTCATTTTCGTCCGAACATTTATTAACGGTTAACTAACGGTAGTAAATGTTGGGCGAGGCGGGTAATACTCGTGGATGTTAACTGCAGGGCCACGTAGGAAAACTCCGTTATGTTACGACGTTTGCGGGGCCCCACAAACGTTGTAATGGATATGGCCACATGGGGATGGGGGATGGGAAAGAAGTTACGGTGGCCGTACGAACATTCCATGGGTGGGGTGGCGAAGGAAAGAAAACAGAACAGATTTCACGGGGCATTCTCGCTTTTTAGAAGGCTGATTCCGCGGAATTGAATTTCTCCGCCACAAACAATTAAAAAGGAGGAATTCTTGGAATTTGATTTCCTCCGTGGATTTAGAAAGTGTAAGTGAGTTTGAAACCTCCCACTTATATCAGAACAAGAAAATTTTTATAATTTTTTTTTCTAAGCCGGGCCCGGGCCGCAGAGGATTAGTCGGGCTCCGTAAGGATTGATCCGGACACTCTGTGTCAACAAAAAAAAAAAAAAAAAAAAGCAGAGAAGGGATGAGATTTAAAAAAATGGAGAGGGGATAGAAAATTTGTAATTCAGAACTACTTGTCCAAGGCTTTTTCTTCTTTTTTTTCTTGGAATAAAATTCAAGACACGTTGATGATTAAATCTCTTTAAAATTATTCTTAAAAATATAGATTAACAGTTTAAACTCTGCACGCACACCCAGAAGTTTAAAAATTCCAAACTCTATAATTAAGAAAAATCTAGCAGGTGCGCATTCTCACCCTCTCTAATTAACTTAATTAGGTTCATTCTTCTTGTTAAGGTAGGATAATATAGGTGTGACCGTTTGTTAAGAAAAAAAAAATTGTTCCTTTATATCTTTATTTTATTTTATTTTGTTTTTGATGTGTTGGTTGGGTGGAAAATGATTTCCTTTGCCGGGAGTCTCGGCAGAAGTCATTGGGAGTTGGGTCCAGACTGGATTTCAAATTTTGGGGGTGGAAATTGGGAGAAAAAGAAAGAGGGAGGGAAATGGGATGGATGGGAAACTTCATTTCTTTTTAATATTTTTTTTTTCTTTTTGGTTACTTTATGATGTTCTAAGTGTGTAGTTTAAGATGCACTGTTTTTAGTTTTGGGGGTTGGGAGTTGAGGAGATTGTCTCTTTGCCTTTTTGGGGTAACATGCAACTATGTTTTAGGTTGACGTTGGAATTTTGTTTTACTTTTAGGAGTAACTTGTCTCGTCCTACTAATATTTATTGGGTTTACTATTACTACTTTTTATTCAAATAAAATTGCTATCGTATTTTTTTTTTTTTTGATAAGTGAGAGGTTTTGAATTCAAGACTCTTTATTTACAATTATTCCACCTTACCATCTGATCCGACACTCTCCAAAATTGCTGATCTTGAATACCTTAAAAAGCGCAAGAATTCGTATTTCACTAATGACTAGCAATCTAACCATCATTATTGCATTTCGATATCAAATCATGTTTTAGTATTAAACAAAAAAAATTTGCTATTTGATTACAACATAAACAGTTCAAATTTTGGACCTTTTACAAGTTAATGGCCAATAATATATTTGTTTTCTTGCATTTAAGTGTGAGAGTTCTACTAGGCATAAGCCCTTAAATCACTTACCAAGACAACCCCTTTTTGATACTCTAGACAGGAACTTATCTTTTTGAATTACAAGTGGAAACTTCAGTAGACGAATTCAATGCACACGTATTTAGGAGTATTTACTACTACTTTTCTTGTTTTGGACGAAGTTGCAGCTTTGGTTCAATGTAATTTCCATTGAGATAAATATGCTTTTTTTTAGGTGTTATGTGATTTTCCTTCTTTATATAGTGAATTATGGCAGAAAAAAGTATGCTTTTCTTTTAGGGACTATGTGATCTTCCATTTTTTTTTATACAGTGAATGATAGCAGAAAAATGTATTCATAGATGTCTTGCTTTTTTACTTTGTCATACACCCTAAAGAACTCTATGGGTGAAAATGTTCCTCATTTTAGCTCAAAATCAAGAAATTAGAAGTTCTGAATCATAATTAACCTCTTGCTCCTACTGCCTAAATTACACTTAATCAGATCATATTAACTCAAATTCCATCATTTAAGCATGCAAGCTAATTCTCAAGTAGAAATGTTCAATGAGTACAAGACACTTGCAATACAAGGATGACTACAACTATTCAAGTTTTAGAACATTTCTACAGACAATTAATAGGGATTCAGTGAAAAGTTCTCCTTCATCTGGTCGAGAAAATTTTCTCTTAGGTAATTTAATTTCACCTTTTCCTTCTTTCTAAACCTCCTTGGCTGATAAGAATATGTCGCAAGTCAAAACACTGAAACAACAATTTTTAATAATTAGAAAATTTAAAGAGAATTATCTCTTTTCATCATTATAATTTTTAGGATTATTTTGCAAGTACAACATTTTTTCCCTTCTTCTTTCTTTTAGGATTGATGCCCTTTATCCATATAGATGCATTATAGTATTTCTTTTTCGTATAGATTTTTTCTTAATAACTATTCAATTTTTCTAACAGATGCTTAGTGAGTACTCTCGTTAGTACATCAAAAATGATTCGTAACATACCATATGAATACACATACTAATAATTATTACTTAACCTTGGATTTGTATGCTCTTCCTATTTAACTTTGTTTTTTTTTTAAATATTAATTATTAAACTCCATCCTAACGAGTGTCTTGTGGGTACTCTTTAGTTGCATAACTATTAATTACCATGGAAAGAATACTCATTCTTTCCTCCTTTTTTTTCTTACAACATCTTGCTCTATAGCTCCTTGCAAGTTTGGTTAATATAATTTTCCTTAGGAGTAGTGTGCAAAAACATTAAAATTGAAGAACAAGTTTCCTTTCAAATCGTGTTGCTTCAAATTGCTCTTAAGGTGTTAATTAAGTTTTTTGAGCCCTTCCTTATTTACACTTTTTTAAGGGGCCACTATTATGTTTCCATGCAACAACCAAGTGGCTCCCATCATAACAAGATTTCACGCCTGTAACAAAAAGCATCTTCCAAAGTTTTACCTCAATTCCCAGCCCATGCCAAACAAGTTCAAAAGGTTAGCAAAACAAGTATAATGATAGAGATATACCCTTGGGGAACCACATAATCAATTGCATGGAGCCCTGGACCAATCCTCTCAGATCTTATAATCCACAAAATAATCAATTTATACTTGTTACATCCTAACAAACATCTGGTAATTATTCATTAACTAACTTGGTCATTTCATCCCTATTGTCTATGATTATTGGTGGTTAATTAGGTTTATACCTTTAAGGTAGTGACATTTCAGCAAATATACTCGTTCATGACTTCAACAACTTGTATCACTTCCATTTAGATTGCAAGTTTTAAGGAACCAAATAGAGACTGACAAAGAAAGAAATATTAGGCTAAGTCCCCATAGGAAAAAAGGTCTAGAATTATGTTACCTATGTGGAATATACGTTTTTTCCCCCAAGAAAGTGTGGGTAAATATTATAAATATGTTAATATAATTCTAACCACCATATTATTTGCATCAAAACTGGTTGTTATAGTAGAAAAAGAAGTTTTTCTTCCAACATTTTGCATTACAATTTCCATTTCAACCAGTAGAACTTTGCTTTGAGGTTTCTTTAATTTATGGTAACTTTAGTATTACAATATGAATAAATCTTATATATACTAACAGTGTATATGCTTTCATCATTTGATCCGTGACACATATGTAAAAGTTGGAGTTTAAATTCAAAATTTGCATAGTTATCATTCATCCAATGCTAACAGTATATACATTGTCAGTGTAGGAAAAATTAAGTCTTACAATATTCAGGTCCTTCCTTATTTTCGAGGAGGTGCATGTCCCTCTCCTTTTATACTTATCTCAATTTAAGTACAGGGTGCTTGCCAACCAAAAGAAAAAAAAAATGGTCCTTAAAAAGAGGCCCACAAGGTTATAAAGCCTTCATCATTTGCATTCCTTGGCCTAGAAGCAAGAAGAAATCATCTGCCTCATAGAGAGAAAGTGTGAAAGAAATTTTTTTTTAAGTTTTTATTTTCCTTAGTTGTGGCTGAAGGGAGGTGTTTTATTAACATCTTTTACATAATGAAAAGTGAAAGCTAGATTTTGTAGGCCCTGTTTGCATCGAAATTTGGCGGGTCTTAGCTCATGGACTTTTCCTAGCATTTCTTCCAAAGTGCACTGCATTGTGCCAGTCAAGATCCTACCTGTCTCATTTGAAGTTTGAACCACAAATTTTGGTAAAGGTGAAAACTTCTTTGAATTTTTACTGACAAGTCGGAATGGCCTTCAAGTTTGCTGATATATAATTTTTTTGTTTCTTCTGTTGTAGTTTTCTTTTTTTTGGTGTAATTTTGAAAGAGATCAGAAAAGCTTTTTGACGGATCTGAATATGAATAATGCCAAGATTACTGCATATTATACCAAATGGTTTCTTTTAGAGTAGTACTATGAGCGCGTTTCAATTGATGATTATGTAGAAATATAATTATTTTGTTTATGTCATACACACGTTTTTTAATCATCTTTTTATCTCACATATATCACATTACAGAAAGCTTAACTGCATTATGAGTATAAAACTTAAGATACTCACATTTACTATATGTTTCGATTGCACCAAAGCTTCACTTTAAATTCAAATTCACATGTTCAATTTTTTTCCCACATATCCAACACGAGTACGTTTACAATCTCTTACTTTTGTCTTTAAATTTAGATTCACTAAACTGTACAAGTATTTAATTTGAGGATTAATCTTTTTTATACTGTTAGTGCAAAAGTTTTTATACATTAACAGGTTTGGATTTATGACACTAATTTTAATTCAATATTCAAATTCATTTTTTGCACACGTGAATAAAAAATTCTTTACACTAACAGTGCAAAAAATATTAATCTAGCATTTAACAAATACTATAAACCTTCAATTACAAGTATCATTTTCGACTATAAAATGCAACTAGCTAATAGTAATTGTTTGTAATACAATATTATGGCAAATTTCGTAATTTTCTTTTTCTTCCCGTTTAGTTGTCTGGTAGATTGCCGTTTGGACGTCCATAGGACAACGACTATGCAAATAGGCTGACCCATTTGGTCTAATTTGCTTTTGGTCAAGATTTGCACATATGCCCGTTTGGATGTCCGTATGCTGCCCAATGACCCGTTAGATGTTTAATTAATCACGTTTTCACCCCTGAAGTCTTTCGTTATTTGTGGAGCCGTTAACAAAATGACAACAAACTGGCAAATCACATCACATGCTAGAAAGGTTTTTTATACATATTTTTCTGTATTGTCCTTGTAAATAAATGTCAAAATATTACCCAGCTGTATCATCGTTTTTATTAGGACCACACAGAAATTTGTCCAACGAGTCCCTGTAATTGTGGTTTCATTTAACTAATGCTCGTGGTGGTTGGGACTTGGGAAAGGGCAAGGGAAAGGGTTCAGTGGAACAAAAGCAACATATATTATTGTGTCACAACATTCCAAAATTGGAATGTCTTGATTTAGAATATTATTTTAAAAATGTTCTTGTTTGGATTGTAATTTTTTGCGGAAAATTTTTTATGTTTTTCGTGAATACGTTTTTCAATCATCTTTTTATTTCACATACATCAATCGCTGCAGCACATTTTTTTTTTAACAAAAACTCCTAAAAATAGCATTTCAAATGGTTATGATTTGAGAAAAGTCAGAAATTAATTCTTGACAATTTAGTAATTCATTTATGCTACATATGAAAATTTTCCCTACAATTTTTAGGACTTAAACAAAAAGAACTTGGATTAACTAAATATACCCAGGAGATTAAATAATCTATTATTTTTCACCTTTTATTTTTCTTCCAATTTGAATAGGCTGATAGTGTACATGATGATTATGGAAAAGAAAATGAATTCAAATTTCTTAAAAGCAAATGAATTCTTGGATTCAGTTGAGAGTCATCTCATTCGCAGCTGTTCCTAATGCACAGAAAAGGGTTTAAAAATTGTGACTATTCAGTCTTCATCTTACTACAAAACCAGAGACACGCAAAAACACATGGAAGTTGCTTTCAGAATTTATGGTCATCAATAGGCCTCAGAAAAGAAACTTTTCGAAATTGTTAAGTACTGGATGTTCCTGGGATAAAGACATTTATAAATAATGTTATGAACAATGGGGTAGTAAACCAAATGCATTTATGGAATCAATAACCCCAGATATTATGACAATATGAAGCTAGTTACTATGATTAGTTGGATCTCGTTGAGCAACAATTGATGGAGACCCAAAAAAGTTTGAAAGCTGCATCCCAACTAAATTTAAACTAGATTTTGCTAATTTTTGTTATTAGGATCGCATTTTCTTTGATGGTACCTAGTCTATTATTGTCTACTGCAAAGCAAGTTTTTTTTTTTTTTTTTTAAATTGGAGGTTTTGAATTCAAAATCTGCCACTTATAATCCCTCTTACTTTACTGTCCAATCCAACCCAACCTTCTCCCTATTGTCAACTACTATGCATTAATACTTCATGCCACTTATAGGTTTTGACAAGATTTAGGTATACCTCTGCACATGCCAGAGCCTCCATGGGACATTCGTTCCGCTAGATCTACAAGTAATCAAATCAAACTATCCTAATTACCAAAAACATTGATATGTTTATGACATAATGGAGGGGCAACCATGCCTTATGAGCTAGCTAGTTCAAAAAAGCTTAATACCAAGAAAAAGTTGATTCCTGTTTTTGGGTATTTGGCATTTGTTGCTATACTCTAATTTAGTTTATCTGTTGGAACATAATGAGAAATTTTGATAAACTAGGGCTCTTGCTTTCGAAATTCTCTTTTATAAAAGTTAATTTCTGCATTAGTCAATGACACTAATATGTGCTATGTTTTGCCCAACCAAAAAAGAGATTCATAGATAAAAGATGATAAAAGAGAAAGGCTGTCCAAGTCTTTATTTTTCTTTCAAGGTCCAAACTAGATTTGCATTGGAGACTTGTCACTAGACCCCATGTCCCCCTACCATACAATTTGTGCACATGGAATTTAATTTGCACCATCCAAATGATGCATCACCCTTCCAACTACAATTTGGTCATCAATGAATAATCCCACATTGTTGGCTATTAATCTAAACCCTAATACAATCCACTTTTGACACGCAATGTATTTGATCTAATCTAAGATCCCGTTTAGCAAGTGAGTTTTTTTTGGGTATTTGTTTAAAGTTTTACTGTAACTTACTGTAGAAGTTGTAGAAAAAAATTTTAAAGTGTGTAAATTTTTGGATATTTTGAAGTTACTGTAGCTAAAATTGTTAAAAAACTTGTAGCAGACAAATTTGGCCGAAAACTTGTTTGCAAACAAGGCCTAAAATCCCCCTGCATGCATGAAAAACACAGAGAGATCCACAAGTTTGAGTAATCTTGCAAGCATAATCGACCTTGCATGTGTATACCATGTGCAAAAGTGGTACACAACGGCCGCTACAGCCGCAGGAATAACCCATCGATCACATCAATTTTTTCTAGTTTCTGTTGTCCATCAACTTCATTAGAGAAAAACCCCTTTTCACATATTAATGTTTTCCCCCCGTCATTTATTGTTTGGAGTAAATAGATATACATGCCTGCCCTTCTCAACATGATTTGCTGCTGAAATGTTCTTTTCAATATCTCACCATATATTTTTGTCTTATGATTTATTCAAGTGTTTGACAACAACCATTGTCTTCCATTTGCTGGATAAGTGGGGCTTTTTTGTTTTAGTTCAGCTTCCTCAGGCTGTCCTTACAATCATCTGGTTTCTGTACGCATAATATCTATGCTTTTATTTTACGAAATCAGAGTAGAAGACAGATGATATCCGTTAATGTTGTGATTTGGTTGGATTATATTGGTACATTCTCACTTGCTACAAGACTTAGATGTGATAATTTGGGGTTAATAGATAATTTAGGTTTTATAAAGATGACAAAGTGATTATTAATTACTTAGTTTTTTAACGAGAATATTTAGTCCCTTTACCTTTTTTTGTTGTTGGATAAATGATTATTCGGAAAAAAAAATTTTGGTCGCATCATGAATTTGTTTTCTAATAAATTTTTATTATATATACATCACATTATAAAAAAAAGTGATAACACTTCTGGAGAGTGTGCCGTACTAGAAATAATTAGTTTCAGTCAGTCCCAAATATTAGTACTTTGATTTCAGTCAAAAATAGAAGCCCATAACTGAATACATACTAAATTAAGCGTATAATTAATACATAGACTGGAAAATTAAAACATAAAAATATAAAAAAGAGTAAGTAGAACAACCAATTATTGCTAATATATAAAAAAAAAAAAAAGAACTTATGAAGAAGCGTCCACATGCATGAATTGACGGTTTGATTAGCCGTTTAGAGCTTTAATCTTGAGCAGATAGATTCTTTCAACATTTGATTGGCACCTTGCGCCTGGATTATTCTCTGCCCTTTTCAGTTTTACTCCTTAAAGAAGATTCATTTGTCATTTGTCAATTCAGAATCTGAGGAGAATAATTCGATTAGCAAATGTTTTTTAATCATTGACCCTAATATTATTATATCTTTATCACTTTCTTGAGGGTTGTTTATACATTTATCACTTTCTTGTGGGTTCCAATTCAAGATCCTTTACTTGACCGTTTAACTTACCAGCTATCAACTCCACAGGTCAGAAAGAAAGAAAGAAAGAGACAACCTTCAACCTGGGAACTTCACACATATTAACTTTCTTGAGCTGATGAATTGACATTTCTTAGATGGATATATCATTTCTTTCCTTGTTTACCTTATCCAGTTGAAGATTTTTTCTTTTTTTTTTTTTTGAAAAAAAAGGGTTATCCAATTCAAGATGGATTTTTCTTCTTCTTCTAGGGTTGAACGAATAATAGGACTCTTTAGCTAAGCTAGAAAACTTAAATTCATTTCAATAAAAAGTTAAAGAATTAACAAAAAAAAATTAAAAATACAAAAAATTATCAAAATACCCGTCTTTTGATGTCTTTCATACAAAATGGAAAAAGACAAATCAGTTTAATTTTGAGTGAAGCAACTTAAATAATTTTGACAATCTAAATTCAATCAGATCTTCTACCGACACAGCATTAATGTATTTGTCGTTACTCTTTTAATGTACTTGCGTTGTTCTTTCCTCTATTTATTTTTTCTTTATTCTTTTTGCTGTCGTGTAATAGGGTAATACGTGGCTTGCATTTGTTCTTGCCCCTTTTATTTTCTTGTAATAGACTAATACTGAATTAAGTAACATTTTGATCTTATGGGTAATACGTAACTTGCATTGTTCTTTCCTTTCTTATTTTTTCCTCTTTCCTTTTTTGCTTTCTTGTAATAGACTAATATTGCCGAGTTAAGCAACATTTTTTATGCTATGGATGATACGTGACTCGCATTGTTCTTTTCTCCTTTTTTTTTTTTTTTTCTTTTTCCTTTTTGTTGTTTTGGAATAGACTAATGTCGAGTTAAGTAACATTTTGATGTCATGAATAATACGTGACTCGTATTATTCTTTTCTCTTTCTCTTTTTTCTTTTCCCTTTTGTTGCCTTATAAAAGACTATTGTCGAGTTAAGCAACATTATAATTTTATAAATAATACATGACTTGCATTGCCCTCTTCTCTTTTTCTTTCTTTTTTTTTTCCTTTCTCCTTTTTGCTTTCTTGTGAAAGACTAATGTCAAGTAACATGTTGATGTTATGGATGAAGTGATGTAGCTACTACAAGTTTATTTCTATGGGAAGAAGATGAATTAATTAATATTTGGATTTGGATGGTTTACGTCAAGTCAACTCCTCAAGTTGTCAAAAACCAAAACGAGGAAAAGAAAAAAAATAAATATAAGAAAAAAGAAGAGAAAAATGTCAAAGGGGCTAATTTTTTCCAATTTACCTATAGTACTATTCTACATATTTCTAATTTGAATATCAATAAACTCTTTTGTAGTAGTGGTTCTTGCAACTACTTTATTGATCATTAAATAATTGGTGTAAATAATTGGTGAAGAATAAGGCAATTGGAAATTTAGAGAATACGCCAAAGTGGATGGATTGACTAAAACCGTTTACACGTTGAGTTGGGTCCTAGCCGTGATCCAAAACCAAAGTACGATCAGGCCGGATGGACTTTTCTTGTGGGCTCCATCCGCCATCATGGTTCGACCACCCATGCACACGAAACCAGGTCACATGGGCACTCTCCGGTTATCAAGGAACACCAACTCAACTTCACTTGGCCGACTTTTTAATTTTTTATATTAGTATATAATTCATTTCTCTTCTTCCCCTCTCTCTCTCTCTATATATATATATGGTTATTATATATTTCAGGTGTTAAATTTTTGAAAATATAAAATTAATCAGAATAAATAAATAAATATAAGGGAGAATAAGTAAGATTAAATAGAAAAAATATATAAATGCAAGAAAAGATAATAATTATTAATATGTATATTTATGTATGTGTGTGTATATATATATAATAGGTTAAATAAATACTACGTGTGTTAACGAGTGCCACAAGAGCACCTGTTAGAAAAACCCTTTGTGTGTGTATATAAATACTACATGTATTAACGAGTGCTATAAGAGCACCTCTTAGAAAAATCCTCTGTGTATATATATATATATACACTTTCTTGTGATAGACGATTATAATCTTTGCTATATATACACACACAGTTTCTTGTGATAGACGATTATAATCTTTGCTATATACACACACACTTGTGATAGATGATTATAATCTTTGCTATATATATACACACACACTTTCTTGTGATAGACGATTATAATCTTTGCTTACGGAGTGATTGGCGGTATTTTCTCTTTGATATCTCTTGAGCCTCCAACCCCTTGATTTGACTGCTACTATCAATAGCATGGTTTAGTGCATGAAAAACAGGACAAGAAAAACATGTACGTAACTACTAATTTAAGTATTAGATGAGTAACTAACAAATATTGAGTGTGAAACACACTAACATGAATATTTATATAGCGTATATCAAGGAAAATTTTGAAGAAGAAATGTGTGTTTATCAACATTCGATTACATGTATTAACAATTTTGTTAGAGCAAATTTCTGATTTTTTTAACCCTCATGATTTGAAGTTTGAGCAAAGAAACTTAAAATTTTCTGATTAATGCATCTTCAAGTTACTATTGTTTTGATAAGACATTGGTTTTATCGTCAAATTTTAAACTAAAGAAATTGTGAGCCTGTTTTCACTAGATGATAGTTTTCATCTTGTTATTATTAGTTTTAATTTTGTTGAGTTATCATCCTTATATATTGAGACTGCCATTTAGGTTAACTATATATAATCACCCCCTCCCCCCCCCCCCCCCCCCCGCCAAACAAAAAAAAAAAAGTTACTATCGTTGAGAGTAAAATTTTACTACTGTTGCATAACTTTTGGACCTACTAAAATTTCTCATATCTTGAAATAGACCATTATAGATTTTCTTTTTCAAATTGACAATTTAGACAAAGACGTTTCAACATTCCGCCAATTTTTCTCAATTTTGTCTAACTCAACCAACTAGATTGTCAGAATTCAGTTTGTTGGAAACTTTTAAAGTGAGTAACTACTAACTAGTGATGAACTGTTAGATTTCTCCAAAAATGATAGTGGTGATTGAATATGTTAACAACCCTCTTAAGGGGTCAGTGGATTGGTTTAACTATCCTAAGACCTACACAATTTTCACTACCCAAAGAAGAAACCAGAAATCAAGAGAGTTATTGTATTTCTTTTCCAAAACTATTACGTTATCTTCTTGAAGGGAGAAAAAATGAAAAGAAAAGGAAAACTCTCCGCGTAATGGTAATTAGGTCAGGTTGGTGCCAACAAATGTAGAAAGAAGAGTGGCCTATAGAACCCTAAATTGGAAAAAGAGTGATCCGCAATCAATGGATAAAATTGAAGACAGAGTAGGAGAAAGAGAAGAGGGTTTACAAGTAAATATAATGGCATATGTAAGTCCCTACTTTTAAGCAGATTAGTGTTAGGTGGGAATCAAAGAATAATTCTAAAGAAAAAATAAATAAGGTTGGCCTTTATTGCCTATCAATTATTCAATGTTCCAGCTGTGCCTTTATGTGATACTTTTAATTCATCAACCATGATCCATTGCAGCTGATCAATATATCCAACAATGTTTTTATTTGTGGTATGGAGAATTCTGGATGATGTTTTGGCATGAAATTTGCCCTTTATTCTTACCATAGAAAGAAAGATCACCAAGAAAATGCAGGATTTGAATTTTGAGATTAGCTCTATATATATCTCATTGGCTAGTTTCCCACCAGCTAAAAGGGTAAAAAAAAAAAAAAAAAAAAAAGGCTGAGACGTGCTGTTTCCATAAATTAAAGGACTGATAATGTTCCTCTTGAAGCAAATGTTCTTATGATGCTAAGTTACTCAACAAGAAAACAAATCTATTCTTTAAACATGATTGCTTTTACAAAGGGATCAATGATGCTGAGATTAGTAAAAATTATTACAATTTGGAAACACAAGTCAACGGCAGCCTGCATGAGGGTACAATTCTGTTTTTTTTTTTACTTCTAAGGCAAGCAAGTTGAAAATTATTGAACATGCATGAATGATAGAAGCAAGTGCATGAAACCCAAAAAAAAAAGAAAAAAAAAGGAAAAAAAAAATACAAGATTGATTGATTTGATAATTGCATGGTTGAATTGTCTTTTCTTATTCTTTTAGGTTATGTGTTGATTTGAGACTCCTGTATATGAAGATCAATAAGTGCCTTTATTCTTGGAAGATAATGTGGATACTTTTTGGAGCGTATGACTAAGTGCCATGCATGATTTTATCCAAAAGAACAAAAGGAAATGGTCCAAATGTTGACTATTGCCCCATCCCATGTTAGATTTTATATGTTAACCAAGCAAATGTTGATTGAACATTTAAGATTCCAATTTACTAAACCAAAACATTTGTCCTTTTCTGATAATCTAGTAGCTAATCAACTTAGCTTAGCAAGTCGCCTTGATCTATTATTTCTGTGAATTACTAAAATATTTTCATGGTCTAAGACTCTAAGTTACACATCTATGGAAAAAGCCAAAAAAAATGATAACATCAAGGAGCCAAATAGCATACAGTCAATAATATCTTGAAATACCACTTCTCTAACTTTTAAGTTGAATCTCTTTCTTTCAGAGACTTCTGCAAAGTTATTATTATTATTTTTCTAAAGGATTCCCATTCCACGCCTTCTCAATAAAAGAAAATGAAAGTGCAAAATGCAGAGGAGTTGGTAAAGAGCAATTCGGTGATTTCAAAATTCAATGCTCAATTTTTCCTAATTAAATCAAAACTCAAATGCGAATTTTTTTTTGTATCTGGCCAGAAAATAAGGAAAAAAAAAATTTAAAGGGCAATATTTATAGGGTAAATCTTATATACACTGACAGTGTATATATTATCACGGTCAGATGCACGACACATTTATAAAATTTGGGTTTCAAATTCAAATTCGAATTATACATCATGTGTCTAATAGTAAAAATGTATACACTGTCATAGATTAATCCATATTGATACTATCCCACTTTCTGAAAAATTGAACCCAAATAGTTATATATTGGGGTAGAGGGAATATATATTATATATATGGGTGCAACTACACCACCTCCGCAGTCAAACCCTAACCTGTGGCTCAAATAGAAATTTTACGTGTGGTCCAATTGAGGGTACAAATTCATGTCCCCTTGTCTTTTGAAGGAGATCAATTAATTTGGACCAATCCCATTGAAAAATGAAATTGATTGGTTGAAACAGAGACTTTCTTGTTTCTGGTATGGAACTTGAAAGACTATACGAGGAATGCATTAAAGAAGTTTCATGGCTGCAAAGTGCAGACTGCAAAGCCGTGATGTACGAAACAGATTGGCAAAGTAACACAAACCTACCCATCATTACATTCTAGATTCTTGACATTTTACTCAACTCTTCAACATTTGCAGCTGTAAAATTCAGTCTTCAATTAGTTAGCTTAGGTCAAACTACTTAGACAACTTTGTTCGACATTTGCTTCAACAGCAGCCACAACCACTAAGAAAAGTTGTCTGTTAGTGTTAACCAGTCATAATCGAATGGCATGAACTTTTTGGTTTGTAACCCTTTTACTATAATTTTTGCTTTAACATTCTAATTAATTAGCTGTAGCAAATCCAACTGCCAGCTTACATGCATCATCTTAAAAAGTTGCTTTTACAAAAATTTTAGGAACAAATCTAGAAAAGCTCTTACGTGTGGATTGTGAAGCATCAAATAGGGTTGACATTTTAGCTTTGAAATAGTTGGGAAAAAAAGAATGGAATAACGCGTAGTGACTGCATCAACATTCTTGAGATGCAAAGTCGTAATCACTCAAATCACATAGTACATATAGTTTTGTCTCCAAACTAGGCTTTGCGAACTAGGACTGATCTTGTCAAGCAATAGGATTAGTGGCTAACAAGTCAGCTAATTACTAAAGTATTTCCATACAGACTATTTCCGTCTAGTGAAAATGACAATATGAAATACATGTTTCACTGCGCTTTACTCTATTCGGATTTAGGGTCTCTCTAGTTGAGTTTTGTTCGGTTGATGTAATTCGTCACAACTTTCAGTGTAAACTGATGCAATTTTGGTGTAATAGTAAAATTTGTCAACTAATTGGTGTAAAATTTACAATTATACCAAAATCGTCTGATTTTACGTCAAATATTGTAAGAACTACATCAATCAAAGAGAACTGAACAAAACTCAAATAAAGAGGCATTGTTTCCTACTCTAAGTTATTCCAGGCCTTTTTTTTTTTTTGGGTTGAAGAAATATTTTCAATTATTGAAAAAGAAATATTTTAGTGTAGCTAAAAGTACTTGGCCCACGATAGACTGGCTCTCCAAAACGGATGGTTCCAGCAGCAAGTGGGCCGACTTTAAAAGCAAAAGCAGCGGCGTTATTCAACAAAGCACTGCACCTGCTGCTATCTTAGCGGAAGTTCGCTTGGGCTCTGGGTTTCTTACAGACATCCAAAACTGCAAAGGCTAACCCACCAAAAAAAAAAAAAAGAAGAAAGCAATGAAAAGCCATTTAGTAAAAATTGAAATGGTACAAGTATTATATAAGGATATCAAAATTATTATCATATTAAACTTGATTCTAAATTGACTACGGTTGAAAGATGAATCAAACTGCTCGATCTTCGAATCGAGCTTGGCTTGATAAGAGCTCGTTCAAGCTTTATTGCCTAACTAGTCAAGTCAAATTTGAATAGTATTTTATATTTGATAACATTTGAACTCGATTTAAAAAAAAAGGCTCGTTCAACCTCGGTTCGATAAATAAACAAGTCAAGGTTGAACAAAATTTCAAACTGGTTAAAGTAATTAAACAGCCTTAAACACTAGGTTGTTCAGTTTGATCAGGTTCATTTACGCCCCTAAAAAGTGACATGCCATGAATATTTTTGGGACCAATATTGGACAATTTTCCCAACTTATGCAAGGATTGTTGGCCATTGGACCACAATCATCCATCAACTTTGTGTACATGTGCACCCTTGAAGAGGGCTAAATTAAATCATATCACATCTTTTGTATTTCATGGATTGATTGCTGTATCCTGCAGAAGAGCAGGCAGGAGGCATGAATAGCTTCCATCATGCACAAGACCACCAGCGCATGTCTGGGAAGGTATACAATCCAGACACTCGTCCATCATCATGCACTGTTGTGGGACTTAGTAGTTGCACTTTGCTTTGCAGTGGATTGGTATTCTTGCCCAAGCCATTAAGTCGGGTCTATTTCCATGCAAGAGAAAGTACCAATGTACAGCAAAATTGGACGGTGATATTTGTAAATGTGTAATGCTACAAATATTATTGATGTGAGCAAAATTGAAGTTGAATTTATTTTCTCTGCTTCAAGGACGGAACTAGAGAGAGGCCTCGCAAGTTTTTAAAAATTAGGTTTTCCTTCCTTAACAATTGAAGAATTTTCAAATAGGTTTTCTTTTTTGTGAATTCAAATTTTTTTCCTTGCAAAAAATTTGAAAATACTATATATATATATATATGTATGTATATAACTTTAGATATGTTAAAACTCACCCCTTCTAACTAAATTTTCTGATTTTGTCTGTGCTCTGCTTTATATAGATTGGGCATCAAGGGGAAGTGAAAGTCTGACACAAGCAATTACCTTGACAAATAATGGTGATTGGTGAAAACATGCTGAATCTTGGTTGTCACAGATGTAAAGTTGAATTTTTGCATTTTTGGATTCTAAATTTTAGCCTTTTGGGTTTTCATTTTTTTTTTTTTTTTTTTTTTTACATTGGCAACACTTCTCAAGCGCATGTGACCCAATGAAAGAGGAAAATCATTCAATTTTGTTAAGAAAGTAAGAAACGTACAATTTTTTTTTTTAACTATTTAGAGAATAGGACATGTCAAGCGATTAAAAAAAGATTAATCTTTTGTACACTGACAGTATACATTTTTACCATTAGATACATGATAAATAATCCGAATTTGAATTTGAAACTCAAATTTTGCATATGTATCGTATATCTAACCGTGATAGCGTATACACCGTCGATGTATATAAGATTTACTCACAAAATTTTTTTTTTCAATCAAATATCATTGTTTAAGATATTAGGAAACCACTAATATCATGTTGAAATCTATTATATCTGGGAATTTTTTCAATTAGGAGTCCCACTGTTTCAACAAGTCCAGGCCCCAGAAAATTTCCATGTCGAAAAGTAGCATTTATAGGCAATTTGAAGTTTGAAGTTGATTTGAACACTCCATTAAGTCAGGCTTCAAGCTACTAAGGTAGGCCTCTAATTTCTTTGTAGCAATTTTATCAATTTCGCCATGATTATCTATCTTGCTTATAATTTGATTGAGATTTGTATCTATGAAATCGATTTGATAAAGAACAATCACAAAATCCAACATGAAGGGTTACTTTAGGCAAAAGAAGAAGACAAGCATCACAAAATATAAGTCAAAATCCTCACAAGCTTCGAAGAAGAAATCAACCAAATCTGCTGCTGTTCCTCAAGGTTGAAGACCTCTTAACACCCCTTAATCTTGTAGTTCCTAATGTCTTAATCAATCCTTTTTTTTTGGGAATGATGGATAATTGCTTAACCCACAAGTGGCCTGGCTCTTATATTCAGATGATTATGATGCAAATGAGCAATTATTAAGGCAATTTGACATGAATATGGCATATGGACCATGCACTGGACTTAGCAGACTTGAGCGCTGGCAAAGAGCTGAAGCCTGGGGATTGAAACCCCCTAAAGAAATTGAACATCTGTTGAAATCGGGGGAGGCTAGCCCGAATTTCCTGTGGAATGCCCGCCTTTAACTCTGGGCTTGTTCTCAATTCATTTTTTCAACCAACTGCTTATAGAACAAGGCATCTGCTCCATATAGTTATGATCTGATTGCTTGTCAATTCCACCATTGTTTATGTTTGATGGGGGCTTATATAGATTTTATTTGACAATCATATCTTTTCTTTTATTTATTCCAGTCATGTTTAAATGTTAGGTTTGTTAATTTTAGTCATTAGCCTTGCCTAATCATGTTTTCTTGAATTTTACTTTTTCCATATCATAGTTGCAACAGCCTTTTATGTTTCTTGTTTCTTCGATCTTTTTGGGTATTGGTTGAACGTTTCAGTCAAAAGCCAACAAAGGAACTTAACTACTTACGAAATAACATAAGAAAAACTTTGTAGTTTACATCGCCATGGACATAAAAAGAAAAAGGGTTCAAGAATTTTGAAGTCACATCATAGTGGAATGACAAACTAGTTTGAAAATTAAACAACATTTTTTTTTTTGGGAAAAAACAATTAAACAACATTTAACATCATAATCCAGTATGTTTACACATTGCTAAAAAAAAAAAAAAAATCATTGGTATAAAAAAACATACAGCATTTTAAACAATGCTGGCAAAATCAATTCTTTTAGGTTGCGTTTGGATCGAGAGATTTGACGAAGGATTTGAAATTCTGTCAAATTCTTCTCTTTGTTTAGACAAATTATTGTAGTGTTTAAAAAGTATTTTAATAATTAATAAATTACAAATCCAAAATTGCTCTTAAGAAATCCAAACAACTAGAGCAATTGATTGAATTTTAAATCCTTTATCAAATTTCTCAATTCAAATGAAGCCTTACAGTATTCCTATGTTTTACTTAATTTGTTGTTTGATTGACTGCATGAAAACTCACACACTTCTAGTTTTCCCAATGCTCGTGTTTCATCTTAACCAAAACCTTGTCTCACTTTCCACAATTTCTTTTTTGGACATGAACCAAAAGCAACAAAATAGTAGTGTTCTTTGAAAGCAGAATCAAATATTATAACCAAATATTGTTTACCAGTTTTTATTCTGTCATTTATTTTCTAGTATAAAAAGTCAACCTATTACATCATATTCACAGAATTATTGGTAGCTTCTTAGTGACAGCAACAGAATATTCCAGTTTCCACCTACAGCTGCGATGATTTTGCTTCTGAACCATACCTTTCCCCATACTTATCGAGTCCTAACTTTCCAGTGTGATAGAAGCACCAATTGTACCAAAAGAAAACGAAATTTGATCAAACACTGGGCTAAACCTTTAGCCATGTTTGTACAATCTTGACTCCATTTTCACCAAGAAAAGAATAAGGGAAACACTTGTGAGTAACAGAACCTCATGGGGAAGATCAAGATTAGTGCAGGTTTTCGCATTATTCTATTTGTACTAGGATTCATTTTGGTGGCTGCACAAAAAATTCCGACAACTTTAGATGGTCCTTTTGAGCCTGTGACTCAAAGGTTTGATTCATCACTACGTTTAGGCAGTGATGACTTGCCTATGGATCATCCAAGGCTCAAAAGGAACGTTACGGGAATGTTTCCAGAACAGATTGCTCTTGCATTATCTACTCCAACTTCAATGTGGATTTCTTGGATAACTGGTAAGTTATGCACTGTGCTGTAAACTTAACTAGTAACTTGATTTTTTCCCGTGTGAAATCTGTGTCTGAATAGGCTGATTTTCTTGTGATGGATTTTAGGGGATGCACAGATTGGATTAAATGTAACTGCACTTGATCCATCAACGGTGGCCAGTGAGGTGTGGTATGGGAAGGAAAGTGGAAAATATACAATGAACAAAACTGGGGTCTCACTGGTTTATAATCAGTTGTATCCGTACGAGGGTCTGTGGAATTATACCTCCGGCATTATACATCATGTGAGAATTGAGGGTAACAATAATGCTCCAACTTTCCTTTTTCTTTAATACTATATCTATATTTTGAGACACCTGTGGGATGATGCAAGCTGCCAGCTATCTGATGCATCTATTATGGTCAAATAGAAGCGGTAAAGAATTAAATCTTTTAACATTAGAAACAGGTTATCTGATATTGATATCTTCAACTTAAAGTCTGGTTTCACGGATCAGATGATAGGGCTCTTGTCAAAATGTTAGGTATCAAGATTTGGCTTCCATGGACTTGTGAAATCTTGTATTACTTTTTCACTAATGTACATCAGGCCATCTTACTTTTTCATATATCCCCAGTTAATCCTGCATTGAAGAAAAATTAGTGGTCATGGGTTATACCTCCTTTCCTCCTCATGTCATACATCAAACTGTCCATGGAAAAGTTAGTCCTCTGGCTAACAGATATCTCAACCTCTAGCTATGTTCAACAGAGGGAAGTAACTTGCTTTTAGTAACTTCTGTATTTTCTTCATGAAGTAAGGCCTATAAATTCTGCAAAACAATCTTTTATAAGATATATAGATGCCATATATTTAGTTCTTGTTTTTCAATTACAGACCAGTTTAACAAAACAGAACAATCAAGTTCAAATTCAATATGGTCATACAGGCTTCTGATGATCTTGATGCCTGTACTGTTGCACATTGTATCACAAGGTTTGGAGCACTCAGGTTTTGGTCTTTCATGAACATTGTCCTTAGGGATATGATATTGAAAATCCTAAAACATCAGAATGATTTTTGAGGTGCCTCATTTCTCTTTCTATCATCTTGAGGTAGTATTCTTATCAAGAGGAAAGTCATAGATCTTTTCAGTTTGAAGTTAAAGGAGCCCTGGCTTTCCTGCAGGTCTTGAACCTGAGACAAAGTATTACTACAAGTGTGGTGATAGTTCTTTAGCAGCTGTGAGTGAGGAGTTTGTGTTTGAGACCTTACCATTGCCCAGCCCAAACAAGTATCCTCCTCGAATTGCTGTTGTTGGAGATTTAGGCCTCACAAGCAATTCATCAACAACCATCGATCATCTCACAAGCAATGATCCAGCAATAATTTTGATGGTTGGTGACTTAACTTATGCAAACCAGTATCTTACAACAGGGGGTAAAGGAGCTTCATGCTTTTCTTGTCAGTTTCCAGATGCACCTATAAGAGAGACGTACCAGCCTCGCTGGGATGGCTGGGGAAGGTAAAATAGTCCTATTATGTAACAGATTACTCATTGCAATCTTTCATGCTTTCTTCTTCTTCTTCTTCTCCTTTTTCAAAACATAAATATGTCTATTAGGATGAATGGAGTGGACGATTTATCCAAATATCAGGTTTTAAGTGCTATCATAACCTAGATTTTCCTATTCCTTTGTCTCATTGAGGTGATTTAGATGGCCAGGTTTATGGAGCCCCTCATTTCTAGAGTCCCCATGATGGTTGTAGAAGGGAACCATGAGATTGAGCCTCAAGCAGCTGGAGTAACATTCAAGTCGTATCTATCAAGGTTCTCTGTTCCTTCGAACGAATCAGGCTCTAACAGTAATTTTTACTATTCCTTTGATGCTGGAGGGGCACATTTTATCATGTTAGGAGCTTATACTGACTACAATCAGACTGGTAAATAGTTCATGAGCTTCTTGTAATATACTTCATTCTAGTTTATACTCACTTTTCAGTAACCAAAGCCTTGCTGATATTCTGAAAATGTTATAGGCATTCAGTATGCTTGGCTCAAGGATGACCTGCACAAGATAGATCGCAGTGTGACCCCTTGGGTTGTTGCTGCATGGCATCCTCCTTGGTATAATAGCTACTCATCTCACTATCAGGAATTTGAGTGTATGAGGCTGCAAATGGAAGAACTTCTATACCAATATGGCATTGACATCGTCTTTTCTGGTCATGTAAGCTGAAGTATGCTGAACTTTGAGCATATATTCCATTTCTCTTGCTGCTCTTATTGTTTGATTTTTAAACCCTGGGTAGAAATTCCTGCATATGGTGTTAATAGAAGAAAGATGCATGTGTCCTTGGTCAACAATTTGTTCTAATGTGATGATTAAAAAGTTCATAATGATGAAGTTGCATTTGGACATTTTGATTAGACATAGTTTTCTATGGCAGGTGCATGCGTATGAGCGGATGAATCGAGTTTACAATCGCACATTAGATCCTTGTGGCCCAGTCTACATAACAGTCGGAGATGGTGGTAATATTGAGAAGGTTGATGTTGATCATGCAGATGAACCCGGGAAATGTCCTTCACCTGGAGACAATGTGCCAGAATTTGGAGGTGTATGTCATTTGAATTTCTCCTCTGGACCTGCAAAAGGCCAGTTTTGCTGGGACAGACAGCCCGAGTGGAGTGCATACAGGGAGAGCAGCTTTGGACATGGAATTCTTGAGGTAAATCTGATTCTGAGCCACCTCCATATCAACTACTCAGCAGTCCGCACTGCATCACTGATTAATTCCTTCATGATTACATAGAAACTTCTTGTGTCACTGCCTCCTCAGGTTGTAAATTCGACACATGCATTGTGGACATGGCACAGGAATCAGGAAATTTATGGGTTAAAAAGCCCTGGTGATCAAATCTACATTGTTCGACAACCTCAGCTGTGTTCTTCTGCTTCTAAGGTGAGTTTCTCCTGTCTTCTCTCTTTAGCCTGCTAGAAAATTGCCCGATACTAGTTAGACAACTTTTTCAAATCCATCACAACTCCAGAATATTCGGCATCATAGTGAAAGCATTTTGCTTTAATGGATCGCCATTTTCACATCAGCAATTATTAATGGATCATCATAATGAAAGCATTACGCATGGCATTCTCCATTCTGATTTCTGAGTGTTTTATATAAGCGGCATTCTTGAGACTACAAAAGCACTGGAAATGGACATCAATCTTGAAATACATTCCTTCTTTGTGTAGCTCTTTTCTGGATATTATTTTCCTATTCACTAGAGACTAGAGAGACACTTTAAGGTGTCCTGAATCTCTTATCGGTAGAATTTGATCATGCAACATGAGGAGAAGTATGTAATATGTAGTGCTTTGTTAAATTTCCATCTTTTCTGCAACAATTTAGCAAGATATACATATAACACACACACACATATATATACACACACGTTTGTATATAACTGAATTTTACTTCTCTCCGAGTAGATTTTGATTGGAAAATCCCTTTTACTTACTTATTCTCTCTCCACTTCCCTCCTTACAAATTATGATTGCAGCACTAAATTATGATTTGTGTTCATCGTATTGCAGCATTCTCAAATAACCCCATCACCATCTCCAAAAGATGCTGCAACTCAAGTGCAAGCCTCTTTGTCCCCTGGATTCATGTTTTCTTTGTTTTCCTTGATTTGTTTTTCCCTTCAATGGTTGTTGACTTGAGAAATTGGTGAACGATCAAGTCCATTATCCAGTCAATCTCTATCGTTTCGGAAAAATAAAATAAAATAAAAGTGCACCATCCAATCGCTTTTTGTAGGTGGATTCTTTGCAATGTACATATCATCACGATTGAAATGTAAAAATCGAAACAATTGAAATGGTACTAAAGGGATATTATGTTTTCAAAATCTAAACTCTTAAATAAACACAAGTGATTTCGGATAAGGTAACGTTTTTATAGAGATTAATGGTAACTGAATTATGATTTGAGTTCAGTATATCCTAAGACATCTTTCCAATTGCAAATCTTCTGCTCATTCTACATGGGGGACAAGAAGGGCTCGCTCGATTGAGTTATAGAACACAATTAGATATTGCAGTTGAAGAGGTCCTTGATCTGGATTGATTATGCTACCATAAGAAAGGACGTGATTTTAGAAGAGCATCGCTAAATACTTTAACAAAGATAATAATATATCAATTTGTAGCTTTTGCCCAAAAATCTTGATAAACATGAAGTGTAAACATGTTTTACAAATTCAAAATTATCTTTACTATCAAATGGAAAGACTACTTATGTAACTAGGCACCTAAGCAATTATATGATCAACCACTTAATAAGTATTTTGACAAAAAATTTTATGAATTGGAGTGCTTCCTAACAAGTTATCGCAGCTCCAAACATGAGTTTGCTAAAGTTGATAGACAAATAACAATTTAAGTACTTGTAAATCACAATAAAAAATGATAAATGAATGTATTAGCATTTTTTTAATCACTTGATCAACCAATTGTTTAGCAAAATACTCTGATTTCAAACTTCTTGAACACCCTCAAACATTCTTGATCGAAAAAGATACTTTTTTTTTTTATCACTTGATCAACCAATTGTTTAGCAAAATACCGACTTCAAACTTCTCAGACACTCTCAAACATTCTTGATCAAAAAAGTTGAAACAAACCAATCAAAAAAGAAGTTGTCAACTTCCAAAAATGACAACCAACGCCAAAGACTTTAAGTTTTAATGGAGTAAAAGGTCAAGACTTCAAATCTTGTCTTTAAATCTTGGTGAGGTAAAAAATCAAAAATTTAAATCTTATTTTTTATTAATATGCCACTATATGTGATTTTTTCTAAGGCTATACAGATAATGATGGTATTTGTATCGAATTTGTATCGATTTTTTTAGATCTAGTTGGATATCTCCCTTGGTGTATAGGAATTGGCTTGACTAGCTATTGACCTGTGATAAAAAAAAAAAAAAAAACTTCAAAAATGACAAGTGTCACTTGTTCTTGATTGCAGTTTTCTACCTAAAGCTGGCTTCTTCAACTCTTTAAATTCCATTCCAACCCCGACAGTACTCTTACAGCCTCAGGCACACTCAAGGCCCAGCCATTTCCACCTCCTCCTCCGTACTCCTTATCTCACGCGCAACGCACGCAGTAGAAAAACCCACAGAAAAGCCCAGAAAAATCCTTCCAAGATATCCAAGATGCAGTACAAAAACTTGGGTAGATCGGGGTTGAAAGTCTCCCAGCTTTCTTTCGGGGCCTGGGTAACCTTCGGGAATCAATTGGACGTGAAAGAAGCCAAGAGTCTGCTCCAATGCTGCAGGGATCACGGGGTGAATTTCTTCGACAACGCCGAGGTTTACGCCAACGGCCGGGCGGAGGAAATCATGGGACAGGCGATTCGGGAGCTGGGATGGAAGAGAAGCGACGTCGTAATCTCCACCAAGATTTTCTGGGGCGGGTCTGGTCCGAATGATAAAGGGTTGTCGAGGAAACACGTAATTGAAGGGACCAAAGCTTCGTTGAAGAGATTGGATATGGACTATGTTGACGTCATCTACTGCCACAGGCCCGACGTCAGCACCCCGATTGAGGAGACTGTGAGGGCTATGAACTATGTGATCGATAAGGGGTGGGCTTATTATTGGGGGACCAGTGAATGGTCTGCTCAGCAGATCACCGAAGCTTGGTCTGTTGCTCTGAGGTTGGATCTTGTGGGTCCCATTGTTGAACAGCCTGAGTATAATCTGCTCTCCAGGCACAAGGTTTGTGAAGTTTATTCATGGAATAAAGTTTGTGTTTTTACTTGGGATTTCTGTTTTGAAAAATTAAAGTTATATGGTTTCTTGAGATAGTATGTTGTTGTTTAGTTATGAGTTAATGCTGGTGTTTATATTCATAGATTGAATTTGAAATATCATTTCTTGAGATTGATATGCTTCTTGGGGATTTATAGGCACCATTTGTGGAGTTGATGGCATTATTGATCGATTGGATTTTTTATTTTATGGTAGTCTTCTATTTGTTTGTTCGGGAAATGTCCTTGGAACTCATCAAAACCAGTTATTTTATAGAAGCTGGACCATTTGGTCGTTGAAATCCATATCGTTTTAGTTTCATGGTCCTTGTTAGGAAGCTAATTATGGACGTCTAGTAGATTGCTGGAAGGGATTGTTAAAGGCCGGATCTAAGTTTAGCTTTCTATCATCGTCTACTGTAATACCATTCTTGTGATAATGGAGACTGTTTTGCTTAGATTTTTACCAGTTACTTGTAGAGACAATGGTTATTTCACCTATCTGTTTGTTTCATTGTTGTTCCCTGTGATAATCAAAATTTTCACGTGTCTGATTTGCTATGATATGCTGCAGGTAGAGTCGGAGTATCTCCCTCTCTATAGTAACTATGGTATTGGTCTTACCACATGGAGTCCACTTGCGTCTGGTGTTCTGAGCGGAAAGTATTCATTGGGTTCTCCTCGTCCATCTGACACTCGGTTTGCACTGGATAATTACAAGGTAAAATGGTCACGGAGTTGGTACACAGGCTACTGTAAATCTTTAATACAAATTCCACAAAATTCATCTGCGTCCTAGTCTAGCCATAGTTGCTCTACTCAGCCTCCTCTGAGAATTTCAGTTGTGGTGTCAGTCAGCATACAATCTGCCGACAACTGGCTTGAGTGATTTAGCCTAGAGGCTTCTCTTTGGGGTTTTGTTCTTTATTTTTTTTTCGGGGGGGGGGGGGGGGTTTGATGGGGCTCAGAGTTGTGGTTTTATCCAGCATACAATCTACTGAATACTGATGACAGGCCTTGAGTGCTTCAGCCTAAAGGCTTCTCTTTGCTTTTTTTTTTTGGTTTTTTTTTGGGGGGGGGGGGTGGGTAGGTGTTGGAGACATGACACTTATAAGTAAATCTGGTGAAAACTACTACTTTGGACATAATCATCTTGTTGCAGGACCTCTACTTGTCAGCACTGAGTCTATGTTAATCATCAGTTTGCGAAATTAAGTTTATGACTAGGAAGCCACTATGATTGTGGAGTAGTACTACGAGACTTAAAGCTGCTGATTTGGTGTGAAAACAGTGACTACTTGGAGGGATTGGGATAGTTGTCTGTTCTAGATATGGACTTGACGGACAGGAAAAAGTGCAGGAAATTAGAATAATTGAGGGGAGATATCTTAAGCCACATTGGTGATATAAGACAGCTATACATTTTATTTTATGTGACAACTATTCTTAGAGACCAAGATTTAATCAATCTACAAGTGTATTGCTGCTCAAGATAAGTAATTATATGGCTGCTTTTAGAACAGTGTTGGTCAATGACATCATAAAGCTACTAAATAAATAATTACTGCAGCAGCCCATCTGCAACTCCTATGGACAAATAACTTACTACTTTAAGCACCAACATACTTCAAACAACATAATAAATTAAGTTAAAATCCTGCTGAATGACGAGATTTTCTTTTGAAATCTGGTTTTTCTGTCTCCTCATTTCATATTTTATTTGCGTCACTTTTTTGTTTTTTGGGTAAAGTTTCTGATTTTCTTGAATTTACTGTATGCCTCTCATGGTAATTTCAACATCATACTGCTTGGCAATTGTTACATTGATTTTTTATACCTTCTGAATCTGCATAGCTTGTAGTTCAATTTTTTGCCCTTCTTTGAACGACATTTAGAATTTGTCAGAGAGGAAGTACTAGAAAATTTGCTTTCTTTCTCCCTTGATAAGGAGATTGGTTATAGTTCGTAGTCTGTTTAACTGTTTTGACTGATATTGATGTCATCGAGAAGTTCATTCCAAAAATTTTTTCAAATCAATGAATGGCATTGTGTGAAATTTGTGGGATATGCTCATCCTCTTTGTTCGCAAACTGTCACTGCTTTTTCGTTAAATTGATGCATGATTGGATGATATTAGAGTAGCTCTTTTAACTGTTGTGATTAAAATATTTTGATACTTGTTCTGAATAGGGGCTGAGGGTAGTTGGGGTGTTTATATACTTGGTTAATTCTATTTTTGCTGAAGCTTTGTGGCTGCATCTCTCGCTTGACATACATCTTTGTACAGTTTTAGTTCTATCTTGGTACATTGTGCCTGTTTGGCTACCCTTTGGTCCCTGTCCTATCAATAAACTAATGTTTAATGCATGCTTTGTAGAATCTTGCAAGCAGATCATTGGTAGAAGACGTCTTGAGGAAGGTTGATGGACTGAAACCCATTGCTAAGGAGTTGGATGTTTCTTTGCCTCAACTTGCAATTGCTTGGTGTGCTGCAAATCCTAATGTCTCATCGGTTATTACTGGTGCGACCAAAGAATCTCAGGTCAGTTTGATTTAAGGTGGCTTATTCCTCTGCTTCCTATTCTAGGAAAGTTGTGCCTTGCTGATTTCTTACGTTTCTTTTAAATTTTTTATCTTCTTGAAAGTTTTTGGCTTTTCAGAGATATGCAAGCCTCTAAGTTGTATGCTGTTTAGACTTCTTTCATAAGAATGGATTAATTCTTTGACTAATTCCATGTGCTTTTCCATAGAGTTGATTAATTTGTATGCTATCGTATTAGAATTTTACCACTTATCTTCTCCCTGCCAATCTTAGTAATGATCTTAATAAAGCTAGAATAAGTAAATGAACTTGGTTTACATTATATCTTATATTGGAAAGAAGCTTCAAAAATATTAAAATGAAGCACAATAAAATAATAAAAGCCAGGACAGAAATTAGCTGGAATTTTTGGATTCACACAGTCGTTTATGATGTGTTAGTCTTTGTTTCATCTGATCTGCTCAATGCAGATATGGATAATCTTTTTGAGACTGCTATCATGGGAGATGATTTATTTGTTTTCTTCTCCTACTGGAAGTGGTTCTTTGCAAGCAACAAGTGTTATGTTGATTAATGTATATGTTGCAGAATCAAGTCTTGCATGTCCTGCCAAATCAAAAAATTTTGAGAATTTACTCTGCTCCTTTGTTCTTTTGTGCGCGCGTGCGTCTCTGTCTTTGCTTTTCACAGTTGAATTTGCCTTTCTGCTTTATAGTGGCAATCGTGATTCTACTTATCATATCAAATTTGATGCCTCTGCCCATTGATGTAAGGTTCTGATTTAGCAAAATGCATGTCACAGACTACTGCTATTTAGATCTTGTATATTTAATAGTAACCAAGTTTTTTAATGTATCAATAGCATTTTTTGGCCAAATATATGCGGTACTCTGGTTTGACAACATCCTACTATTTTGATGCTGTTCGTCAAATAATTATGCTTTTCTTACTGGATATTTAATCAATATTGCATATTCACTGCTTGAAAACAAAAACTTCTGAATTTCAGATTAAAGAGAACATGAAAGCTATAGATGTCATTCCAAAGCTGACACCCCTTGTGATGGAGAAGATCGAGGCTGTAGTTCAGACTAAACCAAAGCGGCCAGATTCATACCGGTAGACGGGGTAGAGGATCGAAGGGTGTGGATTCTGTGCACAATCATTGATTCTTGAGCCAACTTTCTTCCATGCTTGATGATGTTATTCGGAGGAAAGCTCTTGCAGTAGTCAAATATGGGCTCTATTTCATGTGCTGTAATTTTACATGATACGTAGTGTTTTTATGGTATTTGCTATCTATAAGGATTTCCTTTTCCCGTACTTGAGAAAAAATCGAAAATAATGGAAACACACTCAGCAGACGTGCGCAATGTTGTCTTTGGGTTTTGGACTTGATTTGTTTGATATTTCTGTTGCTGAGATACACTGCTTTTTCCCCACCCCGTTTGCGTATATGCGTGCCTGTTTATTTGGCACAAGGGGCCTCAATTCCTTTGATTGCTTAGGTACACAAATCTGCGACAGTACAGGTTCTTGAAGTCCCAAGAAACCTATACAAAACGTGTCAATTCCTATGAGAGTTAAATGAACCCAATGCAGTTTTCTGTAGAATATATCATCTTTGAAGCATATTCATTGGGTAGCATATTCAGTAGGTTCATTGGGTGGCATATTCAGTTCGGCCATCCGTGACTAGGAAAAGAAGAGCAGGAAACAGAAGAGTTTAAGTAGGACTTTTTGTTGGTCGAGGAGGGATGTTTTGCCTTGGGCGTTACTTTAAACTGTAATAAGTCCTCGCTTTGACCTGCTAAAATACGTTTTGGAAGGCCAGTAAGAATGTGGGCAGATTACAAAGGAGATGAAGGCCCAAAAATGATTTCTTGTGAGTATAAAGGTCCTAGGTTCAATTTTGATATGTGCAGTAGGAAATAAGGAAACACAGCCATAGACCATCATTTCTTGCGATAAAGGAGAAATTTTTTTTTTCTTCGACGAAAACTTCAAACCTTGCAAGAGAAAGGGAAGAAAAGAGAGGATTTGGGAGTTTTTTCATAGCCACTTGACTGTTGACAGAAAGTGAAAATCTTAGTTAATGAAACAGGAAGGATGGATATTCGTATTGAGGGAAAATACACTACTGTGAAATGTGAGGATGGAAATTGATTACTCTCCGCTTTTAATTGAATATATAATAAATTAAGTATTGAACGATGAAAATATTTTCAACTTAAGTTAAATTTAACTTACATGCCACATCCATTACAAAAAGATACCACCATTTTGTACAAATGGCATCTTCTTGTATAAGAATATCGTAGTAATTTTTTATGGCATATTTTATTTTTCACCTAAGATGAACAATAGCTCCCACGATTCCTTCAAATTATACAAGACTTTTGCCTTAAACATGCAAATATTTTCTAGAAAACAAGACTTTTGCCTTAAACATGCAAATATTTTCTAGAAAAAGAAAACCTTGATGAGAAATGGAGTGCGTAAAGATTCGAGTTAACTAAATTTGGATGGGATCGGCTCCGATCATCACCACATGTCAAATTATGCTTTTGAAACTTAAGTTTACAAGAGTTTTTACGTATTTCTCACCAACGCAACTCTTACATCGATAATAAAATTCAAAGACAGGATCTTACTAACATGGCTCTCACATCGACGGCAAAATTCCCAACATACAACTTTTTGTGAAGAAGTAATTGTGTTTATCAATCGAGGCATCTAGTGCTGGCAAGTGCGCAAAGATTCAAGACTAACATAGTAGTACATGGTACTAGGAATGTTGAAAAATTAGTTAAACAGTTAAAAGGACCCCACCACACGCTGGGATGTTGCCGCGTTAACGTAAGTGCTAACCGATAATAACACAGTGCTCTCACACTCCTTCCCCTCTTTGAAAACGCCGAGACCCATGCAACGCCCTTCCCCCACCTTTCTCTGTCTCTTTCTCTCTCTCTCTCTCTCTCCTCTTCTCTTCTCTTCTCTTCCCTACCTCAAAAAAATTAAATAAAATCAAAACGCCATTTCTTCAATTTTTGTTCCTTTCTTGGAACCCTTTAACCTTAATTTCGCCGTCATCATCCCAAATGTCACCCTGAAATTATCATAAAATTTTGATCACAACACAAATTACAAACAGGTATGTCATTGTTCAATGAACTTGCTAGAAATAATTTGGTTTTATTCATTTTATTCTAATTTTATCAAGAAACCTTGAAATTCATGATCATTTCTTACGTATTGATGAAAACAAGAATTGTAATTGTGTACAGGGAAAAGAATAGTATGCATTCAGTTTGGGATCATTGATCATAAAATGTGTTAGCGTTTTTTCAGCTTATGCCTTTATTAAATAATGCCCTCATGATTGATTGCTTCCGTTTTCGTTTTCTTGCTCTTTTGGTAGGTTGATACAGTTGAATTCCTGATTTGAGTGGACAGCAACAGGAATTTTTGAAGGGAAGTTTGTCAATCTGAGAAAATAAAGGATAACTGTACATCGATTTAGTCTGGCTTATTGGTGTAGTTTGGGCCAATTAGAGGAGTTTCTGGATGCATATGCTAAGCATTTGTGGGTAGCTGGGAGAGGGAGCAAGTTGCAGAATCTTCCGGATTTAGTTTGTGCATACTTGAGGTTTAGAAAGAGTTGATTCCCAAGATTTTGTGAAGATCTTGACGGGGGGTTTTTGTGTTTGTATAGGTTTTAAGGATCTTGGGTTGCTTCTGGAATCATGAGGGGTGAAACTCCTGTTACTTCGGGCCAGCTGTTCAATGTTCAGCCAATTAATGTTGTTCCAAGTGATGAAAACTGTAGACATAATAGTGGACTTAATGTTTCTTTGCAGACGGGTGAGGAATTTTCTGAAGAATTCCTTAGGGAACGTCTTACACCTAGAAGACCAGTAATAATTGATTCATTTCAGCAACAGCAGAATAGAACGGGCATAAATATTGCTCAGAGTCGCCCTCTTGTGTATGAGGATCTTACTGGCCTTCTTGGCCTACAGAGAAAAGACTCTGAAAGTGGTACAGAGCTATCTGAGTTTTCTCCTCAGGGAGGAGGATATGCATTAGATGCTGAGAACCGGGAAAGCTTTGGTGGTGCAAACAGATATCGTATGGAGTATACTACCACCAATGGACAGCAACAAGGAAGATTCTCTGATGGAAGTAATATCGATAGAACTCTTTCTGGTCTATCTATATATCCTTCAGATTCCCCAAATGCATACCAGCCTCACAACTCTGGCTTGGGATACACAGATGGTTCTTTTCCTGGAAAGATGAAGTTTCTCTGCAGCTTTGGAGGAAGAATTTTGCCAAGGCCAAAAGATGGGAAGCTTAGATATGTCGGCGGGGAGACGAGAATTATGTCAATTAGGAAAAATTTAACTTACAGCGAACTTGTCAGGAAGACAGCTGCAATCTGTAATCAACCTCACACAATAAAATATCAGCTCCCAGGAGAGGACCTTGATGCACTTATATCTGTCTCTTCTGATGAAGATCTCCATCATATGATAGAGGAATATCATGATTTGGAAAGAACTTCTCAGAGGTTGCGGATATTCCTTATTTCTTCGAATGATCCTGAAAGCCCATGTTCTTTTGAAGCAAGGACTGGACCACAGGGTGATGCTGACTACCAATATGTTGTTGCAGTTAATGGCATGCTGGACCCAAGTCCTCGGAGGAGCTCTAGCAGGGAGAGTCTAGGAAGCCAGATGGGGAATGCCTTGGATAGTAGTCCTGTTCAAAGAGACTCTCCGATTTCCTTTCATCCTTTGGAGGTACCAGATGGGGGCAGTTCCTTGAATAGAATGAGTAATCCAAGCTCCAAAGTTCAGGTTTTTAATACCCCACAGTACCCTTCTAAGTCAATTCTTTCTTCTTCTGTGTCTCCGGTGCCTGTTCAAATCAATGATCCTAGGAGTTGCTACACAAAGTTGTATGAGGATATGACACGGTCTAATGCTTATGAATTTAACAGTCCAAATGCTGCCGAGCAACCATCATATGACAAGTATCAATATTTCAACAACACAAGCTACTATCATCATCAACCACCAGAAGCAGTCCAATTGAGAAATTACTTTCACCCTGTCAGCCACTGTATGGACTCCAACCAGATTCCTGAACTGGATCCCCATATTCATACCACTGGTAAGAGTGTTGTGGCTTCACCATCTTGTGGTCAACTTCAAATGGACAAAGAAAGGCATATGGTAAATGAGATTGCAATGCAGTCTGAAAATTTATCTTTCCCTCAAGACACAGCTGGTGTGTTTCCTGGTATTGGTACTTCATTTAAAACTCACAACAGAATGGTTCATGCAGTATCTCAACCACAGTTGCGACAAAAAGAGGAAGCTAAAGTCACAGTTGAAGAAAGGAACCCATTCCCATCAAATTATGTAGTAGAAAAATCACCTTCATATGGTGATTCGTCACAAAAATGGCTGCTTCAACAACTGGAGAGCTCAGAGAAATACCAAAATGCTAGGGATGAGAATCTGTCAACACCAGATTTGAACAAGGAATTCATGTGGACAGAGAATGAAGGCACAACTTTTAACCAAGATAGGACACATAATATGTTTACTGATAGAAATACATCTAATTCTACTCTGGTAGAAGATAACATTAATCTTCATGAAATTGTAAGACCTGTTGATCAAATGCTCATTGACTGTCCCTTGCCAGTAGAGCCGGAAGGCAACACAAGCAGAAACTCCACATCGCATTCATTGACATCTGAGAACTCACAACCACAAGGTCATCAATCAGAACCTAATGAATCTGAGTTTCTCATCAGAAGCCAAAAAGAGAGTGAGACTAGGGCTAAAGCATTTAGCAGGGATGCCATTAACAACTCTTGTGGACTAAAATCATCTACACATCAGGGAATGGACAGACCAGTGGATGAATCCTGCCTGCACTTGAACTTGAATTATCCTCTTAGTAATGATCTTTCATTTCCTAATCCAGCTGATAGTGCTAAACAAGTTGGGTTGGATACCGTCCACAAGGAATCTGTGC